>NC_059105.1:125662091-126340663 GCF_020740685.1 Jaculus jaculus
ACTGGGTGTGGTAGAGCATGCCTACAATCCTAGTACTCAGGAGGCTGAGTCAGGAGGATCCCAAATTCAATGTCAGTCAGGGCTACATAAAGTGTTCTAGGTCAGCCTATGCCACTATTCCAAAAGTGTCAGTCATTAAACTAACAGCAGAAACAAAACAAAACAAAAACTTTAATGCAAGGAAATGAATTATACCTCAAACAATGTAAAAATTCTGTTAAAAAGCACATCAAGGCCAGACATAGTGGTGCATACCTATAATCTCTGCACTTGGAAGGTAGGAGTTTGAAGCCAGTCTGAGCTACAATGTAACACACTATTAAGAACAAAGTAAAACAAAGAACATCAAATATTATCTGAACAGTATACATCTATGGTACCTATGTACTTATAGTAAATATAATTAAACAACTATTTTATATGTATATGTATATGTGTGTGTACATATATATATATATATATATATATATATATGTGTGTGTGTGTGTGTGTGTGTATTACCTGTGTTTGTCCTCTTTGAAATAATGCTGATCCATGAAGAGTTTTAAACATATCTATTTCACAACTTATATTCCTAAGTGAAGTCATATCTCGTCCATCACATCTATAAAGGAAATAAGTAGTAAAGCTATTGGGAAGTCAGAAACGTGACATCTCTCTACCAGGAAGCTTTAACCTCAGCTATCTATCCAAATCCCACAGAACTTACACCCACAGTATCCATATAGACTTCCTTCAATAAGCATTCTTTTTTTTTTTTTGGTTTTTCAAGATAGGGGCTACCCTGGAATTCACTATGAGGTCTCAGGGTGGCCTAGAACTCATGGCGATCCTCTTACCCCTGCCTCCCGAGTGCTGGGATTAAAGGTGTGGGCCACCATGCCTGGCTCAAAATATTATTCTTTATGCTGCACTTGACACCAAGTCCCTCCTTTGAGCAAGGTGCCACTTCCATGACATCTTGCAATCACAGAACCAGCTTCAAGGCTTACCTTTTGTATTCATTCAAAATAATACTTCTAAAAACTTCCTTTGCAACAACATTGAAGGATTCTATTATTTCAAATGGTTCAGCCTCTGAAAATTTTTCTATAGGGGAAAAAAAACTCAAAATTAAGATTTTACCTTTTTGGAAGATGGAAGTTTTCCAGTTTACAGTATTAAATCAACCTGGGAGTAAGCCAAGGGTATTGACTAAACATTTAATCCACAGGCAAACAAAGTAGATAAGCCAAATTTTCTTAAGCAAGTAACACACACTACATTAAGTACCTCAAATGTGCTGTTATTGGGAACCTTTACCCCAAGATCTATATTGCTATGCAATGAGCTCCCATCCATCATGTTACTTGATGGATCTAGCTACCTATATTATGAAAAAATATATATATATTTTGTTTTTTTGAGGTAGGGTCTCACTCTAGCCCAGGCTGACCTGGAATTCACTATGTAGTCTCAGGGTGGCCTCAAACTCACAGCGATTCACCTACCTCTGCCTCCCAAGTGCTAGGATTAAAGGCACGCGCCACCACACCTGGCTTATTATAAAGATATTTAACTGACAATTTTAAGAGTTGTTACTATCTTTTCTTTATGTATTACAAGTCCTGACAACTGCTTTTTGAGTAACACGTATTGAATGCTTTCATGATAGGAACTTGATAAATGTTTTTAAAAACAATAAATAATTTGCATTTAGAGAAGATACACACACACACACACACACACACACACACACACACACACACACAGATTGGGGGGAAGGACAGATTGGGTGTGCCAGCTTTTTGTTGTTGTTTTTTTGAGGCAGGGTTTTGCTGTAAGCCCAGGGTGATCTGAAATTCACTATGTAGTCTCAGGGTGGCCTCGAACTCATGGCAATCCTACCTTTGCCTCTCAAGTGCTGGGATTAAAGGCATGCACCATCATGCTGGCTAAAATCTTTTTTGTTGTTGTTGTTTTGAGGTAGGGTTTCACTCTAGCCCAGGCTGACCTGGAATTCACTATGGAGTCTCAGGGTAGCCTCAAACGCATGGCAACCCTCCTACCTCTGCCTCTGGGTGCTGGGACTAAAGGCGTGTGCCACCATGCCTGGCTCAACTCTTTTTTGACGTAGGGTCTCATTCTGGGCTGAACTGGATCTCACTTTGTAGTCCCACGGTGGCCTTGAATTCACAGGGATCCTCCTACCTCTGCCTCCCAACTGCTGTGACTAAAGGTGTGTGTCACCACTCCCAGCTAAATATTTGTTTATTTGAGACACAGAGAGAGAAAGAGAGAGAGAGACAGAGAGATAGAAGAGAGAGAGAATGAGTGCACCAGGGCCTCTAGAAATTGCAAACAAACTCCAGACACATGCACTACCTTATATATCTGGCTTACCTGGGTAGTGGTGAATCAAACCTTAGCCTTCAAAGGCAAGTGATTTAACTGCTAAGCCATCTCTCTAGCCCACGATAACCTTTTTGAAAATGCTTTTAATATTTTAGCATTTTTAATAAATTAAGAAGGAAAATTCTAGTACTATCCCCATCTTTTAAAAAAAAATATTTGTTTTTAGGCATGGTGGCGCATGCCTTTAAGCCTAGCACTTGGAAGGCAGAGGTAGGAGGATCACAGCAGGTTTGAGGTCACCCTGAGAGTACATATTGAATTCCAGGTCAGACTGGGATAGAGAAAGACCCTACCTTAAAAAATCAAAATTAATAAATAAATATTTATTTATTTGAAAGACAGCGAGAAAGAATGAATGGCAGTGCCATGGACTTTTGCCACTGTAAACTGAACTCTAGACGCATGCATCACTTTGTGCATCTGGCTGAATGAGAAGACTGGGGAATCAAACCTGGGCCCACAGGCTTTGCAAACAATGCTTTTAACTGCTGAGTCATCTCCCAGCCCTGTTTGTTTTTGAAGCAGGGTCTCACCTCTAGCCCAGGCTGGCCTGGAACTCATGGTAGTCCTACCTCAGCCTCCTGAGCACTATATTCCCATCTTATAGAAGGAAAAAAACTGAGGCTTAAAGAAGTAAACTGGGGTCTAGAGAGATGACTCAGTAGTTAAAAAGGTGCTTGCGGGCTGGAGAGATGGCTTAGCGGTTAAGCGCTTGCCTGTGAAGCCTAAGGACCCCGGTTCGAGGCTCGGTTCCCCAGGTCCCACGTTAGCCAGATGCACAAGGGGGCGCATGTGTCTGGAGTTCGTTTGCAGAGGCTGGAAGCCCTGGTGCGCCCATTCTCTCTCCCTCTATGTCTTTCTCTCTGTGTCTGTCACTCTGAAGTAAATAAATAAATAAAAAATTAAAAAGGTGCTTGCTTGTAAAGCCTGCAGGCTGGGGTTTGATTCTCCAGTATCCAAGTAAAGCCAGATTCACAAAGTGGTACATGTGTCTCGAGTTCGTTTGCAGAGCTAGGAGGGCCTGGCATGCCTATTCTCTCTCTGTGTCAAATAAATAAAAAATTAAATAACTTAAAAAGATATTTACCTATTTATTTATTTGACAGAGAAAGAGGGAGAGAGAATGGGCATGCCAGGGCCACCAGCCACTGCAAATGAACTCCAGACATGTACACCCCCTTGTGCATCTGGCTAATGTGGGCCCTGGGGAATCGAACCTGTGTCCTTTGGCTTTGCAAGCCAACACCTTAATGGCTAAGCCATTCCTCCAGCCCTTAAATAACTTTCTTTTGTTTGTTTTGTTTTGTGAGGCAGGGTCTCACTCTAGCTCAGGCTGACCTGGAATTCACTATGGAGTCTCAGGGTGGCCTAGAACTCACAGCAATCCTCCTACTTCTGCCTCCCGAGTGCGCTGGGAAAGGCGTGTGTCACCACACCCAGCTCTTAAATAACTTTTTAAAAGAAATAAACTGGGGCTAGGGATAAGGTCAGTGGTAGAGAACTTGCCTAGCATGAGTGAAGCCCTCGGTTCAATTCTCAGTACCCTAAAACACAAAGAAGGAAACTGCCTGACATCACATAACACACAGATGGTGCTGATACAGCTGTAACTCAATACAGATCTAAATGCCTCAAAGACTTAAGCTGTTGAATGTTATTTTATCTTTCCTACCTTATTTGTTAATTTATGCCAAGCACTGTTCTCTCAAGTGTGTTTTACTGAAAGATCCGTAACTTTAAAGTAACTTGAACATAAGAAACAGTCATATAATGATACATACCTTCATTGTACAAGAGATTTTAAAGAAATTTTATTTTATTATTTGGACTGAACCTGGGGCTTGTCACATGCTAGACAAATTCACTGAGCTACATTTCAGAATAACTATTTTTTTTTCCCCTGAGGTAGGGTCTCACTCTGGCCCAGGCTGACCTAGAATTCACTATGTAGTCTCAGGGTGGCCTTGAACTCACAGTGATCCTCCTACCTCTGCCTCCCAAGTGCTGGGATTAAAGGCGTGAGTTATGTTTTGTTTTTTAAAGGCAGGATCTTACTATGTAGCACAAGCTGGCCTTGAATTCCCAACAACCCTCCTGGGTCTGCCCCCTGAGTACTGACAGAGGAATGAATGATCACACCTGACTGGTTCCTTTTTTTTTTTTTTAAGATTTTTAAAAAAATTTTTATTTATTTATTTTATTTGAGAGCGACAGACACAGAGAGAAAGACAGATAGAGGGAGAGAGAGAGAGAATGGGTGCGCCAGGGCTTCCAGGCTCTGCAAACGAACTCCAGACACATGCGCCCCCTTGTGCATCTGGCTAACGTGGGACCTGGGGAACCGAGCCTCGAACCGGGGTCCTTAGGCTTCACAGGCAAGCGCTTAACTGCTAAGCCATCTCTCCAGCCCTCTCTTTTTAATAAATATATTGGATTAAATGTAGTGAGACAAGTCTAAACTGTTTTAAAGATAATCACATTAATGGCACCAATAGTAATGCTAACAGAATTTTTATTTAATTTTTTTTTTTTTTTTTTGAGAGCAACAGAGAGAGAGAGAGAGAGAGAGAGAGAGAGAGAGAGAGAGAGAGGCAGATAGAGACAGGGAGAGAGAATGGGCACACCAAGGTTTCCAGCCACTGCAAACGAACTCCAGACGTGTGTGACCCCTTGTGCATCTGGTTAATGTGGGTCCTGGGGAGTCGGGCCTCGAACTGGGGTCCTTAGGCTTCAAAGACAAGTGCTTAACTGCTAAGCCATCTCCCCAGCCTCCAGAAATATTTTTATTTTAAAATAAGAAAATAAATCAGGGAACTTTTCAATGGAAAAATCAAAAAGAATGATATATGAATATTGGAGACTGATATTATACAATAAGATCCTTTGCTTAATAATATGTTGAGATTTAGATTATGTAAAACTCCACACCTTAAAATGCCAAACAATATTATGAATAACAGTAGCATCAGTAAATTTGTATTGAATACTATGTGCCAGGGACAGATGGAAATGATTTAGTCATTTAATTTCCACAAGCCAAGTATTATAATTTCAAGATCAAAGATTCAAGAATTATTATTATCTGTGTGTGTGGTACTCAGTACTAAACCCAGGTCTTGGTCATGCTAGGCATACTCTACAATTGAACAACACCCCATTTGTTTATTTGGTCAATTTTTCAGTGTTTCAAATGACAGGACACCAAGCTACCCATCCTAGATAAGATCCTCAAACAGAAAAGAAAGGACGTATTCACATCCAACTTTAGTAGGTGCTTACTCTCTGTAGCAAGTGCAGTGCTAGCCACATCCATACAAGTTAATAGCAACCCTGCGGTGTATCTTTACTATAAATATATTTAAGATAAAACTGAGGATCAATGACAATAATTGATTTCTTCAGTTTTACGCCCGACTGAAACAGATCTATGTCTTTCAACATTTTATATATAGAAATAGAATTCACCTTTTAGTTGTTCCTCTGTGTCTAACCTTATTTTGTTAACAGCTTCGTCTCTGGAAATCTAAAACAAAGTAGAGGTTAATATAAATATGACTTTTCAAATTTCTATCTTAATTATTATATAATTAAGATACTAGTAATGTCCTTAAAAAGAAAAAAAAAGATTTATATAGAATTTTGGACTGGAAATGGCTCAGTGGGTAAAAGCACTTGCTGTACGAGCATGAGGGCCTGAGACAGCCTGAGTTCAATCTCTAGCATCCAAGTGAAAAGTATCCAAGTGGGGCCATGTAAGCCTGTACCACCAGTCCTGCAGGACGTGGAGACTAGAGAACCAGTGGGGTTTATAGGCCAGCAGTTTGAGCAGTGAGACTGTCTCAAGGAGCAAGGCAGAGAGAGTGACAGAAGACATACCAACCTTCTCCTCTGGCCTCTACATGTGTGTGCATAGGATGAGCACATCTGCACACATGCATGCATACACTCACAGTTTATACATGTACACATCACTCCATACACATTATACACACACAAAAAGAATTACATTTAATTCATTCAAATATATATCTGCACATCTCCTTAAAACTTGCATTAATTGGGCTGGAGAGATGGCTTAGTGGTTAAGCACTTGTCTGTGAAACCTAAGGACCCTGGTTCAAGGCTTGATTCCCCAGGACCCACGTTAGCCAGATGCACAAGGGGCACACGCATCGTTCGTTTGCAGTGGCTGGAGGTCCTGGCGTGCCCATTCTCTCTCTCTCTCTCTTTTTGTCTCTCTCTGCCTGTCGCTCTCAAATAAATAAAAAAAAAAATTAAAAAAACCTTGCATTAATTAACAAAAGAAGAATAAACGCTTCTACTCAGTTTATTTTATTTTATTTTTTGAGGTAGGATCTCACACTAGCCCAGGCTGACCTGGAATTCACTATGTAGTATCAGGGTGGCCTCGAACTTTGTAGCAATCCTCCTACCTCTGCCTCCCGAGTGCTGGAATTAAAGGTGTTGGCCATCATGCCTGGATTTTTTTTTTTTTTTTGAGGTAGGGTCTCAGTCTAGCTCAAGCTGACCTGGAATTCACTATGGAGTCTCAGGGTGGCCTTGAACTCACGGCAATCCTTCTACTTCTGCCTCCCAAGTGCTGGGATTAAAGGCGTGTGCCACCATGCCCGGCACGCCTGGATTTTTACTTAGCTTTTGTTTTGTTTTGTTTTCAATTTTTTAGTTTTTTCTTCAAGTTTCAGGGTCTGTAGCTCATTTTGTAGCCTCAGGTAGGCCTTGATTCATAGTGATCCTATAAGACTAAAGGCATGTACCACAATGCTCAGCTACTCAGCTTTTTCATTAGATTTACTGATTTCATTTGCAGTGCTGTAGATCTATCACATGGCCTCGTGAATGTTAGGCAAGTGCTCTACATCCCTTCCCCTTCTTAAAGATTTATTTTTATTACTTATTAGAATAAGAGAGAGACAGATAAATTTTTTTTAAACTTTTTATTTATTTATTTGAGAGCGACAGACACAGAGAGAAAGACAGATAGAGGGAGAGAGAGAGAGTGGGCGTGCCAGGGCTTCCAGCCTCTGCAAACGAACTCCAGATGCGTGCGCCCCCTTGTGCATCTGGCTAACGTGGGACCTGGGGAACCGAGCCTCGAACCGGGGTTCTTAGGCTTCACAGGCAAGCGCTTAACCACTAAGCCATCTCTCCAGCCCGACAGATAAATTTTTAAAAATAAAGTTAGGACTAGGGCTGGAGAGGTAGTTCAGTTGGTAGAACACTCCTTGCATGCCTGAGGCCCTTTTTGGCTCCCAGTACTGTATAAAACTGGGCATGGTGGTGCTTGCCTGTAATCCAAGTACTAGGCTGGTTGTCAGAAGGATCATTAGCTCAAGGGCTCCATTAATAACACAAGGGCAGCCTGGGATACATGAAACTCTGTCTCAAAAACCAATCAAACAAACAAAAGACTAACATTCATAAACAACATTGTATTAGCCATGACAAAAAGTAATCTTAGAACAATTACATAAGACAAATGTCAGGTAAACTTACTTTATCATGTTCATGTTCTGTAAAAACTGCATAGAGTTTCTCCATGGCGATTCTATTTTAAGTGCAAAATAAATGTTAGCAAATAATATATGAACTATGAAGACATTTTGTAAATAAAACAAATATTTAATGGTAATATCTACACATTCAACAAATATTTTGTAAAAGTTATATGCTGTTTATCACTATAAATTATCTAGTACTTATGGTACAGAACAAAAAGTTCTACCTTTCAAGGCAAATCATTTAAATGGTGCTATGACCCCCTTTACTCTTAACTGTTCACTTAATTCCAACTTAGATTTATTCCTATTTGCTGAGTGACTGCCTGTGTGCCAAGCAACTGATTTCTTCTTGAGATTTCAGTAATCTCCTGAGATGGTCAAATAGCTTATGTTTTATTCTTGTTTTCCTGGATATAAACATAGGAATGATCTCAATTGTTACCAACCAATGTTTTCCCTTTCTCCTGAAAATTAAACATAAGCCTTGGATAGTTTATGCTACTGATGGCTTATCCTTCTGTAGTCATTAGACAGATACTTATGGCAATGACTTAAAACAGAAAAGTACTGCTAATTGCATGGATAATGCATGACTTTAGAGGAAAATAAATTTGGTGACAAGTTTGTATTTTCTTTTGTACAGGTGTTCTTACTTATGAGCATGTTTCACAATCTCTGGTGAAGGGGTAAATATCTTCTGAGGTGTCCTCTTGGTAACACCAATTTCTTTTGCCAATTGCTGGATGCCCTGAATTATCTGTTGGGTATGCTTCACTCCCACTTTGATAGCATGGCAAAAGTCCTGCTGTAGAACATTTTCTGCAGAGGCTTCCAACATGACTAAAAAAAAAAAAAAGATGAATATTGCCTTACAGCATTTCACCAATACCACAGTTAGCTACCTACTAAAGCCAGATGCCCTAAGTGGCAGATGTGTCTGGAGTTCATTTGTAGTAGCAAGAGTACCTATTCTTTCTCTCTCTCCCTCTTTCAAATAAATAAATAAATAAATAAAATATTCAGTACATAAGTAAATAAAATGTAAATATCAATAAATTAACAAAAAGTCCTTGATATTTGAATTTAGGGTATATTCTCCTTTAATGAGGGATTTCCCATTAGAAAAAAAAACAGGGCAGAAGATATGGCTTAGTGGTTCAGGAGCTTGCCAACAAAGGCAAGGGACCCTGGTTCAATTCCCCAGTACCCACGTAAGCAAGATGCACAAGGTGGTGCATGTATCTTGAATTTGTTTGCAGTGACTGGAGGCCCTGATGTACCCATTCTTATTCTCTCTCACTCCTTACAAATAAATAAATTAAAATATTTTAAAAAATCAATAGCTAGGTGTGGTGGCTCACGCCTTTAATTCCAGCACTCAGGAGGCAGAGGTAGGAGGATCACTGTGGGTTCAAGGTAACCCTAAGGGCTGGAGAGGTGGCTTAGTGGTTAAGGCACTTGCATGCGAAGCCTAAGGACCAGTTTCAATTCCCCAGTACCCACGTAAGCCAGATGCACATGGTGGTGGATGCATCTGGAATTTGTTTGCAGTGGCTGGAGGCCCTGGAATGCCCATTCTCATCCTCTCTCTCTGTCTCTCATTTCTCCCTGCTTGCAAATAAATCAATCCAATAAAGGGCTCTGAGGCAGGAAGATGGCCCATGAGTTCATGGCTAGCTTGGGCTACAGAGTGAATCCCTGTCTAAAGAATAAAGAGGCATCCTATCTATTTATAGTGGCTAGAGGCCCTGGCATGCCTTGTTCATTCTCTTTTTCCCCTTGCAAAATAAACCAATAAAATATTTAAAACAAAAAGACAAGGAGGTCCATATTCTCCATTCTTTTTTTGTTTTATTTTTATTTATTTATTTGAGAGTGACAGACAGACACAAAGAGAGAAAGAGGCAGAGAAAGAGAGAGAGACCACTGCAAACAAAGTCCAGATGCATGCACCACCTTGTGCACCTGGCTTATGTGGGTCCTGGGTAATCAAGCCTTGAACCAGGGTCCTTAGACTTCACAGGCAAGTGCTTAACCACTAAGCCATCTCTCCAGCCCCTCTCCTTCTTATTCATTATAGTGCTTGAAGTCTTAGCCAGAGCAGTAAGACATGGAGAGGGAAATAAAAGGGATACAAATAAGAAAGAAGTCAAAATATCCTTATTTGTACATGATAGAATTCCATATGAGATACCCTAAAAATTCCACCAGAAAATTCTTTTGTTTTCTTGTTTTTGTTTTTTCGAGGTAGGGTCTTACTCTAGCTCAGGCTGACCTGGAATTTAGTATGTAGTCTCAAGTGGCCTTGAACTCGTGGGGATCCTCCTACCTTTGCCTCTGGAGTGTTGGGATTAAAGGCATGTGCCACCAGGACCAGCTTCTTCTTCTTCTTTTTAGAAAATTCTTATAACTAATAAATACTTTCAGCAAAATGGCAGGATACAAAATTAATACACAGAAAATCAGTAATCTTCCTATAAACCAGTAACAAACAAGTAGACAATGCAATCAGGGAAACACTTCCAATTCACAACTACTACATGCACACACAAACAACCTCACCAAAAACAAAACAAAACAAAACTTTGGAATAGGCCTAACCAAGGAAGTGAAGGACCTCTATAATAAAAACTTTAAAACACACCAGAAATTGGAGAAGATACTAGAAAATGGAAAGACCTCTTATGCACATGCAGTGGAGGAATCAATACTGTGCAAATGGTTATCTTACCAAAAGAAACCTACATATTCAATGCAACCCTCATATCAAAATTTCAATGGGGATAACTGGGGCCTGCTGGGAACAGGACTTCTAAAAGGCATAAATATGTCTGGGAGGCTCTGGTGCAAGGCCATTTTTGCTGGCTATAAGCGGGGTCTCCGGAACCAGAGAGCACACTGCGCTTCTTAAAATTGAAGGTGTTTATGCCCGACATGAAACTGAATTCTACCTGAGCAAGAGATGTGCTTATGTGTACAAAGCAAAAAACAACACAGTGACTCCTGGTGGCAAACCTAATAAAACAAGAGTCATCTGGGGAAAGGTAACTGGAGCCCATGGAAACAGTGGCATGGTACAAGCCAAATTCCAAAGCAACCTTCCTGCCAAGGCCATTGGACACAGAATACGTGTGATGCTGTACCCTTCAAGGATTTAAGAAAAGCCAATAAATAAAAGTGTATTTGTGCTCTTGTGTTTCTAAGTGCCTTTAAAAACTTTATGTCATTGGGCTGGAGAGATGGCACAGAAGTAAGGCCCTTGCCTGCCAAGCCTGAAGGCATGGGTTCAGTTTCCCAGTACCCAAGTAAAGCCAGTTACACAAAGTAAAAAAAAAAAAAAAATTTCAACACATTGTTCACTGAAGTAAAAACAATACATACATACATACATACATACATACATACATACATACATACATACATACACATACACACACACACACATATATGTACAACCACATGATTTTGGACAAGCATGCCAAAATATACATGGGAAATCAGACAAGTTCTTCAACCAGTATCAGGCATAACTGGATCTCTACAAGTAGAAGAATGAAACTAGATTTTAATCGATCATCCTGCACAAAAATCAACTCCAATGTATCAAGGACCTCAACATAAAACCTGAAACCCTGAAACTATTAAGAAACAAAGTAAGAAAAACACTTCAAAATAGAGGGAGAAGAGCCAGGCATGGTGGTGCATGCATTTAATCCCAGGACTCAGAAGAAAAGGTAGGTGAGTCTTTGTGAGATTGAGGCCAGACAGCCTAGGACTATAGAGTGAGTCAGCCTGGGCTAGAGAGAGATCCTACCTTGAAAAATCTAAATCCTCCCCCACCCCCCGGCAAAAAATAAACAGGCATAGGAAAAGATGTTCTGAATGGAACTCTGGTCACTCAGAAAATAACAATTAACAAGTGGGACCTCATGAAATTCAAAAACTTCCATATAACAAAGGAAACTAGTTAAATGAAGAGACAGTCTATTGAATGGGAGAATAATCTGCTAATCATACATCTGACAGAGGATTAATATCTAAATGATACACAAAATTTTACAAAACAACAACCAAATATAAATAACCCAACCAAACAAAATGGGCCATGAGGGCTGAAAAGATGGCTGGCTGAACGGTTAAGGCGCTTGCCTGCAAAGCCTAACAACCCTGGCTCAATTTCCCGATACCCACATAAGGCCATATGAAAGTAGTGCATGCATTTGGAGTTCATTTGTACCCATTCTGTCTGTATCTCTTATCTTTCTCTGTTTGAAAATATTTTTTTAAATCTTTTTAATTTTTATTTATTTATTTATTTGACAGAAAAAGAGGGAGAGTGAGAATGGGCACGCCAAGGCCTCTAGCCACTGCAAACGAACTCGACACGTGAGCCCCTTGTGCATCAGGCTAATATGGGTCCTGGGGAATTGAACCTGGATCCTTTGGCTTTGCAGGCAAATATGTTAAATGATAAGCCATCCATCCAGCCCTGTTTGCAAATAAATAAAAATATTTTTAAAAAATGAATCATGGAACTGAAGAACAGAATTCTCTAAAGAAATACAAATGACCAGTAAGCATTTTAAAATGCTCAAGGGCTGGAGAGATGGCTTAGTAGTTAAGATGCTTGCCTGCGAAGCCTAAGGACCCAGGTTTGATACCCCAGTACCCACATAAACCAGATAAACAAGGTGGCACATGCGACTGGAGTTTGTTTGCAGTGGCTAGAGGTCCTGGTGCGCCCATTCTCTCCCTCTCTCTCAACTAAATAAAATATTTTTAAAAAGGTGTTCAACACCCTTAGCCATAAGAAAATACAAATTAAAAGTATTCTGAGAAAATTAATGACAACAAATGTTGGTGAAGATGTGGAGGAAGGGGAGTCCTTATTCACTGTTGTTGAGAGTGTAAACTGGTAGAGTCACCATGGAAAGCAATGTGATAGATTTCAAAAATCTAAAAGTAGAATTACCATATAACCAGTTATACCCTAAGGTTCTATATCTTACCATAGAGATACTTGCACATCTATGTTCATTGTTGCTCTATTCATAATAGCTTAGGAAATGGAATTCATCAACTAATGAATGCATAATGAAACTATGGTACATATACAAAATGGAACTTTATTCAGTTGTAAAGAACAATATGAAATTTGCAGGAAAATGGATGGAACTAGAAAACATAATATTAAGGAAAGTAACCTAGGCTCAGAAATAGCACCTTCTCAGGCTGGAGAGATGGCATAGCGGTTAAGCACTTGCCCGTGAAGCCTAACGACCCCGGTTTGAGGCTCAATTCCCCAGGACCCATGTTAGCCAGATGCACAAGGGGGCGCACACATCCGGAGTTCGTTTGCAGTGGCTGGTAGCCCTGGAGTGCCCATTCTCTCTCTCGCTCTCTATCTGCCTCTTTCTCTCTCTGTCACTCTCAAATAAAAAAAAAAAAAGAAATAGCACCTTCTCTGTCATGTACATCCTAGCTTTAAATTTTTACACATGTGACTGTAAGTGGAAATGAGAGTAGAGACTAGGAAGTTGGAAAGGGGCTAAGAGAGGGGAAAAAAGAGGCTTTAAGGGGGAGTAATAGAACATATTATATGAAAGTAGTAGGGGCAATACTGGGAGAGAAAAGTTTTAAGTAGGAATGGGGTGTAGAGAGATGGGGGAGAGGAAGGGGTGAGAAGAGGAGGGTCAACCACAGCTATGTAAAAAATCCATAAGGAAGCTTACTACTTTGTAGGGTAATTAAAAAGTATAATTAACAATAAAAAGACTGAACAGAAGTACCTGGCATTGGGGGATAATGCTGCTTACAGAAGCCATAGGTTATGAAAATCTCAGTGCCAGGGGTAGGGTACTTCTCTATAAGTTGTTGGTCAAGGAGGCCTCTGAAACCTGACCCCCAAACAACAGAGACTAGTGCATGTCTCTTAGTTGCTCACTAGAAGTAGATGGTTTAACTATACTACTCTATTGCTGAAGACATTGCAAATATTGGCTGCAGGACATGGAGAAATCAAGCTGCAAGATTCCTTCCTGTGGGGTAGCTTTCTTAGTGCCAAAAGGTGCTGTGCAGGCTGCTGGGGGAGAAAAGTCATCAGTAGTCTTATTTAGCTGTGGACCTGGTGTGCTATGCTACCAATTTGTCAGGCAAAATATATCCATTGGTGTAACAGTGGCATGACTGTTATAGGGCAATCAACCATTTTCTGATGAAAGTTAAGGCCCACTTTACAGTAAAGAATTCATGCCTGACACTATAAACTTGGTCAAAAGCCCAAACATTAGGGAAGTCATAAGTCCTGGTAGAGAAGCTACTACTTTTGTTTTGCTAAACAGACATGTGCTTGTCAAACTGTCTTATAAGTATCTTATGTTTCTGTTCTTATATTAGTGTTGCTCTCAGCTTTGGTCAGGAAAGCTTCATTTTTCATTTATTTATTTTATTTGTTAGAGAGAAATAGGTAGGAACAGAGAGATGGAGAGAATGGGTGTGCCAGGGCCTATAGCCATTGCAAATGAACTCCAGATGTGTGTACCCCCTTGTGCATCTGACTAACGTGGGTCCTAGGGAATTGAACCTGGGTCCTTTGGCTTTGCAGGCAAATACTGTAACTGCTAAGCCATCTCTCCAGCCCAGAAAAGCTTCATTTTACAGTGGGAGGCAGTTACTACAGAGACTCCTAACTGGCCAAAGTGCTGAGAACAAATGATTACTGAATGCTCAACTCCAAGTTGAAACATCTATATCATACCTTATAAGGCACACAGAACTTTATAGAAGAGAGACAACAAGAATGTAAGAGCCAGAGGATGGGGAGTAATGATGTGTAACAGTGTCTTTCAAATCTGACATGGCAGCTGTACTCATCAATTTATAGCAGCTGTGACTACCCATGCAAGATAGAGGAAGGGCTCATGAGGCCTCAGCCCTCCCTGAGAAGCTAATGGCAGTTAATGGTTGTTGGGGGAGGGGAGAGACATTTTCTTCAATGGTATGGATAGCCACTGATAAGTTACCCATGCACAGTTAAGTAAGTAACTGCTTAGCCATGTGTATGTAAGCAAAACTAATACAGCTCAAGTCACAAGAAAAAAAAAAAAGACATAAAGGTCAAAGAGGGACTACAATGAGAGAGTAGGAGGGGAGAAGAGAGGGTAAGGGGGGAATACAAACAAAACACATTATTTACATGTAGGAAACTATCAAATTAAAATAAAATTTTACAAGAGTTTAAATGCATTTTTAAAAGAAGCATAAGCCAGGCGTGGTGTGGCAGGCAGAGGTAGGAGGATTGCTGTGAGTTCGAGGCCACAGCCTGGGCTGGGGCGACTCTACCTTGATAAATCAAAGCAGAAAATAAATAAATAAATAAATAAAAGAAGTACAACTTATCTAGGTTTGGTGGCTCATGCCAATAATTCCAGCACTTGGGAAACTGGGAAAGGAGCATGGCTATGAATTTGAGGCCCATCCTAGTTTGCACAGTTAGTATCAGGACAACTAAGGATAAACATAATCTCAAAAACAAACAAAAAATCCACAAAAGACAACCAAAGAAAGCACAATCTGTAAGTAAAATCCAGTAAAGTAAAATCAATATATTGAAAGAACTTACCAATCTGGCTTTTAGGTGCTCCTGCAACCACTAAATTTAAAGAACTAGAAGACATTTCTTTTCTTGTTGGGTTAACGACACATTCTCCATCTATCATTCCTATTCGCACTGCCCCTAAGATAAATTAAAAAGTTGGTAACTTTGATTATAACTTAAGTTTTCATGGTATTACTCTAGTAATCATTTCAAACTATTACAGAATGAAATTTCTATTTCTCCCATGGTCAAGATTTAATAACTATTCCAACAGCTCTTCTCTCTGGACTCCATGGACCACTCTAAGCTGCTTACTTCTACTCTTCTTTGGTCACACTCATGCTCTTCTCTGGGTCTAGACAGTACTGTCTCAAAACCAAATGCTTAATCCAATCCTGAAGGTTCAGTTTATACACTGGCTACATTGAGATGCCCTACTTGATAACCTGCCTTTATCTATTATTTTCTAAGCACCTTGCTACTGTCACCATAACAGTGCCATCTGTAAATAAATATCTCACTCTTTCTCTGAGTGATGCTGAAATCAAGAAATACCTCTTCAGTCTTTGCACTGCTAATACCTACACTGCCTTTGTTCCATCAGTGCTTAGCTCAGATGCCAACATTTAGGATACTTGATAATTACATCCCTAAAGAATCAAGTGCACACTGTATGATTACAACTTAGGGTTAGAAGTTATGTACATACACTTGTTTTATTCTAAATGAGTTTGTACTTTGTTAATTCCATAGCACAAAGACAGAAAATATTCCCTAATGGAAAGAAGCAACTAAGAAATCAAAATATCAGGTGGGAGAGATGGTTCAGCAGTTAAAGACACTTGCTTGCACACCCTCCCAGACTACACTTGATTCCCCCAGTATCCATATAAAGCCAGATGCACAAAGTGGCACATGTGTCTGGAGTTCATTTGCCGGGACAAGAGGACCTGGTTTCCGCATTCTTTTTCTCTCTCACTGCTTGCAAATAAATAAAAAATATTGGAATGGCTGGGTATGGTAGCATATACCTTTCATCCAGGCACTTGGGAGGTAGAAGGATCACTGTGGTTTGAGGCCAGCATGGGCTACAGAGTGAGTTCCAGGTCAGCCCGGGCTAGAATGAGACCCAATCTTGGAAAAAACCAAATTGGCTGATCAAGAGTGGTGGTGCATGCCTTTAGTCGCAAGACTCAGGAGGCCAAGGTAGGAGGGTTGTTATGAATGTGAGGTCAACCTGAGACGACATAGTGAATTCCAGGTCAGCCTGGGCTAGCGTGAGACTCTACCGCAATAAAGAAAATCTTCACTTTTTTTTTTTTTTGCTGGGTGTGGTGGCACACACCTTTAATCCCAGCACTTGGGAGGCAGAGGTAAGAGAATCACTGTAAGTTCAAGGCCACCCTGATACTACAGAGTGAATTCCAGGTCAGCCTGGGCTACAGTGAGACCCTACCTAAAAAAAACAAAAACAAAAACAAAGAAACAAACAAACAAAAAATCAAAGGCTGGGCAAGGTAATGCATGCCTTTAAACCCAGCACTGGGAAGGCAGAGGTAGGAGGATCACCATGAGTTCAAGGCCAGCCTGCGAGTACAGCGAGATCTAGGTCAGCCTGGGCTAGAGTGAGCCCTACTGTGAAAAAACAAAAAAAAATAAATAAATAAAAAATATTTAAGGCCATAAAATCTTTATCACCCTAATAGTGCTAATAGAAATAAAACCCAGAGCAAGGATGAAAATGTATGAAAGACCCTAGGGGTGTAACATCTGCTGATGTCTGGAAAAATGTATACACTATGTTTATCAAACTGCCCAGTAAGCACTTCTCTTAATATTTATACTCTTATATTAACACTACTCTCACTTTGGATAGAGAATCTTCTCTTTTCAGATGGCAGTGACCTTGGGATGACTCAGAAGGTATCATACTGCTGGAAAGAAATGATTGGAGTACTGAGTAACATCTTGATCACACCTTCCAAGGCTCAGGGTCTAATGCGGAAGAGGTAGCGGAAAGAATGTAAGAGCCAAAGGAAGGGTAGGACTCCGTACAACGTGCTCCCTCCAGATATAAAATGGCCTGGATATCCATGACCTCATAGTGCCTGACACTACCTACACAAGACCATCATAAGAGGAGGAAAAGACCATGACATCAAAATAAAAGAGAGACTGATTGAGATGGGGAGGGGATATGATGGAGAATGGAGTTTCAAAGGGGAAAGTGGGGGGGGGGGAGAGGGTATTACCATGGGATACTTTTTATAATCATGGAACATGTTAATAAAAATTGAGAAAAAAAGAAAATTTATGAAAGAACTACAAGAAATCTTAAGATTGTTATCAGTTCAACTCCTTAAAGACAATAAATCAGCACCAATAAATCTATGCCTTTGTTATAACATGCTCACTATTATTTATTGTAAGAACATGGTGGTTCCTATTTTCATATCCCAACTTACCAACAGGTCCATTCCAAGGAATATCTGATAATGAGAGGGCTGCAGAAGCTTTAAAAATGAAAAAAGTAAAAGAGCTGCAATTAAAATACTTCATTGCTTTTAACAACCAGCATTGATAAAATTAACTGGTATTTGTATACTTACCACCATTGATTGCTAGGACATCAGGTTCATTAATACCATCTACTGCTAACAGATTACAAAGAACCTGGTAACAAGAGAAGAAAATTCAAAGTACTTTAGCAAAAAAACAAAAACAAAACCTACTTGGGGCTGGAGAGATGGCTTAGCAGTTAAGATACTTGGCTGCAAAAAGGACCCAGATTCGATTCCCCAGTACCCACATAAGCCAGATGCAGTAAGTGGCACATGTGGTGATCTGATTCAGGTGTCCCCCATAAACACAAGTGTTCTGAATGCTAGGTTCCTAGCTGATGGAGATTTGGGAATTAACACTTCCTAGAGGGAGTGTATTGTTGGAGGTGGGCTTATGGGTATTACAGCCAGTGTCCTCTTGCCAGTGTTTGTTACACTCTCCTGTTCCTGTTGTCCACCTTATATGGGTTAGGGGTTGATGTCCACCCTCTGCTCATGCCATCGTTTCCCTGCCATCGTGGAGCTTCCCCCTTGAGCCTGTAAGTCAAAATTAACCTCTTTTTTGTTTTTTTTCCCACAGGCTGCTCTTGGCTGGGTGATTTCTACCAGCAATACGAACTTGACTGCAACAGTAAAGTGATACTGACAGTGGGGCTGCTCATACACACCTGACTGGGTGGTTTTGGCCTTTTGGAGCTGGTTTTTAAGAGGAATGTGGAAGGATTTGAAACCTTGGCCTAAGAGATGCCTTGCAGTGCTGTAAGTACAGCTTGATGGACTATTTGGGTCAGAGTTGAAAGACCTGAATGCAGTAACAACTATGGGCTGTGAAGTTTGGCTTATGAGGGTGAGAAAGAGCTTTGCTTACACTAGGCTAGCAGTTTGTGTGAGAAGCTTGCTGTTATGCCCGTGTTCTGAGAAGTTGTGCAAGGTTGCTTTGTGTAGAAACGAATTGGTGTGATCACAGGGATATGGCACAGAAAAAGAAAAATCTTTGGGTGAACTGCTGCCATTCAGCTGCAATTGAGAGATTACAACCTTTGAGACTGGGCCAATTGACCTGCACTGGGACAACAAATTGGCATGCTACCTGGTATTATGGAGTATAAGAAATGCAGGAAAGAGAGGGTAATTGAGTTTAACACAGTCTTGTGTTTTGGAAATGGCCATGGGCAGTGTGAAGCAGGTTTGCTAGACACCTGCATGGAGACCCCATGGGGCCATGAGGATGAACTGTGGATTGCAATGGAGACCCAGTGGAGATGCCGAGACCATGAGATGGCTGCTAAGAAAAGCTGCCGGCCCCAAATGAAGGACTTTTCCAGGACTGTGAGTAGCCTAGCTGGAGGGGAGAAATTGGAACTCCAGAGATTTGTTGCTGGTTAGGATTATCGAATTTGAAGACTTGTTCCTGACTAGAGTTGTTGGAATTGAAGCTACAGAGTTTGATGTTTGCCCTGGTTGTTTTAAATCATGTATTGGTTGAATATTTCTTTGCTATGCCCAATGCCATCTTTTGCAGTGTGACTATTTATTCTGTGCCATTATGGGTTTTTGGTATTATGGCTCAGTTAGAAGATCTTGGGCTATGGGGATGTATAAACATCATTGGAACTGATAAAAACTATGGGGACTTTTAAAGTTGGATGAATGCACTACATTTTACAGCATGTATGGTTATCAATTTATGGGGGCCAGGGGCGGAATGTGGTGATTTGATTCAGGGGTACCCCATAAAACTACATGTTCTGAATGCTAGGCTCCCAGCTGATAGAGATTTGGCAATTAATACCTCCTGAAGGCAGTGGGTAAGGGCTTATGGGTGTTATAGCCAATGTTTGTTACACTCTTCTGTTCCTGTTGTCCACCTTATGTGGGCCAGTGGGTGATGTCCACTCTCTCTGCTCATGCCATCATTTTCCCTGCCTTCATGGAGCTTCCCCCTCGAGCCTGTAAGCCAAAATAAACCTCTTCCTCTCCCCTCCCCCACCACAAGCTGCTCTTGGCTGGGTGGTTTCTACCAGTAATATGAACCTGACTGCAATGGCACACGTGTATGGAGTTCATTTGTACAGGCTGAAGGTCTTGATATGCCCATTTTCCCTCTCTTAAATAAATAAAAATAAACTTAAAAAAAAAAAACTAAATTGATTTTGGAGGATAATCATTTGGGTTAGCAATTTGACCTAAAATACAGAACTGTATGTTCAACAGTAACAGCATGGTCTCTGTAGGTCAATTCCTTAATTTTGGTTATCATTTAACTAAATAAATCCTTGACATTGGATAAATTACTTAAACATGGAAAGATTCCCTCATCTTTCCCCCCCCTCAGTAATGGGGATTTTTAACCCAGGGCATTCTAATCTAGGCAGATGCTCTTAATCTAAGCTAGTTTCCCAGTCTAAATTTCCTCAACTGTCAAAGAAAAGTGGCATCTTCCTAATGGGTTCCTGTGAGAATTGCAGAAATGCTATGTGTAAGGCATGCCACAATACTAGGTGTGCTACAAATATTCAGTAAATGTCATCTGTATATTTTTATTATCTGTCTATACTGCAATAATGTGCCTATATTAAATTCCTAAGAAAATAATTTAGGTCTGTGACATCCTCTTATTAATGCAAATAGATAAAATGGTTAAAGCATACTTATGTTATTTATTTTTGGAGTTTTCGAGGTAGGCTTTCACTCTAGCCTGGGCTGACCTGAAATTAACTATATAGTCTCAGGGTAGCCTCAAACTCACAATGATCCTCCTACCTCTGCCTCCCAAGTGCTGGGATTGAAGACATGTGCCACCAGGCCCAGATCAAGCATACCTAATTAAAGCATATGGGTCACTGTGGTGAAAGAAAAGAGTATTTAGGTATTGTGATTAGTATTAATATATAGTAAGATAAAGAGGTTCAGAGGACCCAGTAATAAAAATAGGTGAAAAACTTTTGGAAGAGAACCTTCTCTTTGCAGATGGCAGTGATCTTGGGATGTCTCAGAAGGCATCATACTGCTGGCAAGAAGTGACAGAGGAGTGCTCTGCACTGAAATATCTCTATCACACCTTCCAAGGCTCAGGGTCCATTACAGAAGAGGAAGCAGGAAGAATGTAAGAGCCAAAGGAAGGGTAGGACTCCTTACAACATGCTCCTCCAGACACAAAATGGTCTGGATATCCATGACCTCACAGTGCTGCCTGACACTACCTACACAAGACCATCCTAATAGGAGGAAAAGATCATGACATCAAAATAAAAGAGACTGACTGAGAGGGGGAGGGGATATGCCTGTGAAGCCTAAGGACCCCGGTTCGAGGCTTGGTTCCCCAGGTCCCATGTTAGCCAGATGCACAAGGGGGCGCACGTGTCTGGAGTTCGTTTGCAGGGGCTGGAAGTCCTGGCGTGCCCATTCTCTCTCTCTCTCCCTCTATCTGTCTTTCTCTCTGTGTCTGTCACTCTCAAATAAAAAAAAAAAAATTAGTTGTGATAAGCTAGGCATGGTGGCTCATGCCTGTAATTCCAACATTTAGAAAGCTGAGGCAGAAGGATTGCCATGAGTTTGGGGCCAGTCTGAGCTACAAAGACCCTGTCTTTATAAAAAAAAAAAAATTCAGGGCTGGAGGGATGGTTTAGTGGTTAATGCATTTTCCTGTAAAGCCAAAGGACCCAGGTTCTATTCCCCAGGACCACTGCACCACATGCACAAGGGGAGCACACATCTGGAGTTTGCTTGCCGTAGCTGGAGGCCCTGGCATGCCCATTCTCTCCCTCTTCCTCTTTCTCTGTCAAATAAATAAATAAATAAAAATAAAATATTTTTTAAAACTCCAATTGAATTGTTTATCCTTGTGTGACCCAAAAATTTCAGCTGCCTAATCTGGTCCTCACCTCAGTTACACTAATGTTCATGTTTATTCCTATTACATGTCATATCTGCATGTAATGCTTTCTCAACAATCACTCACTACTATTCATAACTCAAGTGTCAGCTCAAATTGATACCAAGCCCACGTAAGCTTTGAAAGTACTGCCTTCTAAAAGCAATTTAAAATGTATCAGGATCATGAAAATTCCTTATAACAATCTGACTAGAAAGAATTACAGAGATTAAACATTTTTTTTTTTTAAGTTAGAGAGAAACCTAAAGCAGAACTGACCTGAGTATCATAAAAGTAGCCAGGTAGAAAGAGAGGTCGAATTGAACGATCTGAAAGAAAAGGAAAAACATTAAATAGTTACTTGAGAGTTAAAACTACTGAACAAGGGTTGGAGGGATGGCTTAGCGATTAAGGCATTATTAGCCTGCAAAGCCAAAGGATCCAGGTTCAATTTCTCAGGACCCACGTTAGCCAGAAGCACAAGGGGGTGCAAGCATCTGGAGTTCCTTTGCAGTGGCTAGAAGCCCTGGTGTGCCCATTCTCTCTGTCTCTCCATCAAATAAATAAGTAAGATATTTAAAAAAACCTACTGAACAAAGCCACCTGTTCAATATGACAAAACAAACTCCTAGCACTGATATGATAAGAATGAGGTAAATATAAATGGGTTAATAAACACAGAGAATGACCTACCAAAAAAGCTGAGGACAGACTTTTAAGACCACAGTAGACCAAAAGAAAAAGTTTCGTTGGAATTTTGTGACTGAGGAATACATATAAGCAATCTATGGGTAGAAAAGCTACAAACTACAAATGATTCAATATTTATGGATGTCAAATATTTGGAAGGTGACTGGGCTGGTGATGTAACTCTGAGGCAGAGTTCTTGCTTTGAATGACAGTCCCTGGGTTTTACCACCACCACCACCACCACCACACACACACACACACACAAACACACACACAGAGAGAGAGAGAGAGAGAGAGACTTAGATGATTATAGACAAACTTTAATCCATTATAAATATAATGCTTTATGAGTTACTATACTGGACATAAAAATGAAAAATATAAAATGGATGGACCCGGAAAGGATTATACTAAGTGAGGTAACCCAGGTCCAGAAAGCCAAGTGCCACAAGTTCTCTCTCTCTCTTTCTTTCTTTCTTTTTCTTTTTTTTTTTTTTTTTGGTGTTTTGAGGTAGGGTCTCACTCTGGCTCAGGCTGACCTGGAATTCACTATGTAGTCTCAGGGTGGCCTCAAACTCACGGCGATCCTCCTACCTCTGCCTCCCAAGTGCTGGGATTAAAGGCGTGCGCCACCACGCCCGGCATGTTCTCTCTCATATGTGGATCCTAGCTACAGATGACTGGGATTCTGCGTGAGAAGGAAAATACTTAGTAGCAGAGGCCAGTAAGTTAAAAAGGAGATATAAAGGGAAGAGCAAGGAAGGGAGGAGGGTACTTAATAGGTTGATATTGTATATATGTAAGTACAATGATTGAGATGGGGAGGTAATATGATGGAGAATGGAATTTCAAAGGGGAAAGTGTTGGGGAGGGGGGGAGGGAGGGAATTACCATGGGATTTTTTTTTATAATCATGGGAAAATGTTAATAAAAAATTAAAAAGTTTTTAAAAAATGAAAAATATAAGGGATAGATTCAACAGAGTAGCAGCAAGGCCATTTGAATTCATATGCTTAATAGAGATTCATTTATCCAGTAAGTAGTAGTTATTGAATGCCTATTTGTATTAGGCAGTAGCCAAGTACAGGACCTTTAGTAGTGAAAAAAAGAAGGGAAAGGTTTTTTTCTCCCTCAGGGAGCACACATTTGAGTGAGAAAAACAGACAGTAAATAATCTCTAGAGGCATCATACAATACAGGAAGACAAAAGAGATATTGTAGAACACAGATGGAACAGAAGAGCTATTATTTGGCATATTACCAAAAGTAAAGGGTTCTATGTTAATCTTACCTATTATTCGACTTGTAAGAATTTCTTTCTCAGAGGAAGCAATTTCTCTTCTAAGGTAGTTTGTGGGAATTCTACCTGCTGCAGCGGCCTTCTGTCTGTAGTCAACCTAAAGTTGCAATTAAAAAAAATACAGTTTATATGGGTTCTTTATTTTAGTAAAAAACTGTATTTTAACTTTTCTTATATAAAATCCAGTTTTCCCAAGATTGTTAACAACATATTCTAAAATGTGAGTAAAGGATATTTTATTTATGTTTCACATTTTAAATCTTTCAGATGAAGAAGGGTTTATAGAATGATTTAACCAACTGATAAAAAAATTTCCCCTTAGCAATCAGATGACTACATAGCCTTATGACCTCCTACAGTAGCTTACTATGGTCCAGTACAACATTGCCTTTTGTTGTTGCATCCAAACAGTTAGATGTAACTGCTTTTCTCTTACATTGGAAAGATGAAATAAAATTCTAATGAACTCTTCACTTAACATATAGTGGCAGACACATACTAAGAAAAACCCATCAAGACAACAAATTTATTGTATAGTCACTGTCAAAGTACTCATGGACTTCTACTGATCCTATGAGCTCACATATATACCTAGACATTCTAAACTATGCTTACTACTAATAATCAGTTTGTATTCTCTTAATGACTCAAATGAAACAAGAGAAATCCTCTGTTGTAGTTTATATTTTCATTCTGATGCTGAACAAAAAATTACAAATTCTGTATTTATGCTCTACCACATGTACAGATAAATCTGCAAATACTCACCACCAAAGGCATGAACTGGGAAGGTGAAGGTTTTGTCTTACTGACCGCTGTGACCATCACTGCAGTGTCACCTGACTTAGTTAAAATATGAACAATATTATCAGCAACAATATGAGCAAATTCCTGAGCTACAAAGATAGCTAAATTAGTAAAAGTGACTGCCTCACAAGCAAGAACACCTGAGTGCAATTTCTAGTACCCATGTAAAAATGCTGGACATGGTGTTCTTGTTATCCCAGTACTGAGGAGATGGGGAAAGGTGGAGCTTGCTGGCCAGTCTAGTATAATTGGTAAGCTCCAGGTCATTCAGAGATCCTATCTTAAAAAGATGTGGATGGCATACCTGAAGAATGACGTTCAAGAATGACCTTTGTCCTACATACATATCTGCACAAATGTGCTCATGCGCCTCCACACACATAAACATGCATACAAACACACATGCAAAATGAAAAAAAATTGTAACATTGATACATTCTTTTAAAATTAGGTAATTTCTAAATAGATATTGAATGAATCCTTATTCCCAATAAACTCAAGGGAAGGTATTTCTTATTCCATGTGATTACAGAGAAAATAATTATTCACTCTTCATCCTTTCTATCTGATGACAGTTAAAATCTATGAATCAAATCACATTTTCTACACTTTTTTGTTGTTGTTTTTTGAGGTGGGGTCTCATTCTAGCCAAGGCTGACTTGAAACTCACTCTGTAGTCTCAGAGTGGCCTTGAGCTCACAGCGATCCTCCTACCTCTGCCTCCCGAGTGCTGGGACTAAAGGGATGCACCCCCCACCCAGTGGACATTTACTACTCTTTATGAGGAAATTTAAGCTATGTACAAAGAAAATTTCCAAAGTATTACTATTGAAGAGAATAGTGAAATTACTTTCTCTAGAAAACCATAATGGGTTTTGTTACCAGAATACAATAAAACTCATGCTTGGAAGTGATCTTAAAGGATCTTTCCCACATCTAATCCTCTACTGGTCTAGCAAGATTCTGACACTAGAACTATTACAAGTATCAGAATTAATTCTAGCACCACAATGCTAAGAAATGATGCTATAAAGATACTTAGCACTAGTCTCCATCACCATTTTTAGGATGAAAATTTCAAAAACAGGGATTTCTTACCTGTACCACAGCACAGCCATCTGCAAATCTTGCCAGTTTTCCAGTGGATATTTCTAATTTTCTGTTTAAAAATAAAAATCCAATACAAAATGAAATTGGCACAATTTTTAGCTTGTATCAAGTAATCAGAGATTCTAAGGAAGAGCTAAAGCTTCATAAGCTCTGTTCTCCAGGAAAAAGTAAACAAGTACAAAGAGACAGGACTTATGGACATCAAAAGCAAGGAAGATTGAAGGGCTACTTAAAAAAGATGACAGAGGGCTGTAGTGCCTCCTCCCCTAATATGTCAGAATTAAAGAATGCCAGAGACAGAGAGAGCTTACAGCTCATCTAGATATCACCCAACTACAGCCCAAGGTCTGTTTCTGTAGAGCCTAACAACTAAGGTGTTTGTTTAGAAAAAGGAGAGGGCAGAGCTGGGCAGATGTCTTAGCAGTTTAGGTGCTTGTCTGTGAAGCCTAAGGCCTCAGGTTCAGTTCCCCAGACTCCACATAAGCCAGAGGCACACAGTGGCTCATATCTGGAATTCACTTGCAGCGGCTGGAGGCCCTGGTGCACCCATTCTCTCTCTCTTATAAATTTAAAAAAAAAAATATACATATATATATATGAATTAAAAAGAGGCAGGGCTGGGCATGGTGGCCCACGCCTTTAATCCCAGAACTCAGGAGGCAGAGGTAGGAGGATCACCCTGAGTTCAAGGCCACCCTGAGACTCCACAGTGAATTCCAGGTCAGCCTGGACTAGAGTGAAACCCTATGTTGAAAAACAAAACCAAAACCAAAACAAACAAAAGAGACAGGGTCTGTTTATTTTTTGTTTTTTCCAGGTAGGGTCTCACTCCAGCCCAGGCTGACCTGGAATTCGCTATGGAGTCTCAGGGTGGCCTCCAACTCACAGCAATCCTCCTACCTCTGCCTCTTGAGTGCTGGGATTAAAGACTTGCACCACCACGCCTGGCAGGGTCTCTTTAAATAGCCCAGGCTGGCCTGGAGCTTGTGGTCCTCTTGCCTTAGCCTGGTGAGTACTTGAAAACACAGGCAAACTTTTTTTTACTAATCCTGTGTAACTTTTCAATTTTGTACGCATTATGTATCAAAGTAAGACTTTGAATGAAAATAAATGAGTTAAGGGCTGGGAGATAGTTCAGTGGTAGAGCATTTGCCTAGTATGAACAAGGACCTGGGTTCTATTCCCAGCACCAGGTTTAAAAAAATGAATTGAAAGTCAAAAACAAACAACAAAAACGAAGAAGGCTTAGATTCAACGACAGATTTTATGTGTGTATGGGTTTTTTAAAAAATAAGCTAGGGTCAAAATTTTTAAAAATACATATATAAAGAACACACTAATAGTTTTTTCTATTACAAAAATTTCATGTAGAAGTTTGGGGCTGGGGACTGGGGAGTTGAGATAGGCTGTGGCCAAATAGTCCAGACTGCTCTGGAATTCAAGATCCTCCTGCCCCAGTTTCCCTGAGTGCTAGGCTTATAAACACACCCAGCTATCAGTTTTTAAAGTGATGTTTGACAAGGATTCTGGCAAACAGATCCCTGGAACAAGTACTGGCTTTGTAAGGAAGAAACAGTTCAGAATCCACCTAGTCCCATTAGTACTTACTAATTTTTTGTTTTGTTGTCTAAGGTAGGGTCTCACTGTAACCCAGGCTGACCTGGAAGTCACTATGCAGTCTCAGGCTGGCCTTGAACTCACAGCAATCCTCCTTACCTCTGCCTCCCGAGTGCTGGGATTAAAGGTGTGTGACACCATGCCCGGCCACTTACTAATTTTTTGACTGTCAGTAAATTCCGCTTATGTTTCTATGGTATTAACTACTTAATGTGGTACTTTTACTACAGGTGTCAGGATTGCGTGCATGATATCATGTGCTTTTAGTAAAATGACATGTCCTTTCCTTTCCTACTCATCCTGGAAAACTTTTGGACCATCAGTTAATGTAATTAACTGGGTTAGATAACGTAAGTATACCCTAACAATTCGCTACTTCGAGGTGTACATTTCCCACTTCAGAGACCAAGGGTCTGGGAAGGTGATGTTGTCAGGTGGATAGGCAGGCCCAGATGGAGCAAGGAAGTCCTAACCGAGCAACTAGAGAGAGGTTCAAGAAGCAAAGAGCACCAGACTACGCGGGAAGGAAAAGAGTCCGAGGAGACAGGCTTCCAATCCGGAGGAGGAAATTTTGAATTTAGGTTGAGAGTAAAGACAGTTTAGGGAGAACTAGGCTGCTGGATTTCTACCTTGGTAGATTAAAGAAGAGTTGGCCGGATCGGATAGGGTATCTTGTGAATAGACCGGGAACGCACTTCGTGTCTTACCTGGGGCCCAAGTCCACAGCCACAGTTCTGGACCCCGCGCTGCTCCATAGTGCCCGCGCCTGCAAGTAGGTGAGTGCACGATTGCGCCCGGACAGACGGAGGGAACCTTCGTACAGCGGCCGGAGCCGCAGGCACGAGCCGTACTGTCTGCAGGCCGCCATGACACCCAGAGCGCGATCAGCCGGAGCCGCGCCCTCATTGGCTCCCTTCAGTCCTGGGGGCGGAGCCTAACACAGTTTCATTTTAGTGGAGCCGGAGAAGTGGATGCTTGGAGGCCTGTCTACGGAGATTGGGAAGGGTCAATTTTATGACAATGAGCTAGTATTTAACCTCTCTTTCTGCTTTGCTTTTATTCCCTAGTGAAAAACAAATAATGCTTGATGCGTGCGTGCGTGTGTGTGCCCGCGCAATATCGTGGGTTCAAAGAAAGTCTTAGAGTCTTGTGTTTAATAAGTACAAGTCGGAGCCCTGGCGTGGTGGCGCACGCCTTTAATCCCAGCACTCGAGAGGCAGAGGTAGGCGGTTTGCCGTGAGTTCGAGGCCAACCTGAGACTCCATAGTGAATTCCAGGTCAGCCTGGGCTACAGTGAGATCCTACCTCGAAAAACAACAACAACAAAAACAAAAACAAAAACAAAACAAAACAAAACCCCACAAACAAAGTACAAGTCAGGCTGCAGAGATGGATTAGCGGTTAAGGCGCTTGCCTGCTAAGCCAAAGGACCCAGATCCGATTTCCCAGGACCCATAAACCAGATGCCTAAGGTGGCACATGCTTCTGGAGTTCGTTTACAGCGGCTAAAACCTTGGAGTGTCCATTCTATCTCTATGTGCCTCTTTTTCTCTCAAATATAAGTTAAAACATTTTTTTAAAACTAATATAAGTCACCGGACTTATATTATCACATTACACATTATTTGCCTCTATCAAGTACGAATCACGAGAATTTGTGTGCAGGGCCATGGAAAGAGAGTTCGTGCTCACTTAATTAAATGATTTTAGAATTCAAATCTGATATTCTTATGGAGTGGATACATTTTTCCCATTAGAACCCCCCCCATACTTTTAGAACTGAACATTCACAATGATCATTTTACATTGTCAATTTCTTTCATGGCCATAACCCCAAAGAAGACCAAACAATGCAAACCTAGTTGTAAGAATGAAGAATATTGACATCTAGGGCTGGAGAGGTGGTTCAGACGATAAAGGCACTTGCTTGCAAATATTGAAGACTCAGGTTTGATTCCCTAGTACTCACATAAAGCCTGATGTATAAAGTGGCACATATATCTGGTGTTCATTTGCAGTTGTCAAAAAAAAAAAAAAAAACCTCTGACACACCCATTCTCCCTAGATGGGAGAAAGATAATCTTGCACATAAAAAAACAGACAAGTCGTTTAATGGCAAAGCAGTTTTCTGATGCCTGGCTTTCTTGAACTGTTTACTGATTTGGGATTTCCATGCTGATAGGATTGTTGCTAACTTTGTATATGGGTGTTTAGTGTTAAAGTGGCCTTTTTCTCTTTAACTTTACCTTGAGATGCCATTGTGATTTCAAAAACTAAGAGGGGGTACAGTTAGGGTGACTGGACTCCTGGAAGTAAGGAAAAGGCAAGAAAGTCTGAACTTGCTAGAACTCAAAGATGATCTGACTTCTTACCTCTTGCCTAGTTCCCTACACCTGTTTTTCTACAAACAACCAGGACCCCTCCTGGGAGGGAGGTCTTTCATAGGATTTAAACATTGTGGTTCATCAAGTTCAGCTCCCAGAACTTGGTGTCAGGATAACCTCTTCCTGACATAGCCCTTAGCTCTAATCAATCAGCTGTCCCTCTGGTTCACCTGAGCCGAAAGATAGCCCATCACTATAAGGTTATAAATACCTTTTCAAGGGGAGGGCTGGCTCTCTGATCACTTGGGAACTTCCAGCTGTGGGTGACTTTTCCCTAGGTTCAGCCCGGGCCCCACCAGGAGGGTCCCCTAGCCCTTATTCTCCACATGGGTTACTCATCCCCTCCAACTCCCCACATGGCAAGATCTCCTTGAACTTTCTTTTCTCTTTTCTTTCCACGTTTTTGTTTTTTTTTCAGGCCCTCCTCATGGGATCTCTAGCCACGTGGGTGCCTTTCGTTGGGTCTGTACTTCCCTCAATAAATATAATAATTTAATAATTATGCTTCCCAGTCTTCTTTTTATTCAATTATTTGATTAAAATTAGAAACAGGGCTGGAGAGATGGCTTAGCGGTTAAGCGCTTGCCTGTGAAGCCTAAGGACCCTGGTTTGAGGCTCGGTTCCCCAGGTCCCACGTTAGCCAGATGCACAAGAGGGCGCACTTCGTTTGCACAGGCTGGAAGCCCTGGCGCGCCCATTCTTTCTCTCTCCCTCTATCTGTCTTTCTCTCTGTGTCTGTCGCTCTCAAATAAAATAAATAATTGAAAAAAGATTTAAAAAAATTTTGAAACAAAGCTGGGCATGGCGGTGCACATCTTTAATCCCAGTACTTGGGATGCAGAGGTAGGAGGACTGACATGAATTCAAAGCCACCCTGGGAATATATAGTGAATTCCAGGTCAGCCTGAGCTAGTGAGACACTACCTCAAAAAAACAAAACTGAAAAAAAAAGAAAGGAACGAATGTAGGGTTTGGGGGTTCAGTGACTTTCCTGGACCCTGAATACCCTATTATATATCCACTGTAACCTCTCATGAAGACACATCTATCAGAATATACTCGTCACAGTTCAACATGATGGATTTCTAACTCACCTGTTAGTAATGCTCTGAAGTACTCAATGGCCATTTTCATTTGGCAGTACTACCTAACCAGTTATAGAACATAGGCTTGGATTTAGTCCCTGGTGATTTTAACTTGTCTTTCATCAGTTATATAACTCTATTTATCTAAGCCTCGATTTATAAAAATGGATACTGAGATAAATATCACTGAATTTTTGTAAGGATTAAATGTCACAGAGGATGTAAGATATTTATCATAATACCTGATGCTGTTCACATTGACAAATAGGAGACTCAGCCTTGATCCAGCCTTTTCTTAATTTTCCTTCTAGTTTACTCCACTCAAAAAACTAATCAAAGACTTTAGAGATTGCCTAGTGGTTAAGGCACTTGCCTCCAAAGCCTAAGGGCCAATGTTCAATTTCCCGGAACCTACATAAGCCAGATGCATATGGTGGTGTATGTGTCTGGCACATGCATCTAGAATTTGTCTGCAGTGGCCAGAGGCCCTGGCATGCCCATTTCTCTCTCTCTCTCTCTCTGTAATAAATAATTAAAAAATTAAAATTAAAATAAAAATACTAATCAACATTCTTTCAGAACCGATTGAATGCTTTAGCTTTCACTCAGCTATAAATGCTAGAAAGAAGCACAGATTTTTAGATAAGGAATCCACCTGTGTTTTCTTAGGTCAAGTCAAGTAGTATTGGTAATAAACTCAAAAGCACTGAAATCTTGTGGCTGAGCCTTGTTACAGTTGATACCTAGTGTATTTATGTTAGGATGTTGGACATATTTAGATTAGCACAGAAACAAAAATATAAAAAGCTTAAATTAGGACCCATGAGGTTTAGTTGAAGATAGGTCACATTCTAGAAGTATAAATCTTCCACAGCCACAATATAATTTTAAAGGAATTTCTCTTTGACTCTTGGAGTATATTGAAGTGATCCAATTTAAATTCACTAGCAGTATTTCTTTCTCCTTTTCTCTTTTTTGACATGTTTTTTTTCTAACATATTTTATTTTTATTTATTTTTATGAGAGAGAATGGACACACCAGGGCCTCCAGCCACTGCAAATCAACTCCAGATGCATGTGCTACCATGTGCATCTGGTTTACATGAGTTCTGGAGAACTGAACCTGGCTCCTTAGGCGTTGCAGGCAAGCATCTTAACTATCTATCCAGTCCATCTTTTCTCTTTTCTAAGTGTTCAAATTTACTTTCATAAAAATATCACTGTGTGCTCTGAGTAGCAATTTTATTTAAGTCAAACATTATGGAAGTAAAATGTTCAATTAAAAAGGTTAACTTGGCTTGTAGTTTGGCTTAGGTAGTATAGTAGATAGCCTCAGGTTGCTGGGATGAACTTCCAGACCAGGCACAGTTATGGGAGGAAGGAAATTTATTTGAAGCTTACAGCTCATATTGCACTTTTCAGCACTATATGGGCTATCTGGGAACTGGCATCCCTCCAGACTGAGCTGTATCTCTTGATGCTTTGCATTGGCAGCATTAACATTTTTTAAATTTTTTAATTAGTTTTCTATTCTGCAAGTACAGGCAGTTTGGTACCATTATTAGGCTCATCCGTGACCTACCCCCTCCCCATTGGCCCCTCCATGTTGAGGTATATGGGTCATGCATTGTGGAGTTAGCCCACAGTTATTGGTACGATAAATGTCTCTGCATATCATGACCCAACATGTGGCTCTGACACTTTCCGCCCCCTCTTCCATAAAATTTCCCTGAGCCATGTTGGGTTCATTTTTGGTCTGCTTCAGTGATGAGGTGTTGGGGGCCTCTGGGGCTCTGGCTTTCTGATTTGGTAGGCGTTGATTTTTCTCGGTGTTGGTCTCCTTCCCCCTTGTGCTGGTATCTAGTTCATCAGGAAAACAGCACCCTTGCTTGTTTCGCCAATTTTCCTTAGTTTTAGCCAGGGCCCTTTTGAGGTATGATGGGGTGGCTCTCTCCTTAGGATCTGCATATATCTGAAAAATAGAAGCAGATTCTCCAATGGAGAGTAAGTTAGCACCAGGACAAATGAGATAGCCCTTACTTTTTTTATAGAGAGTTTAATAGGTGTAGGCCCTCTTGTAGCCCATGATTGATGGTAGCTTGATACTGGAGAGTGGTCTTATACTTGGATATGTTTCTGACTTGTTTCCCAGCTCCAGCTATGGGTCTTGTACCACTGAGGGGATCAGTTAGCTGAATCAAGAGCAGTTGGTTCTCCTCCATGGCTGTGTTCCACTATTGCACTTGTGTGGGCATCGCAACAGGTTATTAGTAGCATTAACATTTATTTTAATCATAACAAAGATCCCCAACTGTTTTCAGTCTTGGCATCTTAACACATATTCTGACATCACACGAAAAGCTCTTGTTCAACATTTTATTTTACACACAAAAGGAGGGAAATTTCCTTCACTGTGGTAGGAGACAATGTGAAATTGGGCATAGATGTTTTAAGGTTTGCTTAAGGAGAGCTCAGGAAATTTGTTTGGCTTCAATCTCTGATGAAATCTAAGGCGAAGATAGCAACAGAGTGCAAAGAAGGGGGAAAGGTATGTGAAGTTTTGGAAGAAAGTTATTTGGAGGGATGGAAAAGTAACCTTACTCAAGAAACATGTTGTGATCTCCAGACAGTGGAATTACTACATGTCCTTTGAGGGTTTTGATCACAAATTTAAAGGGAAGCCAGGTTGGGAGATTTTTTTTTTTTTTCCAGAAAAGTTGACCTCTTTAGTAAAGACATGGAAAAAAGTGAGTGATATGAGCCATATAGTTTGGAGTTTTACTGGGGGAAATGGACTGAATTGTATCTATCTTTCCCACATCTCCCTCTGCCAATTCAATATATTGAAGTCCTAACCCCCAATGTGATTATATTTGGAATAAGGATGTAACTAAGGTTAAATGAGATCATGCCAGTGAGGTGGAGAATAGAATTCATGTCCTTGCACTTTTTCTGACCATCTTTTGTTGATAATGAGAAGGCAGCCATATACAAGATAAGAAGAAGGCTCTTTTCATTAACTTATCTTGATCTTGGGGTCTCAAAGCTTCAAGGATATGAGAAAATAATTTCTGGTTTTTAAGTCACCCTGCATTATAAATTTAGATTTCTAATGTCTCCTGTGGTGGTTCGTATTGTGTCTCCACCAACTCTTTTGACTAAGTCCTACTTCCATAGGGCTTGGGAGAGGAATGTGACTTCCTTGTAACTACCACCTGTGGCTCTGGGTAGAACACATAGGCTTGGGTCACAGGTGTTAACTCCCTCTCATATTGCATCATCCCATCCCATCCCATGTCCCATGCAAGACCCCTCCCTGAAAAGCCTCAAAGCCATCATTCTACCCTTACTTGGATGTTTGAAACTCTTTTCCATTCACTTTAGATCCTGGCATTCTTTTGCCAAGTGATTGATAAAATCTTGGGTTGAAGAAACAGTTTGGCTCTGGGTCTTCTATTCTTGGACCTGAATGCTTCATAAATGGTACCATGACTTGGAGGCACTATTGGGATAGATAGCTCTCTGGGACTCCACTCTTTTTCCTTCTACTTTTGGCGGCACCCCTCCATATTCCAACACTGACCTCCATTCTCCTCTGGTGAGTCTGAGGTAGTTTAGGAGTAGTTTAGGTAGTTTAGGACTGCCCTCTCATACACACTCTCCAGATGGAAATGAGGAATGTTTTTGAGTCTATAGGGCTAAGAGAGTAGGTTATTACACTTTGCTACAAGTCAGAAATGTCAGAGGATCTGGCCTTTCTTACTTCTGCCCTCCTGGGGGAATCTTTCCATCCTCTTCTGAAAAGACCCTTCCTGGATTTCTGGGAAGATTGCTTTTTCCCAGAAATCTGACCCCAAATACCTCATGTTAAGACTAGACTGAATAGTTCAATTTTCACTACAATAGAAGACCCCAACATGGGTCTCAGGGTGTTGCACTCAGGTTTGCATTGCTGGCATAAGTCACATGACCAAGAGCAGCTTGTGGGAAAAAAGTTTATTTTGTCTTACAGACTCGAGAGGAAGCCCCATAATGGCAGAGGAAAATGATGGCTATAACATGCATTAAGCCTGCCCCCAACAATACAGTGCCTCCAGCTTCTTAATTATCATCAGCTGAGCACCCATCATTCAGAACACCCAACTTTATGGGGGACACCTGAATCAAACTACCACATTTTTTCCCAGGCACCCATAAACTGATAACCATCCATGATGTAAAATACAATGCATTCAGTCCAACTTTAAAAGTACCCACAAGTTTTTATTAATCCTAATGATGCTCAAACATCCCCATAATTCAAGATCTTTTAATTGATCCATAATAACAAATACATCCCCCCAAAAACCCATAATGGCACATAATAAACACTCACCCTGCAAAAGATGGGACTGGGCATAGCAAAGAAATATTCAACCAATACAAGATTCAGAACAACCAGGGCAAACATGAAACTCTATAGCACCAAGTCTAACAACTCTAGCCAATGAGAAATCTCCAAGTTCAATAATTCTAGCCAGCAAAAAGTCTCTGGAGTTCCAATTCTGCCTCTCCAGCCAAGCTATTCACAGTCCTAGAAAACTTCATCTGGGCCTGGCAACTTTCCTTGTGGCTATCTCCTGGTCCTGGCATATCCACTGCAACCCAAGGTCCATCCTCATGGCTCCATCGGGTCTCCATGTAGGCAATCCTTAGCAGACCTGCTTCATACTGCCCATGGCCATTTCTAAAACACAAGACCATGTTGACTAATTAATAACCCTTTCTTTCCTGCATTTCTTACACTGCACAATACCAGGTAAGGTGCCAATTTGTTAATCCAGGGGGGAATAAAGCAGACATTAAAGAACAGGACACTCCTTGAGTACTCAGACCTGGTCAAAAGACTGCATTCTTTCTGTTGTCCCAATGCAGGTCAGCTGGCCCAATCCCAAGGCTTGTAATCTCTTATGTAATTGCAGCTGAATATGCAGAAATTTCAGCTCAAAGATTTCATTTGTCCTGTGTCATATCCCTCTGCTCACACCAGTCCATTTCTATGCAACCCTGCACAAGTTCTTAGGACACAGGCATAACAGCAAGCCTCTCACATAAACTGCTTCTAGCACAGACAAGGCAAAGCTCTTTGTCACCCTTACAAGTCAAACCTCACAGTTCACAGTTCTTACTGTATTCAGGTCTTTCATGTCTGACAAGAATTGTCCATCAAGCTGTACTTACTGTACTGCAAGGCATCTCTTTTTTAATCTTTATTTTATTTTTTATCTTTTCACAATTTTTATTAACATTATACATGATTATAAAAAATATTCCATGGCAATATCCTTGCCCCCACACTTCCCCTTTGAAATTCCATTCTCCATCATATTACCTCCCCATCTCAATCATTCTACTTACATATATACAATACCAACCTATTAAGTACACTCCTCCCTTCCTTTCTCTTCCCTTGATATCTCCTTTATAACTTACTGGCCTCTGCTACTACGTATTTTCCTTCTCATGCAGAAGCCCAATCATCTGTAGCTAGGATCCACATATGAGAGAGAACATGTGGCGCTTGGCTTTCTGGGCCTGGGTTACCTTACTTAGTATAATCCTTTCCAGACCCATCCATTTTTATGCAAATTTCATAACTTCATTTTTCTTTACCGCTGAGTAGAACTCCATTGTATAAATGTGCCACATCTTCATTATCCACTCATCAGTTGAAGGACATCTAGGCTGGTTCCATTTCCCAGCTATTATAAATTGAGCAGCAATAAACATGGTTGAGCACGTACTTCTAAGGAAATGAGATGAGTCCTTTGGATATATGCCTAGGAGTGCTATAGCTGGGCCATATGGTAGATCAATCTTTAGCTGTTTTAGGAACCTCCACACTGATTTCCACAATGGCTGGACCAGATTGCATTCCCACCAGCAGTGTAGAAGGGTTCCTCTTTTTCCACATCCCTGTCAACATTTATGATCATTTGTTTTCATGATGGTGGCCAATCTGACAGGAGTGAGATGGAATCTCACTGTAGTTTTATTTATTTATTTATTTATTTATTTATTTATTTATTTGAGAGCGACAGACACAGAGAGAAAGACAGAGGGAGAGAGAGAATGGGCGTGCCAGGGCTTCCAGCCTCTGCAAACGAACTCCAGATGCATGTGCCCCGTCATGCATCTGGCTAACGTGGGACCTGGGGAACCGAGCCTCGAACCGGGGTCCTTAGGCTTCACAGGCAAGTGCTTAACCGCTAAGCCATCTCTCCAGCCCATCAGTATTATTTTAGATATTCGAGGTTTTTTGTGATTCCAAATGAATTTTTGGATTGTTTTTTCTCTTTCCATGAAGAAAGCCTTTGGAATTTTGATAGGGATTGCATTAAATGTGTAGATTGCTTTAGATAAGATTGCCATTTTCACAATATTGAATCTTCCAATCCAGGAACAAGGCATGTTTCTCCACTTTGTAGTATCTTCTGCAATTTCTCGCATGAGTGTTTTATTTTTTATTTTTATTTTTTTTAAGCACACAGTGCAGTTATTGTCAAAGGAGAAAGGACCCATTGTTGCACATAAGATCAAGGAAGGAAAAATGAAGAATTCTCCCTACCCAGAGGTTTTGCTCTGGTACCATTGGAAAGTTTTACCAGTCAACACGTTCAGTTACTAGTAACACGCCTTGGGTGCACATTCTGCCCCTCTAAAGCACTCGCTTCTCTTTACCCCTTGGCTTCAGAGCTGAATTGTGTACCATGGTAGTTCACTCTCATTTCTGAGAGGCTAAAAGTGACTGCTGGCACAGAATGCACGTACGGATTTACTGTGTTTCTCCAACTCTCTCCAGGCCGGTGAGGGACGATCAAGAAGGCAGGAGCCTCTGGAGGTTGCAGTGGAAATTATCAGATTTTCCTGGCACGGTTTCAAGTGGATTTGCCAAAAGCTCAAAAGGAAAAAATCTAAGTTGCCATTCTATATTTCTTTGAATGTAGGCTTAGTCTTCCCTAACATTGCTTGGCTAATGTCCTGGCCTCCACTAAAAATGTCCCAATAAACAAGGAGCACGAGTAAGGACTCCAGATACTTTATTTTTATTTTATTTATTTGAGAGCGACAGACACAGAGAGAAAGACAGATAGAGGAAGAGAGAGAGAATGGGCGTGCCAGGGCTTCCAGCCTCTGCAAAGGAACTCCAGACGCGTGCGCCCCCTTGTGCATCTGGCTAACGTGGGACCTGGGGAACCGAGCCTCGAACCAGGGTCCTTAGGCTTCACAGGCAAGCTTAACCGCTAAGCCATCTCTCCAGCCCTCCAGATACTTTAGAACAATAGTGTCGTCTGTGTTAGAGGTCAGCAGCTGACGTGCACCAAAGGCGGGGACTGTGTCTCTGCAGGACTGCGTTAGATGTGCGGCTTTGCTGGTCTCCAGGGTCTTGCTGGGTGTTGGGTGTGATGATGGCCCTTGTTCCCTGGAACCTGGCTGCAGGAATCTTGGGCTCTGCTCGCTTTGTGTTCAGTCTACAAGTCCTCAGCTCTACCAGCAGGGCTAGCAAAAGGTGCATTCTGTGTTCTTATAACCCACCGCAGGCAGCATGTGAACCAGTCTGGGCCAGTCTATGGGGGATGAGACCCTGTAGAGCACAAGTATGTAGTCTGTGCCGTGACCTTCTCATACCTCAGCTAGCTGATGCCAGTGTAACCTGAATAGCCTGCCAGGGAGAACTTCAAAGACCTGACCCACAGAATTGTGTAAATCACTGTTGCTATGAGATGCTACATTTTTTGTTTGTTTTGGTGTGTCTGTATGTGACAGCAATGGATGTTTGTCTTTACCATTCTTCTACCTTAATTCCGTGAGATATGGTCTTTCTCTAAACTTGGAGTTCATGCCATTTTTTGGTTAGATTGGTTGACCAGTGAGCCCCTGTCACTCGCATGAGTGTTTTAAAGTTCTCATTGTAGAGATTCTTTACTTCCTTGCTTAGGTTTATTCCAAGGAATGCAAGGAATTATATCAATTTTCCTGAATTTGTTAAGATTTGTTTTGAGTCCTAATATATGATCTATTTTAGAGAATGTTCCATGTGCTACTGAAAAGAAGGTATATTCTGTAGCCTTTGGATGAAATGTCCTGTATATATCTGTTAGGTCCATTCCTTCTATGACCTCATTTAGTCCAGATGCCTCTGTTTATTTTTTCCTGGGATGACCTGTCAATTGATGAGAGTGGGGTGTTAAAGTCACCCACCACCACTGTGTTTGGTGTTATCTGTGACCTTAGTTCTAATAGTGTTTGTTTGATGAATTTGGGAGTCCCCATGTTAGGTGCATATATGTTTAGGATTGTAATGTCCTCCTGTTGGAGTGTGCCCTTAATCAATATAAAGTGACCTTCCTTATCTTTCTTGACTAACATTGGACTGAAGTCTACCTTGTCAGATATTAGGATAGCAACCCCTGCTTGTTTTCTAGGCCCATTTGCTTGAAACACTGTCTTCCAACCTTTCACCCTAAGGTAATGTCTATCCTTTATAGAAATCTGAGTTTCTTGGAGACAACAAATTGTAGGATCCTGCTTTTTAACCCAGTCTGCAAACCTATGTCTTTTTGTTGGGGCATTGAGGCCACTGATATTAAGAGATATTATTGAAAGGTGTGTATTTATGTTTGCCATTTTTTTTTTTTTGTGGTTCTGGTTCTACCTGTGCTCTTTTGTGTTAACTAGTATTTGAGTATTGCTTGCTTTTTCTAGCTTCTTTATATGTGTGCTTTTCCTTTTCTTCAGCATGGAGGATTCTATCAAGTATTTTCTGTAGAGCTGCTTTTGTCTTCAAATACTCCTTTAACCTGCTTTTGTCATGGAATGTCCTTATTTCTCCGTCTATTTGAATGGATAACTTTGCAGGATAAAGTAACTTTGGTTGACAGTTGTTATCTTTCAGAACTTGGAATATATCACTCCAAGCCCTTTGGCTTTAAAAATTTGTGTTGAATAATCTGCTGTAATCCTGATGGGCTTGCTTTTGTAGGTAACTTGATTTTCCTCTCTAACTGCTTTCAATATTTCTTCTTTGTTATATGTGTTTGGACGTTTGATTATAATATGGCGAGGAGAGGTTCTTTCCAGGTTTTGTCTGGCTGGGGTTCTAAAGGCTTCCTGTATCTGAATTGGCACCTCTTTCCCAATTTGGGGGAAATTTTCTTCTATGATTTTTTTGAAGACACTTACTATGCCTTTGGAGTGGAATTCTTCTCCTTTTAATATGCCCTGAATTCTTATATTGGATCTTTTCATAGTGTCCCGAATATCTTGAAATTTCCACTCACACTTTTCTATAAGTTTGTCTTTCTCTTTGTTGGCCTGTATTAGATCTTCCACCTGGTCTTGTAGCTTAGATATCCTGTTCCCTCATCCATCCTACTGGTGAGATTTTCTACAGAGTTTTTTATTTCATTAACTGTGTTCTTCATTGCTAGTAATTCTGACTGGTTTTTCTTTATTATTTCTATTTCCTTATTTATGTCTTGTATTGCCTTCTTTATTTCATGAAATTGGTGTCCTGCATCTTCTTTGATTCCTTTGATTTCCTCTTTGATTTCTTCTTTGATTCTTTTGATTTGTTCTTTGACCTCTTTGAATGTATTTACAATCATTCTTTTGAAATCTTTCTCAGGCATTTCCTCTAACTCGTTCTCACTGGAGAACATTTCTGATGCATTAATACTTTTAGGTGGATTTATATTGTCTTGCTTTTTATTGTTTCTTATGTTATAATGTATATATATTTTGCATCTTGGATTAAGTTAAACTTGGATTTTCTAGCTAGCTGGGTATTTTTAGCTATATCAATTGATTTGATGTTATATATTTTCAGGGTAGAAGCTTAAGGTGTTAGGTGTGGCTCTTAAGACTCTCAGAGTAACTACAAATGTATTCCTAGGGGTTGAGTTTCCCTGCTATGGGAGTATTCAAGCAGGCTGAGTGGAATAAAATACAGGTAGATTCTAAAATTTAAGTAAACACTGTACACATTCAATCAAAAACAGCCCCAAGTATGTATGCAAGAGTGGTTATTATAACTCCCAGATCCTCTAACAACGAAGAGGCTAAGATTTCTGGTCTGTTGAGTGATCCAAGTCAGCTTATGACCAAGTGAGACCCTGCCCTGGTGCAATCCCAGTTACCTTGGATGATTTTTGTTCTTAGTCAAGTTGCTGCCTGGTCGTCGGGCTGCTGTTCTGATTTCTGGAGTTGGGCACTGGCTTTTCCCATGGGGCAAACCGAGACTGGCAAGTGTGGTGCTGCAGATCAGCACCCCTGTTGCTGGAACTGCTGCTGCTAAAGCTGCCACTGCTGGGCCTGTAGCCGCTGCTGCTGAAGCTGTGCTGCTGGGCCCACTGCTGCTGCCACCACTGAAGCTGTTGCTGCGGGATCTGCCACTGCTGCCGCTCCTGGATCTGCTGCTGCTGGGGCTGCTGTTATCGGTGCCGGAGCCTCTGATGTTGCTGCTGAACTCTGCTCCTGCTTGGTTCCTGCTGTCGGCCCAAGTTGGCGTGGCCCAGTCCCGGAACTGCTGCTCTGTTTGCTGGAGCTGGGCTCAGGCGGTGGGGGAGGGGAGGGAGCCGCAGCTGCTTTAGGTCTCCTGCTGCTCCACATGTTCTTCTACCTCGTGGTCTGCTCCTCCGTTGCTCACTGCCGCTCTCCCTTCACATTTCCTGAGTTGCGGAGAGCTCCGGTGTAAGTGAAACATTCCTGCACCTGGCTTTTCCTGTGGCTGGAGCCGAGCCTGGCGGCTTTGTGGTGCACCGCCGCCGCAGTTGGCAGAGCTGCCGGGGCCACTTTTCCCGCCTGTGCAGGCTCTGGATCTCTTCTACTTCTCCGCTGCTGCTTCAAGTTCCTATACACCTCATTTTTTAGTAAAAGTGTGTATTTTGCTGAGTTTTTTTGGTCTCCCCCCCCCCCCCAGGCTGCTTTGGTGTGGTACCTACGCCGCCATCTTAACCAGAAGTCCTCATTGTAGAGATTCTTTACTTCCTTGGTTAGGTTTATTCCAAGGTACTTTATTTATTTATTTATTTATTTTTTGATGCAATTGTGAATGGGAGTGATTCTCTGATTTCATCCTCTGTTTGTTTGTTGTTAGCATATGTGAAAGCTACTGATTTCTGTGTATTTATTTTGTATCCTGCTACATGGGTGTAGGTTTTGATCAGCTCTAACAGTTTGCTAGTAGAGTCTTTAGGGTCCTTTATGAATAGAATCATGTCATCTGCAAATAATGATAACTTGATCTCTTCCTTTCCAATGTGTATCCTTTTTATGTGTGTCTCTTGCCTTATTGCTATGGCTAAGACATCCAGAACTATATTAAATAAAAGTGGTGACAGTGGACACCCTTGTCTTGTTCCTGATTTTAGTGGAAAAGCTTCCAGTTTTTCCCCATTTAGTAATATGTTGGCTGTAGGGTTGTCATAAATAGCTTTTATTATATTGAGATATGTTCCTTCCTTTCCCAGTCTCTGTAGGACTTTTATCCTGAAGGGATGTTGGATTTTGTTGAATGCTTTCTCTGCGTCTAATGAGATGAGCATGTGATTTTTGTCCTTCAACCTATTTATATAATGTATTACATTTATAGGTTTGCAGATATTTTTTTTTAAAAAAAAAAACTTTTTTATTTGAGAGAGAGAATAGGTGCACCAGGGCCTCCAGCCATTGCAAACAAACTCCAGATACATGTGCCTAGTGTATATGGCTAACATGGGTACTGGGGAATTGAGCCTTGAATTGGGGTCCTTAGGCTTCACAGGCAAGCACTTAACTGCTAAGCCATCTCTCCAGCCCCAGAGACTGGCCTTTTTTTAATATGAGAGAATGAGAGGAAGAAAGAAAGAATTGGCATGCCAGGGCCTCCAGCCACTGCCATCAAACTACAGACACATGCACCACCTTGTGTGCATGTGACACCTTGCACTTACATCACTTTGTGCATCTGGCTTACATGGGACCTGGACAGTTGAACATGGGTCCTTAGACTTCACCAGCAAGTGTCTTAACTTCTAAGCCATCCCTCCAGCCCACAATTTCACTTTGAAGGAGGCATGTCCTTCACAGAACTCAGTCTCCTAGAAACTGCTGACAACAGTATTAACTCCGAGTTGAGAGTCTGCAGAAAGACGAGGCTGAAAGGTAAGATGGGAGAGGGGACAGCAGTGACAGTGGTGGTGAAGGTCCATGACACTGAGGACAAAGAAATCCTAAAGCAGTGTGGTTTAGAGAAAGGGAACATCAAGCAAAGAAGCTTGTGAAGCAGCTACAGACTACAGAATGAAAGACAGAACAATGAAAACAAGAACATTGAAGGCTGGAAAGATGTGAATCGTCATCCAGTACTGAAATTTAAGATTTCAGAGTTGAGAAAGTTTGGATGATTGATGATCAGGGTGAGAACGCAGGAGTAAGCCGCTGGAATGTCATGAACATGAGGACAGAAATTGAGGGCACCAAAGGTACCACACAAACCATTCCAAGACTTCAGGAGTTGAGGTAGAAAGAAAGATGGTAATATGCAAGATATCAAACTAGGCTCTTTGGCCTTCAGCATTCCATCCCTACTATTAAAAGCAAAACATATTTAAGTTTCAGTATAATATGCAAAGATATACCTTAAAAGCATTTGCTGGATTAACCTGATTCATTGAGAAACCATGAATTTCATTTTAATCAAGGTAAGAAATCAATTTCTGAAGTTTTATGAAATGAGTGAGTTAAAAACTGAAGCATGATTGTAATACATGCAACATAAGCACAGTAACTCCTTTTGTGATCTTTTGTTATTCACCTTATTAAAATGAAATCTGAGAATTAGTCAGAATCTTTCATTTTGCCTATATTAATACCCATAGTACATAAGGGAAACAATGGGGTGAGTTGATTTTAATCTCTGAAGCACAGCAAAGTTCAAGAAAGGGAGATTAGCCAGGCGTGGTGGCACACACCTTTAACCCCAGCACTTGGGAGGCTGAGGTAGGAGGATCACTATAAGTTCTAGGCCAGCCTGACACTACATAGTGAATTCCAGGTCAGCACGGACTCAAAGAGGCCCTACATCAAAACAAACAAACAAACAAACAAACAAACAAACAAACCAACCACAGAAGAAGAAAGAAAGATTGAATCTTATGTTCCATGTACTTTTCCTACACTGAAACAATAATAATCAAAAATAATAAACAAAAACTTTATGAAGCTGAATTGGATTCCTCCTTACTAGCAACAGGATTATATATAGTTCAAGGTGAATTACAATAACATGTATACCAATTTAGAAATGAAAGAAATCATTTCTTCACAGATTTAAGACTATATAATAACAGGTAATAGCATTTAAAGAATGATAACCATACTGAATATCTTTATGTGGTGTAGTATTCTCAATTATCAGTGTTAGTGAATCTTCTTTTCTGAAACTTTCTTTTCCACTTAATGATTTTTGTTTTAATTTGCAAAGGATGAAATGAGCTACTAGTTATAGCAATGCTGAAAGTAGTTTAAAATTTGTTTTGCATTTGTTGTATTCCATTCTTGTTCTTTCAGAGGTCCTTCACATACAAATACATACTTTTTCAAAATTTTTTCTCCTACTTCTCGGAAGTCTAATGGCTCTTTGTGTAGAGTGCAGCCTGCTCCAGAAACACCAGTATCGACTTCACGGCTTTCCGGCTGTTGATATGCACAGTGCTTCAGTCCCCAGTAGCACATCTCTCCACTGTACATCATAGCCAGCACATGAATGTCACTGAATATTCCTGCACTCAGTAACTTAGCTGTGTCTACGTCTTGGAAAGAAACTCCTTCATTTAACTGGATAGGGCACCGGTAATTTAGCATCTGCAGCAAGTAATTGATTCCATCAACAAGGTACTTTTGAAGCAAATTAGATTTTCTTGAGAGCCATTCCCTTCTCTTAGTTAGCGAGTGACAATACATAGACAGCAGGGCTCCTCGTCTCCAAGAGAGACATTCTGTAGCTCGTCCCCAAGCAAATCGCAGGATTTTGAATTCACGTTGTTTTCTTTGACTAAAATTTCTGGTTCTGAAAGAAAACTAATCAGCTCTTCTACTTTCTGTGGAGAAGAGTCTTCAGGAAAATCTTCATCTACTAGTTTATTTTCTTCAAAATATGTCATGTCCAAAATAGCCTGTGTGTATAGTTCCAGAAGATGTGATGGATTTGAAAATTCTTTCTCTTCTCCACACAAGAGTTTCAATTTTTCTAGAGCTGCAGAGGCCCGAATTAAAAAGTGATCGTCCTCGTCCACCGCTTCGCTCAGCTGCTGAATGTGGGCCTGGGCCCGTCCCCGAGCTCCTCCACCCGGCTCACCACGGCCGACAGCGACGTGGGCCCCACCCGGCCGCCATGGCCACCATGGCGGGCGGCGCGCCCCGGCCAGGTTTGCATATATTGAACCATCCCTGCATCTCTGGGATAAAGCCTACTTGGTTAGGATGAACGATCTTTCTGATATATTCTTGTATTCTGTTTGCCAATATTTTGTTGAGAATTTTTGCATCTATGTTCATGAGGGAGATTGGTCTGCAATTTTCTTTTTTTTGTTCTATCTTTGCCTAGTTTTGGTATCAGGGTGATGCTGGCCTCATAGAAGGAGTTTGGTAGAATTCCTTCTTGTTCTATTTCCTGGAAAAGCTTAAGAAGCAATGGTGTTAGCTCTTCCTTAAAAGTCTGGTAAAATTCAGCAGTGAATCCATCCAGGCCTGGGCTTTTTTTAGTTGGAAGATTATTGATAACTGTTCAGATCTCCATGTTTGTTATAGGTCTATTTAAGTGTTTAATCTCATTTTGATTTAATTTAGGTAGGGCATATAAATCAAGGAAATTACCCATTTCTTTCAGATTTTCATACTTTGTGGAGTATATGCTTTTATAATATGTCCCTATGATTTTTTGAATTTCTCTGAAATCTGCTGTGATGCTACCTTTTTCATCTCTAATTTTATTAATTTGTGTCTCTTCTCTCTTTCAGATACTTTCAGATACTGCAAGGCATCTCTTAAGCCAAGGTTTCAAATCCTTCTTCGTCCCTCTTGAAAATCAGCTCCAAAAGTCCAAAGCCACACAGTCAGGAGCCTAGCAGCAAATGACACCACTCCTGTGACTCACCCTGGGTTATAATTTACAATTGTGTCTGTGGATTCTCAAATAGCTTGGCAAAGGACCCTCAAAGGCTACACTGCTTTTCTCTCTCTCTTAACCTCTTGCCTGCAGCTTCCCCACCCAACACCTCAACACTCCACCGCTTCTTGCCTGCTTTCTTTTTGTGTGAGTATAGCTATACAAGGCACGTAGTCTCCCAAGCTAAAGTCCAGATGGATTTTTGCCAACACACAGCTTTCCACTAAGGACCAGCAAATGGCCAAATCTGAACTTCCTCTTCTCCCCACTAAAGTTCCTTTCAAACTTCATATTGAAGTGTTATCCCTTGTTTCTTTAATATATTTATGTTCTTGGAATTTTTGTTGTCTGTCACTGGCCAGCTCCTGTTATGTGACCAAGGCCTAAGCTACAGAAGGACATAAGTAACTCAATATTGTGAACCTGTAGAAGGAAGTTTAGCTTATCTGGTATCTTAGGAGATGGTCTCACCTCCACTTGAACTATATACTTGGCTTGCTTTAACATAATGGGCCACCACAAGACAAAGTATTTTTCTCGCTATTGCTAAATGCAGTCTTTACCTTCTGTATTAACTGGATATGGTTGCTGGCTGGCTAATACAGATTCCTTTCCTATATTACTTGGTATCCATATGGTCTTCCCTAGGGGTCCTCACCATAAGAGTCATATATGCTTATGTTATTTTAATATAGTCTTTAGATTTAGAAAGGTGCATTACTGGAAATTATAGCAAAAACCTACAGCATCAAGCGCTCTGATAGTGGAATGTGTACATGTACACAGATGTTTTTTAAGAGGACGCTGAACTGCTAAGACACTTTCACAATGCACTTAAAATAGTAACTCATCTCTGTACTTTTAGCTTATAAAGTACTTGTTCATACTTGGCACAAGGAGTAAACAAAAATGCCAAACTAATTTTTTTTTAAACATTTTTTGTTCATTTCTTATTTATTTATTTGAGAGCAACAGACACAGAGAGAAAGACAGATAGAGGGAGAGAGAGAGAATGGGCGCGCCAGGGCTTCCAGCCTCTGCAAACGAACTCCAGACGCGTGCGTCCCCTTGTGCATCTGGCTAACGTGGGACCTGGGGAACCGAGCCTTGAACCCGGGGTCCATAGGCTTCACAGGCGAGCGCTTAACCGCTAAACCATCTCTCCAGCCCAACTAATTTTTTTTAAAGGTAGGGTCTCACTCTAGCCCAGGCTGACACTCCTGGAATGCACTCTGTAGTCCTAGGCTGGCCTTGAACTCACAGCACGCCTTCTAACTCTACCTTCTGAGTGCTACCATAAAAGACATCAGCCACCACCTGGCCCCAAGTGTTCCCCCCACGCCGCTCCCCCGCCCGGGATAAACAAGGGTTTATGGGAGGCGGCGGGCTCATTCCTCGGCAGAGGTCTTGCGCATAGCGGCCAGCACTCTGCTATGCGCCTTGCACTTCCTCTTGGCGCTCATGTGCATCTCCACGCGCTTCCTGATGAATTTGAGCGCCTGCTTGTGCTTGGACACCTATGGCCCAAAGCCGCACACCTTGGGGATCATGTCCTGGAAGAACTTGGTGTGTTTGGTCAGATGCCCGTGGCAGGCTGTGCCTCAGCTTGCTCATGTTCTTCCTCTCCTTGTGCTCCTTGTTGAGGCCAAGGGCCATGGGGTAGCACACAGCCATGGCTGCTGCTTGTCTATGGCAGCTGAAGTGGGACAAACTAATTTTTTTTAAAAATCTTATTTATTCATTTGCAAGAAAAGAGGGGGAGGGAGGGGGGGAGGAAGAGGGAGAGAGAGAGAGAGAGAGAGGAAGACAAAGAAAGAGAAAGAAAGAACATGAGAACACTGGGGAGTCCTGCTACCACAAATGAACAGCAAATATAAGTGCCACTTTGTGCATCTAGTTTTATGTGGGGAATTGAACCCAGACCTACAAGCTTTGCAAGCAAGCACCTTTAACTGCTGAGCAATCTCCCCAGCCCCAAACTAATGTTTTTAAAGATAATTTTAAATGTTTATTATAATAAGACTTAAATCTCTAACAAATAATTAATTTGGATTGATTAAAAATCAAGAGGGAAAAAATTAGGAGGAGCCAGGCATGGTGGTGCACATCTTCAATCTCAGCACTTGGGAGGCAGAGGTAGGAGGATAGAGGCCACTCTGAGACTACATAGTAAATTCTAGGTCATCCTGGGCTAGAGGGAGACCTTACCTCAAAAAACCATTAAAAAAGAAAACAAACAAAACATCACAGGGCTGGAGACATGGCTCAACAGTTAAGGCACTTACTCGCAGCAACAGAAGGACCTGAGTTTGATTCTCCAGTACTCTTGTAAAGCCAGATGCACAATAAAGTACATGCGTCTGGCATTCATTTGCAGTGGCTGGAGGCCCTGGCATAACCACATTCTCTTTCTTTCTATCTGTATTCTCTCTCATTCTCTTTCTCAAATAAATACATAATAAATATATATATATATATTTAAAAACCAACAGAAAATCAAGCTGGAGCTGAGCTGAAAATCTCCTCCCTGTGTACCAGCCAACAAAAAGCTGGAAAAAGCTACACTGCATGCAGCCCTATGGGAAAGAGAAATCATCAGTGAAGATAAATAACAGTGGATACTGCAAGCCTTAAATATGGCCTGTCAGGCCGAATGAGCCAACAGGTGCAATAGTGGCTTGTCTGTTATAGGGGAAACCAGCCACTCTCTAATTGGACTGGAGGCCCACTCCAAGGGAAGTAATACATGCCTGGTACTGAAAACCTAGTCAAAAGCCTATGACGGGAGAGGTCATGAGCTCTAGGGGTGTAATGCCTTCTATTGTACAGCTAAATGCATATTGTATGTTCACCAAACTGCCCAGTAAGTACTTTTCTTAATGTTCATAGCCATAAATTAATGCTGTTCTTACTTTTGATTACAGAAGCTTTTCTTTTCAGATGGTAGTGACCTCTGGGATAACTCAAAAGGCACCATAGTGCTGAGAAGTAACAGAGGAATGTTCAGCACTGAATCATCTCTTTTTTTTTTTCTTTTTTCTTTTTTTGTTTTTTTTTGAGGTAGGGTCTCACTCTAGCTCAGGCTGACCTGGAATTCACTATGGAGTCTCAGGGTGGCCTTGAACTCACAGCGAGCACTGAATCATCTCTATCACACACACACAAAAAAAGTTCCTTTGTGTCATGCTATTGCTAATCACTATTTTAGTTGTTGTTTGTTACTTTAAAAATATTTTATTTTTATTTATTTATTTGAGAGAGAATGTGCATGCCAGGGCCTCCAGCCACTGCAAACAAACTCCAAATGCATGTGTCAGCCACCTTGTGCATTTACATGGATCCTGGGGAGTCAAACCTGTGTCATTTGGCTTTGCAGGCAACCTCCTTAACCATTAAGCCATCCCTCCAGCTCATGTTGTTACTTTTATTTTTTTGAGGTAGGGTTTCACTCTAGCTCAGGCTGATGTGGAATTCACTATGTAGTCTCAGGGTGGCCTTGAACTCATGGCGATCCTCCTGCCTCTGCCTCCCGAGTGCTGGGATTAAAGGCGTGCACCACCATACCCGGCTCACTTTGTTACTTTTTTGAGAAATATTTATTTAATTTATTTATTTAGTTTCAAGGAGGTGGGGGATGTGCACTCCAGGGCCTCCACCCACTGCAAATAAACTCCAGATGCCACTTTGTACATCTAGCCTTATGTGGGTACTGAGTTATCAAACTTGGGCTGTCAGGATTTGCAAGCACATGCTTCTAGCTACTAAGCAATCTCTCTAGCCCCCCCCTTATTATGTTTTTTTAGAATGTATTTTTATCTTCAATTTGTTACTTTTTAATCTGTTAACACTAATAATTGTCATTTTCCCAGTGGATGGATTTTCCTATAATGGTCACAGCCCTGGTGCTTTCATGCCTGTCTCAGAGAAAGTTACTGTGACCAACAGAATCTTTTGTGTTTGTTTGTCTTGTTCAGGTTTCTAACTAAATGACCCCATCTCTATTTTTTTTTTTTTTGAGGCAAACCCAACAGAATGCCTTTTTTTTTAAGTGCAAGAGAGCGAGAGAGAGAGAGAGACAGACAGACAGAGAATTGGTGAACCAGGGCCTCCAGCCACTGTAATTGAACTCCAGATGTGTGCACCATCTTGTGTGCATGTGTGACCTTGCATGCTGGTGTCACCTTGTGCGTCTGTCTTACATGGGATCTGAAGAATTGAACATGGGTCCTTGGGTTTTGCAGGCAAGCAAGCACCTTAACCACCAAGCCTTCTCTCTAGCTCTTGTATTGTTTTTTAAAAAAACTATTTTACTTATTTATTTGAGAGAGAGAGAAAGAGGTATACATATATATGCATACACATTCACACACGCATGTGTGTGAGTGCACACTCACACACACACACATATATGGAGAGAGAGAAAGAAAGAGAAAGGATGAGGGTGACAGGGCCTCCAGCCACTGCAAATAAACTTCAGACACATGTAAAACCTTATGCGTCTGGCTTACATGTGTACTGGATTGAACCTGGGTCCTTAGGCTTCACAGGCAAGTGCCTTAACTGCTAAGCCATCTCTCCAGCCCTTGGATTAGTTTTTTTGATCTTTCTTTTTCTTTGGATTAGTTTTTTAAATGTTCATTTGGTTAATTGTTTTTGGGATTCTGGGATCACTATTTCCTTTGAACGAGCAGTGAGCACAAAAGCCTGACCCTGCCAAGGCTGCATTGCATGCTTAGCCAAATTAATTCAGATCATAGTTTCTTATCTTAACTATGTTTTTCAGTTGTAATTAATGTGCATTGAAATTTGGAGAATACTTTTGGAGCTGCTATTTGGTTGATTATGCTAGTGGGAATTTCAGACCACATTAAGGTTTTCTCTTGTTACCTAGACTTTTTTTCTGTTTCTTTAATAGAACAATTGTCTTTGATTTCATTTTGGAATAATCTCACTTCAAAGTTTGCTCAGGAGCAATATGGAAACCATCCTTACCCATTTTTTTTCCCTCTGGTTCCCTTTGACAGTTGACACAAAAGCTAACGGGGAGAGAAACAAATCATATGATCTGGATTTTGGCTAGTTGTGGAAAATAAGGCCCATCCACATTTAGATGGTAGTGATCCTGAAGTAACTTAAGGCTTTTTGCTAAAATGCACACTCACTGTGTCTTGCATATGGAACAGGTGGCTCAGCAGATAGGTAGAACTATTGATAATCAGTGGACTATTGTATGCAAAGGTCCTTTACAAAACCAATCTGGACCATCACTAAAATCCTAAATCTTTAGTTTCTTATGACTGGTTCTCTTTTAAAGAGATGGTGTTCAATGCTATACAGTTTTTTCCTGAAATGTTTACATTTAAAGGAAACTTTCTCTTTGTGGTTATTTATGTATATCACACATAAAAAAGGGGTGTGGTATTCATAACCTCATGGTGGTTGAAGCTGCCTTCACAAGATTTGCATAATAGAAGGGACAAAATAATAACATCAAAATAGAAGAGAGACTAGTTGGAAAGAGGAAAGGGTTCAGTGGAGGGGGATTTTTGAGGGGGAAAGGGAGGGGAGTATCATCATGTTGTTCTATTGTCTATAGGTATAGAAGTTGTCAATACAAAGTTTTAAAAATGGAGTGTTGTAGTTAAGTCATAACATTGGCTTTAATATTTTATTTCATTTTCAGTATTTCATGTAGCTTTTAAAAAAGATCTAAGTTCACAAAAATTTTGTTTGTGCCTCAGCATTTGAAGTTTCTTATTACCACTAAACATTTGTGGATCTCATACCATTACACAGGAAAACGCAGCAGTGATTTTAAATTTTAGTAAATGCATCCACATTTTATTTCCTTAAATAGAGACTTCCATGTACTAAACAAAGCAATATGGGATAAAAAGGTTTTATGAGATTTTTCCTGCCTGCTTCTCATTATGTCTCCTTTAATTAGGCTTGGCTTTAGTAACATAGTCTAATTTACTCCTCCTCCCTAATATTTTCTTATGGAAAATTTTGGCTTTTGTTTCTATCTTTTGTAAAGAGTGATCACTTTTGTTTAAAGACAAACTTAGGCACATTAAAATTTTAAAGAATTTATTTGAACAGACAAAGGTTTTGTTGAGTTGGGCAGGGCCAGATCACTAATCATTTATGCCTCCATCACTGGGGTACCAGGGGAAAAACCTTTTATAAGGTGTTTATAGAAAAATGAAAATGAAAATATTTGATTGATTAAAATGGAAAGTCCCTAGTTAGAGGTTAGTTGGTGGTTTCAGATGAGCTAAACTTAAGTTTATATTGAGTTGGGTTTTCATTTTGTAGTAGGAGCCCAAGGCATTGGAATCATCCCAGTCTAAAAGCTTCCTAATTCGAAATTTAATGCTTTGCTTCCTGCTGGGCATGGAGTCACACATTTGAGGCATGAAGATGGGGAGTTTGAGGTAAACATGGGTTATATAGAGGGACCTTGTCTCGAACAAGAAAATAAACAAAATAAAACAAACCACATTTTTGACAGCTAAAAAATTACATTTCACCCAATCCTTCAATTCTGTATACATTGAAGTTGTTAAACTTTTTGATGAGGTCCATTTGGAAAGGATTTCTTTTTCAACAATAAGTCTATTAGGTGTACATAGCATACTGTATTTACATTTATCATTGTACTTAATAGTGTAAGACTACATTATGGGCCTTAGGAGGTTTTCAACATCCAAACCATACCAGTCCTCATCACTGAACTTCATTATTATTATTATTATTATTATTATTATTATTATTATTATTATTTTTGAGGTAGGGTCTCACTCTGGTCCAGGCTGACCTGGAATTAACTAGGTAGTCTCAGGGTGGCCTTGAACTCACGGCAATCCTCCTACGTCTGCCTACCGAGGTCTGGGATTAAAGGCGTGTGCCACCACACCCGAGTAACATTTTTTTTCCCTTTGATTTGCGTGAGGATCCACTACGTCACAGGAATAGTATCAGGCATTGAGGATACATGAGTAAGACATAGGCTCTTCTATTGGAGATATCAGGACTTACAGTATCTTTTCTTCATTAGACTTTGAATTGGTAAAGGACCCAGGTTCTTTCCCAAGATCTACATCAGCATGTGTGTGTGTGTGTGCACGCGTGCCTGTGTGCACACAGTTTTTGAGGCACGGTCTCACTCTAGCCCAGCTGACCTGAATTCTGTAACCAAGGTTAGCCTGGAACTCACGATGATCCACCTACATCAGCTTCCCTCAATACAAGAACTAGGATTATAGATGTGGGCAATGCCTGACTCTTCATCAGCTTTTTAAAAAATTATTTTCTTTATTTATTTATTGAGGCAAATAGAGAGCAGGTATGGTGGTTTGATTCAGGTGTCCCCCATAAAATTAGGTGTTCTGAATGCTAGGTTCCCAGCTGATGGAGATTTGGGAATTAATATCTCCTGGAGGGAGTGTATGTTGGGGGCGGACTTATGGGTATTATAGCTAGTTTCCCCTTGCACACTGGGGGTGATGTCTACCCTCTGCTCATGCCATCATTTTTCCCTGCCATTGTGGAGATTCCCCCACAAGCCTGTAAACCAAAATAAACCTCTTTTTCCCAGAAGCTGCTCTTGGTTGGGTGATTTCTACCAGCAATGTGAACCGGACTGCAACAGAGGAAACAGGGCCTCTAGACACTGCAAACAAACTCCAGACACATGCACCACCTTGTGCATCTAGTTTATGTGTGTATTCAGATTTGAACCTGGGTCCTTAGGTGTCACAGTGCCTTAACCACTAAGCAATCTCTCCAGACCTTCATCAGCTTAAAATTTTTTTCACTTTGTGTTTCTAGCTTTATATGGGTACTGTGGAATCAAACCATGGTCATTAGGCATTGTAAGCAAGCATCTTAACTACTGGGTTATATCTTTAAAATTTTTTTTTTAAAGTTTATTTATTTGAGAGTGACAGAGAGAGAAAGAGGCAGGTAGATAGAGAATGGGTGCATCAGGGCCTCCAGCCACTGCAAACGAACTCCAGATGCATGTGCCCCCTTGTGCATCTGGCTTACATGGGTCCTGGGGAATTGAGCCTCGAACTGGGGTCCATAGGCTTCACAGGCAAGCACTTAACTGCTAAGCCATCTCTCCAGCCCCTGGGTTATATCTTTAGCCCTCTCTTATTTAAATTTTTTCTATTACCTATCTATGTATCTATCCATCTATCTATCTATCTATCTATCTATCTATCTATCTATCTATCTATCTGTAATTTATTTATTTATTTGTGAGAGAGAGTGAGAAAGAGGAAAGATTGGAATTTTTGTCAGGATTGCTTTCAATAATACAGCCATTTATGCAATATTAATTCTTGCTGGGCATGGTGATGTACTTGGGAGGCAGAGGTAAGAGAATTTCTGTGAATTTGAGGCCAGCCTAGGACTACAGAGTGAGGTAAAGTGACAGCCTGCCTTGAGAAAAAAGGACAATATTAATTCTGCCAATCCAGGAGCATGGGAGGTCTTTATTTTTTGCTGTTTTTCTTCGTTAAATTTTTAAAGTAGATTCTTGTTCTAGACCAGGCTGACTTGAAACTCAATCTGTAGTCTTAGGCTAGCCTTAAACTCATGATGATACTCCTAACTCTGTCTCTCAAGTGCTGGGATTGAAGGCATGGGAGGTCTTTTTATCTTCTATTGTCTTCAGTTTCTCTCTCTCTTTTTTTTTAATATTCACTTTTTAAAAATTAGTTATCTACACACTGTGTATACAGCCATGTTGGTACCATTATTAGCATTCTCCCTGTCCTCCCCCCTCCACAGAGACCCTTGTTGTTAGAGAATGTGGGTCATGCATTGTGGGGGTAGCCATCAGTTATGGGTAAGAGGCAATGTCTCTGTGCATAATGTCCAAATACGTGGTTCTAACAATCATTCTGCCCCCTCTTTTGTAAATTTCCCTGAGCCATGTTGGGTTCATTTTAGGTCTACTTCAGTGATGAAGTCTTGGGAGCCTCTGTGTCTCTGGATATCTGGTTTGGTAGGAGTTGAGTGTTCTCTGTGTCTATCTCCATCCATGTGCTGGTACAAGGTTCACCAAGAAAGCAGAACTCTTGCTCATTTCCACAATTACTCTTGGTTCCAGCTGGGTCCCTGGTGAGGTGCAATGGGTTGACTATCTCCTCAGGATCTGCGTCCACCTGAAAAAGAGAAGGAAATTCACCAATGGAGAGTGAAGTCACAATTTAAAGGGTATAGGCCCTCTTGTAGCCCATGATTGGTGGGAGCTTGATAATGGAGAATGGGCTCATTATTTGGATATGGTTCTGACTTGATTCCTAGCTCCAGCTATGGGTTCTGTTATATTGAACAGATCAGTTAGCCAAATCAAGAGTAGTTGGTTATCCACCAGCACTGTGTGCCAGTACTTGTGTGTGCATCATGTCAGGTTGTTTGCTGCTGAGTAGCTTAGACCATGAGCTGCTTGGACAGATGTTGGTCATTCCCCCAGTTACTCATGTAGCGCCTTCTGGCACTAGATGAGCTAACTGTCTGGGGACTGACTCTCTTCCAGATTCCAGCCAGGTCACTCCATGTTCCATACCAACAGCATATGGTGTCTTCAGCAGTAGGGTCTTATCAATGACCTTTGGTGGGTCATCAAGTACTGACAGAAATCTGTTTTCTTTTGGGAAACCTTGTAGGTCTCTCTGATCAACAGATCATTGTGGATGTTAACCACATGCTAGTACTGGGAGTTATAGGTCAGCACCAAAGAAAAGAAGGAAGAAAAAGCTAGGTAATATAAAAGAGATAGAGTGGAGAGAGAGACAGAGAGGCAGGAGAAGGTTAAGGTTAGTCCTCATCATACCCTCTCCAGGTCCTGTGATTCAGGTGTTCTCTCTAAGGACTGGATGAAGGTTCAACCATTTAGCCTGTCTTTTATGATGTAGAATTTTATGGTACCATTGCCATTTGGATCCAGTTTTCTGTCCCTCCCCACCCCCATCCTTGCTTCCCCTCTCACCCCACCCTTCCTATTGTCCAGTCATTGAGATGCTTATTAGGTATGTCAGCATGTTGGGCAGATTCAGGTAAGGAGCCACAGATGAATGAGACCTTGCAGTGATTATCTTTCTGTGATTGGGCGAGTTCGCTGAGAATGATCTGTTCCAGGTTTAACCATTTTTCTTCAAATTTCATTGTGTCATTTTTCCTTAATGCTGTGTAAAATTCCATTGTGTAGATATACCACATCTTGGTTATCCATTCATCTAATGATGGACAACTGGGTTGATTCTAGCTCTTAGCTATTACGAATTAAGCAGCTATAAACATGATTGAGAAAATCTCTCTGGAGGGAGGTGTGGAGCTTTTAGGGTAAATGCTCAGTAAGGGAATAACTGGGTCTGTTGGTAACTCTATAGTCAACCTTTTTAGGAGTCTCCATATTGCTTTCCATAGTGGTTGCACCATCTTATATTGCCATCAACAGTGAATGAGGGTTCCTATTTCTCCACCTCCTCTTCACCTTTTGTTTTTCATTTGATTTTTTTAAAATTTTTTAATTTTTTTTCTTTTTCAAGGTAGGATCTCACTCTAGCCCAGGCTGACCTGGAATTCACGATGGAGTCTCAGGGTGGTCTCGAACTCATGGCAATCCTCCTACCTCTGCCTCCCAAGTGCTGGGATTAAAGGCATGCGCCACCACACCCGGCTCATTTGATTTTTTTTTTAAATTTTATTTATTTATTTATTTGAGAGTGACAGACACAGAGAGAAAGACAGATAGAGGGAGAGAGAGAGAGAATGGGTGCGCCAGGGCTTCCAGCCCCTGCAAACGAACTCCAGACACATGCGCCCCCTTGTGCATCTGGCTAACGTGGGACCTGGGGAACCGAGCCTCGAACCGGGGTCCTTAGGCTTCACAGGCAAGCGCTTAACCGCTAAGCCATCTCTCCAGCCCTCATTTGATTTTTTTAATGTTTGCTATCCTTACTGGGGTAAGGTAGAATCTCATAGTTGGTTTAATTTGTATTTCCCTGATGATTAGGGATGATGAACATTTTCTTAAGTGTGTGTTTGCCATTTGTATTTCTTCCTCTGAGAACTCCCTGTCCAGTACTTTGCCCTATTTTGTGAGTGGGTTGTTTGATTTTTTATTGTTTAGGTTTATTTTATTTTTTAATTTTTAATTTTTTTGGTTTTTCGAGGTAGAGTCTCAATCTAGCCCTGGCTGACCTGGAATTCACTCTGTATTCTCAGGGTGACCTTAAACTCACAGAGATCCTCCTACCTCTGCCTCCCGAGTACTGGGATTAAAGGCGTGTGTCACCACACCCAGCTATTGTTTAGGTTTTTGACTTCTTTGTAGATTGTAGAAATTAGGCCTCTGTCAGTTGTATAGCCAGAAAAAAATTTCTCCCATTCCATGGGTAATCTATTGGCTCTATTTATTGTATGTTTGTCTGTGAAGAAACTCTTCGGCTTCATGAGATCTTAATGGTTGACTGATTGTTTAAGTTCCTGAGCTTCTGGGGTTTTGTTCAGGAAGTGTTTTTCCATTCCTATATCATGGAAAGTTCCTCCTATTTTTTCTTCTAGTAACAGCTGAGTTTCTGGTCTTAAGGTATTTTATCCATTTGGACTTGAATTTTGTGCATGGCAAAATGTGTGAATTGAGTTTTATTTTCCTGCATATGGTTATCCAGTTTGTCCAGCACCATTTGTTGAAGAGGCTGTCTTTTTTTCCCAGCGTACGTTGTTAGGGCTTTTGTCAAATATCAAGTAACTGAAGTTACTTGACCCAAAGTCTGGGTCCTCAATTCTATTCCATTGTCTATAATCCTGTTTTTAATGCCAGTAACATGTTGTGTTTATTGCTATGGATTTGAAATACAGCTTTTGATATGGTAAGGTGATACCTCCAGAGGTATTTCACTGCTGAGGATATGCTTGGATATCTGAGGCCTTCTGCCATTCCTTATGAATTTTGAGATCATTTTTCTATCACTGTGAAGAAAAATGTTGGGATTTTTATTGGTATTGCATAAATCTGTATATTGCCTTTGGTAAGACTGTGATTTTCACAATGTTAATTCTGCCTATGTAGGAGCATGGGAGGTCTTTCCATTTTCGGAAGTCCTCCTAAATTTCTTTCTTGATTGTTTTTATGTTTTCATTATATAGGTCTTTCACATGCTTGGTTAGTATTGCTCCAAGGTATTTTTTATTTTTGCTATTGAAAATGGGACAATGTTGCTTACTTCTTTCTCTGTATCATTGTCTTTTGCATATAGAAAGGCTACTGATTTTTGTGCATTGATTTTGTATCCTGTTACTTTGCTGAAGGAGGTAATCACCTTTAAGAGTTTTGAGATGGAGGTTCTTGGGTCTCTTCTGTATAGAGTCATGTTGTCTGCAAATAGAGCTATATTATCTTCTTCCTTTCCAAATTGTATACCTTTTATTTTTTTCTCCTGTTTTATTGCTTGAGCTAGGACTTCAAGTATTATGTTGAAGAGCAGAGGTGAGAGTGGACGCCCCTGTCTTGTTCCTGATCCTAATGGGAATTCCTTTAGTCTCTACCCTTTAAGTATTATATGGGCTTTAGGAGCTTTATCTATTGCCTTTATTTTGTTGAGATATAAACAATTCATGCCTATTCTCTCTAATATTTTGATCATAAAGTGATGTTGTATTTCATCAAAAGCCTTTCCTCATCTATCAAAATGATTGTGTGGTTTTTGTGTTTAAGCCTATTTGTGTGGTGTATTACAATTGACAGATTTCTGTATGTTGAACCACCCCTGTGTTCCTGGGATGAAGCCTACTTGATCAAGATGGATAATGCTTTTGATGTGTTGTTTACTTTGGTTGTGTGGCACAGTTTGAGAAAAATTGGTTTCAGATCTTCCATGAAGGTTTGATGGAATTCAGCTGAGAAGCACCTGGTCCTGGACTATTCTTTGGGGGTGGCTTTTGATTACCTTTTCAATCTCAATGGGTGTAATAGATTTTCTTAGGAGATTAACCTGCTCTGAGTTTAGCTTTTTGGTAGGTGGTATGTGTCCAGGAATTCATCCATTTCCACCATATTATACAGTTTTGTGGAGCAGTGGTTTTTGAAATAAGACCTGATGATTCACCCAATTTCATATGTCTGTTGTGATCTCTCCTTTTTCATTTCTAATTTTGTTACTTTGAAGCATCTCTTTTATTCACTTAATCAAATGGGCCAGGGGTTTATCAATCTTGTTTATTTTTTCAAAGAAACAGCTCTTTGTTTCATCAATTTTCTTATCTTGTTTTCTTATTTCCAGTTCATTAATTTCTGCTCTGGTGTTAATTATTTCTTTCTGTCTGGAACTTTTCAGGTTGGATTCTTCTTGCTTTTACAGTGCCTTTATGTGGATGGTTAGGTTGTTGATTTGGGATCTCTCTGTCTTTGTTATGAAGGCATTTAGTGCTATGAACTTTCTCCTGAGGATTGCCTTTGTTGTGTCCCATAACTTTTGGTATGATGTGTTCTCATTGTCGTTTATTTCTAGAAATTTTGCAATTCCATTTTTTTAAATTTAATCCATTACCTTTTTATTGTTTACAAGTGTGTTTTTCAGTTTCCAGGAGCTGATTCTGGCTCATGTTTTATTAATTTTTGGTATTATGTTGATCTTCCTAAATATATGGAGACAGGCTTTATGACCCAGTAAGTGATCTGTTTTAGAGAAGGTTCCATGGGCTGCTGAGAAGAATGTGCAGTCTGTGGATTTTTTTTTTTTTTTTTCGAGGTAGGGTCTCACTCTAGCTCAGGCTGACCTGGAATTCACTATGGAGTCTCAGGGTGGCCTCGAACTAATGGCAATCCTCTTACTTCTGCCTCCCAAATGCTGGCATTAAAGGCATGCACCACCACAACCAGCTTAGTCTGTGGATTTTGTATAGGATATTCTGTAGATGTCTGTCAGGCCTAATTGATCTATGATTTTGTTGAGCTTGCTTACTTCCCTGTTACTTTTCTGTCTGGATGATCTATCTATTGCTGATAGTGGAGAATTAAAGTCAAAAACTATGATGGTGTTGGTGGTTATTTCTGTATTGTTGTCAAGTAGGTTTTGTTTTATGAATTGTGTTGCGCCTGTGGTTGGTACATAAAGATTGATGATTGTGATGTCCTCTTGTTGGATAATTGCCTTGATAAGTAAGAAGTGGCCTTCTTTGTCTTTTTTGATTACTTTTGGCCTGAAGTCTCTTTTATCCAGTATTAGTATAGCTATGCCTGCTTGTTTCTTATTTCTGTCTGCTTGGAATATAATTTTCCACACTTTCACCCTGAGGAGGTGTCTATCTTTATTGGTAAGGTAGGTTTCTTGAAGACAGCAGATTGAGGGGTCTAATTTTCTTTTCTTTTTTTCTTTTAAATTTTTTATTTATTTACTTGAGAGCGACAGACACAGAGAGAAAGACAGATAGAGGGAGAGAGAGAGAATGGGCAAGCCAGGGCTTCCAGCCTCTGCAAACGAACTCCAGACACGTGCGCCCCCTTGTGCATCTGGCTAATGTGGGACCTGGGGAACCGAGCCTTGAACCGGGGTCCTTAGGCTTCACAGGCAAGCGCTTAACCGCTAAGCCATCTCTCCAGCCTGTGGGTGGTACGTCCACGGCGACCTCGCCTGTGTAGCAAGCAGAGATGCTTCTGTACTGGATGAGAGCTGAGGACAGAGGGGCAGCACTCCTTGGAGGGATGCCCCCGGTGACCCCTTGGCAGTCGGTTACTGTAAAGGTTCCTGCTGCCCATGAAGTCATGACGACCTAATTGCCGGTGCCAATCAGCTGTATTCTGCGCTCTGTTTCTTTCCTGCTCCCTTCTAGTTGTTTGTCAAAGAACAGCTAGTTTCTACGCTACACTTACTATTAATCTTGCACGCAATCAGAGTACAAAAAACAATTTGAGTATTGAATGTGCCCCTCCTATGATTAGGGCAATGGAGGATATGTATAACTCTACTAGGAATAAAAGATTAACTCTAAAACAATTTTTAGATGGTGTAGAGTAGAAACAGCTTATGATGTTTTAGAACAATACTGATCCTGAGAAAGTGAAAGTAGAAATGTTAATCGGTAATGTTCATTAGAAGTATGACAGTTCTACAGATAGGGAGTTGTAAAACTTAGGTTTTCCCACCAGGAAACTTCCTGGGGGGTATGTTCAGTACTTGATCAAGGGCTGATAGTAGACTCCCAGAGCTGGGAACTACCTAGATCCACTCCCCTATGAGGGAGGATATGATGAATTCGGTAATAGATGAATGAATTATGAAGGAATAAGGAGGCTATGGCATTCTCTTCCATTTATGAAATGCTTAGCAAGGACACGTAAGCCTTGGTACTTATACTCTAGACAAGAAAGAAAAGAATTCCTGGAAAACATTAAACCAGCCTTAAAATATTGGTGGTCTTTTGGATAGAAACATTTTTATAATGAATATGAGGATTATATAAATAATCTTATAAGTGGAAAGAGATGGCTCTCTGCTCGGTTTATAAAAAAATAAATAACCTATTGTTCACCTTACATCCCTTACCCCAAGCTTCTATTCATGTAAAGCTGTGGTCAATGATGCAAGGCGTCCTTCTTAAAAAATGGGTACAGTTCCTGCCTGATCAACATTGCATGTATGCTTACAATAGAACAATACTTAAGATTGTTTAGATTAATGATTTCTGAGATCACTTGTTGGCTTGCTAAGTTTCCCTGTTCAATCTGTATAAAATCTTCATGAAACCTTCAGTAAATTGCAGCAGCATATTCTACCTAGAGTGTGTCTGTCTGTCATTTCCTCGCCGAATCCCGAGTTCTCCTTGAGCCTTCGCCCTTGTTCTCCCTCGGTCCTGATCTCCCCGAGAGTCAGTCCGCGGCATGTGGGGTCTAATTTTCTGATCCACCCTGTTAGTTTATGTCTCTTGATGGGTGAATTAAGGCCATTGATATTTAGGGCAATGACTGTGAGGTCTGATTTAATTCCTGCCATATTGTGGTGGTTTATGTTGTTTGGTTTCTCTTGGACTTTGTAATTTTTTTTAAATTTCTTTTTTATTTGAGGGAGAGAGAGAGAGAAGGAGAGAGGAAGAGGCAGAGAGAAAGAGAGAATGGGTACACCAGGGCATCTAGCCACTGCCAACAAACTCCAGACCCATGTACAGCCTTGTGCATCTGGCTTATGTGGGTCCTGGGGAATCAAACCAGGGTCCTTAGGCTTCACCGGCAAATGCCTTAACCACTAAGCCATTTTCCCAGCTTGACTTTGTAGTTTTTTGTGACTTCTTTGAGTTTGTTTATTGTGATCTGCTTCTTATAGGCACTTGAGGTTGACTATTTGATTCTTCTGTTCAGTGGTTCCACAATGCTGAAGGGTGAAGGGATGGAACAGTGGATCCCAACCCTGTAGCAGGGAGTGGATGGGACTTCTGGGTCCTGTGACAAGGCAGGGTGGGGACATGAGACTGCTGTGGGTCAGGTGACATACAGGGAGGTGGTGGAAGTGTCCTGTGGTGGGGGACCCTAGGGAGGGGGAACCCTAGCCTTCTGGCCTGGGTCAAGACACAGAGGGGCAGTGGCATGTAGAGGTCCCTGGTGGCAGTGGGGGTGGGGGAAGCACTAGCCTGCTGACCTGGGTCCTTATACAGGAGGTGGGGGGTGCCATGAATTGGATGTCATGTGAGGATGTCTCTTGGGGGAAAGCTAGCCTGCTGGCCTGGGTCCACATACTGAGTGGAGGGCAGTGGCATGTGGGATGGTGTTCCCATGTGGAGTTCTCCTGGAAGAATGCTAGCCTGTTGGCCTGGGACCCGCACATGGGGGTAGGGGGTGGTGCCGAGTGGGGTGATGTTTAAGCATTGAGGTCCCCTGCAGGAATGAATGCTAGCCTGCTGGCCTGGGTACATGCACGGGTGTTGGGGGGCAGCGAGTGGAATGGAATTTTAACGTGGGTCCTGGGGAATTGAGCCTCAAACCAGGGTCCTCAGGCAAGCGCTTAATGCTAAACCATCTCTCTAGCCCCCCCCACCCCCTTTTTTCCCCTGAGGTAGGGTTTCACTGTAGCTCAAGCTGACCTGGAATCCACTCTGTAGTCTCAGAGTGACCTCAAACTCATGGCGATCCTCCTACCTCTGCCTCTCGAGTGCTGGGATTAAAGGTGTTACCACCATGCCTGGCTTCCAGCCCACTTTTTAAAAAAGAAATATTTTACTTTTACTTCTTTAGTTGACAGAGAAAGAGGGAGAGAGAGAGACAGAGGGAGAGAATGGGCATGCCAGGGCCTCCAGCCACTGCAAACGAACTCCAGACACAAGCATCCCCTTGTGCATCTGGCTAACATGGGTCCTAGGGAATTGAACCTGGGTCCTTTGGCTTTGCAGGCAAATGCCTTAACCACTAAGCCATCCCTCCAGCCCCCCCCTTTTTTTTCAAGGTAGGGTCTCACTCTGGCTCAGGCTGACCTAGAATTAACTATGAAGTCTCAGGATGGCCTCAAACTCACAGTAATCCTCCACCAGTCCAGTTTCTTTCTTCAGTGTTTTTACTGTAGAAGTTTTTTATTTCCTTAATTAATTTTATTCCTAGGTATTTGATTTTTTTAAATTTAATTAGAATTATTTATCACAAAGAGAGCATGAGAGAGAAGAGAGAGACAGAGAGTATGTGGGTTCACTAGGACACCCTGCCACTGCAAATAAACTCCAGACAGACACATGTGCCACTTTGTGCATCTGGCTATACATGGTTACTGGAGAATTGAACCCGGGTCATCAGGCTTTGCAAGCAAGTACCTTTAACGGCTGAACCATCTCTCCAGCTCTTGAAGCTATTATAAATGTTTTTTTTCCCTTATTTTTTTTCCTTATAATTGGTGTATACAAAAGCTACTGACTTTCTATTTTTTTTTTTGGCAGTCTCACTTTAGCCCACACTGGCCCAGAGCTCAGGTTTGTTTTGAGCAATCTTCCTACTTCAGTCTCCTGAGTGGTAGAGTTAAAGGCATGACTCACTATGTCTGACTGCAAAGCTACTGATTTTTTTTTTTTTTTTTTTTTTTTTTTGTGGTAGGGTTTCTAGCACAGGCTGACCTGGAATTCACTCTGTAGTCTCAGGGTGGCCTCAAACTCACAGCAATCCTCCTACCTCTGCCTCCTGAGTGCTGGGATTAGAGGCATTTGCAACCATGCCCTGCTAAAGCTACTGATTTTTATATGGTGATTTTTTTTTTTATCCCACTATTTGCTGAAAGTATCAGATCTAAGAGTTTTCTGGTAAGATCTTTAGTCTTTAAGTATATGATCATGCCATCTGCAAATAGGGATACTTTGACTTCTTCCCTTTCCATTTATATTCTTTTGATTTCCATTTCTTATCACTTTAGCTAAGACTTTAAGCACTGTATTGAATTAGTATGGAGAGAGTGGGCATTCTTTTTTCTGATATTTGTGGGGATGCTCTGAGTTTTTCTTTATCTAGCATAATTTTGACTATGGGTTTGCCATGTAAAACCTTTATCATGTTGAGATTTTCCCTTCATCCCTTGTCTCTCCAGGCTTTTATGAAGGGATGTTGCATTTTGTCAAAGACCTTTTCTGGATCTATTGAGGTGAACATATGAGCTCTGTCCTTCAGTTGATTTATGTGAATTACATTTATTGACTTATGTATGTTGAACCATTCCTGTATTTCTGGAATGAAGCCAACTTGGTCATGGTGTATGATTTTCTTAATGTGTTCTTGAATTTTCTGTAAAAATATTTCATTACAGTTAGCCCATCTAGTGCTGAAAGGGGCTACATGAGCTACGGGGGACAGTGTCCAACATCTGTCTGAGCAACTCAAAGTCTAAGCTTCTTGGAAGCAAACAACCTGACAAGATGACAAGTGCAACAGTGGCTCAGAGCCGTGATGGGTAACAGCTGCTCTTGGATTGGCTAACAGATCCACTCAGTGGGAGGAAACCATACCTGTAATTGGGAAACAAGTCAGATTCATATCCAGATAATGATTTGGCTCCAAGAGTATCTACACCCCTATGTTCTCTCTAAATTTTTTTTTTTTTTTTTTGAGGTAGGGTCTCACTCCAGCCCAGGCTGACCTGGAATTCACTATGGAGTCTCAGGGTGGCCTTGAACTCAAGGCAATCCTCCTACCTCTGCCTCCCGAGTGCTGGGATTAAAGGCATGCACCACCACGCCCGGCTCTCTCTCTAAATTAATAATGGTTATCCCACTTAACCAGTGCTGACTTCACTCTCCATTAGAGATTCTGTTTCTCTTTTTCAGACAGGACTCAGTGCACTTCATCCCAGCCTCAGCTGAAACCACAGAGGAATTGGGGAAATGAGCAAGACTGTTGCTTTTTTACTCTTTCTTTTTTTGGTTTTTTGAGGTAGGGTCTCACTGTAACCCAGGCTGACCTGGAATTCACTCTGTATTCTCAGGGTGGCCTTGAACTCACAGTGCTCCTCTTACCTTTGTGGGATTAAAGGCATGTGTCACAACACCTGGCTAAAAGTGTTGCTTTCTTAATGAACCTGATATCAGCACAAGGGTGAAGGAGATAAACACCGAGGCCACTCAACACCTACCTAACCAGAGATCTAGAGGCTCCCAAGAGCCCATCACTGAAGTAGAGTTAAAATGAATCCAACATGGCTTAGGGATTCTGTGGAAGAGGGGGCAGAAAGATTGTTGGAGCCACAAGTTGGGAATTACGCGCAGAGACCTTGCCTCTCCCCCATAAATGACTGCTAACCCCACAATGAATGACCCACAATCCCCATGGGGTTGGCCTATATCCCCAATGAGGAGGACCTCTTTAGAAAAGTGGCAGGGGATGCCAGGCGTGGTAGTGCACATCTTTAATCCCAGCACTTGGGAGGCAGAGGTAGGAGGATCACTGTGAGTTTGTGGCCATCCTGAGACTACATAGTTAATTTTAGGTCAGCCTGGACCAGAGAGTGACAGTATCTTGAAAAACAAACAAGCAAAAAACAAAACAAAACAAAAAAAGTGGCAGGGATGAGGGAAAGGATGGTACCAATGTGTGTTGTTTACATTCCAAATATGTCCATATCTAATAAAAATAAATTCATGAGCTACTGGGGGACAGTGGCCAACATCTGTCTGAGCAACTCAAAATTCAAAAAAGAATTTAAAAAACTTTTTGTTGACAACCTCTCTACATGTAGATATTGTACCTTGATCATAATCCTGCTCATAACTCTCTCTTGTCCCCTTCCTGAATCCCCCCTCCACTCCCTTCTTTCCAACTAGTCTCTCATCTATTTTGATATCTTCATTTTCCCCTTTATTCTGCTGGTCTTATACAGGTAGCGTCAGCCACTGTGAACTCATGAATACCATCGCCACTTTGTATTAATGTATTACAAAGCACTTGTCCCCTTCTTTTGGTTCTTACATTCTTTCCCCTAACTCTTCTGTAATGGTCCCTGAGCCATTGGTTATGAGGTCCAATGGTTATGAGGTTGTTTTGAAAAAAATAAATTGAGACTGGTCATTACTAGGTAGTTAAGGCTGTACAGAAACTTGCTATCCTCCTGCAACAGCTTCCTAAATGCTAAGGTTACAGTCGTAAGCTACCACTGTGTGTGGCAAATACTTGGTTTTAACCCCAGCTCTGCCATTTGATTTGGTGACTTGTTTTACTTCATGAACTGATAATTTCAGGTAGTTTGGGGTCTTAGATCATAGAAATGCTTAACATAAATGCATTGTGGGGATGGAGAGATGGCTTAGCGGTTAAGCGCTTGCCTGTGAAGTCTAAGGACCCCGGTTCGAGGCTCGGTTCCCCAGGTCCCACATTAGCCAGATGCACAAGGGGGCGCACGTGTCTGGAGTTCGTTTGCAGAGGCTGGAAGCCCTGGCTTGCCCATTCTCTCTCTCTCCCTCTATCTGTCTTTCTCTCTGTGTCTGTCGCTCTCAAATAAATAAATAAATAAAATAAAATAAAATGCATTGTGATCTTTGGAAAGCCATGCAATTCTGTTTCTAGCAAGGATTTTTGACCAATTGAGTTTTTCCTACATTGGGATGCATCATTTCTCCACACTTTGAAGTTCACACCTGAGCTAAATAGTTACAAGCACTCACCATGGTTTATTTTTCTAGTCTTTATTTCACCCTTTATTTCTGATTTTTACACACACACACACACACACACACACACACACACACACACGCGTATAAACATCTATGTTCTTTTATCTACTTGTCCCTGCTCCTGTTACCCCAGGGGGTCCTCCTCAGTGGGGATATGGTATCCATTGTGGGGCATGAAGGCCTCAGTCAGTCCCTGTGGGGTAGTGGGTGAACCATGCCTCAGGATAATCCTAGTCACTCTGTGTCTCTTATAATCTTTCTGCCTTCTCTTTCACAATGTTCCCAGAGCCATGGCAGGCCTGTTGGCAGTCTGATTTAGTGTTGAGTTTTCTGTAGCCTTTGGATTGATAGGTTTTGATTTAACAGTGTCTGTCACCATCACCCTGGAGCTGATTGTAAAGCTAGCAATAAGAGTATTGCAGAAATTCTCTGGAAAGATCATTCCATTGCTAGTAAGAGTGACAGTGAAGGAGTTTATTTACCAGGGGCTCAAAAGAGCACGAGTTAGCTCACCAAAGAAGCTCTGTCCCTGAGCTGAGATTTTCTTTTCATTTTACAGTTTTCATAGCCAAGGGGAAGGGTAAGTGAACAGACAAGATGTGGCAATTTCATATCAATAATTCCTGTAGTTAGGCCACCCTAACAATGAACTCCATTTTACTTTGTTTTAGCCTAAACTGTCTTTCTTTCTCTCCCCCCTTTGGTTTTTTTTTTTTTTTTGAGGTAGGGTCTTGTGGTGGTTTGAGTAGAATAGGTGGCCCCCAATATATTCAGTTGTTTGTTTGTAGTTTGCATCTGCTGGCTACCTGGCTGGAGGCAATGTCACTGGGTGGATCTTAAGTTGTGGTAGTGGGTTTCAGATTTCAATCTAAAGATATGCAAAGTGTGCCTAGCTGGAGTTCCTGAAGTGTGCTGTGGCTTTTGACATTTAGGCTTGTACTTCTCTCTGTGTGCTTGGGCCTGTGAAGGCAGGCCAGCTTCTTCTTTTTTTTTTTTTTAATTATTTATTTATTTTATTTGAGAGCGACAGACAGAGAGAGAAAGACAGATAGAGGGAGAGAGAGAGAATGGGCACGCCAGGACTTCCAGCCTCTGCAAACGAACTCCAGACGCGTGCGCCCCCTTGTGCATCTGGCTAACGTGGGACCTGGGGAACCGAGCCTCGAACTGGGGTCCTCAGGCTTCACAGGCAAGCGTTTAACCGCTAAGCCATCTCTCCAGCCCCAGGCCAGCTTCTTGTGCCATTATGGAACTTCCCCTGGATCTGTAAGCTTCAATAAATCCCTTCCTCCATAACTGTGCCTGATCTGGAAGTTCATCTTAGCGAACCTGAAGTGGTCTGATACAGGTCTCAAACTAGTCCAGGCTGACCTGGAAGTAACTATGTAGTCTCAGGGTGGCCTCTAACTCACGGCAATCCTTCTACCTCTGCCTCCCAAGTGCTGGGATTAAAGGCGTGTGCCACCATGCCCGGCTTTTTCCTTCTTATCATTCCTCTGGGCCCTTTCTGGACAATTCTGTCTTTGGGATTTTTCCATCTGCTGACAAATATAAGTTTAGCACCTCAGAAATTAACTCTTACAGTAACTCAGCAAATCAATTCAACTTTTAGCTTCTTTTCTACCACAAGAGCAGTATTCATGTCACTGCTTCTTCTGTAATTTCTCCTGAGCTCTGGTAGATATGGTAGAGGTGGCACATTTCACGGTGGACATTTAGCTATCCTCTTGTCTTATTGATGGATCTAGGCTTGTCTTCATTTTCTCTGCCATTTGTAAAATAAAGCAGATTATCCAGCCAACAGTGAGAGCAGCTTGGGTTAAAGGCAGTATGCAAAGTTATTTGAGAGATTTTTTTTATGAGAGAGAGAGCAAGAGCGAAAGAGATAGACAATTGGCATGTGAGGGCCTTCAGCCACTGCAATTGAACTTCAGATGTGTGCACCGCCTTGTGTACATGCGTGACCTTGTGCATGTGTCCTTTGTGCATCTAGATTATCTGGGATCTGGGGAGTTGAAAATGGGTCCTTAGGCTTTGCAGGAATGCTCCTTAACCACTAAACCATCTCTCCAGCCCAAGAGTTTTTTGTTTGCTTTGCTTTTTTTGAGGTAGGGTCTCACTCTGGCCCAGGCTGACCTGGAATTGACTATGTAGTCTCAGGGTGGCCTTGAACACACAGTGATTCTCCTACCTCTGCCTGCCAAGTTCTGGGATTAAAGGCATGTGCTCCATGCCCAGCAAATAGATTTTTTTCTTTTCCTTTCCTTTCTTTCCTTCCTTCCTTCCTTCCTTCCTTCCTTCCTTCCTTCCTTCCTTCCTTCCTTCCTTCTTTCTTTCTTTCTTTCTTTCTTTTTTTTTTAGTTTTTCAAGGTAGGGTTTCATTCTAGTCCAGGCTGACCTGGAATCTCAGGGTGGCCTTGAACTCAGGGTGATCGTCCTACCTCTGCCTCCTGAGTGCTGGGATCAAAGGCGTGCACCACCATGCCCTGCTCAGCCAATAGATTTTAAAAAGTATTTATTTGCAGAGAGAGAGAGAATGGTTGTGCCAGGGCCCCTAGCTGCTGCAAACAAACTCCAAGTGTATACATCACCACTTAGTGCATTTGGCTTTATGTGAGTCCTGGGGACTCAAACTTGGGTCATTAGGCTTTGTAGGCAAGTGTCTTAACCTCTAAGCAATCTTTCCAGCCCATGAGATTTTTTTTTTTAAATTTTTATTTATTTATTTATTTGAGAGCGACAGACACAGAGAGAAAGACAGATAGAGGGAGAGAGAGAGAATGGGCGCGCCAGGGCTTCCAGCCTCTGCAAACGAACTGCAGACGCGTGCGCCCCCTTGTGCATCTGGCTAACGTGGGACCTGGGGAACCGAGCCTCGAACCGGGGTCCTTAGGCTTCACAGGCAAGCACTTAACCGCTAAGCCATCTCTCCAGCCCTCATGAGATTTTTTTTTTTTTTTTTGGTATGCAAGTCCATTCTTCTCCTGAGAGTAGTGAGGGCTTCTCTCTGAAGTCTGAGTTTCCTCACCATGGGATTCTGACTTGGTTTTTGTTGTGTGCCAGATTCCTCCAAATTGAAGAGAGAAAATAGACAGATTCAGGAAGTCAAGTCTAGAAGACTTGAAACTTGAAAGTCAACTACTCCTCAATGTTGTTAATTAGAGACTGAAACATATCTTTGTGTGTGTGTGTGTGTGTGTGTGTGTGTGTGTGTGTGTGTGTGTGTGTGTTGGGAGTGGCAGGAAGGAAGTTCCAGAGCCTCAGGAAGTCAACAAGTCTGGAAAGGGTTGCTAGACCCCACCCTAAGGCTATATAAAGGGGAAACAGCTGCTTGGAAGAGAGACTCTCTGGTGAAGCTGCCTGCCAGTGATACAGTGTGCTCCAGAAATGTAGCTTCCACAATTCATCACAAATGCTGAGGGGGGCTTTGTGGTGATGCAGCTGCCTTTGTGTTGAAACAGTATGGGGGGGGGGTGAGGATAAAATGAGACTTCTTGTGGTGCAGCTGTGTTTGAGTCATCTATTATTCCTGTAAGAAATCCCTCACTCTACTCTGTAAGTAACCCCAATAAACACATTGGTTTGCTAAAACTGATTTTGGTGTAATTGTCCTTTGGTCTGTCAACTCTGCCCTGTCTGGGGGAGAAGACATGTGTTAGAATATCCTGAGGAAAAAAGTTGGGTTTCCTGACCATGGGATTTTGATTTCCAGTACCAGATATGAGTTCTCTTATGCCGAGTGGGCCTCATGTCCAATCACAGAACAGTTGGCATGGTAGTTTGAATGTATGTCCTCCATAGACTCAGGTGTTTTATAAAAGCTGTAAGTTGGGTCTCTAGCCATCTGGCTGGAGGAAGTGTTACTGGGGGTGCGTCCTGGGGTCCATCCCTAAGGTGTGTTTGGGGGTGGGTATAATTTCCAGCTTAAAGATGTTCAGAGAGGTTGGCATTCTGTCTGGGTCCCTGCTGCTTGCTGCTTGTTCCTGATCACTGCTTTTGGTTTTTACTGACTTTTTGGTTGTTTCTGTCTGCTTGGATGTATGGAAGCAGCTTCTTCCACCATTGATGGAACTTTCTCTGGATCTGTAAGCTTGAAATAAATTTCTTCCACCCCTAAACTACATTCATCCCAGCAACATAAAGCTATCTACAACAGCTGGTTACCCACGGAGGCATGCTAACTGTTGCACAAGTGTGTACTTCTGGTCTAGCTGTTAATTTTGTAGTCCTCAGGGTCCCCTACTTATTAATGCTGTTTGTGACCATTGTCCTCCAATGGCTCCCATGGGGCTTTCCAAAACTATGAGGGCTAGCCAGAAGGGGGCTAGTTTCCCTTTTGGTTTCAGCATGTTATTCTGATGTCCTGTGACCCCAGTTTGTGGTGTCATTCGCAATAGCATCTTACCTTTTAGCCCTGGCAAGTAATCAAGTGCTTTGGCAATGGTCTACATTATTTTGAGGAGCTCATGGGTTTCCCTGGCCAAGTTTGCTGTCAGGGGGTGGTGTGGTGGAGGGGGGCAACCCAATTCTGGGCCTGGAATTTACCAGAGTTCATGGTTTTAAGATTAAGTTTTTTCCACCTTCTGTCTGTACTGTTTCCCTTCCCTCTTTATTGGCTGTTATATCCTGTAAAATGCTAGGCAGAATGAGGGCTTCTATAGAACTAATTCATTCTGTCTTTACTTTTGTGTAATTCCTCCCCCACTCCCTTAACCCTTCAAGCCCCTCACACCCCCAATAATCAGTTCTTCCCCTAACCTGTCAAGTAATTTCTCTTCTCTCTCCCTATTTCTTCTCTCCAGGTCTTATTCTAGTTTTATGCCCATATTCTTGGTGCTTACTACCATTTAATCCTAGTTATGAACCACAGATGAGAGCATACATGAAGCATTTGTCTTTCTGTGTTTGTGTGACCTTGCTTAAAATTTTTTTCAACTCCATCCATTTTTCCTGCAGATTTCATTACTTCATTTTGAGTAGAATTCTATTGTGTATATGTACCACATCTTCATTATGCATTCTTTTTTATTTTTTTGAACTATTTTTTAATCCCCCCCTCTTTTTTTGGCTTTCGAGGTAGGAACTTACTTTAGCCCAGGCTGACCTGGAATTCACTATGTAGTCTCTGGGCGGCCCCTAACTCCTGGTGATCCTCCTACCTCTGCCTCTTGAGTACTGGGATTAAAGGTGTGCACCACCATGCCTGGCTTTAAAGACTGTTTTTTTTTTTGTTTGTTTGTTTTTTATTTGCTTGAGAGAGAGTGAGGGAGAGAAAGAGGCAGATAGGAAGAATGGGCACACCAGGGATTCTAGCCACTGCATACAAACTCCAGACGCATGTACCACCTTGTACATCTAACTTTACTTTGATATTGGCGTCCTTAGGCTTTGCAGGCAAGCTCCTTAACTGCTGAGCCATATCTCCAGCCCTTTTCATTATCCAATTTTCAGTCAGTGGATTCCAGTTCCTAGCTATTGTGAATAGAGTAGCAACAAAGATGGCTGATCAAGTGTCTCTATAGTTAAGAGTGGAGTCTTTAGGGTATATGCCCAGGAATTGTATAGCTGGATCAAATGGTAGATCTATTTTCATCTTTTTCAGAAGTCTCCATACTGACTTCCATAGTGGTTGCATAATTTTTCACTCCCACCAGCAGTGGGTAAGGGCTCCTTTTTCCCCATAGTCTTGCTATCATTTGTTGTCATTTGATTTTTTTGATGAATGCCATATTGTCTGTAGTGAGAAGAAATCTCAGAGCTGTTTTTTTTTTTAATTTTTATTTATCTATTTATTTGAGAGCAACAGACACAGAAAGAAAGACAGATAGAGGGAGAGAGAGAGAATGGGCGCGCCAGGGCTTCCAGCCTCTGCAAACGAACTCCAGACGCGTGCGCCCCCTTGTGCATCTGGCTAACATGGGACCTGGGGAACCGAGCCTCGAACCAGGGTCTTTAGGCTTCACAGGCAAGTGCTTAACCGCTAAGCCATCTCTCCAGCCCAGAAATCTCAGAGCTGTTTTGATAATACAAATGTCCATTACACACTTAAAAGAGATGTTAAACATCTTTCTCTGTTGACTAAAAATAGTTAACATTTCTTTTTAAGTGTGTAATGACCATTTATATTTCTTCCTTTGAGAATTCTCTGTTCAATTTTCCACTCCATTTTCAAACAAATGTGTTAGCTTTTAAAAAAATCATTTATTACTTTACTTGCAAGCAGAAAGAGACAGAGAGAAGAGAGAGAGAGAGAGAGTGAATATGGGCGTGCCAGGGCCTTTAGCCAGTGCAAGCAAACTCGAAATACATGTGTCATTTTGTGCATCTGGATTTACATGGGTACAGAGGCGTGGAACTCAGTTTGTTAGGCTCTGCAGGCAAGTGTCTTAACTGTTGAGCCCTCTCTCCAGTTCCCTCATTTAAAAAACATTCTAGCCAGGCGTGGTGGCGCATGCCTTTAATCCCCAGCACTTGGGAAGCAGAGGTAGGAGAATCACCATGAGTTCGAGGCCACCCTGAGGCTCCATAGTGAATTCCAGGTCAGCCTGGGCTAGAGTGAGACCCTACCTTGAAAAACCAAAAAAAAAAAAAAAAAATTATTTGTTTATTTATTTGCATGGAGAGAGAGAAAGAGAGAGTGTTCCAGGTCCTTTAGCCACTGAAAGCAAACTCAACATACATGTGCCACTTTGTGCATCTGGATTTACATGGATACAGGAGCATGGAACCCAGTTTGTTAGGTTTTGCAGGCAAGTGTCTTAACCATTAAGCCACCTCTCCAGTTCTCTCATTTTAAAGATATTTTATTTATTTGCATGCATGGAGAGAGAGAGAGGGAGAGAAAGAGAGAGAGAATGGAGAATGGGCATGCCAGGGCCTTTAGCCACTGAAAGAAAACTCCAGATGCAGGCTCCACTTTGTGCATCTAGCTTTAGGTGGGACTGGGGAGTCCAACCCAGGTCATTAGGCTTTATAGGAAAACACCTTAACCATTTAACTACTTGGCCATTTCTCCAGCCCTTACACTATATTTTTTTGATTGGGCTATTTGATTTTTTCTGGGGGAGGATGGTTCAAGGTAGAGTTTCACTCCAGTCCTGACCTGGAATTCACTATGTAGTCTCAGGCTGGTCTTGAACTCATGGTAATCTGTCTACCTCTTCTTCCTGAGTGCCAGGATTAAAGGCATGCACCACCACATCCGGCTTCTATTTTATTTTTTTATTGTATGGTTTTTTGAGTTCTTTGTAGTTACTGTGTATAGACCTTTTCTGGAGGTAAAGCTGGTGAGGATTTTCTTCTATTCTGTGGGTTGTCCATTGGCTCTGTTCATGGTTTGCTTGTCTGTACAGTAGCTTTTTAATTTAAAGAGATTCCAGTGGTTGAGTGTTGATCTAATTTCCTATGGTACTGGGGTCTTATTCAGGAAGTCTTTCCCTATGCCTATATCATGGAGCATTTTCCCTGTTTTTTTTTTTTTCTAAAAGATTTTTTTAGAGTTTCAGGTCTTATATTTAATCCACTTCAAGTTGACTTTTGGGCAGGTTGAGAGAAGTGGGTCTGACTTCATTCTTCTATAGTTAGTTATCCAATTTCTCTAGTACCATTTGTTGAAGATGCTCTCTTTTTCCCAGCTTGTATTTTTGGCCCCATTGTCAAAGATGAGGTAGCTCTAGTTGCTTGGATTTAAAGATATGTCTTTTCTTCTATTATACTGATTTTTATGCCTGATTTTGTGCCAGTACCATGCTGTTTTAGTAACAGTGGCTTTGTTGTATATCTTGAAATCAGGTATACCTCTCAACATGTTCTTTGGTAGAGGATACTTTTGTCTATCTGAGGCCTTCTTTTTTTCATATGAATTTTAAGCCTATTTTTTAAATCTCTGTGAAGAACATTGATGGATTTTTTATTGGAATTGCATTGAAACTGTATAATGCTTTTTGTAGAATGGCCATTTTCACAGTATTAATTCTTCCAATCCATGGGTATAGGAGGCCTTTCCATGTTATTGTGTCTTCCTCAATTTGCCTAGTGTTTTTATGTCTTATTTGTGTAGATCTTTCACATCCTTAGTTAGTTATATTCCAAGGAATTTATTTATTTATTTATTTGGTTTTTCAAGGTAGTGTCTCACTGTGGCCCAGGCTGACCTGGAATTCACTATGTAGTCTCAGAGTGGCCTAGAACTCCCGGCAATCCTCCTACCTCTGCTTCCCGAGTGCTGGGATTAAAGGTGTGTGCCACCATGCCTGGCTCAAGGTATTTAATTTTTTTTGTGGCTATTGAAAACAGGATATTGTCACTTATCTCTTTCTTCTTTTTATTTTTATTTTTTGGTTTTTCGAGATAGGGTCTCACTCTAGCTCAGGCTGACCTGGAATTTACTCTGTAGTCTCAGGGTGGCCTCAAACTCTCAGCGATCCTCCTACCTCTGCCTTCCAAGTGCTGGGATTAAAGGTGTGCGCCACCACGCCTGGCTTTCTTTCTTCTTATGTTTATCTTCAGTGTATAGGAAGGCTACTGATGTTTTTGTATGGATTTTGAATCCTGCCACCTTACTGAAAGAATTTACCACCTTAAGAAATTTTGGTGGAGGTTTTTGGGTCCCATGTACATAAAATCATGTCTTCTGCAAATAGGCTAGTTTGATTTCTTCCTCACCAATTTGCATCCCTGCCAGGGTCCAGCCCTGGCTTGAAGGAGGGTCCCCGAAGAGAGGTGTGAAAGGGAGCGGCGAAATAACGACTCGAAGTCAAGTTCTGGTGCAAGCTGACAGGCTAATGCTGAAGGCAGCTGAGTTTTTTTATCTTTTTCTTTCTCTCTTTTTCTCTTCCTGCCACAGCTCTTAGCCTCAGTCTTTTATTTTCTGATCACGTCATGCAAGAACAAACTTCAAGAAAGGTACAATTTCACAGAATTCATAGAAACTTTTTGTTATTCCTTATCATCAAACAATCCTATAATTATTCACCTCAAGTAAAGTCGTCAGGCCCCTGTAATGATTAACTGTTTTTACATTTTCCCCATGTATGTGCGGTTAAGCACTTGTGATTTCCTGGACTTCTACTTTTAATTACTTTATTAAAGGTGAGAGGCAAAACAACCACAAATGGGGCTTCCCATCATTAATCACTGATCCAGCAGATCCATTTATCCTTTAATTATTTATTTTGAAGTTTCCTTTTTACGTCCCTCCAATACTTAGACTTTGGTCCCCCCTTGAACTATTTCTGACTTCGGTTGTTTTTCTGTAAGGATTCCTGGTAAAGAGTCAATTGCAATTGCCACTGTTGCAGTCCGGTTCGCATTGCTGGTAGAAATCACCCAACCAAGAGTAGCTTCTGGGAAAAAGAGGTTTATTTGGCTTACAGGCTCGAGGGGAAGCTCCACGATGGCAGGGGAAAACGATGGCATGAGCAGAGGGTGGACATCACCCCCTGGCCAATATAAGATGGACCACAGCAACAGGAGGGTGTGCCAAACACTGGCATGGGGAAACTGGCTATAAAGCCCATAAGCCCGCCCCCAACAATACACTCTCTCCAGGAGGCATTAATTCCCAAATATCCATCAGCTGGGGAGCTAGCATTCACAACACCTAAGTTTATGGGGGACACCTGAATCAAACCACCACAGCCACCATTTAGAAAAATTAGTCATATAACAATGTTTACGTTGTTCCAGGAGGTTCATTGTTTCCTCCTAAGTTTACTGTATTCCACGCCTGACTTTCTTTAAGGCCTTTAAAGAAAACAATTATCTTTGACCCATTTTCTTGTTTTTCCAATTCTATGCCAGAGCCTCTTTCAGATACATTGACCAACACTTTACCGACAACAATTTTTACTGGAAAAGTAAACTTAGAGATTGGGACACCAAGTGAAAGACAGAGAAAGACAAACATTATACAGAAAACCACATATTTCTGTGGCATAGAGAGCCAAAGATTTTTCTATAGAGGGGCCACATTGGACTTCAAGGAAGAGACAGCTGGGCTGGAACTGTGTCAAGCAGCTCTTCAGCGCTCGATTCCTCATGATCCTGAAATGGCATGCTTGCCGTCTCTGGCACATCCCTTTTATTTGTTTTGCTTCTCTTATTTTTAAACCTTTTAAGTTGACAATTTTCTTTTTTTTTTTTTTGTGTGTGTGTGTCTCTTTATTTTATTTTTATTTATTTTTTTAATTTTTATTAACATTTTCCATGATTATAAAATATATCCCATGGTAATTCCCTCCCTCCCCACCCCCACACTTTCCCATTTGAAATTCCATTCTCCATCATATTACCTCCCCATTACAATCATTATTATTACATATATACAATATCAACCTATTAAGTATTCTCCTCCCTTCCTTTCTCCACCCTTTATGTCTCCTTTTCAACTTACTGGCCTCTGCTACTAAGTATTTTCATTCTCACACAGAAGCCCAGTCATCTGTAGCTAGGATCCACATATGAGAGAGAACATGTGGCGCTTGGCTTTCTGGGCCTGGGTTACCTGACTTAGTATAATACTTTCCAGGTCCATCCATTTTTCTGCAAATTTCATAACTTCATTTTTCTTTACCGCTGAGTAGAACTCCATTGTATAAATGTACCACATCTTCATTATCCACTCATCAGTTGAGGGACATCTAGGCTGGTTCCATTTCCCAGCTATTATAAATTGAGCAGCAATAAACATGGTTGAGCATGTACTTCTAAGGAAATGAGATGAGTCCTTTGGATATATGCCTAGGAGTGCTATAGCTGGGTCATATGGTAGATCAATCTCTAGCTGTTTTAGGAACCTCCACACTGCTTTCCACAATGGCTGGACCAGATTGCATTCCCACCAGCAGTGCAGAAGGGTTCCTTTTTTTCCACATCCCCACCAACATTTATGATCATTTGTTTTCATGATGGTGGCCAATCTGACAGGAGTGAGATGGAATCTCAATGTAGTTTTAATCTGCATTTCCCTGATGACTAGTGACGTAGAACATTTTTTTAGATGCTTATATGCCATTCGTATTTCTTCCTTTGAGAACTCTCTATTTAGCTCCATAGCCCATTTTTAGATTGGCTTGTTTGATTCCTTATTATTTAACTTTTTGAGTTCTTTGTATATCCTAGATATTAATCCTCTATCAGATATATAGCTGGCAAAGATTTTTTCCCATTCTGTAGGTTGCCTCCTTGCTTTTTTCACTGTGTCCTTTGCGGTGCAAAATCTTTGTAATTTCATTAGGTCCCAGTGGTTAATCTGTGGTTTTATTGCCTGAGCAATTGGGGTTGTATTCAGAAAGTCTTTGCTAAGACCAATATGTTGAAGGGTTTCCCCTACTTTTTCCTCTAGCAGTTTCAAAGTTTCCGGTCTGATGTTAAGGTCTTGAATCCATTTGGACTTAATTCTTGTGCATGGCGAGAGAGAAGAATCTATTTTCATCCTTCTGCAGATATTTATCCAGTTTTCAAAACACCATTTGCTGAAGAGGCTGTCTCTTCTCCAATGAGTATTTTTGGCATTTTTATCAAATATCAGGTGGCTATAGCTACTTGGGCTTACATCTGGGTCCTCTATTCTGTTCCACTGATCTACATGTCTTTTTTTGTGCCAGTACCATGCTGTTTTTGTTACTATGGCTCTGTAGTATAGGTTAAAATCAGGTATGGTGATGCCACCAGCCTCATTTTTGTTGCTCAGTATTATTTTAGATATTCGAGTTGTTTTGTGATTCCAAATGAATTTTTGGATTGTTTTTTCTATTTCCATGAAGAAAGCCTTTGGAATTTTGATAGGGATTGCATTAAATGTGTAGATTGCTTTAGGTAAGATTGCCATTTTCACGATATTGATTCTTCCAATCCAGGAACAAGGGATGTTTCTCCACTTTCTAGTGTCTTCTGCAATTTCTCGCTTGAGTGTTTTAAAGTTCTCATTGTAGAGATTCTTTACTTCCTTGGTTAGGTTTATTCCAAGGTATTTTATTTTTTTTGATGCAATTGTGAATGGGAGTGATTCTCTGATTTCATCCTCTGTGTGTTTGTTGTTAGCATATATGAAGGCTACTGATTTCTGTGTATTTATTTTGTATCCTGCTACATTGCTGTAGGTTTTGATCAGCTCTAACAGCTTGCTAGTAGAGTCTTTAGGGTCCTTTATGTATAGAATCATGTCATCTGCAAATAATGATAACTTGATTTCTTCCTTTCCAATTTGTATCCCTTTTATGTGTGTCTCTTGCCTTATTGCTATGGCTAAGACTTCCAAAACTATATTAAATAGAAGTGGGGACAGTGGACACCCTTGTCTTGTTCCTGATTTTAGTGGAGACAATTTTCATATTTATAGAAAATAAGGGCTGGTCGTGGTGGTGCACACCTTTAATCCCAGCACTAGGGACGCAGAGGTAGGAGGATTGCCATGAGTTCAAGGCCACCCTGAGACTACATAGTGAATTACAGTCAACCTGGACTACAAGTGAAACCCTACCTCAACCCCCCCCCATAAAAGAAAATAAGCCATGATAATTCCTTCCCTGCTTCCACTTTCCCCTTCACAAATCCTGTCTCCATCATATACCCCCCTCTTTCAATTAGTCTCTCTTTTATTTTGATGTCATCATATTTTTCTCTTATTATGAAGGTCCTGTGTAGGTAGTACCAGACACTGCAAGGTCATGGATATCCAGGCCATTTTGTATCTTAAAGATTGCTTTGTAAATTCAGGAAAATTGAAATAATTCCTTGCATTCTATCTGACCACAAGGGACTTAAACTACAAATCAGTAGCAAGAAAGGCTATAGAGCATACACAAAATCATGGAAACTAAACAATACACTACTAAATGATGAATGGGTCAATGAAGAAATCAAGAAGGAAATCAAAAAATTTATAGAGTCAAACTATAATGAGAACACAACATATCAAAATCTCTGGGACACAATGAAGGCAGTTCTAAGAGGTAAATTTATAGCCTTAAGTGCCTATATTAAGAAATTAGAGGCCTGGAGAGATGGCTTAGCGGTTAAACACTTGCCTGTGAAGCCTAAGGACCCCAGTTCGAGGCTCGGTTCCCCAGGTCCCACGTTAGCCAGATGCACAAGGGGGCGCACACGTCTGGAGTTCGTTAGCAGCGGCTGGAAGCCCTGGCGCGCCCATTCTCTCTCTCTCCCTCAATCTGTCCTTCTCTCTGTGTCTGTCACTCTCAAATAAATAAATAAATAAATAAAAATTAAAAAAAAAAAAGAAATTAGAAAGGTCACAAGTAAATGACCTAATGCTTCACCTTAAAGCCTTGGAAAAAGAAGAACAAAGCAAACCAAAAATCAGTAGTAGGTGGGAAGAAATAATAAAGATCAGGGCAGAAATTAATGAAATAGAAACAAACAAACAATAACAACAAAAAGCAATCCAAAGAATTAATGAAACAAAGAGTTGGTTCTTTGAAAGGATAAACAAGATTGAAAAAATTATGGGCTCATATTCAGGGTGTGGTCTAGGTATTCCACTATGCTTTTCTAAGACCAGCATAGTGGGATGTTTTGAAATACAGGAAAGAAACATTACTGTAAAGCATGTACAAGAGCATGAACAAGGTACAAAGAAGAAGAAGTGGGTTCAAACAAGCAGAATTTATATTTGGCTTCCCTGTGGAAATCAAGTTTCAGGGGATAGTTCACCAGAGGACTTTATTCCCTGTGAAGGAAATACACCTTGGTTCAATAAGTCTATGCATTGGAGCAAATGTGTAGGGAAAAAAATTATCAGGTATAATGTTTCTGGATCTACTGTGTATGTTAAGAATTGGTCAGGATCAGTAGGTTCTATAGGGAGTAAAACTGAATGGGTTAATGACTGGGTTACTGGACTGTCCTCAGGATTGTGGTGGTCAGACAATGGACACCAGCAAACTTACATGTGGAAAATTGCTGCTGCTATGGGAGGTATCAAGGTTACATCTGCAGCAATAATTCAAATAGTCTTCCAAGGGAACTATTATGGCCTGTGTTACACCACCTTATGCCCTGATGTTAGGAAATGTGCATATTGCTTGGTATCACAGGTCTGAAGGAATGTTTAATGTTACCTGTGATAATTGTAGTCTGTCCAATTGTATTCCTCATGATTCTGAAACTGTAATGATTGTCAAACAACCTGCATTTTTTATGATCCCTGTTAATCTTTCAAAGCCTTGGTATTCTGAAAAGGGTATTCAAATTCTAGAGGAGTTAAAAATAATTTAAGTAGACAAAAGAGAATTGTAGGTTTAGTTATTTCTGTGAATATTGCATTTATTACATTATTAGCTTCAATTATTACTGCTGCTGTTGCTCTTACACAAGAAGTTCATACTGCACACTTTTAAAATAATCTAGCTATGAACGTTTCTGTTGCTTTGGGAACTCAAGTAACCACAGACAAGAAGTTAGAAGAAAAAATAGATGCTTTGTTTGATATAGTGACCTATTTGGGAGAGCAAATTCAAGGAATGAAGATTAGAGCTCACTTGGAATACCATGCAGATTATCAATGGATCTGCATCACCTCTAAAACTTACAATTCTAGTTATGAAAATTGGGTAAAGGTCAAAATGCACTTGGAAGGAATTTGGCACCATGATAACATTTCGTTAGATTTGGTTAGTTTACATTCAGAAATTCTAGCTATACAGAACACTCATCTTGATTTTGATGCCACTTAGGCTGCTAATGATTTACTTACTGCAATTAAGTCTGTGTTGCCTGGTTGTAACTCTCTAAGATTCTGGATAGGCAGCTTTGCAGCTGTGGGAGTTTGCCTTCTGCTTCTCTTATGCCTATTGCCTATTTTCTTCAAGTGTCTAATGAAGTCTTGTGAATGTTCACACAGAGGTCCGAGGTATGCACTATAGAGCACATCCTTGGCTCCCTCAGAGTTCATACTAATCATCCCTGAATTTTATCCTGCTGGTAGTCAGAGATGGGTAAGATTGGGGGAGGAGGCATCCAACCTAAGACAGGGCACATATTGAAGGATAATACGTTTGTCCTCTGACAACCTAAGACAGGCACAGTCACTTCTTTTAATAAATAAAACAGGGGGAGATATTGGGAGCTGTAGTTGTTCCTTGACCTCTTTTCTTAAGACTTTAGACACAGAGGCATTGTCGTACGGCCTTGGTGAAGTTGCCTTTAGATGCAGAGGCATTGTTGAGGAATTTTTTTTTTTCTTTTTCTGTATATAAGCTTGTGTCTGCCTGAATAAACTTGAGCCTTGATTAGAAAAAAAAAAAAGATTGCTTTGTCAGCAGTCCTACCCTTCCTTTGGCCCTTACATTCTTTCTTCCATCTCCATTTTAATGAACCCTGAGAATTGGATGGTGTGATAGAGATGTTTTAGTGCTGAACACTCCTCTGTCACTTCTTCTCAGCACTATGTTGTCTTTGAGTCATCCTAGAGGTCACTGACGCCTGAAGAGAATCTTTTCTATCCAAAAGTGAGAGTACCATTAGTAAATGGGTATCAACATTAAGAGAAGTTCTTACTGGGCATTTTGGTGAGCATAATATATGCATTTAGCCAGACACCAGTAGGTGTTACACACCTTGGGCTCATGATAGTACTGTCCTTTGTAGGCTTTTTACTAGGTTTTCAGCACCAGGCAGGTATTCCCTTCCTTGGAGAGGGCTTCCAGTACAATTAGGGAGCAGCTGGTTTTCTCCATAATAGATGTACCGCTATTGCACTCATTGGCTCATTTGGCCTGGCTGTCCAAACTTAAGGCTTGCAGTGTCCACTCTTGTTTATTTCCACTGATGACTACTGTCTCCCATAGAGTTGCATACAGCATAGCTTTTTCCAGCTTCATGTCAGCTGGTTTGTAGGGAGGAAGTTGTCAGCTCAGCTCAAGCTGGATTTCTCGGTGACCTTGCAGCCCAAGCATGTGGCATCTTCAGCAATAGTATCTGACCATCTTGTGTGAAACCATGAGACTTGGCAATAGGCTGTAATATTCTGGGAGGCATCAGGGACCTCCTTGGCCAACAGCTCACTGGAAGGTATCCTATCCCTGGCACAGACATTTTTCTACTAACAATCTATGGCTTCTGGGTGTGCCATTGTCCAAAAAATGTAAGTTTCCATACAGCTTATTCAAACCATCTTAAATTTTGATTAACCCTCCCCCACCCTTCCTTTACTCAGTCTCTTCCTCTGATCTCATTTAGGCCATTCCACACCCAGTAATCTGTTCATCTACTTCCATATATACTATACCATCCCCTCAAGTCCTTCCCTCTCCCTTTTAGATCCTTGTTAGCTTACTGGCCTCTGGTACTGATGTGTTTTTTTTTTTTTCCGAGGTAGGGTCTTGCTCTAGCTCAGGCTGACCTGGAATTCACTATGTAGTCTCAGGGAGGCCTCGAACACTCAATGATCCTCCTACCTCTGCCTCCAAAGTGCTGGGATTAAAGGCATGCACCACCACACCTGGATTATTATTTTTTTTTATTGACAGCTCCCATAATTATAGACAGTAAACCATGATAATTCCCTCCCCTCTCCCACTTTCCCCTTTATAGACCTACTTTGCATTATATCTTCTCCCCTCTCAACTAGTGCATCTTTTATTTTGGTGAAACCATTTTTTCTCTATTATGAGGGTCTTGTGTAGGTAGTACCATGCATTGTGAGGTCCTAGATATCCAGGCCATTTTATGTCTAGAAGACTGCATTTTAAGGAGTCCTACCCTTCCTTTGGCCCTTACATTCTTTCTGCCACCTCTTCTTCAGTGGACCCTGAGAAGGTGTGATAGAGATGTTTCAGTGCTGAACACTCCTCTCTTACTTTTTCTCAGCACGATGGTACCTTTTGAGTCATCCCAGAGATCCCCGCCTTCTAAAAAGAGAAGCTTCTTTATCCAAAAGTGAGAGTAGCATTAATATATGGGCACAAACATTGAGAGAAGTGCTTATAGGACAGTTTGGTGAGTGTAATGCATGCATTTAGCCAGAAAACAGAAGGTATTACACCATAGCCTCATGCACTAACTTGTCATAGGTTTTCAGTATCAGGCATTTATTCCCTCCTGTGAAGTGGGCCTCCAGTTCAATTTGTGTGTGGTTGGTTTCTGCCATAACAGACATGCCACTTTTGCACCTGTTGGCTCATTTGGCCTGGCTGGCCCTACTTATGGTTTGCAGTGTTCACTGTTGTTTATCTATGCCAATGACTTCTCACTCCAATAGGGTTGAATTCAGCTTTTTTTTTTTTAAATTGTTTTGTTCATCATTTATTTATTTATTTGAGAGCTACAGACACAGAGAGAAAGACACATAGAGGGAGAGAGAGAGAATGGGTGCATCAGGGCTTCCAGCCACTGCAAACGAACTCCAGACATGTGCGCCCCCTTGTGCATCTGGCTAACGTGGGACCTGGGGAACCGAGCCTCGAACCGGGGTCCTTAGGCTTCACAGGCAAGTGCTTAACCGCTAAGCCATCTCTCCAGCCCTGAATTCAGCTTTTTTAAGCTTTCTGTCAGCTGGTCTACAGGGAGGAGGTTTTTAGCACAGTTGCAGCTTGATTTTTCAGTGACCTTATACCCCAAGCATGTGGAGTCTTCAGCAATAGGGTCTTACCATCTATTTCTGGTGGGAAACTAAGAGCCTTGTCAATGACCTGTAATGTTTTGGGGGCATGAGAGAGTTCCCTGACCAATTATTTACTGGAAGGTACCCCATCCCTGGCAGTAATATTTTTCTAGTAACAATCTATGACCTTTGGATGCACCATTGTCCAAAAACATAGGTTTTCATATGGCTTATTCCTACCATGTTAAATTTTGATTAATTCTTCTCCCAGCCTTCCTTTACTCAGTCTTTTTCTTTGACCTCACTCAGGCCATTCCACTGAAGGGTTAATGACTTTCCTTGAAGCTAGAGGAAACTTAAGGGTTAATGACTATCCTTGAAACTAGGAAATCTTGGGAACATCTAAGACATTCAGACCCAGACAAGCTTGATAACTCCCTTGATTAATGAACTTCCCTTAACTCAGAAGGCCTTGAGGGAACAGAAATCATCTGGGGCATCCTTCCATAGACAAGCTTGCTGAAACAGCTTGTTGTGATTCTTTCAGAGCAAGGCCACAAATAGCTACAGCTCCTTATCAACTTCCCTTAGACCTGTAGCTGGTCCTGTATGTTTTCTTCAGGGTCCTCCTTATAAGCTTGAAACCTAGCCTACCTCAGTGCTTCAGACTCCATCCTGTGGGAAGGTTGCAACCCCTTGAAATGCCTCAATAAACAGTCTCTCTCTGTTTGAGATCAGGTCAGGTGTTTCTCTTGTGCCTTTATTTCACACTTTTCTTACATTTCTTGTGCTGTGACTTGGACTGGAGCCCTCAGGAGCTTTTGGGTTGTGTGTCCCTTTTTCTCTTTCCCTCTCCCTCTCTCTCCACCTCTCTGTGAGTGTTTCACTTCCTCAGGAGCATAGACACTTGCTGCACTCACTATTCTGGACTTAATAGTTACCAGTTGTGACCTGAGATGTCTGGTCTTTTGCAGACTTTGTCTACATGAGCGGCACAAGCTCCATTAAACCTCACAGTCCAGGCAGCTTTATTGGTGATCTGTGTATTATCCGCTTGATACCTGGCAGCTTCTTCCTTTTCTTCTTCCTATCACGCTGACACCCAGGTTGCATGAGCTTGGTGGCTTGTATACAGACTGAGGAATTCTGGCCAGGGCTACACTCTGATGAATATCTGAAATTCCTCTCTGAGCTCAGCCAAGTCTCTGACAGCCCTTGGGCTAATCCACTGGGTCATAATTCCTTTTCTCCTTTTAGATTTCAGACAAGAGGCCATTTGCTGTCTGACTGACTTCCATCTACATCTTCATAAAATTCCAGCCTTCAGAACAAGGTACTCATTCTTGGTCTGTGGTTGTGGTGCCCCATCTTAGACCTTAGAAACTCCAGGAGCTTCTCACTCTCCCCTCTTTCTGTGGACAATCAGAAGCTCTGGGAGCCCTCCCCCCATGTCATTGTTCTACCCGACACCCCAAGCATTACAAATGTGGGGACTCTCCCTCCTAATTCTTGGGTCATACCTCATTGCCCTCCCTAAGCCTCAGAGACATCCCTATTGGCAGGATCAGCCACTCCACTTAGTCCTTGTCCTCCAAAATGGGTTCTAAATTATCTGTTTCAAAGACACTCCATTGGCATGTCTCAGCACTAAAATAAAGGAACTTGGACTAACCAAATTGCTCCAACATTTTGTTCAAATTTGGGCACAATATTCCCTGGACAATGGCCTCTACTGGCCAGAGTTCCATACTTTGGATTATACTGATCTTGATAACTTTCTCTGATAACATGGCAAATGGTATGTGGTTCTCTTCTCTGCTCCTGCCCCTCCCTAGAACTCTAAAACTCACACACAGTTCTGTCAATCAGCCATTACTTACCAGGGTCTCTGCCTCTCACACCAAATTTGAGGCATCCCACTACATCAAATACAACACTTACCTCCAAAAATAAACTCCTGTCTTTACTGGGCCTCTTTAACTTTGACATATGAATATCTAATTTTTCTCTCCTTACTAAAATTTAAAATCCCTATATAGCCTGTAGGGCTTTCTTTCTTCTTCTTTCTTTCCCCTTCTTTTCATCACAAGCCACCAAAGAGAAACTGACGACAGAGGCAGGGCAATCACAGTGCACAGCAATTTAACCCTTAAGCGACTAGAAAAACCAGTGCCAGCTAGATAAAATAAGCAAAAACAAGCACCAAAGGAAGTCCTGCAACCAAGCCCCCTTTCATATAGCTAATAGTCACAAAAGAAAAAAAACCCTGTCAACTTTAAGTTCAAAGTACTCTGTTAAGATTAAGCCCTCACCAATTTGAAACATAACTAAAATCTTAAAAAGGGATGTCTCTTTATGTTTCATGTTGTCATGTCTAATGCTTGCCAATCATGTCATGTCATGTGTTCTGTTTCATGTAATCTATCTTTGTGTATGATTAAATTCATGGTCATTAAATGTTCTGATGCTTATAGATACATTTTAAGATAACATTAAATTACTAAAACCAGATTTATGATATATTCTAAGTTTTTCTACTAAAGATTTTTCTCTACAGATTTCCAGTAATAGAAAGGTTAACTTTTTGATACTGGTCTACTTGTTTCTCTGTCAACTGGTAATAAGTCAGTTGTGGGACATTTCTCTTTATTGTCTTATAAAAATGATTGAAGTTTTGTAAAAGATGAGATAAAATTGCTAAAGGATAATACAGAAAGAGATTCTTAATAACAGATACACAGAACATTATTAATAAAATATTTAAGTGGTCAATGCAAATGCAAAATGGTGTGAGGATGTAAACATAAAAATAATACAAAGATTAAAAAACAAAAGATAGTCTTCAAGTAGAACTAAAAACTAACAAGATAATAAGCAATCCAGATACTCCTGACTACAGCTTCTCTCCATAGTCTGATGGAACTGTTAGCTGACAGGGAGACAGATCAAGGGAAATGTTCTAAGTATTGGGGAAATTGAGTCTTAAGGTAAAGGTTCACTCATTAGTGTTTAAATTCCCAAGATAAGGCTCTCATACTAAAAAATTAAAGTTTTAAAAACAGCTCCTATTTTATTTAAGCTAAAAACATTGGTTATCTAACAATTTTTTCTTTAAAAACAAATTTGTCAAAGGTTGTATTAAAGCTCATCTATTTGAGTTCAGTAATGACCAGATTGTACTCTTTTATGCACCATCAAATAGTTAAAGAGCTCCTCATTTCTAGTATTTCAAAATCATTGCTCTTAAGTAAGTTAACTTTTAAGATATATTCTCTACCTCAGGGTGCAGCAGTCTTCATTGAAAGGAAATGATTTTAAGCTTTGTGGCTGTGTTTCCAACCTTCCCTGGGTAATTGGTTATCTAAACTGTAGTAAATATGTTTTCAAATACAGATATCAGATTTTATGCTCTCTTGTCTTTTTCTGACAATTTCTAAATTAAATTAATTGGTTTAGATTTGTTGATCAAATATTATTTTCAAGACTAACATGTTCTTCCTGTACTTACAGCTATTAGATATTTAAAGAATAAGATGTGCCTACCTTATAAAATGTTGTTTTTCTGTATATCTTGTATCTTAATAGTTTACATAATTTGAACTTAATTCTCTTTTTATAAAATATTTTATTTATTTCAGAGAGAAAGAGGCAGATAGAGAGAGAATGGATACTTCAGGGCCTATAGCCACTGCAAACAAACTCCAGATATATGTGCTATCTTGTACATCTGACTTATGTGGGTACTGAGGAATCAAACCTGTTTTTATTTTATTATTTTTTTAGGTAGGGTTTTTCTCTAGCCCAGGCTGATCTGGAATTCACTATGTAGTCTCAGGGTGGCCTTGAACTCACACAATCCTCCAACCTCTGCCTCTGATGTTCTGGGATTGAAGGTGTGCGCCACCATGCCTGGCTCAAATCTAGGTTCTTTGGCTTTGCAGGCCAGGTAATGCCTTAATTTATAATCCGTCTTTCCAGCTCCCCACACTTAATTCTCTATAATAAGGTGGTGAAATGATTTATAGTGTCATGCCTCCTATTAAGATAGAAGAAAATTTGGAGGTCCCTGGCCCAAAATCATGTCCTGTACTGAAATAGACTTTATGGTGGTTATGTCCCATACTACATAGTTTTTTATACTGACACTGTAGTTTTTGTACTGTTTCAAAGACATAGTTTATATTACAGCTTCTGACCTGTACTAAAAATCAACTTGTGTTTCTGAGAAACACAGCTAAAGATATCTCTCTGCTAATTAACAATTTTTGTTTTCTGTAAAACTTGTCTATTTCATACTCAAGGTCTCTAACACAAGGCCAGGACTTTGAGCTGTGAAACTTAACAATAATAAGACCAGTCCATGATAAAGTGTATAAGCTCTAAATCACCAAGAAATCTAAATCACCAAGTTAAAAAGGGAAGAGAAAGGAAGAGAAGAGGGTACTTAATAGGTTGGTATTGTATATATGTAAGTAGAATGATTGAGAGGGGGAGATAATATGATGGAGAATGGAATTTCCATTTGAAATATTCATTCCTTCCCTTCCTTTCTCTTCCCTTATATATCTCCTTTTTAACTTACTGGCCTCTGCTACTAAGTATTTTCCTTCTCACACAGAAGCCCAATCATCTGTAGCTAGGATCCACATATGAGGGAGAACATGTGGCGCTTGGCTTTCTGGGCCTGGGTTACCTCACTTAGTATAATCTTTTCCAGATCCATCCATTTTTCTGCAAATTTCATAACTTCATTTTTCTTTTCTGCTGAGTAGTACTCCATTGTATAAATGTGCCATATCTTCATTATCCACTCATCAGTTGAGGGACATCTAGGCTGGCCCATTTCCCAGCTATTATAAATTGAGCAGCAATAAACATGGTAGAGCACGTACTTCTAAGGAAGTGAGATGAGTCCTTCGGATATATGCCTAGGAGTGCTATAGCTGGGTCATATGGTAGATCAATCTTTAACTTGCTGTTTTAGGAACCTGCACACTGATTTCCACAATGGCTGGACCAGATTGCATTCCCACCAACGGTGTAGAAGGGTTCCTCTTTTTCCACATCCCCACCAGCAGTTTATGATCATTTGTTTTCATGATGGTGGCCAATCTGACAGGAGTGAGATGGAATCTCAATGTAGTTTTAATCTGCATTTCCCTGATGACTAGTGACGTAGAACATTTTTTTAGATGCTTATATGCCATTCGTATTTCTTCCTTTGAGAATGCTCTATTTAGCTCCATAGCCCATTTTTAGATTGGCTTGTTTGATTCCTTATTATTTAACTTTTTGAGTTCTTTGTATATCCTAGATATTAATCCTCTATCAGATATATAGCTGGCGAAGATTTTTTCCCATTCTGTAGGTTGCCTCTTTGCTTTTTTCACTGTGTCCTTTGCAGTGCAAAATCTTTGTAATTTCATGAGGTCCCAGTGATTAATCTGTGGTTTTATTGCCTGAGCAATTGGGGTTGTATTCAGAAAGTCTTTGCTAAGACCAATATGTTGAAGGGTTTCCCCTACTTTTTCCTCTAGCAGTTTCAGAGTTTCAGGTCTGATGTTAAGGTCTTGAATCCATTTGGACTTAATTCTTGTGCATGGCGAGAGAGAAGAATCTATTTTCATCCTTCTGCAGATATATATCCAGTTTTCAAAACACCATTTGCTGAAGAGGCTATCTCTTCTCCAATGAGTATTTTGGGCATTTTTATCAAATATCAGGTGGCTATAGCTACTTGGGCTAACATCTGGGTCCTCTGTTCTGTTCCACTGATCTACATGTCTGTTTTTGTGCCAGTACCATGCTGTTTTTGTTACTATGGCTCTGTAGTATAGGTTAAAATCAGGTATGGTGATGCCACCAGCCTCATTTTTGTTGCTCAGTATTATTTTAGATACTCGAGGTTTTTTGTGATACCAAATGAATTTTTGGATTGTTTTTCTATTTCCATGAAAAAAGCCTTTGGAATTTTGATAGGGATTGCATTAAATGTGTAGATTGCTTTAGGTAAGATTGCCATTTTCACGATATTGATTCTTCCAATCCAGGAACAAGGGATATTTCTCCACTTTTAGTGTCTTCTGCAATTTCTCACTTGAATGTTTTAAAGTTCTCATTGTAGAGATTCTTTACTTCCTTGGTTAGGTTTATTCCAAGGTACTTTATTTTTTTTGATGCAATTGTGAACGGGAGTGATTCTCTGATTTCATCCTCTGTGTGTTTGTTGTTAGCATATATGAAGGCTACTGATTTCTGTGTATTTATTTTGTATCCTGCTACATGGCTGTAGGTTTTGCTCAGCTCTAACAGTTTGCTAGTAGAGTCTTTAAGGTCCTTTATGTATAGAATCATGTCATCTGCAAATAATGATAACTTGATCTCTTCCTTTCCAATTTGTATCCCATTTATGTGTGTCTCTTGCCTTGTTGCTATGGCTAAGACTTCCAAAACTATATTAAATAAAAGTGGGGACAGTGGACACCCTTGTCTTGTTCCTGATTTTAGTGGAAAAGCTTCCAGTTTTTCCCCATTTAGTAATATGTTGGCTGTAGGCTTGTCATAAATAGCCTTTATTGTATTGAGATATGTTCCTTCTATTCCTAGTCTCTGTAGAACTTTTATCATGAAGGGATGTTGGATTTTGTCAAATGCTTTCTCTGCATCCAATGAGATGAGCATGTGATTTTTGTCCTTCAACCCGTTTATGTAATGTATTACATTTATAGATTTGCGTATGTTGAACCATCCCTGCATCTCTGGGATAAAGCCTACTTGGTCAGGGTGAATGATCTTTTTGATATATTCTTGTATTCTGTTTGCCAATATTTTGTTGAGAATTTTTGCATCTATGTTCATGAGGGAGATTGGTCTGTAATTTTCTTTTTTTATTCTATCTTTGCCTGGTTTTGGTATCAGGGTGATGCTGGCCTCATAGAAGGAGTTTGGTAGAATTCCTTCTTTTTCTATTTCCTGGAAAAGCTTAAGAAGCAATGGTGTTAGCTCTTCCTTAAAAGTCTGGTAAAATTCAGCAGTGAATCCATCTGGGCCTGGGCTGTTTTTAGTTGGGAGATTATTGATAACTGTTCGGATCTCCATGTTTGTTATAGGTCTATTTAAGTGATTAATCTCATTTTGATTTAATTTAGGTAGGTCATATAGATCAAGGAAATCATCCATTTCTTTCTGATTTTCATACTTTGTGGAGTATATGCTTTTATAGTATGTCCCTATGATTTTTTGAATTTCTCTGGAATCTGTTGCGATGTTACCTTTTCTCTGATTTTATTAATTTCTGTCTCTTCTCTCTTTCTTTTGGTCAGATTTGCTAATGGTTTATCAATCTTGTTTATCCTTTCAAAGAACCAACTCTTTGTTTCAATAATTCTTTGGATTGTTCTTTTTGTTTCTATTTCATTAATTTCTGCCCTAATCTTTATTATTTCTTCCCGTCTACTGATTTTTGGTTTGCCTTGTTCTTCTTTTTCCAAGGCTTTAAGGTAAAGCATTAGGTCATTTACTTGTGACCTTTCTAATTTCTTAATATAGGCACTTAAAGCTATAAGTTCACCTGTTAGAACTGCCTTCATTGTGTCCCAGAGATTTTGGTATGTTGTGTTCTCATTATGATTTGACTCTATAAAGTTTTTGATTTCCTTTTTGATTTTTTCATTGACTCATTCATCATTTAGTAGTGTATTGTTTAGTTTCCATGATTTTGTGTATGCTCTATAGCCTTTCTTGCTACTGATTTGTAGTTTAATTCCATTGTGGTCAGATAGAAGGCAAGGAATTATTTCAATTTTCCTGAATTTGTTAAGATTTGCTTTGTGTCCTAATATATGGTCTATTTTAGAGAATGTTCCATGTGCTGCTGTAAAGAATGTATATTCTGTAGCCTTTGGATGTAATGTCCTGTATATATCTGTTAAGTCCATTCCTTCTATGACCTCATTTAGTCCAGATGCCTCTCTGTTTATTTTTTCCTGGGATGACAATTGATGAGAGTGGGGTGTTAAATCACCCACCACCACTGTGTTTGGTGTTATCTGTGACCGTAGTTGTAATAGTGTTTGATGAATTTTGGAGCCCCCAAGTTCAGTGCATATACATTTAGGATTGTAATGTCCTCCTGTTGGAGTGTGCCCTTAATCAATATAAAGTGACCTTCCTTATCTTTCTTGACTAAAGTTGGACTAAAGTCGACCCTGTCCGAAATTAGGATAGCATCCCCTGCTTGTTTTCTAGGCCTATTTGCTTGAAACACCATCTTCCAACCTTTCACCCTAAGGTAATGTCTATCCTTTGTAGAAATGTGAGTTTCTTGGAGACAACCAAATGTAGGATCCTGCTTTTTAACCCATTCTGCGAATCTATGTCTTTTCATTGGGGCATTGAGACCATTGATATTAAGAGATATTATTGAAAGGTGTGTATTTATGTTTGCCTTTTTTTTTTTTTTGTGGTTCTGGTTCTACCTGTGCTCTCTTCTGTTAACTAGTATTTGAGTATTGCTTGTTGTTTCTAGGTTCCTTATATGTGTGCTTTACCTTTTCTTCATCATGGAGGATTCTATCAAGTATTTTTTGTAGAGCTGGTTTTGTCTTCAAATACTCCTTTAACCTGCTTTTGTCATGGAATGTCCTTATTTCTCCCTGTCTATTTGAATGGATAACTTTGCAGGATAAAGTAACCTTGGTTGACAGTTGTTATCTTTCAGAACTTGGAATATATTACCCTAAGCCCTTCTGGCTTTAAAAGTTTGTGTTGAATAATCTGCTGTAATCCTGATGGGCTTACTTTTGTAGGTAACTTGATTTTTCTCTCTACTTGCTTTCAATATTTTTTCTTTGGTGTGTGTGTTTGGAAGTTTGTTTATAATATGGCCAGGTGAGGTTCTTTCCAGGTTTTGTCTGGCTGGGGTTGGGTTCTAAAGGCTTCCTGTATCTGTATTGGCACCTCTTTCCCAATTTGGGGGAAATTTTCTTCCATGATTTTGTTGAAGACACCTACTATGCCTTTGGAGTGGAATTCTTCTCCTTCTACTATGCCCTGAATTCTAATATTTGATCTTTTCATAGTGTCCCGAATATCTTGAAATTCCCATTCATACTTTTCTATAAGTTTGTCTTTTTCTTTGTTGGCCTGTATTAGATCTGCCACCTGGTCTTTTAGCTTAGATATTCTGTCCTCTCCTTCATCCATTCTACTGGTGAGATTTTCTACAGAGTTTTTTTATTTCATTAACTGTGTTCTTCATTGCTAGTAATTCTGACTGGTTTTTCTTTATTATTTCTATTTCCTTATTTATGTCTTGTATTGCCTTCTTTATTTCATGAAATTGGTGTCCTGCATCTTTTTTGATTCCTTTGATTTCCTCTTTAAGTTCCTCTTTGAATCCTTTGATTTGTTCTCTAACTTCTTTGAACATATTTACTATCATTCTTTTGAAATCTTTTTCAGGCATTTCCTCTAACTCGTTCTCACTGGAAGTCATTTCTGATGCACTAATACTTTTAGGTGGATTTATATCATCTTGCTTTTTAGTGTTCCTTGTGTTATAATGTATATGTTTTTGCATCTTGTATTAAGTTAATGCTTGGATTTTCTAGCTAGCTGTGTATTCTTAGCTGTATCAATTGATTTGATATTTTCAGGGTAGGACCTTAAGGTGTTAGGTGTGGCTCTAGCAAAGTTTGCTTTATAAAGTTTGTTGTCAGGCTGGAGAGATGGTTTAGTGGTTAAGGCACTTACCTGTGAAACCTGAGGACCCAGGTTTGATTCCTCAGTACCCATGTAAGCAAGATGCACAAGGTGGTACAGGTGTCTGGAGTTCATTTGCAGCAGCTAGAAGCCCTTGTGTGCTCTTTCTCTCTCTTTTATCTGTTTTCACTCATAAATAAATGAATAAATAAATAATATTTAGAAAAGTTAGGTGTCCCTGTGTTTGGTGCATATCAGTTTATGAATGTAATTGTTAAATTCTTAAATTGTTCCTTTAATGTGTATGAAGTGGCCTTCTCTCTCTTTCGATTACTGTTTCTTTTCTTTCTTTCTTTTTTTTTTTTTTTTTGAGGTATGATCTTACTCTAGCCCAGGTTGACTTGGAATTAGTCTTAGACTGGTCTCAAACTCACAACCATCCTCCTACCTCAGCCTCCTGAGTGCTGGGATTAAAGGTATGTGCCATCACACCTGGCCTCTTTTTTGTTTTTTTAAATTTTTTATTTATTTATTTGAGAGCGATAGACATAGAGAGAAAGACAGATAGAGGGAGAGAGAGAGAATGGGTGCGCCAGGGCTTCCAGCCTCTGCAAACGAACTCCAGACGCGTGCGCCCCCTTGTGCATCTGGGTAACGTGGGACCTGGGGAACCGAGTCTTGAACCGGGGTCCTTAGGCTTCACAGGCAAGCGCTTAACTGCTAAGCCATCTCTCCAGCCCACCTGGCCTCTTTTGATTACTTTTATTTTAAAGTCTATTTTTTTTTCCAGAAATCAGTGTAGCCATTCCTGCTTGTTTCTTGTTTCCATTTACTTAGAATAACTTTTTCTATCCTTTCACCCTAAGGTGGTGTTTATCTTTAATTGTAAGGTGGGTTTCTTATAGATAGCATATGGATGAATGCAGCTTTCTCATTCAGCCTGTTAACCTGTCTTTTTTGATTATGGAGTTGAGTCCATTAGTCTTCAGAGTTATAGTTTTGAGGTGCAAGTTAATCCTTGTCATGTTGAAGGTTTTGTGGAGTTTGGTGTTTTCTTGGCCTTTGCATACTTTTTTTGTCTATTATTGTTTTGATTCTTTTTCTTTCCTCTTTTGCATGTTTGTTCATTTTCTGAGTGTGAAATGCTCCATGCAGTATTTTATACAGGGCTGGTTTAGTGCTCATGTAATTACACAGCTGGTGTACTTTGTGAAACATTTTTCTTTCACCTTCTGTTATGAGGAATAATTTTTCTGGGTACAGTAGTTTGGGTTGTGTGGTAGTTTGAATAGATGGCACCCAATATACTCAGTATTTTATTAGTTTGTACTTTGGATCTACAGCCACCTCGCTGGAGGAGGTGTCACTGGGAAAATCTTTAGGTGTGATGGTGAGTTTGAAATTCCAATCTAACGTATGCCAAGTGCTTGGTTTCACCTGGAGTTCGTGAAGTGTGCTGTGTGGCTTTTGGCTTGTGGTTTCTCTCTCTCTGCCTGGACCAGTGAAAGCAAGGCCAGCTTCTTCTGCCATTATGGAACTTCCCCTGAATCTGTAAGCTTCAATGAATGTCCTTTCCTTCCATAACTGTGTGTGGTCTGGAAGTTCATCTCAGCAAACCTGAAGGTGTCTACTACAGAAGTTGGCACCAGAAACAGGTGAGATGAATCTGACCATGTGGATTTTGGTCTTTTCAAACTTTTGTTTTGGAGCAATGGGCATTGATGTGGTGCTTGCAAGTAGAGATGACTTCTGGAGTGGTAACCCAAATTTTATGGACTATTCTGATGAGATTTTGAGAATGTAGACAGTATTGAACTTGGAGGCTTGGCTTATGAGTTTTCTAAGGGGAAGGAAAGACTGCAGAGGACTTTGCTGTTACTGGGCTACTGGCATAAGGGCTGACTGTGTTCTGCTGCCCAGGCCCAGAGAGTTTGATCAAGGTTACATTTTATGTGCTTGGCTGAAGATATTAGACTGAAAGATTTAAGATTTTAAGATGGAAAACTTCAAGCAAGTTAAAATTATAGGCACTGAGAGTGGTTTTAGGTTCCTGAAGCTGCTGTTGTCAACACATTAGCAGTCTTAAGGAAGATGACCCAACTGCTTTGCATTAAAATAGTGGTGAGGATGTCTGAGGAAAGCCTATGATAGAAATGTGAACTCTTTTGGGTAAGAGTTGAGTGGAGAAGGAACCTGCTTTTCAAGGTTAAGAATTTTTTTGTCCTTGAATTAAGAATATGGCTGGGTCCTGCACACCTTTTATTAGTTTAGGAAGCATGGAAAATGCATAGAGTAGTGATGAATTGTACATGGTTCCAAGAGCCATTGCTGAGATGTGTCATGAGGCAGGGCACGATGACCCTGATAGGCTGGAAGAACCTTTGGAAGACAGACCATGGTTTGCATGGAGAGCAAAAGATGTTTTGGATATACAAGGAGTGTGTAAGGGCTACCATGGAGTGCACTGTTGGGTTGGAAGTTTTCCCTGACTACTCTGCTCAGCTGGAGGGGCAGAATTGGAAAATTTGGAGACTGTTAGTCTCTGTATTTGACTTGAACTGCAGAGGTTTGATATTTGTTTGATGGTTGTTGAGTTTACATTGTTATAGTCTCTCTTTGTTATGCCTTATACCAGTTGAAATGTGTACTGACTCAGGTGTGCCTCATAAACTTAGGTGTTCTGCATGCCAGATTACCAGCTGATGGAAATTTGGGAATTAATGCCTCCTGGAGGAAGTGTATTGTTGGGGGAGAGCTTATGGGTGTTATAGCCAGTTTTCCCTTGCCAGTGTTTGGCACACTTTCCTATTGCTGTTGTCCACCTGATGTTGGGAAGGGGGTCATGTCCACCCTCTGCTCATGTCATCATTTTCTCTGCCATCATGGAGCTGCCCCTCAAGTCTGTAAGCCAGAATAAACCTATTTTCCCCCACAAGATCCTCTTGGTTGGGTGATTTCTACCAGCAATGTGAGCTTGACTGCCACAAAATATTGACTCTGTGCCTATACATGTTGAAAGTATTTAACTTGTTTGATTTAACAGGACTCACAGTTAAGAGAAAACCTTAAATCTCAAAGGTGTCTTGGGACTTTGGAACTATTTTAAGTTGGTCAAGACTGGAGACCTTTGAAATTGGACTGAATGCAATTTATAGTGTGTGATGGTTTTGAAACTATTGGGGGCCAGAGGCAGAATATGGTAGTTTGAATAGATGGCCCTCAGTATATGCAGTGTTTTATTAGTTTGTACTTTGGATCTGCAGCCACCTCACTGGAGGAGGTGTCACTGGGAAAATCTTAAGGTGTGGTGGTGAGTTTGAAATTCTAGTTTAAAGATATCCAAAGTGCTTAATTCCACCTGGAGTTCCTGAAGTGTGCTGTGTGGCTTTTGGCTTGTGTTTTTTCATTCTTTGCTTGGGCCTGTGAAATCAGGGGCAGTTTATTCTGCTGTTACAAAACTTCCCCTGGATCTGTAAGCTTTGATAAATTCCCTTCCTTCCATAACTGTGCTTGGTTGGTCTGAAAGTTCATCTCAGTGAACCTGAAGCTGTTGTCTACAGTTTGGCACCCATGGCCATTTAGCATTTGAAATGCCTTGTTTCAAGCTCTTCTGGCTTTATAATTTTTCATAAAATATTCTGAGGTAATTCTGATGGACCTCTATTTACCTCTATTTGTAACCAGTTGTTTTTCTCTTATAGCTTTTAATATTCTTGTTTTTTCTTTTAAATTTAATTTTAATTATTTATGAGAGAGAGAGAGAGAGAGAGAGAGAGAGAGAGAGAGAGAGAGAGAGAGAGAGGGAGGGAGAGAGGCAGACAGAGATAGACAGATAGATAGAGAGAGAGATTGGGAGAGAGTGAATGGGCATGCCAGGGCCTCCAGCCACTGCAAATGAACTCCAGATTCTTGTGCCACCTTGTGTATCTGGCTTACATGGGTACTGGGGAATTGACCCAGGATTCTTAGCCTTTACAGGCAAGTGCTTTAACCAGTAAGCCATCTCTCTAGCCTCCCTTTTTAATATGCTTTTTGTTTATTTTAAATAGGGTTTTTTAAAATTAGTTATGGACATACTCAGTATGAAAACAGCACATGTTGGTACCATCCTTACCCTCATTCCTGCCCTGCCCTCTGCAGGGACCCTCCTCATTGGGATGCCAGTTACCCCCATGGGGACTGTAGGTCATGCATTGTGGGGGTAGCCATCAGTTATGGGGAAGAAGCAATGTTTTTGTGCATAATGTCCCAATTTGTGGCTCTAACAATCTTTCTGCTCCCTCTTCCATGAATCTTTCTGAGCCATGTTGGGTTCATTTTAGTTCTACTTCAGTGATGGGCTCTTGGGAGCCTCTTTATCTCCGGATCTCTGGTTTGGTGGAAGCTGAGTATCCTCTGTGTCTATCTGCTTCATCCTTGTGCTGATACCAGGTTCACCAAGAAAGCAGCAGTCTTGCTCATTTCTCCAATTCTTCTATGGTTTCAGCTGGGGTCCTGTGTCTATCTGAAAAAGAGAATCAGATTCTCCAGTGGAGAGCAAAGTCAGCACCAGTTAAATGGAATAACCATTGTTAACTTAAAGAGAATTTAATAACTATAGGTCCTTTTGTAGCCCAAGATTGGTGGGAGCTTGACATTGGAGAGTGAACTCTATCTACATATAATTATGACTTGTTTCCCAGCTTCAGATATGGGCTCTTTTCCACTTAGTGGAAAACAAGGAAAACTGACTTTGCTTGAATTAAGTGGATGATTGTTGCAGATCCGACTGCTTGAAACTGACTCCTTAGCCTTGCTGGTGGTGTCCTGAGGCCCTTTGGGTATGGGCGGGGGTGCTTTGTGGTCTCATCCAGGCTCTGACTTTGAAAGTCAACACTGAGTGGCTGGAGAAAATAGAATTTATTGTGTCCATTTTGGAGAAGAAGATGGGATTGGAATGGGAAGTTTCTCTATTTCTACTTACTCTCTTTCTTGAATTTTGTCCTTGTCTTCAAGAGAAGTGTATGCCTCATCTCCTTTACTTCAAGGCAGTAGCTCTTTGAGGAAGCAGATTTAATCTAGTTTAGCACACTGAACACCTCTTCCTTCAATCCAGGAGCTGACTGCATATGGGATGCCATCAGTCACAGGAAGTGCCTTTTGCTTTTGAATATGTACTCAGTGTTCAGTAGATGACAGTGTTTTTCTTGTCAGGATCCATTAGTGGTTTTGTTCTCCAGTGGTGATTTCCTCTGGAGCCTACAGAGCATGTGAAAGTTACTCAGAGTATAAAGGCTGGAGCTTTATCAGATTGTCTGCTGATGGAAGAAAGCCTTGTCCTGATCAGGCAAGCGAGGTTTCTGACAATCTGAGCCTGTGCTATTAATTTTCAGTGGTGGACTCACTTATCCATTACCTTCTATCTTATTTCACAGATTGACTTCAGGTCAGGTATTCTTGACTCTAGCTGTACAGAGCATGGTTAACAACACAATGCCTGGTACACAACAAAATCAATGCCCCCCCCCCAAACCTGATTGTGTGCTGAACTTGGGCTGAGGCCATGGAGCTCTGCGAGCCCCTTCAAGTCCTTGTCCATCTTCAGTTGAGCCAGTTTGCCCACAGAAAAACACCTGCTAATATTGCACTGGTTCCTTGATTCTATGATGTCACCAGTTTTAAGAGATACTATAGGCTCAATCACATATTGTTTGATTAAAAAAATAATAGGGCTGGAGAGATGGCTCTGTGGCTAAAGAATTTGCTTGCAAAGTCTCTGTTTCAATTCCCCAGTACTGACATAAAGCCAGAAGCACAAAGTGGTACATGTGCTTGGAGTCTGTTGGTTGCAGTGGATAGAGCAGAGGCCCTGGCGTGCCCCTTCTCTCTCACTGTCTATCTGCCTCTCTTTGTGTCTCTCTCAAACAAATAAAATAAAATCTTAAACAATAATAAATGTAAGACTATACTTTCAAGGATCATTTCTATACTGATTTACTAGAGAAGTTCCTCTGGCTGTGTAGAGTAACAGAAACCATGAGGAGGAGGCCTCAGTGTTCTCTCCTGAGAATGAAGCTGGTGCTGGGTGTTGTTTTGTGCAACTGCCCATTGCCACTGATGATTGTTCTTCTCTCCCTTTCGGAGAGTTAGAGGGAGAGAATGCAGTCTGAGTGGCAGAAGAAGAAGAAAATGAAGAAAAAAGAATAAATGTTGCATTAAAATACACCTTAGTTTTAGGTCAGGACATGACATGTTTCCAAAGATATTAAAATGTGGAAATCAATGTAAATTTTAGAATGAAGAGAGTAATATCGGACCATAAAAATAAAAATATTATCTGTACTTTTGGAGGGCAATTTGCATTGCAAAAGAGGATGCTTTTGAAATCAAAATATTGCAAAACAATTCAAAGTGATGCTCTGCTAGAGAAGGGTTCCTGAATCTTGGCAGTGCTAACATTTTGGACTGGATGGCTCTTTGTCATGGGCAGCTATGCTTCGCATTGGAGGAAGTTTAGCAATCCCCCTGGCCTCAGCCCACTAGATGCTAGCAGTGCTGCTATCACCCTCACAACCCACCTCAATTACATCGCTAGACACTTTAAAGTGTCCCTCTAGCAGAAGATAAGTTATACCTGGTTCAAATTTGCTTCAGGGCCAGTAGGCTGGGGGAATAACTATCTTTAGGGCAAGAGCTTAGATTGGTTAGAGTTTTATCATAGAGAACAGACCCCACTGTAGGTTTATCTGAAATGATGACAGGATATTTAGTCATCTACTGAACTGGTATGTGGGCAAAAGGAGAAGATTGGAGACTGCAACTTTCAAAAATGAATCTTGAAGCAACTTGTTTCCCAGTTGCAGATGTGGGTTCTTTCCACTGAACAGATCTGTTAGCCAATCCAAGAGCAGTTGGTTACCCACCATGGCTGTGTGCGACTGTTGCACTGTGTGAGCATCACGTCAGGTTGATTGCTGCTGAGTAGCTTAGATCTCAACTTGCTTGGACAGATGTTGGCCACTTTCCCCCAGTAGCTCATGGAGCAATTCTGGCACTAGACGGGCTGTTTGGGAACTAGTTCTCTTCCAGATTCCAGCCAGATCTCTCCATGTTCTGTACCAACAGCATATAGTGTCTTTGGTGATAGGGTCTAACCATTAACCTCTGGTGGGTAATCAATTGCTCTGACAGAAGTCTGTCTTCTTGTGAGAAACTTTGTGGGTCTCTCTGATGAACTTGCTTTGTTTTCTGTGTTTACTGTTTTGAGAATTATGTGCAATGGGGTGTTGCTTCTCTGGTTCTGTCTATTTTGCGTTCTGTGCACCTTTTATATTAGGATTGGTCTCTCTTTTGTAAGGTTGGGAAAATTTTCTTCAATAACTTTGTTGAAGATATTCTCTGTGCTCTTGACAATGTTTTAAGAGTCCTTATCTATTTTTTCTGTTTTTTTTCATTGAGTTATGAAATTCTATCCTTCATGTGGTCTATTCAGTCTGTGAGGCTTTCTTGGGATCCTTTTAAGAGGGTTATTGCATTTCTGTTACAGTTTTCTGTTTAGCATTTTCATCTCTTGTTTGTATTCCATTTTTCATTTCTTTTTTTTTTTTTTCTTTTCAAGGCAGAGTCATCATTCTAACCCAGGCTTACCTGGCACTCATTTTGTGGTCCTATCTTGACCTCCAACTCATGGTGATCTGCTTACCTTTGCCTCCAGTTGCATGTGCCACCATGTGCATCTGGCTTACGTGAGTTTTAGGGAGTTGAACCTGGGTCCTTAGGCTTTGCAGGTGAGTACCATAATTGCTAAGCCATCTCTCCAGCCCTATCTTTTTGTTCATTTTATTTTATATTTTGAGGCAAGCCCAACAGACTGACCTTTGTGTGTGTGTGTGTGTGTGTGTGTGTGTGTGTGTGTATAAGAGAGAGAGAGAAAGAGATTGAGAGAGAGAGAGAGAGAGAGAGAGAGAGAGAGAGAAGAGAAATTAGCATGCTAAGGCCTCTAGCCATTGTAATCAAACTCCAGATGTGTGTGCATTTTTGTCCTTGCATGTTGGGATCACCTTGTGTGCCTGGTTTACATGGTATCTGAAGAGTTGAACATGGGTCCCTAGGCTTTGCAGGCAAGCATCTTAACCACTAAGCCATCTTTGCAGCCCCATTCTTTGATTTTTAACTTGAATTCTTTTTATTTTATTTTTTGTTTATTTTTATTTATTTATTTGAGAGCAACAGACAGAGAGAGAAAGAGGCAGATAGTGAGAGAAAGAGAATGGGTTCCAGGGCCTCCAGCCACTGCAAACAAACTCCAGTTGCATGAGTCCCCTTGTGCATCTGGCTAATGTGGGTCCTGCAGAATCAAGCCTCAAATTTGGGCCCTTAGGCTTCACAGGCAAGCTCTTAACCCTAAGCCATCTCTCTAGCCCTTAACTTGAATTATTTTTGCTGATTTTCTTTCATATCCCTCAGCCATTCTTGGAGTTCCTATTTGATTATTTTTTGCCCAATTTCTTCCTGTTCAACCATCTCTTTGTTTATGGTCTCATTAAGTTTGTTTAAAATTCTTATTGAGATTTCATTTTGACTCTCTGTGTCTTGGGTTTTCTCTAAGCTTTCATTAAAATTTTCATTGTGGGACTATGTAATCTTGGTGGGGGTCTTGTTGCTTGGTATCAAGTGCTATATGCTTTGCATTGGGGTCTGCCTATCTCAAGATCAGTTGTCTCACTGAGGATGCAGCAGTAGCAGCTCTTGTAAAGCATATGTTGGGATGGCCTGGTCTAAATTGATCACAATAGGTGTTGGATTAAAGATTTTCCACTGGGTTGTGGTCTGTGCACTTGAATCTGAACATAGTCTACTTTGTGTATGCCATTTCCCAACAAATCTGGGTAAGACCTTGGGAGGCCTGGCTTCCCTGGTGTCCAGGTTTAGTGCTGTTCTTCCATTCCTGTTTGCTGGAATTTTTGGAGTGAGATTAGCTCAAAGCTTCTCCTAGGGGTGTGCAGTTTCCCTCTGCGTCACTCCTTCAGATAATATTCTTTTGGGGGAAGGTGGTTGTGAGATGTAGAATCTTAGTTGGTCAGCTGTTTGCTGCTGACCTTTCTCTGGCTTGTTCCCTCCCAGGTGGCTAGTCCTGGTGCACAATCCCAGTACTCAGCCCCATCTCATAGTGGCAGGTAGCCTTGCTCTCTTCTGACTTTCTGCTGAGTTGTTCCCTTCCAATCAGGTGCACTGGAATGGTATCTAGCCCTAGCATGGAACCCTGGTGCTCAGCCACAGCTCACAGTTGTGGTGTGTAGCCCTATGCCTCTCTGATCTCTTGCTGGTTTGTTCCACTCTGATTTTTTAATGTTAAATTTCACAGGCATAAATTTAGCTCTTAGAACCATCTTAGCTATGTCCCAAATATTCTGGTAAATTATGCTTTCACTTTCATTTTATTGTTTTATAAAAGACAACATCAGGGCTAGAAAGATGGCTCAGCAGTTAAAGCTCTTGTTGGCAAAGCTGAAGGACCCAGGTTTGATTTCCCCAGTCCTTATGTAATGCCAGATGCAAAAGGTGGCACATCCATCTGGAGTTTGTTTGCAGTTGCTAGGAGGCCCTGGTATGCTTACAATCTTTATGGTTCTGTTTGTTTCTCTGCCTCTGCTTCTTATCTCTCTCTCTCTGAAATAAAGAAATAAAATAAAAAACTATTGACAAAACTAGTGGGGGGAGGGCAGATTCAGCCCGCAGCTTAAAAGAAAGAGGACATCAAAGTAGAAGAGAGATTAGCTCAAAAAAAGAAGGGGAGGGAGGGGGGAAAGGAGGGTTATGGAAGAGGTTTATAAATAATCAGGGTACATTGTGTATGTATGGAGGTTGTCAATAAAAAGTTGAAAAAAAAAAAACAAACAAAAGGGTGTCTTGTTTAGATTCCAATGTGTATAGATTCTCTAGTTTTTCCTAGCCATAGTCCCAGCCACAGGTTCCTCCTGCACTAACCACAGGAAAAGGGAATCAGACCAGCAGCCTACCATAGCTCCATGCATGCCACCAAGCTTACAAATGCCATCCACTTACTGCACGCTGCTGTCCCCCAGCCCTGTGTACCAACCTAGGCCAGCAGGCTAGCATTCCCCCAGGAGACCTCTAGGCATGAATGCCATCCCACTTACCACCGTTCCCCACCCCTGTACGTGTTCCCCAAGGGAACCTTCATGCAGAAACACCATCCCACTTATTGTTGCCACTTACCCCTGTTCATGGACCCAGGCCAGCAGGCTAGTGTTCCCTCAGATGATCTCCATGCATGAACACTGTCTCACTTACTGTCACCCTCACCTTGTGTGTGGACCCATGGCAGCAGGCTAGCATCCCCCTGTCAGGCATTCCCTCCACCACAGAGCTCCACACAAGAACTCTGTCCCCCACCTCCGTGCATGGACCCAAACCAGCAGGCTAGCATTCCCTCAGGGGACCACCATGCAGGAACACTGACCCACTCAACACTGACCCCTAGCCCAGTGTACCAACCCAGGCCAGGTAGCTTATAATCCCTCAGGGGACCTCCACATGTGTACACCCTTCCACTCACTGCCACCCCTCACCTCCATCGTGGACCCAGGTCAGCAGGATAGCACTCCACCCACCACCATCAGGGACCTCCACATGCCACTGCCTCTCTGTGCATATCCCCAGGCCAGAAGGCTAGGGTTCCCCCCCATCCCTAGGGTCTCCCACCACAGGGGACCTCAGTGCCCCACCTGTGTGTCACCTGGCACACAACAGTCCCATCTCCCTGCCCTGCAATATCACAGGACCCAGCAGTCCAATCCACACCTTGCTACAGGGTCCCAAGGGACCCACTGTTCCATCCCTTCACCCTTTAGCATCATGGAGCCACCACACATTCCCACCCCCTTCCTGCAGATGAGCCAAAACACCAGTCTGCTTTGTCCCATTCCCCCTGTTCCCTTGGGCCACCTGACCACATAGTCTCATACCTTGTATCACAGAACAACAAGCTCCTTTATCAGGTCCCAGGTACCCATCAGAGCCTCATGGCCTCCTTCCTTCTGAGCAGGCAGGCCCCATGGCAATGAGGAGGCCCAGTGGAAGCAAACATAGAAGGGAATTATCACTGAAGACACTTCAAGGGTAGCCTACAGCTTCCTCACAAATTAAATAAGACTCCTACACTGTGATGGGCAGACCACAGTGCAAAAGGAATAACATGAAAAATCAAATGCAAGTAAATTCAACAAGATTGTCCAGTTCCACAATGGATGTCTCTAATCAAAACATAGAAGAGACCCCCAAAAAGAACCCCAAAATGAAGATACAAGCAATACAACCCTGACCAAGTAAATAGCAGAACTGGCAGGTAAGCAACAAAGGGCTGATAATTGTATGAATGCTGTCCTCACTAGATTAGACCTAATAGGAAAAAAAAAAAAAAAAAAAAAAAAAACCAGGAAGGGTTCCAAAGACAGTTAAATGATCTGAAGGAGAACAGAAAAAAAAAAATAAATAAAAAGGACATCAGTAACGAGCTGGCTAAGCTCAATGAAGACATAAAGAAAGGCAAGGATGTAGCCAGGCGTGGTGGTGCATGCCTTTAATCCCAGCACTCGGGAGGCAGAGGTAGGAGGATCACTGTGAGTTCGAGGCCACCCTGAGACTACATAGTGAATTCCAGGTCAGCCTGAGCCAAAGTGAGACCCTACCTTGAAAAAACAAAAAACAAAAAACAAAACAAAAAAAAAAGAAAGGCAAGGATGAATTTCAAGAAGCATTAAGAAAACCAGAAAATGGCATGAAAAGGGAACTCAACAGAGGGATGGAAACTATATATAAAAAGTAGTAGAAAATACAAATCAAATTGAACAAGCCCAAAACACTATAGAAGCTCTCAAGAATAGAGGCAGCCATGTGGAGGACAGAAACTCAGAACTGGAAGACAAAACAGAAGAAACAGTTTGTGAGTCCAAAAGTTTCAATACGTTCAAAAATTTTTGTGAACAGAACATGAGGGGACTATGGATATGCTTAAACATTCCAACATTTTGATCATGGGAATACCAGAAGAGGAAGAAATTCAGACCAAAGGCATGGGGAGCTTATTAAAAGAAAATTTACAAAGAAAACTTTCCCACTCCCTTAAAAGAAAGTCCCATCAAGTTACAAGAAGCTAACATAACTTCAAACACACTAGACCAAAGGAGAAATGCTACAAGATATATTATCATTAAGACTCTAAACATCGACAACAAAGAGAAAGTCCTAAAAGCAGCTAGGGAGAAACAACACGTTACATATAAAGGCAACCCCATCAGAATTACTTCAGACTTCTCAATGGAAACCATGAAAGCCAGAAGAGCCTGGAATGGAACACTGCAAAGTCTAAGAGTCTATGGCTTCCAACCCAAACTACTCTCCCCAGCAAAAGTATTCCAATTAATAGATGGTGAAAGAAAAACTTTCCACACTATAAACTCAGTTAAAACGATAACTATATGAACATAAAGCCAAATCTGCAGAGATTACTACAGGGAATTCTCCACACAGAATAAACAAATAACCAACCTCAAGTGCCTACAAGAAGCAGGTCACAATAACCAAACTCAGATAATAATAAAAAAAAAAAAAAAAAAAAAAAAAAGCAAAACAACTACATAGTCCAAGAAAACACCAAACCACATAAACCACCACAATATGGCAGGGATTAAATCAAACCTCACAGTTATTACCCTAAATATTACTGGTCTTAATTCATCCATCAAGAGAGATAAGCTAACAGGCTGGATCAGAAAATTAAACTCTTCAGTCTGCTGTCTTCAATAAACCCATCTAACCACTAAAGACAGACACCTTCTTAGGGTGAAAGGGTCAAAAATATATTCCAAGCAAATATAAATAAGAAAGAAGCAGGGATAGCTATACTAATATTGGGTAAAATATACTTCAAACCAAAAGTAATCAAAAAAGACAAAGAAGGCCACTTCTTACTTATAGAGGGAACAATCCAACAAGATGATATCACAATCATCAACCTTTATGTACCAAACATAGGTGTACCATAATTCATAAGCCAAAACCTAGTTGACAACAAAATAGAAATAATCACTAATGCCATCATAGTTGGTGACTTTAATACTCCCCTATCAGCAAGAGATAGAACATCCAAACAGAAAATTAACAGGGAGTGAGAGAGTTCAACAAAACCATAGATTAATTAGACCTAATGTACATCTACAAAACATCCTCCCCCAAATCCACAGAATACACATTCTGCTAAGGAGCGCATGAAACCTTCTCTAAAATAGATCACTTACTGGGTCATAAAGCCTGCCTGCATATATTTAGGAAGATCAACATAATTTCCAGCATGATACCAGATCACAATACTATATTGCTAGAAATTAACAACAAAAGATGCACCAGGAATCCAATCAGCTCCTGGAAATTGAACAACACACTTTTAAGCAATAAAAGGGTAATGGATGAAATAAAAAATGAAATTGCAAAATTTCTAGAAATGAATGGCAATGAGAACACATCATACCAAAACTTACAGGACACAGTGAATATGATCCTCAGTGGAAAATTCATAGCATTACATGCCTTCATAACTAAGACAGACAGATCCCAAATCAATAGCCCAACCATCTACCTAAAGGCACAGTAAAAGCAAGAAGCCCCAGAAGCTCCAGACAGAAAGAAATAATTATGATCAGAGCAGAAATTAATGAATTGGAAACTAAGAAAATAATTAAGAAAATTGATGAAAGAAGGAGCTGGTTCTTAAAAAATATAAGTAAGATTAATAAGCCCCTGGCCAATTTATTCAAGCAAAAATAAGAGGTGCTTCAAACTAACAAAATTAGAAATTAAAAAGGAGAGATCACAACAGACATAAGTGAAATTGGGAGATTCATCAGGATTTATTTCAAAAACCTCTACTCCACAAAACTGGATAATATGGAGGATGAATTTCTGGACACATACCACCTACCAAAGCTAAACTCATAGTAGGTTAATCTCCTAACCAAACCTATCATGCACATTGAGATTGAAAAGGTAATAAAAAACCTCCCCCCAAAAGAGTCCAGGACCAGATGACTTCTCAGCTGAATTCTATCAAACCTTCATGGATGAACTGAATCCAATTTTTCTCAAACTGTGCCACACAATTGGAGAACATAGAAAGCTCCCCAATTCCTTCTATGAAGCTTTCCTGATGAACTTAGACACAAATATCCTGAATAAATTCCTCATGTACCAAATCAACAACAAATGAAAAGCACTTTCGACCTTGATTAAGTAGGCTTCATCCTAGGAATGCAGGGTTTGTTCAACATGTGGCAATCTGGCAATGTAATACACCACATAAATAAGCTTTAAAACAAAAACCACATGATCATTTAGATAGATGCAGAAAAGGCCTTTGACAAAATACAATATCACTTCATGATCAAAAAATTGGAGAGAATAGGCATGGACAATTTATATCTCAACATAAAAGGCTATATATAAAACTCCTAAATTCCAAATAATACTTAATGGGGAGAGAGTAAAGGAATTCCCATTGAGATGAGGAACAGAACAGGGCTGTCCACTCTCACCTCTGCTCTTCAACATAGTACTGGAGGTCCAAGCTCAAGCATTAAGACAGTAGAAAGAAATAAAAGGGGTACAAATTGGAAAGGAAGAAATTAAGATAGCCCTTTTCTCAGATGACATGATTCTTTACACAAGTGACCAAATAACCTCCATCTCAAATATCTTAAATGTGATTAACTCCTTCAGCAAAGTAGCAGGATACAAAATCAATACTCAAAAAAATCAGTAGCCTTTCTATATGCAAAAGACAGAGAAAGAAATAAGTGACCTTGTCCCATTTTCAATAGCAACAAAAATATTAAAACCTTGGAATAACATTAACCAAGGATATGAAAGACCTATACAATTAAAACATAAAAGCACTCAAGAAAGAAATTTAGGAGGACTTCAGACAATGGAAAGACCTTCTACAGTCCCGGATAGGCAAATTAACATTGTAAAAATGGCAATCTTACTAGAGACAATATACAGATTTGTGCAATACCAATAAGAATCCCAACATTTTTGTTCACAGAGATAGAAAACATAATCTCAAAATTCATATGGAATGGCAGAAGTCCTCAGATACCCAAGCATATCCTCAGCAATGAAACACCTCTGGAGGTATCACCTTACCTGATCAAAAGCTGTATTTCAAATCCAGAGCAATAAACACAAATGTTACTGGCATAAAAACAGGATTACAGACCAATGGAATAGAATCAAGTACCTGGACTTTGGGTCAAGTAACTGCAGCTAGTTGATATTTGACAAAGGCCCTAACAATGTAGGCTGGTAAGAAGCCATCATCTTCAACAAATGATTCTGGACAAACTGGATAACCATATGCAGGAAAATAAAACTCAATTCACACATTTTGTCATGCACAAAAATCAAGTCCAAATGAATCAAATACCTCAATATAAGACCAGAAACTCAGATAATACTGGAAGAAAAAATAGGAGGAATTTTCCATAATGTAGGAATGGAAAAAGACTTCTGAACAAAACCACAGTAGCTCAGGAACTTAAAGAATCAGTCAACCAAAGGGATCGCATGAAGCTGAAGAGTTTCTTCACAGACAAACATATAATAAATAGAGCCAATAGATTACCCATGGAATGGGAGAAATATTTTGCTGGCTATGCAACTGACAGAGGCCTAATTTCTAGAATCTACAAAAAACTCAACAACCTAACCAATAAAAAGTCAAACAACTCACTCACAAAATGGGGCAAAATACTAGACAGGGAGTTCTCAGAGGAAGAAATACAAATGGCAAACACACATGTAAGACAATGTTCATCATCACTAATCATGAGGGAAATGCAAATTAAAACAACCATGAGATTCCACTTTACCCTGGTAAGGATAGCAAACATTAAAAAATCAAATGAAAACAAATGCTGGTGAGGATGTGGAGAAATAGGAACCCTCATCCACTGTTGGTGGGAATGTAAGATGTTGCGACCACTTTGGAAAGTATTATGGAGACTCCTAAAAATGTTGGCTGTAGAGTTACCAACAGACCCAGTTATTCCCTTAGTGGGTGTTTACCCTAAAAGCTCTATGCCTCAGCTCAGAGAGATTTGCTCAACCATGTTTATAACTCTCAATTCATAATAGCTAAGAGTTAGAATCAACCCAGATGTCTATCATTAGATGAATAGATGTGGTATATCTACACAATGGAATTCTACACACCAGTAAGGAAAAATGACACAATAAAATTTGAAGGAAAATGGCTGAACCTTTAATAGATCATTCTCAGCAAACTCACCCAATCACAGAAAGATAATTGTTGCATGGTTTCACTCATCTGTGGCTCCAAACCTGAATCTGCCCAAGATTCTGACATACCTAACAAGCATCTTGATGAATGGAGAATAGGGAGAGTGGGTTGGAAGGGGAGGGTAATGGTGGGGGTAAGGCACAAAAAGCTAGACCCAAATGGCAATGGTACCATAAAATTCTACATCATAAAAGACAGACTAAATGGTTGAACCTTCATCAGGTCCTTAAAGGGAACACCTGAATCACAGGGCCCTGGAGAGGGTATGATGAAGACCAACCTTAATCTTTTCCTGTTTTTGTCTCTGTCTTCTCTTTTATATTACCTAGCTTTTTCCTCCTTATTTCCCTTGGTGCTGGTCTATAACTCCCAGGACCAGCATGCAGTTAACATCCAAAATGAGCTGTTGATTAGAGAGACCTACAAGGTTTCCCAAAAGAAGACAGATTTCTGTCAGAATACTTGATGACCCTCCAATGGTTACTGCTGAAGACACTATATGTTGTTAGTACGGAACATGGAGTGACTTGGATGGAATCTGGAAGAGAGTCAGTTCCCAGGCAGTTAGCTTGTCTAGTGCCAGAAGGTGCTACATGAGTGACTGGGGGAAATGACCAACATCTGTCCAAGCAACTCGTGTTCTAAGCAACTTAGCAGCAAACAACCTGACGTGATGCTCACACAAGTGCAGTAGTGGTGCACAGCCATGGTGGGTAACCAACTACTCTTGATTTGGCTAACTGATCTGCTCAGTAGAATGGAACCCATAGCTGGAGCTGGGAAACAAGACAGAACCATATCCAAAAAATGAGCCTATTCTCCATTCTCAAACTCCCACCAATCATGGGCTACAAGAGGGCCTATACCTATTAAATTCTCTCTAAAATGGTAAATATTATCCCATTTATCTGGTACTGACTTCACCCTTCATTGGAAGATTTCCTTCTCTTTTTCAGATGGACACAGAGATTCTGAGGAGAGAATCAGCCCATTGCATCTCATCAGGGCTCCAACTGAAACCAAGAGTAATTGGGGAAATGAGCAAGAGTGGTGCTTTCTAGGTGAACCTGGTACCAGCACAAGGGTGAAGCAGATAGACATAGTGAACACTCAACTCCTATTAAACCAAATATCCAGAGACACAAAGGCTCCCAAGACCTCATCACTGAAGTAGATCTAAAATGAACCCATAATGGCTCAGGGAAATTTGTGGAAGAAGGGGGTAGAAAGATTTTTAGAGCCATATGTTGGGACATTATGCACGAGACATTGCCTTTTATCCATAATTGATTGCTAACCCCACAATGCACCACCCACATTTCCCAAGGAGGAGGGTGTCTGTGGAGGGGGAGGACAGGGAGGAGGCTAACGGTGGTACCAACATGGCTGTATACACACTGTATACACAACTAACAAAAAATACAATAAGGTTAAAAACAGTTCTAAAATATAGTGAGAAGAATAGGAAGAGGATACATAAATGGAAAAAGAAAATGATAGAAAAGAAAACAGAGTACAGTGTTGCTGAAGTTTTGTTCCTCTACTAGGGTCCTGGAAATCTGGAGACTCCCAGGTGTATATGTAGCAGGGGAGAAAGCTGGGTGAGTTGAATTTGTACACTTTGTCTTTCTTAAGCTTTGTGCTGATGCTAAGCCTGTCTCAAGTTTTTTTGTAGCTCTGCCTTCACTTACTTCCTTTCACACTGGTGGGCTCTGTAGGTTAGGCAGTTTCTCTCACCCTCCTGAGACTACAGATTGCACTTCCCAGGTGGTTAATGGTGTTTTCCAAGTGCATTGGGAGTGGGAAAATAATCATGGCACTGTGCCTTATACAGGCAGAGGACTTGGGTTCATATTTTCAAGATGGTCTAGGTAGTAATTATCTTGCTAGTGGGATGTTATTGCAGATGCTGAGTGGTCCGCTAGAGCTTCAGTTTTTGGTCTCTAGAGCAGTGAATGACAGGTGCTTCCCCCCCCCCCCACCGACCTCTCACTCAAGGTTATTAAACTAAATTATTCTCACTTATTGAGGCTAGTGCCCAGCCACTCAGTGTGAGGCTACCTTTCCTCATGCTCTTCACTGTCTGAGTGGAGCCTGCAGTTTTCAGCTTGTAAGCAGCAGCCCTTCTACTGTCCAAAACTCTCTCCTGAGGCTGCTCTTATAATAGGGTTGTGGTAGGTTGAATTCTGTCCTGTGACCATGACTGTTTCCTGTTATCAGGACCTCAGAGTAACTCAGTAGACTCCCTCTCCATTACACCTGGCCACAGTCTTCTGAGATGGTAGAACTCTCCACTCCTGTTCTGTCCCACTGGAGAAGCCATTGTCATCAGGAACCTCAATTGAATTTGATGCATTTGAGAGCTATGAGTAAATCCTGCCAGTATTTCACTAGGACCACCTGGCTTACCTTTTATTTAAGTGATTAATCTCATCTTGACTTAATTTAGGTAGGTCATATAAATCAAGGAAATCATCCATTTCTTTCAGATTTTCATACTTTGTGGAGTATATGCTTTTGTAGTATGTCCCTATGATTTTTTGAATTTCTCTGGAATCTGTTGTGATGTTACCTTGTTCATCTCTGATTTTATTAATTTGTGTCTCTTCTCTCTTTCTTTTGGTCAGATTTGCTAAGGGTTTATCAATCTTATTTATCCTTTCAAAGAACCAACTCTTTGTTTCATTAATTCTTTGGATTGTTCTTTTTGTTTCTATTTCATTAATTTCTGCCCTAATCTTTATTATTTCTTCCCGTCTACTAATTTTTGGTTTGCCTTGTTCTTCTTTTTCCAAGGCTTTAAGGCGAAGCATTAGGTCGTTTACTTGCGACCTTTCTAATTTCTTAATATAGGCACTTAGGGCTATAAATTTACCTCTTAGAACTGCCTTCATTGTGTCCCAGAGATTTTGGTATGTTGTGTTCTCATTATCATTTGACTCTATAAATTTTTTGATTTCCTTTTTGATTTCTTCATTGACCCACTCATCATTTAGTAGTGTACTGTTTAGTTTCCATGATTTTGTGTATGCTCTATAGCCTTTCTTGCTACTGATTTGTAGTTTAATTCCATTGTGGTCAGATAGAATGCAAGGAATTATTTCAATTTTCCTGAATTTGTTAAGATTTGCTTTATGTCCTAATATATGGTCTATTTTAGAGAATGTTCCATGTGCTGCTGAAAAGAATGTATATTCTGTAGCCTTTGGATGAAATGTCCTGTATATATCTGTTAGGTCCATTCCTTCTATGACCTCATTTAGTCCAGATGCCTCTCTGTTTATTCTTTCCCTGGATGACCTGTCAATTGATGAGAGTGGGGTGTTAAAGTCACCCACCACCACTGTGTTTGGTGTTATCTGTGACCTTAGTTCTAATAGTGTTTGTTTGACGAATTTGGGAGCCCCCATGTTAGGTGCATATATGTTTAGGATTGTAATGTCCTCCTGTTGGAGTGTGCCCTTAATCAATATAAAGTGACCTTCCTTATCTTTCTTGACTAACGTCGGACTAAAGTCTACCCTGTCTGATATTAGGATAGCAACCCCTGCTTGTTTTCTAGGCCCATTTGCTTGAAACACCGTCTTCCAACCTTTCACCCTAAGATAGTGTCTATCCTTTGTAGAAAGGTGAGTTTCTTGGAGACAACAAATTGTAGGATCCTGCTTTTTAACCCAGTCTGCAAATCTATGTCTTTTCGTTGGGGCATTGAGACTGTTGATATTAAGAGATATTATTGAAAGGTGTGTATTTATGTTTGCCAGTTTTGTGTGTGTGTGTGTGTTACTGGTTCTACCTGTGCTCTCTTCTGTTAACTGGTATTTGAGTATAGCTTGTTTTTTCTAGGTTCCTTATATGTGTGCTTTTCCTTTTGTTCAGCATGGAGGATTCTATCAAGTATTTTCTGTAGAGCTGGTTTTGTCTTCAAATACTCCTTTAACCTGCTTTTGTCATGGAATGTCTTTATTTCTCCATCTATTTGAATGGATAACTTTGCAGGATAAAGTAACCTTGGTTGACAGTTGTTATCTTTCAGAACTCCAAGCCCTTCTGGCTTTAAAAGTTTGTGTTGAATAATCTGCTGTAATCCTGATGGGCTTGCTTTTGTAGGTAACTTGATTTTTCTCTCTAACTGCTTTCAATAATTTTTCTTTGGTTTGTGTGTTTGGAAGTTTGATTATAATATGGCGAGGGGAGGCTCTTTCTGGGTTTTGTCTGGCTGGGGTTCTAAAGGCTTCCTGTATCTGTATTGGCACCTCTTTCCCAATTTGGGGGAAATTTTCCTCTATGATTTTGTTGAAGATGCCTACTATGCCTCTGGAGTGGAGTTCTTCTCCTTCTACTATGCCCTGAATTCTTATATTGGATCTTTTCATAGTGTCCCGAATATCTTGAAATTCCCACTTATACTTTTCTATAAGTTTGTCTTTCTCTTTGTTGGACTGCATTAGGTCTGCCACCTGGTCTTCTAGCTTAGATATTCTGTCCTCTCCCTCATCCATCCTACTGGTGAGATTTTCTACAGAGTTTTTTATTTCATTAACTGTGTTCTTCATTGCTAGTAATTCTGACTGGTTTTTCTTTATTATTTCTATTTCCCTATTTATGTCTTGTATTGCCTTCTTTATTTCATTAAATTGGTGTCCTGCCTCTTCTTTGATTCCTTTGATTTCCTCTTTGATTTCTTCCTTGATTGTTTTCATGTGTTCTTTGACCTCTTTTAACATATTTATAATTATTCTTTTGAACTCTTTCTCAGGCATTTCCTCTAACTCTTTCTCTCTGGAGGACATTTCTGATGCATTAATACTTTTAGGTGGATTTATATCATCTTGCTTTTTAGTGTTTCTTGTGTTATAATGTATATATTTTTGCATCTTGGATTAAGTTTATGCTTGGGTTTTCTAGCTAGCTGTGTATTCTTAGCTATATCAATTGATTTGATGTAATATATTTTCAGGGTAGGACCTTAAGGTATTAGGTGTGGCTCTTAAGACTCTCAGAGTATCTACAAAGATGTTCTTAGGGGTTGAGTTTCCCTGCTATAGGAGTATTCAAGCAGGCTGAGTGGAATAAAATACTGGTAGATTCTAAAATTTAACTAAACACTGTACACATTCAATCAAAAACAGCCCCGAGTTTGTATGCAAGAGTAGTTATTATAATGACCAGATCTTCTATCAACAAAGAGGTTTAGATTTCTGGTCTGTTGAGGGATCCAAGTCAGCTTGTGACCAAGTGAGACCCTTCCCTGGTGCAATCCCAGTTACCTTGGGTGATTTTGGTCTCAGTCAAGTTGCTGCCTGGGTTGTCGGGCTGCTGTTCTGATTTCTGGAGCTGGGCACTTGCTTTTCCTACGGGGCAAACCGAGCCGCTGCTGCTGCCTCTGCTGCTCCTATAGCTGCCACCACCGGAGCCACCACCGCTGCTGAAGCTGCCGCTGCCGTGACCACCGCTGCTGCTCCCCCCGAAGCCGCTGCTGCCGCTCCTGGGTCCGCTGCTGCTGGGGCCGCTGGTACCGGTGCTGGAGCCGCTGAAGTTGCTGCCGAACTCTGCTCCTGCTTGGGTCCCGCTGTCAGCCCAAGTTGGCGTGGCCGATTCCCGGGCTGCTGCTGTGTTCGCTGGAGCTGGGCTCAGGCGGTGGGGGAGGGGAGGGAGCCGTGGCTGCTCTGGTTGTCTCGCTGCTCCACGTGTTCTACCTCGCGGTCTTCTCCGCTGCTCGCTGCCGCTCTCCCCTCACGTTTCCCGAGTTGCGGAGAGCGCGGTGTGAGGGGAAAATCCCACACCTGGCTTTTCTTGTGGCTCGAGCTGGTCTGGCGGTTTTCTGCTGCGCCGCGGCTGCGGCGTTTGGCCGAGCTGCCTGAGCTGCTGGAGCCGCTTTTCCCACCTGTGCAGGCTCTGGATGTTCTATAACTCTTCTACTTCTCCGCTGCCGCCTCAATTTCCTATACACCTCACTTTTTAGTAAAAACGTGTATTTTGCTGAGTTTTTTTGGTCTTTTTCCCCCCTAGGCTGCTTTGGCGTGGTACCTACGCCGACATCTTAACCGGAAGTCCTGGCTTACCTTTTAAATGAGAATTTTCTTACCCTATTTGCCCAGGAGCCTTGCAACTAGAGCTCAGTTCAGCTTGGCTTTCTTCTTTTTCATTCTTCACCCTCTGTTCTTCTATATTTTCCATCTGTTCTATTACTGCTTTCTTGGGCTTCTAAAGGTCTTCTTTTCTTTGGAACTCCATTAATGGGTGAAATGGAGGCTGCTTCTTGCCCACCATCTTACCCCAAAAGTCCCTTTTAGTCACAGAAAATAACTTCTGAATCCTCAAATATTTTTTAACAATAGAATCATTACATACATGAGATGCAGGGTCACACCAGACAGCTTGCACTAGCAATGTGACTTATGGCCAATGCTCATCCTTGTATGCCTAAGGGTTCCCTAGGCTACACCACAGCAGTTGCTTAATGCCAACATAACTGACCTTCCAGACCCTGGAACAAAGTTTTAGGTGGGGTTTCCTGGCTGGCAGTGCTTTGCATATGTTATTACACATTGTTTGGGGATGGGAATTAAGTGCTGTCTGTGATAATCCTGTGACAGAGGACAACTGGCAGCCTATGTTTTATTTCTCCTGGACTTTTCCCCATGGCCCCTTCATGTTTACTGATTGTAGCAGTTTCCTTGTCATTGCTGGGACAAAATACCCAACCAATAGCATTTTAAAAAGAAATGGTTTATTTCAGGCTTAATGTTCAAGGAGAAGCTTCATATTGGTGGTGGAAGCTGGCTTATTTTATCATATCTTGGTAGGGTGGGGAGAGACAGAGAAAGAAATAAAGAGAATGAGAAGAAATCAACCTCAAGGTCTGCCCCTGGCAACACAACTCCCCTAGCAAGGATACACTTCCCAAAGCTCCACCACCTAGGGACTAAGTAGGAAACTTAATCACAAACATTTGAGGCTATGGGGGACATTTACTTCAAACCACTACTCTGGTCTAGATTTGTATGCTTCTGCTATAGTAAGCTCTAGCTGTAAGCATAAGTTTGTCTGGATCCCATAAATCCTTCTAGTGGATCATCAAACTGGAGAGTAATCTTGACAATCTATAATCATTTTTAAATGCATTTTATTTATTTATTTGAGAGAGAGAGAAGGAGAGAGAGAGAGAGAGAATATGAGAATGAGCATACCAGGCCTCCAGTCATTGCAAACAAAACTCCAGATGCATGCACACCCTTTTGCATCTGGCTTACATGGGTCTTGGAGAATTGAACTAGGATCCTCTGGCTTTGCAGGCAAATGCCTTAACCATTAAGCCATCTCTCCAGACCCCTGTAATAATTAAAAAAATGTTTTATTTATGAGAGAGAAAGAGAGAGAGAGAGAGAGAGAGAGAGAGAGAGAGAGAGAGAAAGAATGGGCACACCAGGGCCTCTTGCCACTACAAACAAACATGCACCACCTTGTACATTAGTTTTACATGGGTATTGTGGAATCAATCCTGAGTCTTTTGGATTTGCCAGCAAATGCCTTAACTGCCAAATTATCTCTCCAGTCCTGTTTTTTTTTTTTTTTTGTTACAACAATTGCCACATTACTTAGTCATTTCATGAATTCATTTATGTGCCTAACCAATCAACTATTGGATGACTACCAAGTACCAGGCACTGTATTAAGGCTTGAAATAGAGAGTGTCACACTATAAGCCAGATTTCCTTATCACTAGCAAATCCAGCCTTGAAAGTGGTATGGCATGCAAACAACATTTCTACCTCAGCGATGTCTTCAGGCTTTTTGTCATTGAGACAGAATGCCTAAGGTAAAACAACTTGAGAGGATGGACTGATCATGATTGATGGTTTTAGAGGTTTAAGTCCATTTGCTTCTTTGTTGTTATAGGTATATCGTGGCAGCAGGAATGGGTGAAGGAGAAATCTTGCTCATCTCATAGGGTTGAGAGAGAGAGAGAGAGAGAGAGAGAGAGAGAGAGAGAGAGAGAGAGGGAGAGAGAAAGAGAGATTGAGAGACTGAGCACAAGATAACCCTTCAGAGATATATCTGCAGTGACTACTTCCTCTAACCAGGTCCTCCTTCTAGTAATATACCCTTAGCTATGAACTCATTAGTGGACTACTGCATTGCTGAGCTTAGTGTTCTCATTATTGAGCTACCACTCAAATGGTTTGTGTGATTCACAGTAGAGGTGAAGACAAAAGAAGATAACTAGAAAGATTCTTCTGCTTCTGAGGATATTGGAGAGATAATGTCAATGTTAGTCTTGCAAAATATGAGGTACTGGTTAATCTTTCTTTCCTGTAATGTGAAGTTTAAAATAATAAATGATACTTCTATTGGGGACCAAGATGTCAACACATGAGCCCTTTTTTGTGTGGGGAAATGGGAGATACATTATATCCAAACCATAAACTGATAGCCATGATGTAAAATATAATGCATTCAGTCCATTATTAAAAGTCCCCATAGTTTTTTATCAGTCCTAATGATGGTCAATCATTCCCACAGTGCAAGGTCTTTTAACTGAGCCATAATACCAAAAAAAAAAAAAAAAATCCCCCCCCAAACCCATAATGGCACAGAATAAACACCGCAAATGACATTGGGCATAGCAAAGAAATATTCAACCAATGCAAGAGTTAAACAAGGCAAACATTAAATTCTGTAGCTCCAAGGCCAACAATTCTAGTCAGTGGCAAATCTCCAAGTTTGATAATTCTAACCAGCAATAAGTCTCTGGAGTTCCAATCTGCCCCTCCAGACAGTCCTGGAAAACTTTGTCAGGCAACTTTCCTTAGCAGCCATCTTTTGGTCCCAACATCTCCACTGGGTCTCCACTGCAACCCATGGTCCACCTTCATGGCTCCATTGGCTCTCCATGCAGGTGTCTAGAAAACCTGCACCACACTGCCCATGGCCATTTCCAAAACACAAGATGGTGTTGCAAACTCAATGACCCTCTCTTTCCTGCATTTCTTTAAATATTTTTATATTTATTTATTTATTTATGAGAGAGAGAGAGATAAGAGAGAATGGGCATGCCAGGGCCTCCAGCCAATGCAAACGAACTCCAGATGCATATGCCACCCTGTGCATCTGGCTTACATGGATCCTAAAGAATGGAACCGTGGTCCTTTGGCTTTGCAGGAAAGTGCCTTAACTACTAATCCATTTCTCTTGCCCTCCTGTATTTCTTATATTACACAATACCAGGTAGGGTGCCAATTTGTTAATACGTGGGGGAATAAAGCAGAGCTTGAATAACAGGACACTCCTTGAACACTCAGGCCCCTTCAAAAGAGTGTATATTCTTTCCATTGTCCCAGTGCAGGTCTGCTGGCCCAATCTCAAAGGTTGTAATCTCTCATATAATTGCAGCTGAATGGGAAGAAGTTTCAGCCCAAAGATTTCATTTCTATGCCATATCCCTCTGCACACACCAGTCCATTTCTATGCAATGCAACCCCGCACAACATCTCAGGACACAGGCATAACAGCAAGCCTCTCACACTAACTGCTTCTAGTCTAGTCCAGGCAAAGCTCTTCTCACCGTCACAAGCCAAATCTCACAGTCCATAGTTCTTACTGCATCCAGGTCTTTCAACTCTGACCAGAATATTTCATCCAGCTGTACTTACAGCACTGTAAGGTGTATCTTAGGCCAAGGTTTCAAATCCATCCACATTCCTCTTGAAAATCAGCTCAAAAAGGCCAAAGCCACATAGTCATATATCTAGCAGCAATTGACACCACTCCTTGGTACCAACTATACTGTTGTAATTAGGTTCACATTGCTGGTAGAAATCACCCAACCAAGAGCAGCATTTGGGGAAAAAAGGGTTTACTTTGGCTTACAGATTCAAGGGGAAGCTCTATGATGGCAGAGGTACTGATGGCATAAACAGAGGGTGGACATTACCCCCTGGCCAACATCAGGTGGACAATAGCAACAGAAGAGTGTGCTAAACATTGGTAAGGGGAAACTGGCTATAACACCCATAAGCCTGCCCCCAACAATATACTGCCTCCAGGAAGCATTAATTCCCAAATCTCCATCAGCTGGGAACCTAGCATTCAGAACACATAAGTTTATGGGGGACACTTGAATTAAACCACCACACCATGTGCATAGGCTACAGAGGAATTCCAGGGAAGTTTTTTGTAAAAGAAGAATGTTAAGCTGAGCCACAGCAACAGGATAACTTCACCACATAGAAGTGGATCTGGAGGTGCTAGAGCTCACCACTGACACAACTAGTTAAGCCCTGTGGAAATGATGCTCTGGAAAAACTGTAGCACAGAAGCTTTGGAGAGGGAACTGGGGTGGAAGTGGAGGGTAGATAGGGGAAGATCAATTCATGTAAAACAATGATAGAGAACTTCCAAATAATGGTCCATTCTGGAAACTGAAGTCAGCTTGGTATTATTGGTAAAGAATGAAGCTATCTGGTCTGAGGGACACTGAGATCATCCTGAAAGCTAGCCAACATGCCTGGGTTGAAGGTCACGGAGAAACAAAGCTAGAGCTGAGCTGGACACCTCCTCCCTGTTGACTAGGTGTCAGGATGATGGAAAGAGCTATGCTGCTTGTTGGTGGAGAAGAGTCATCAACAGTTTTAACCAGCAGTGGACCTTGCAAGTTCTACCGGTGGACAGCAAGGCAAAATGTACCAACTGGTGCAGAGTTGGCATCTCTATTATGGGGGAAGCCAAGTGCTCTCTGATTGGACTTGAGGCCTACTCCATGAGTGAGAATTCCTTCCTGGTACTGAAAACCTAATCAAAATCATATGACTTGGGAGGTCATAAGCCCTATGGGGGAATTATTGTCTGGCTAAATATATATATTATGCCCACCAAACTGCCCTCTAAGTACATACATATAATTTTTTTGTTTTAGGCTTTTCAAGGCAGGGTCTCACTCTAGGTCAGGCTGTCCTGGATATCACTATTTAGTCTTAGGGTGGCCTCAAACTCTCAAAGATCCTCCTACCTCTGCCCATATATTAATGCTACTCTCATCTTTGGTTAGAGAAGCTTCTGTTTTCAGATGGCCATGATCACTGGGGTGACTCAAAACCCACCAAAGTGTTGAGAAGAAGGGACAATGGGGTGTTTAGCATTGAATGAGACATCTCTATCACATCCTCCAAGGCCCATGGAGGTTGTATAAAGAATGTAAGAGCTAAAGGAAAGGTAGGAGTGCTTACAATGCTGTCTTCTAAACACGAAGTGGCTTCCTTTATATTCATGACCTCACCGTGGCTGGCACTACTTGCCTAAAACCAGCATAATAGAAGGAAAAAGAAATGATGACATCAGAATAGAAGAGATACAGTTGGAAATAAGAAGGGATTCAATAGAGGGAGGATCTGGGAGGGGGAACAAGAAGGATGATGGGAGGGGATTATGATCATAGTGGATTGTTTATATTTATAGAAACTGTCAATAAAAAGTTTTTAAAATGTTAAAAAAGAATGAAGGTAGGGCTGGAGAGATGGCTTAGCAGTTAAGGCATTTGTCTGCAGAGCCAAAGGATCCTAGTTCTATTCTCCAGGACCCAGGTAAGCCAGGTGCACAAGGGGGCACATGCATCTGGAGTTTGTTTGCAGTAGCTGGAGGCCCTGGCCTGGCGTGCCCATTCTTTCTCTCTCTCCCCGCTTTTCCTCTTCTCTTTTTTTCTGTCTTGATAATAATAATTGGTTCAGGCAAGAATCATCAATGGGCCGGGTGTGGTGACACACACCTTTAATCCCAGCAGTTTGGAGGCAGAGGTAGGAAGTTCGCCATGAGTTCAAGGCCATCCTGGGACTACATAGTGAATTCCAGGTCAGCCTGAGTTAGAGTGACCCTACCTTGAAAAACCAAAACCAAACCAAACCAACCAACCAAACAAACAAAAAAAAAGAGTCATCAATGTATGCTACATGGAGTGGGAGTTTAAGCAACATTTACATGGTCTAAAATTTAGCTTCTTTCTAGTTTTGTAATAGAACTCTCAAAACTTATTTACTCAGCCACCATTTTATTTATATTTGTCTTTAATACACAGAATATTCATCAAATTTAAAGGGTTAAAATATAATAGAAGCCTGGTGGCGCACGCCTTTAATCCCAGCACCCAGGAGGCAGAGGTAGGAGGATCACCATGAGTTCGAGGCCACCGTGAGACTACACAGTGAATTCCAGGTCAGCCTGGGCTAGAGTGAAACCTACCTCAAAAAAAAAAAATAAAAACAAATAAAAATATAATAGAAGTTTTATTGTTTAGTACAAAACAAGTTGCAGTTTGGACATTGAAGATTCCCACTAGAGGGCGCTTGGGTGCTATAGGTTTTTGGATTTTTTTAACAAAATTTTTATTCTTCCTATTTGTAGGTGGACTTATAGCACTACTTGAACTCCAACATATTAAAATCTGGGTATATTTTCTTTTGAGATCGAAAGTAATTACATAAATGACACCAATCATAATGCACTCCAAAGAGAAAGAAAAAACAACAACTAAAATCAGAAAACAAAACAACAACAAAAACATTTAATCTTCCACAACTCCAAAACCACTTTTTTTTTTTTTTTAGGTAGGGTCTCACTTCAGCTCAGGCTGAACTAGAATTCACTATGTAGTCTCAGGATGGACTTGAACTCACTGCAGTCCTCTACCTCTGCCTCCCAAGTGCTGGGATTAAAGGCGTGTGCCACCAAGCCCGGCTTTGTTTTGTTTTTCAGTAAACATTTCTGGTCGTTGTTATTGCATACTCTCCATCATTCGTTTACTCTAGACAGGTCATGGAGGTGGGGTCTTGGATGAGGGGACTCAGTTTCAGGATTGGGGTACAAGGTGCTGACAGAGCTCTGTCTTCTATCTGACCATGCTGAATTTCTCAAAGTGTGATCACCCCAGCAGCAGCAGTACCTGGGAACTTGTTAGCATTTAATTAAATTCTCAGGCTCTGCCCTAGATCTACTGGATCAGAACTTTCAGAGGTTTGGTTTGTGAGACTATATGTTAGCAATTTCTCTGAGTGATTCTGATTATACTACAATTTGAGAATCACTAAGAAAACAAATCAATCAGAATCTGGGTTTAATTTATTGTTTTTTAAAAACTATATTTAAAAAATTATTTATTATTTCCATGGGATATTTTTTTATAATCATGTAAAATGCTAATAAAAATTTAAAAAAAAAGAATGCCGACAAAAGAGGTCAGTGGTAGGGAATGCTGCTCAGATAGGATTCTTGAACTAACTATTGAAGGAGAATTAGGAATATATTAGACAGACAAGGGGTAGAAGACATTCTAGGTAGAAAAGCAATATAGGTTTCTTTTTCTTCAATTTAGACAGGAACCTCAATGAATGACATGGAGAGACTTTTAAGATCTGATTTGCTATGTAATCCCTAAACCGCATTCCCTTTCTTAAGGTAATGTCTCACTCTAGACCAGGCTGACCTCAAACTCACTGTGATCCTCCTGCCTCTGCTTGCCCAGTGCTGGGATTTAAGGAGTGCTCCACCATGCCTGGCTGATTTTTTGTTTGTTTTTTAGATTCACCTTAAACTCATTATGTAGCTAAGCATGATTTTTGATCCTCCTGCCTCCACCTTCCAAGTGCTGGAATTACAAATGTGAACTACCATTTCCAGTTCATGTGGTGCTGGGGATTGAATCCAGGGCTTTATGCATCTAAAACACACTAGCAACTGAGATACATCCCAAGGTCCTAGTAAACCTGCTTTTTAAAAAACCGGCTTTTTAGAAAGTCGGGCGTGGTGGCGCACACCTTTAATCCCAGCACTCGGGAGGCAGAGGTAGGAGGGCTGCTGTGAGTTTGAGGCCACCCTGAGACTCCATAGTGAATCCCAGGTCAGCCTGGGCTAGAGTGAGACCTTACCTCGAAAAACCAAAAGAAAAAAAACATTTAGGGCAGGAGAGATGGCTTAGTGGTTAAGGTGCTTGCCTGTGAAGTTTAAGGACCCAGGTTCGATTCTCCAGGTCCCATGTAAGCCAGATGCACATGGTGGCACATGCATCTGGAGTTTATTTGCACTGGCTAGAGGCCCTAGCATGCCCATTCTCTCTCTCTCTCTCTCTTTCTCTCTCTCTCTAATAAATAATAAAATCTTCGAAAAACTAAAAAAAAAACTATTTATTTATTTGCAAGTGGAGAGAGATGGAAGATAGACAGACAGAGAGAATGGGCATGCCAGACTCTCCAGCCACCTCAAATGAACTCGATATGCATGCACCACTTTGTGCATCTGGATTTACGTGAGCACTGGGGAATTGAACCTAGGTCCTTAGGCTTTGCAGGCAAGTGCCATAATCACTGAGCCATCTCTGTAGCCCAATATATTGTTTAATAATCAATTTAGTATTAGTGAGGATCAGACCTTTCTCTAGTCTAAGTTTCAGATCCTTAGGTAAACTGGAAGGCAGGAACATGCTGGTTTTCTTTTCTTTCCTTCTTTTTAAAATTGATAAGCACACAGAGAATTATTTAATAAAAAAGCATTAAAATGTGCATCTGGGGCTGGATGGATAGCTCAGCAGTTAAGGCACTTGTCTGTAAAGTCTTATGACCTGGGTTTGATTCTCTAGTACCCCCGGAAAGTCAGATGCACAACGTGGCACATACACCTGGAGTTTGTAGTGGCTAGAGACCTTGGCATGCCCATTAAAAAAGTATACATTTAAATTTTTTTTTGTTGCTATTTAATTTAATTTATTTATTTGAAAGGGAGAGAGAAAATGTGACAGAGAGAGAGAGAGACAGAGACAGAGAGAGAGAGGGAGAGGGAGAGGGAGAGGGAGAATCGGTGCATCAGGGCCTTCAGCCATTGCAAAGAAACTCTAGACACATGCACCACCATATACATCTGGCTTTACATGGGTCCTGGGAAATAAAACCTGAGTCCTTTGGCTTTACAGGCAAGTGCCTTAACCACTAAGCTATCTCTCCAGACCTGCATCATTTTTATTTATGTGTATTAAGTGTACTTATTAATAGAATCCATTGTGATATGCATATAGTGTGTACGAGGGTAATTAGCTTTCCTTCTTATTTGAATCCCTCTCTCCTAGGTTTTCATAAACAATATTATAGTTTATTGTTAACTTTGGTGACTATACAGAGCTGTGGGTTTCACTTTAGTCCTAGCTGATCTGGACTCACTATGTAGTCTCAGGATGGCTTTGAACTCACAGAGATCCTCCTACCTCCCAAGTGCTGGGATTAAAGGCGTGGGCCACCATGTTCGGCTTTCTGTGTTTTGGTACCTGCCTTCAAACCCCTTTTCCACTTGCTTACAGTTTCCAAGGGAAGCTCATTTTTCACCAGTTTCAGCACAGGCACCCATACATGGAAGAAAGCTTTGACAGTGGAGAGAAAGAGTCAGCTAAGAATTTAGGGGATCAAGTGTAGCTGTGGAGTGTAAGTATACAATGTTTGGTGCCAGCTGGCCTACATCAAGTAAAAGCCCTGAGTGATATTGGCTAATTTACCTCTCTGTAACTCTTTCTTTGTCTCTAAACTGGAGATAATAATGATAATACTTATTTCATAAAGCTGTGAAGAATTAATTAGAGTGGAACATGGTGGAACACACCTGCAATTCTAGCACTTGGGAAATTGAGGCAGGAGAATCATGAATTCAAGTCTATCCACAGCTGCTATATAGTGAATTGAGAACAGCCTGGCTACTCTCAAAGAAAAAAATAAAGAATAAATTAGATAGTATTGTTAACATATTATTAACAAATATATAATTATTTAAAAAATACTGTGCTTTTCATAGGTCTCATACTTCCTATGAGCAAAATCCTATCCTGCTTGGTCAGTAAAAATGCTACCTTTTTTTTTCTTTCCCTTGAGGTGGGCCTTGCTCTAGCCCAGGCTTACCTGGAATTCACTATGTAGTCTTAAGCTGGCCTTAAACTTACAGTGACTCTACTATCTCTGCCTCCCAAGTGATAGAAGGGGCACTGATCTGTAACTCCCAGTACCAGCATGGGACTATCACCTACAATGAGCTTCTGATCAGAGAAACCTACAAGGTTTTCTAAAAGAATGACAGATTTCTGTCAGAGTACTTGATGACCCACCAAAGGCTAGTGGTAAGACCCTATTGCTGAAGACACCATATGCAGGAATGGCATGGCTGGAAGCCAGGAGAGAATCAGTCCCCAGACAGTCAGCGCGTCTAGCACCAGAAGGTGCTACATGGGTGACTGGGGGAAACCACCAATATCTGTTCAAGAAACTCATGGTCCAACCTACTTAGCAGCAAATAACCTGTTGTGGTACCCACACAAGTGTAATAGTGGCACACAGCCATGGTGGGGAAGCAACTGCTCTTGATTCAGCTAACTGATCCCCTCAGTGGTACTAGACCCATAGCTGGAGCTGGGAAACAAGTCAGAACCATATCCAAACATAAGCCCACTCTCCAATATCAAGCTACCATCAATCATGGGCTACAAGAGGGCCTACACCTATTAAACTCTCTATAAAAAAAGTAAGGGCTATCTCATTTGTCCTGGTGCTAACTTACTCTCCATTGGAGAATCTGCTTCTCTTTTTCAGATAGATGCAGATCCTAAGGAGAGAGCCACCCTATCATACCTCAAAAGGGCCCCAGCTAAAACTAAGGAAAATTGGTGAAACAAGCAAGCTATTTTCCTGATGTACCAGATACCAGCACAAGGGGGAAGGAGACCAACACCGAGAAAAATCAACGCCTACCAAATCAGAAAGCCAGAGCCCCAGAGGCCCCCAACACCTCATCACTGAAGCAGACCAAAAATGAACCCAACATGGCTCAGGGAAATTTTGCGGAAGAGGGGGCGGAAAGTGTCAGAGCCACATGTTGGGTCATGATATGCAGAGACATTTATCATACCAATAACTGTGGGCTAACTCCACAATGCATGACCCATATACCTCAACAAGGAGGGGCCAATGGGGAGGGGGTAGGTCATGGATGAGCCTAATAATGGTACCAAACTGCCTGTACTTGCAGAATAGAAAACTAATAAAAAATAAATAAATAAAAATAAAGGCACTAGCTACCATGCCTGGCTTTGTTCCTTTAAAAGGTATTTGTTTTTATTAAGAGTGTACTTTATTTTACATGGACACATCATATGTTGGTAACATCCTTTCCCTCCTCCTGTCCTCCGTTCCGCTGGGGGCCATCCTCAGTGGGGCTGCTGATATTCAACATGAGGTTGTGGGTTATGCATTGTAGGGGCAACAGTTACTTATCGGAGGGGTTGGGAGGGAAGGGCAATGCCTCAGGGTATGATGGCTCAACCTGTGGCTCTAACAATCTTTCCACACCTCTTTGCAAAATTCCCTGAACCTTGGTGGGTGTGTTTTAAGTCTACTTCAGTGATGAGCTCTTACGAGACTCTGGATTTCTGCTTTGGTATGTGTTGAGGTTCCTCAGTGTCTGTCTCCTTCACCCTGGCACTGATTGTCAGGCTCACCATGGAAGCAGCGCTCTTGCTCATCTCCCCACTTCCTCTGTGGTTTCACCTGGGCCTTGGCTGAAGTGCAAGGGGTGGTTTATCTCCTCAGATTTGGCTATCTTCTGAAAAAGACAGATTCTTAAATGGAGAGTAAGGTCAGTATTGGTTAAATAGGATAAGTGTTCTTAATTTAGGGAGATTTTGATTTGATTAATTAAGGGATATTTTTGGCTCTTTTAGCCAAAGACTAGTGGGAGCATAATGTTTCTTTTCATAGGATTCTGATCTGGTTTCCAGTTTCAGATATGGGTTCCTTTCCACAGAGCAGATCTCTTAGCCAATCAGAAAGCCATTGGTTACACACCGAGGCTGTGTGCCACCATTGCATCGGTGTGTACTTCTTGCCAGGCTGGTTGCTTCTGAGGAGTTTAGGCCCCTGCTTGCTCAGACCATTGTTGGCCACTTTCCCCCAGTAGCTCATGTATCACTTTCCAGTGCTAGACAGACTATCTGGGGACTGGCTATCTTCCAGATTCTAGCCATGTCTCTTCATGTTTTGTATCAGCAGCATATGGTGTCTTCAGCATTGGGGGGCTAGTAGGTCTCCTTGGTCAACAGCTCAGTGTGGATAGCACTGGTTTCTGGTACTAGGCCAGAATTATGGGCCATCAACTTTGCAATCAAGTGTCTTTAACCACTGAGAAATCCTTCCATCTCCCTATTATCCTTTTTCCAAATTCTTTGGAGTGGAATTCTTCTCCTTCTACTATGCCCTGAATTCTTATATTTGTTCTTTTCATAGTGTCCCGAATATCTTGAATTTCCCACTCATACTTTTCTATAAGTTTGTCTTTCTCTTTGTTGGCCTGTATTAGATCTTCCATCTGGTCTTGTAGCTTAGATATTCTGTCCTCTCCTTCATCCATTCTACTGGTGAGGTTTTCTACAGAGTTTTTTATTTCATTAACTGTGTTCTTCATTGCTAGTAATTCTGACTGGTTTTTCTTTCTTATTTCTATTTCCTTATTTATGTCTTGTATTGCCTTCTTTATTTCATGAAATTGGTGTCCTGCATCTTCTTTGATTCCTTTGATTTCCTCTTTGAGTTCCTCTTTGACTCCTTTGATTTGTTCTTTGACTTCTTTGAACATATTTACAATCATTCTTTTGAAATCTTTCTTAGGCATTTCCTCTAACTCGTTCTCACTGGAGGCCATTTCTGATGCATTAATACTTTTAGGTGGATTTATATCATCTTGCTTTTTAGTATTTCTTGTGTTATAATGTATATATTTTTGCATCTCGGATTAAGTTAATGCTTGCATTTTCTAGCTGTCTGGGTATTCTTAGCTGTATCAATTGGTTTGATGTTATATATCTTCAGGATAGGAGCTTAAGGTGTTAGGTGTGGCTCTTAAGACTCCCAGAGTATCTACAAAGGTGCTCCTAGGGGTTGAGTTTCCCTGCTATGGGAGTATTCAAGTAGGCTGAGTGGAATAAAATACAGGTAGATTCTAAAAGTTAACTAAACACTGTACCCATTCAATCAAAAACAGCCCCAAGTATGTATGCCAGAGTAGTTATTATAACAACCAGATCCTTTATCAACATAGAGGTTAAGATTTCTGGTCTGTTGAGTGATCCAAGTCAGCTTGTGACCAAGTGAGACCCTTCCCTGGTGCAATCCCAGTTACCTTGGATGATTTTGGTCTCAGTCAAGTTGCTGCCTGGTTGTGGGGCTGCTGTTCTGATTTCTGGAGCTGGGCACTGGCTTTTCCTGCGGGGAAAACCGAGCCTGGCAACTGTGGCCCTGCAGATCAGCACCCCCACTGCTGGAACTGATGCTGCTAAAGGTGCCTCTGCTGGGTCTGTCAGCAGCTGAAGCTCTGCTGCTGGGCCCACTGCTGCTGTTGCCTCTGCTGCTGCTGCTGCTGTAGCTGCCACTTCTGGAGCCACTGCTGTTGCTGAAGCTGCTGCTGCTGGGTTCACTGCCACTGCTGCCACTGAAGCTGCTGCTGCTGGGTCTGCTGCTGCTGCCGCTCCTGGGTCTGCTACTGCTGGGGCTGCTTTTACCGGTGCCGGAGGCGCTGATGTTGCTCCCGGATTCTGCTCCTGCTTGGGTCCCGCTATTGGCTCAAGTTGGCGTGGCCAGGTCCCAGGACACTGCCCTGTTTGCTGGAGCTGGGCTCAGGCGGTGGGGGAGGGGAGGGAGCCACAGCTGCTCTGGTTCTCTCGCTGTTCCACGTGTTATTCTACCTCATGGTCTGCTCCTCCGTTGCTCACTGCCGCTCTCCCTTCATGTTTCCTGAGTTGTGGAGAGCGCTGGTGTGAGTGGAAGCTCCCGCACCTGGCTTTTCCTGTGGCTGGAGCTAAACCTGGCGGCTTTCTGGTGCGCTGCTGTTGCGGTTGACGGAGCTGCCGGAGCCGCTTTTGCCGGCCTGTGCGGGCTCTGGATGCTCTGGATCTCTTCTACTTCTCCGCTGCTGCTTCAATTTCCTATACACCTCACTTTTTAGTAAAAGTGTGTATTTTGCTGAGGTTTTTTGGTCTTTTTCCCCCCCAGGCTGCTTTGGCGTGGTACCTACGCTGCCATCTTAACCGGAAATCCCAATTCTTTTTTAAAAGCAAAGTTGGAGCTTATTAAAATATTTTTCTTTTTTCATTAAATCAAAAAATTTATTATTATTATCATTATTAATAATGTATTTCAGCCGGGCGTGGTGGCGCATGCCTTTAATCCCAGCACTCGGGAGGCAGAGGTAGGAGGATTGCCATGAGTTCAAGGCCACCCTGAAACTACAGAGTTAATTCCAGGTCAGCCTGGACCAGAGTGAGATCCTACCTCGAAAAACCAAAAAAAAAAAAAAAAATATGTATTTCATATGGATACATCATGTGTTGGTACCTTCTTTTCCCTCAATCCTGCCCACATTCCATTGGGGATGCTTCTAAGTGGGGTTGCAGGTATTTGCTATGGGGTTGTGGTTTATGCATTGTGGGAGTAGCAGTCAGTTATTTTGTGGGAGGGGGGTGGAGGCAATGCCTCTGGGCATGATGTCTCAACCTGTGGTTCTCACAATCTTTCCAACCCCTCTTCTGCAACATTCTGAGCATGATGGATGAGTTTTAAGTCTACTTCAGTGATGAGCTCTTAGGAGCCTCTGGATCTCTGCTTTGGTAGGAGTTGAGTATCCTTGGGGTCTGTCTACTTCACCCTGGTGCTGATTATCAGGATCAGCGTGGAAGCAGCACTAGAGCACTAGACTGGAGAACAGACAGCATCTTCAACAAATGGTGTTGGACAAATTGTATAACCATATGTAGAAAGTAGAAACTTTGTATGGACACATCATATGTTGGTACATCATTTCCCTCCTTCTTCACCCCCCCTTGCACTCCACTGAGAGCCATTCTTAGTGGGATTGCTGATACTTTCCATGTAGTTGTAGGTTCAGCAATCTGTCATTATGGGGAGGGCTATGTCCCTTTCCATCCTGTGGCTCTTACATTCTTTCCACCCACTCTTTCACAAACTTCCCTGAGCATTGGTGGGTGGGCTTCAATTCTACTTTAGTGTTGAGTTCCCAGCAACCTCTGGACTTCTGCTTTGGTCTAGTTTGAATCTCCTCAGTGTCTGTGTGAGTCACCCTGGCCCAGGTTATCAGGCTTGCTGTGGAAGCAGCACCTTTGCTCATCTTGCCAGTTCCTCTGTTGTTTCACCTGGGCCATGGCTGCTGTGTGGGGGCAGTTCATCTCCTGTCAGAGAGACAGTTATCTACTTGTTGGTAGATGATGGTTGTCCTCGGTTCTCATTGTTTTCTGAAAAAGAAAAACAGGTTCTCTAATGGGGAGTGAGATCAGGATAGGTAAATGTGAATAAACCTTCCTAATTTAGAGAGATTTTGATGGGTGTAGCCTCACTTTTGGAGGAAAACTACTGAAAGCTTCACATTGGAGTCTGTTATCTTGGTCTCCATAGGGTTCTTACTTGGTTCTTAGTTCCAGTACAGGTTCCTTTCCACTGAATGGATCTCATAGCCAGTCACAGAGCCACTGGTTGCCCACCTGGGCTATGTACCACTATCGTACACATGTGTACATAAGATAAACTTTTAATAAAAATTTAATTAGAGGAATTAAGGGGGAGAGGAAAAAATTAGTATATACCCAAGACATGGGTGTGGACTTCTTAAGAGAATTGCAATTATTCCAATTCTTATTTTTTTAAATTTTTATTAGCATTTTCCATGGTTATAAAAAAATATCCCATGTTAATTCCCTCCCTCCCCTCCCCACACTTTCTCCTTTGAAATTCCATTCTCCATCATATTACCTCCCCATCACAATCATTGTACTTACATATATACACTATTAACCTATTAAGTACCCTCCTCCCTTCCTTTCATGTCTCCTTTTTAACTTACTGGCCTCTGCTACTAAGTATTTTCATTCTCACGCAGAAGCAATTCTTATTTTTTTTTTAAATTTATTTTTGTTCATTTTTATTTATTTATTTGAGACTGACCAAGATAGAAAGAGGCAGATAGGGAGAGAGAGAATGAGCACACCAGGGCTTCCAGCCACTGCAAACGAATTCCAGATGTGTGCGCCCCCTTGTGCATCTGCCTAACGTGGGTCCTGGAGAATCCAGCCTTGAACCAGGGTCCTTAGGCTTCACAGGCAAGCACTTAACCGCTAAGCCATCTCTCCAGCCCATTATTTTTTTTAAAAAAAAACTATTTTATTTATCTATTTATTTGAGAGAGAAAAAGAGGCAGAAAGAAAGATAGAGAGAGAAAGAGAATGGGTGTGCTAGGGCCTCCAGCCACTGCAAACTAATTCCAGATACATGCGCCCCTTTGTGCATCTGGCTAACATAGGTCCTGGAGAATCGAACTGGGATCTTTGGCTTTGCAGGCAAACTTCTCAGCCACTAAGCCATCTATCCAGCCCCAATTCTTCCAATTCTTATGGGAAAACGTAAATGCAAACAGTTCTCATAATTCACTGGAGGTGGGGGGGGTAGGTCTTCTAAGAACTGTTCTGAAGTCAGAGTCCTTTTCTTTCTTTTTTTTTTTTTAAATTTAATTTATTAGTTTTCATTTCAGTGAATACAGGCAGTTTGGTACCATTATTTAGGCTCATCTGTGATCTATCCCCTTCCATTGTTAATGAAAATGGGTCGTACATTGTGGAGTTAGCCCCCAGTTATTAGTATGATAAATGTCTCTGCAAATCATGACCCAACATGTAACTCTGACATTCTTTCCGCCCCCTCTTCCGCAAGATTTCCCTGAGCCATGTTGGGTTCATTTTTGGTCTGCTTCAGTGATGAGGTATTGAGGGCCTCTGAGGCTTTGGCTCTCTGATTGGGTAGGAGTTGATTTTTCTCTGCGTTGATCTCCTTCCCCTTTGTGCTGGTATCCGGTTCACAGGAAAACATCACCCTTGCTTATTTCGCCAGTTGTCCTTAGTTTCAGTTGGGCCCCTTTTGAGGTATGTTGGGGCAGCTCTCTTCTTAGGATCTGCATCTATCTGGAAAAGAGAAGCAGATTCTCCAACGGAGAGTAAGTTAGCACCCGGAAAATTGAGATAACACTTACTTTTTGATAGACAGTTTGATAGGTGTAGGCCCTCTTATACCCCGTGATTGATGGTAGCTTGATATTGTAGAGTGGGCTTGTGTTTGGGTATGGTTCTGACTTGTTTCCCAGCTCCAGCTAAGGGTCTAGTACCACTGAGTGGATCAGTTAGCCAAATCAAGAGCAATTGATTCCTCACCATGGCTATGTACTACTATTGCACTTGTGTGGGCATCACATCCGGTTATTTGTTGCTAATTAGGTTAAACAATGTGTTGCTTGGACAGATCTTGGTCATTTCCCCCAGTTGCCTATGTAGCGCCTTCTGGCACTAGACACGCTGACTGTCTGGGGACTGACTCTCTCCTGGCTTCCAGCCATGTCATTCCATTTTACGCGTCAGCTGTGTATGGAGTCTTCAGCAATAGGGTCTTATCACTGGCCTTTGGTGGGTCATCAAGTACTCTGACAGAAGTCTGTCATTGTTTTGGGAAACCTTGTAGGTTTCTCTGATCAAAAGCTCATTGTGGATGGTAGGCCCAAGCTGGAAGTGGGGGTTACAGGTCAGTGTCCACTAAGAAATTGAGGAAAAAGATAACTAATATACAAGAGTTAGAGAGGAGAGAGATAGAGGGGAGAGGGGGAGAGGGAGGGAGGGAATATGTAGGAGATTTAGGTCAGTCTTGATCCTACCCTCTCCAGTGTCTTGTGGTTCAGGTGTTTCCTGTAAGGGTCTAGTGAAGGTTCAGCCATTTGGTCTGTCTTTTAGGAAGTAGAATTTTATGGTACCATTGCCGTTTGGGTCTGGATTACTGTTTTCCACCCTTTGATTCCCTCCCCGCCCTCCCATCCACCTTATTGTCTAGTCCATGAGGTGCTTGGTGGGTATGTAAGGCATCTTGGGCAGATTCAGGTTAGGTGTTGCAGATGGGTGAGATTATGTGTCGATTTTTTTTCTGTGATTGGGTAAGTTCGCTGAGAATGATCTGTTCCAGGTTCAACCATTTTTCCTCAAATTTCTTTATGTCGTTTTTTCTTACTGCTGTATAGAATTCCATTGTGTAGATATACCACTTCTTTGTTATCCATTCTTCTAATGATGGACATCTGGGTTGATTCCAGCTTTTAGCTATTATGAATTGAGCTGCTACAAACATGGTTGAGCAAATCTCTCTGGCTTTTGGTTTGAAGGTTTTAGGGTACATGCCCAGCAATGGTATAACTGGGTCTGTAGGTATTTCTATAGTCAGCTTTTTCAGGAGTCTCCATATTGCTTTCCAAAGTGGTTGTACCATCCTGCATTCCCACCAACAGTGAATGAGTGTCCCTGCTTCTCCACATCCTCGCCAGCATTTATTTTCATTTGACCTTTTGATGTTGGCCAACCTTATTGGGGTAAGGTGGAATCTCATAGTTGTTTTAATTTGCATTTCTCTGATGATTAGGGATGATGAACATTTTCTTAGGTGTGTGTTTGCCATTTGTATCTCTTCCTCTGTGAATTGCCTGTTTAACTCTGTGCCCCATTTTGTGAGTGGGGTATTTGTCTTCTTATTGTTTAGGCTTTTGAGTTCTTTGTAGATTCTAGAGATAAGGCCTCTATCAGTTGGATAACCTGCAAATATTTTCTCCCATTCTGTGGGTATTCTATTGGCTTTGCTTATTATATGCTTGTCTGTAAAGAAACTCTTCAGCTTCATATGATCCCAATGGTTGATTGACTGTTTAAGAACTTGAGCCCCTGGGGTTTTATTCAGGAAGTCTTTTTCCATTCCTGTATCATGGAAGGTACTTCCTAAATTTTCTTCCAGTAGTTTTCGAGTTTCTGGTCTTATGTTGAAGTCTTTGATCCATTTGGATTTGAGTGTTGTGCATGGTGAAATGTGTGGATCAAGTTTTAGTTTCCTGTATGTGGTTATCCAGTTTGTCCAGCACCATTTGTTGAAGATGCTATCTTTTTTCCAATCTATATTGTTTGGGCCTTTGTCGAATATCAAGTAGCTATAGTTGCTTGCCCCAAAATCCGGGTCCTCAAGTCTATTCCATTGGTCTATACTCCTGTTTTTATGCCAGTACCATGCTGTTTTTATTACTATGGCTTTGTAGTATAACTTTATATCGGGTATGGTGATGCCACCAGAGGTATTTCTTTTGCTGAGGATATGTTTGGATATGCGAGGCCTTCTGCCTTTCCATATGAAATTTGAGATCATTTTTTCTATGTCTGTGAAGAACACTGTAGGGATTTTAATTGGAATTGCGTTAAATCTATATATTGCCTTTGGTAGGATTGTCATCTTCACAATGTTAATTCTGCCTATCCAGGAGCATGGGAGGTCTTTCCATCATTTCAAGTCCTTCTCAATTTCTTTTTTGAGAGTTTTTATATTTTCATTGTATAGATCTTTTACTTCCTTGGTTAACGTTATTCCAAGGTATTTTATTTTTTTTGTTGCTATTGAAAATGGGACTATGTCCTTTATTTCTTTTTCTGTGTCTTTGTCATTTGCATACAGAAATGCTTCCGATTTTTGTGCATTGATTTTGTATCCTGCTACTTTGCTATAGGAGTTAATCACCTTCAGGAGTTTTGGGATGGAGTCTCTCAGGTCTCTTACATATACAATCATGTCATCAGCGAATAGCGCTAACTTAATTTCTTCCTTTCCAAATTGTATCCCTTTTATTTCCTTCTCCTGCCGTATTGCTTGGGCTAGGACTTCCAGAACTATATTGAAAAGCAGAGGTGAGAGAGGACATCCCTGTCTTGTTCCTGATCTCAATGGGAATTCCTCCAGTCTCTCTCCATTAAGTATTATTCGGGCCTTTGGAGCTTTGTATATTGCCTTTATTATATTAAGATGTGAACCAGCCATGCTGATACTCTCCAATGTTTTGATCATGAAGTGATGTTGTATCTTGTCGAAGGCCTTTTCTGCATCTATCGAAATGATCATGTGATTTTTATGTTTAAGCTTGTTTATGTGGTGTATTACATTGACAGATTTTCGTATGTTAAACCACCCTTGTGTTCCTGGGATAAATCCCACTTGGTCAGGGTGGATAATGCTTTTGATGTGTTGTTGGATTCGGTTTGCGAGAATTTTGTTGAGGATCTTTGCGTCTATGTTCATTAGGGAAATAGGCTGATAGTTTTCTTTTCTTGTGGCATCTCTGCCTGGTTTTGGGACATAAGTCCACACTGAGTCACTAGTGCCAGCGCAGCTGCCATCCCCTACCTGTACATCGCCACCCATCCCCCACTCCCCTGAAGCGGAAGAGCACAGACTGTTTACAGACCCCAGTGTACCCAGCCAGAATCTAGGCAAGGGCTTGCTACCTCAGTCCCCTTTCAAGCTCAAAGGCAGGCAGCTTAGGTACATTACTGGGTGAGAATTCAGGCAACTTTGGTGCCCCTATCAGTCTATAGGTAGGCGGCTTTAGCAAGACTGAGCAAAAACCCAGGCTGCTTACAACTGCCCCAGGCTGCCTTGGATTCGCATTAAGCTAGATCCCAGGCTGCTCCACCCACCTACCTGCCCATACACTGACATGGGTAGACCACAGCGCAAAAGAAATAACACGAAAAATAAAATGGAAGAAAATCCAGACAGATCACCCAGTCCAACAAGGATCACAACTAACCAAAACATAGAAGAGTGTTTAGGATCAGAACATCAAGTGGAAGCAATGAACAATGCAACCCTGACCAAACTACTGCTAGAACGGACAGGAAAGCTACAAAGGATAGATAATCGTAGGGATGCTACCATCACTAAGCTAGAGCAATATGATAAGACACTGGAAGAAATTCAAAGAGAACTAAGAGAGTTGAGGGAGAGTGAAAAAAAAGAGGACCTTAAAAATCAGCTGGCCACACTAAATGAAAACATAAAGAAATGCAAGGGGATGATTTCCAAGAATCAGTAAGAAAATCAGAAAATGAGACAAAAAGGGAGCTGGACAAAGCGATGGAAGTGATACATAGGAAAGTAGTAGAAAATGCAAACTTAATTGAACAAGTCCAAAACTCACTAGAGGCTCTCAAGAATAGAGTCAGCGAAGTGGAAGATAGAAATTCTGATCTGGAAGACAGGATGGAAGAAACAGTTCGAGAGTCCAAAAATTTCAGTAAGTTCAAAAGTTCCTGTGAACAGAACATGAGAGAATTGTGGGATACACTTAAACGTCCTAATATCAGAATCATTGGAATACCAGAAGGAGAAGAGTTTCAGACCAAAGACATGGAGAACTTATTTAACACAATAATTGAAGAAAACTTCCCCCGTCTCTTAAAAGAAAGGCCCATCAAGATTCAAGAAGCAAACAGAACTCCTAACAGACTAGACCAAAGGAGAAACTCCCCAAGGCATATTATCATTAAGACTCTAAACATTGACACCAAGGAAAAAATCCTAAAAGCAGCTAGGGAAAAACAGCACACCACTTTCAAAGGAAACCCCATCAGAATTACTTCAGACTTCTCAATGGAAACCCTGAAAGCTAGAAGGGCCTGGAATGAAACTCTCCAAACTCTAAGAAACTATGGCTTTTAACCCAAACTACTCTACCCAGCAAAAGTCTCCCTTATAATAGATGGTGAAAGGAAAACTTTCCATGACAAATCTCAGCTTTGCAATTATATGAACACAAAACCAAACCTACAGAAAGTACTCCAGGAAATTCTCCACAGAGAAGAAACAAATAACCAAACACAAATGCCTACAAGAAGATCACAGCAACCAAACCCAGAGTAGATAGAAAAAAAAAAAATTAAATTCCATGAAAATGCCAACACACCTCTACCACCACAACATGACAGGGATCAAATCAAATCTCACAGTCATCACCCTAAACATTAATGGCCTTAATTCACCCATCAAGAGACACAGGCTAACAGGGCGGATCAAAAAATTAGACCCCTCAATCTGCTGCCTTCAAGAAACCCACCTTACCACTAAAGACAGAAACCTCCTCAGGGTGAAAGGGTGGAAAACAATATTCCAAGCAAATGGGAATAAGAAACAAGCAGGTGTAGCTATATTAATATCAGATAAAGTTGACTTCAAACCAAAAACAATCAAAAAAGACAAAGAAGGCTACTTCCTACTTGTAAAGGGAACAATCCATCAAGAGGATATTACAATCATAAATCTGTATGCACCAAACACAGGGGCACCGCAGTTCATAAAACAAAACCTACTTGACAATAAAACAGAAATAACCACCAACACCATCATAGCTGGGGACTTCAACACACCATTATCAGTAATAGACAGATCATCCAAACAGAAGCTCAACAGGGAAGTAAGAAAGCTCAACAAAACCATAGAGCAATTAGACCTAACAGACATCTACAGAATTTTCCATCCCAAATCCACAGACTACACATTCTTCTCAGCAGCCCATGGAACATTCTCTAAAATAGACCATATACTGAGTCACAAAGATAGCCTCCACATATTTAGGAAAATCAACATAATTCCCTGCATGATATCAGATCATAATGCTATAGTCCTAGAAATCAACAACAAAAAAACCAACAAGAACCCCAACGGCAACTGGAAACTGAATAGCACACTCTTAAACAATAAATGGATAGTGGATGAAATAAAAAATGAAATTGCAAAATTCCTGGTATTGAACGACAATGAGAACACATCATACCAAACTTGTGGGACACAATGAAGGCAGTCCTCAGGGGAAAATTCATAGCACTCAATGCCTTCATAAAAAAGACAGAAAGATCCCAAATCAATAGCCTAATCATCCACCTAAAGGCATTGGAAAAACAAGAAAAATCCAACCCAAAGAGCTCCAGAAGGAAAGAAATAATTAAAATCAGAGCAGAAATTAATGAATTGGAAACCAAGGAAACAATTAAGGCAATTGACAAAACAAAGAGCTGGTTCTTTGAAAAAATACACAAGATTGACAAACCTTTGGCCAATTTGATCAAGCAAAAAAAAGAGAGACTCCAAATTAACAAAATTCAAAATGAAAAAGGAGAGATCACAACAGACATCAGTGAAATCGGCAGAATCATCAGGACTTATTTCAAAAACCTCTACTCCACAAAACTGGAAAATGTGGAGGAGATGGATAAATTCCTGAATGCATATCATCTACCAAAGCTAAACTCAGAGCAGATCAACCACCTCAATGAACCCATCACGCTCATGGAGATTGAAAAAGTAATAAAAAACCTCCCAAAAAAGAAGAGTCCAGGACCAGATGGATTCCCAGCCGAATTTTATCAAACCTTCATGGAAGAACTCAAACCAATCTTCCTAAAACTGTGCCACACAATTGAAGAACAGGGAAAACTACCCAACTCCTTCTATGAAGCTAGTATCACCCTAATCCCAGAGTCCTTTTCTTTAACTCCAGCTTTCCTCCTAATAGTTCTGTGACTTTAAGCAAATTACTTGATCTCTCTTTAAGTATTTTTCATTTGGAAACAAACGATTAAAATATCCATCTCATAGAGCTGATGTGAGGGAAAAGAACAATTAGCGGGCAATTTGTGGGAAAAGGCACCATTATGTGCATATTATTATTGCAAGCAAATGAAAATGTAGGGTAGCACTTGCCACAGAATAGGGTTCAGTACACATTATTTCCTTTTCTTTTACAACTTTGTGTATTGAGAATCCAGGACTTTTTTCAAGCAGTAAAGACAATTAATTAGGTTCTACTGTTTGTTTCCAGCTTCACATTTGAGCTCTTGGACCTTTGGAATGATTGAGATAGGGTTCCATTTTCTCTTCTCATACCATGGGCCTTTTGGGACACATGTTCTCTTATGACTATTTTTTTTTTCTTTCTTTCATTTGCTTTTTCTTTTTGTTTTTCTTTTCTCTTTTTTTCTTTTGAGGTAGTGTCTTGCTGTAGCCCTGGCTGACCTGCCTGAAATTCACTTTGTAGAGACTTCTGGTTAAGATGGCGGCTTATGTACCACGCCAAAGCAGCCTAGGGGGCAAAAAGACTGAAAAAACTCAGCAAAATACACACTTTTACTAAAAAGTGAGGTGTAAAGGAAATCGAAATGGCAGTGGAGAAGTAGAAGAGATCAAAAGCCCGCACAGGCCAGCAAAAGTGGCCCAGCAGATCTGCCATCCTCAGACATGGCAGCACACCAGAAAGCTGCAAGCAGGCAGGAAAAGCCAGTTGCGGGGAGCTTCCACTCACACTGGAGACTCCAAAACTAAAGAAATGTGAAGGGAGAGCAGCAGTGAGCAACGGAGGAGCAGAACACAAGGTAGTAGAACATATGGAACAGTGAGAGAACTAGAACAGCTGTAGCTTCCTCCCCTCCCCCACCTCCTGTGCCCAGCTCCAGCAAACAGAGTAGCGGTCTGGGGACCCAGCCACGCTAACTTGAGCCAAGAGCGGGACCCAAGCAGGAGCAGAGTTGGACAGCAACATCAGCAGCTCCGGCGCCAGCAGCAGAGGCCCTAGCAGTGGCAGATCCAGCAGCAGCAGCTTCAGAGGCAAGAGGCAGCAGTCACAGTTCCAGCAGCAGCAGCGGATGATCCAACAGTGGCAGCTAAAGCAGCAACAGCAGCGGCAGCAGCAGTGGTGGATCCAGCAGAGGCGACAGACCCAGGAGCAACAGCTTTAGCAGCAGTGGCGACAGATCCAGCAGCAACAGCTTCAGGAGCAGCAGTGGCAGCTCCAGCGGCAGGGGTGCTGATCTACAGTGCCACAGTTGCAAGGCTCAAATTGCCCTGCAGGAAAAGCCAGTGCCCAGCTCCAGAAATCAGAACAGCAGCTCAACAACCCAGCCAGCAACTTGACTGAGACCAAAATAATCCAAAAAGGTAACCAGGATTGCATCAGGGAAGGTTCTTACTTGGTCACAAACTGACTTGGATCCCTCAACAGACCATAAATCATAACCTCTTTGTTGATAGAGAATCTGGTCATTATAATAACTACTCTTGCATACATACATACTTGGGGCTGTTTTTGATTGAATGTGTACAGTGTTTTGTTAAATTTTAGAATCTACCTGTATTTTATTCCACTCAGCCTACTTGCATACTCCCATAGCAGGGAAACTCAACCCCTAGGAACACTTTTGTAGATACTCTGAGAGTCTTAAGAGCCACACCTAACACCTTAAGCTCATACCCTGAAGATACATAACATCGAATCAATTGATACAGCTAAGAATACCCAGATAGCTAGAAAATCCAAGCATTAACTTAATCCAAGATGCAAAAATATATACGTTATAACACAAGAAACACTAAAAAGCAAGACAATATAAATCCACCAAAAAGTATTAATGCATCAGAAATGACCTCCAGTGAGAACGCATTATAGGAAATGCCTGAGAAAGATTTCAAAAGAATGAATGTAAACATGTTCAAAGAAGTCAAAGAACAAATCAAAGGAATCAAAGAAGAAATCAAAGAGGAAATCAAAGAAGATGCAGGACACCAATTTCATGAAATAAAGAAGGCAATACAAGATATAAATAAGGAAATAGAAATAAAAAGAAAAACCCATCAGAATTACTAGCAATGAAGAACACAGTTGAAGAAATAAAAACTCTGTAGAAAATCTCACCAGTAGAATGGATGAAGGAGAGGACAGAATATCTAAGCTAGAAGACCAGGTGGCAGATCAAATATAGGCCAACAAAGAGAAAGACAAACTTATAGAAAAGTATGAATGTGAATTTCAAGATATTCGGGACACTAAGAAAAGATCAAATATAAGAATTCAGGGCATAGTAGAAGGAGAAGAATTCCACTCCAAAGGCATAGTAAATGTCTTCAAAAAAATCACAGAAGAAAATTTCCCCCAAATTGGGAAAGAGGTGCCAATGCAGATACAGGAAGCCTTTGGAACCCCAGCCAGACAAAACCTGGAAAGAACCTCTCTTCGCCATATTATAATCAAACTATGAAACACACAAACCAAGGAAAAAATATTGAAAACAGTTAGAGAGAAAAATCAAGTTACTACAAAGGCAAGCCCATCAGGATTACATCAGATTATACAACACAAACTTTAAAAGCCAGAAGGGCTTGGAGTGATGTATTCCAAGTTCTAAAAGAAAACCACTGTCATCCAAGGTTACTTTATCCTGCAAAGCTATCCATTCAAATAGACGGAGAAATAAGGACATTCCATGACAAAAGCAGGTTAAAGGAGTATTTGCAGACAAAACCAGCACTACAAAAAATAATTGATAGGATCCTCCATGCTGAAGAAAAGGAAAAACACACATATAAGGAACCTGGAAAAATCAAGCAATACTCAAATACTAGTTAACACAAGAGAGCAAAGGTAGAACCAGAACCACATACAAAAAAAAAAAAAAAAAAGGCAAACATAAACACACACCTTTCAATAATATCTCTTAATATCAATGGCCTCAATGCCCCAACCAAAAGACATTGGTTGCAGACTTGGTTAAAAAGCAGGATCCTACAATTTGTTGTCTCCAAGAAACTCACCTTTCTACAAAGGATAGACATTATCTTAGGGTGAAAGATTGGAACGGTGTTTCAAGCAAATGGGCCTAGAAAACAAGCAGGTGTTGCTATCCTAATATCTGACAAGGTAGACTTCAGTTCAACGTTGGTCAAGAAAGATAAGGAAGGTCACTTTATATTGCTTAAGGGCACACTCCAACAGGAGGACATTACAATCCTAAACACATATGTATCTAACATGGGGGCTCTCAAATTCATCAAACAAACACTATTAGAACTAAGGTCACAGATAACACCAAACACAGTGGTGGTGGGTGACTTTAACACCCCACTCTCATCAATTGACAGGTCATCCTGGGGGAAAAAAAACAAACAAACCAGAGAAGCATCTGGAATAAATGAGGTCATAGAAGGAATGGACCTAAGATATATACAGGACATTTCATCCAAAGGCTGCAGAATATATAATCTTTTCAGCAGCAGATGGAACATTCTCTAAAATAGAACATATTAGGACACAAAGCAAATCTTAACAAATTCAGGAAAATTGAAAGAATTCCTTGCATTCTATCTGACCACAATGGAATTAAACTACAAATCAGTAGCAAGAAAGGCTATAGAGCATACACAAAATCATGGAAACTAAATAATACACTACTAAATGATGAATGGGTCAATGAAGAAATCAAGAAGGAAACCAAAAAATTTATAGAGTCAAACAATAATGAGAACACAACATATCAAAATCTCTGGGACACAATGAAGGTGGTTCTAAGAGGTAAATTTATAGCCTTAAGTGCCTATATTAACAAATTAGAAAGGTCACAAGTAAATGACCTTATGCTTCACCTTAAAGCCTTGGAAAACGAAGAACAAGGCAAACCAAAAATCAGTAGATGGGAGGAAATAATAAAGATTAGGGCAGATCAATTTATAATAGCTGGGAAATGGAACCAGTCTAGATGTCCCTCAACTGATGAGTGGATAATGAAGATGTGGCACATTTATACAATGGAGTTCTACTCAGTGGTAAAGAAAAATGAAGTTATGAAATTTGCAGAACAATGAACGGATCTGGAAAGGATTATACTGAGGTAACCCAGGCCTAGAAAGCCAAGAGCCACATGTTCTCTCTCATATGTGGATCCTAGCTACGGTGGATTGGGCTTCTGCGTGAGAAGGAAAATTCTTAGTAGCAGAGGCCAGTAAGTTAAAAAGGAGATATGAAGGGAAGAGCAAGGAAGGGAGGAGGATACTTAATAGGTTGATATTGTATATATGTAAGTACAATGATTGAGGTGGGGAGGTAATATGATGGAGAATGGAATTTCAAAGGGGAAAGTGTCTGTGGGAGTGAGTGAATTACCATGGAATATTTTTTATAATCATGGAAAATGGTAATAAGAATTAAAAAATTAATTAAAAAAATTAAAAAAAAATCCCCTTCCCCCAAAAAGAAAGTTCGATGAAAAAAAGCTGGGAAACTGTTAGTCCCTTTTGTGAACAAAACAATTACTAGTCTGGAATATTTCCTATTAGAGTCCTACTTTCTTTGCTTAAATTAAAATTGCTATCATAACGTATGTTTATTTTTCCTTCCCGCTTTAGAATTGTGATCACTGTACTTATCTTGGCCTGACAGGTCTCTCTCTGTGTGGAGGTGCTGGGTCTTTCTCTATCCCTTCCTGCTGTCTCAGGCGTCCCTGGTGTTTCAGTTAAGATGAGGGCTCTGTGTTAGCATACTGTGCTGTTCCTGGATAGCATTCGTTACCATTGGCAATTATGCATATTCTTATGAGAGTAAATCTAGATCCAGAAGACCCAGAAACATGTCTAGCTTACTCACAAGGGCTTGCCAAGTACCAGCACAGGCTGATTACACAGTAAGCTGTCAACACCTGAATTTTGAATGAGTTATAAGCAAATGGAAAACATAGTTGCAAAATCTTGAATGTGTAAGTTTTTGGTTGACGGGAGACAGATGAGATGCTCTCCCAGGATTTCAGATGGCTCTATAGATTTCTGAAGTAGCCTGTTAAGATGGGGTAGGGTGGGGCTGGGAGTCAGGAGACCCATATTCTCCATTTTGCTTGGTCAGTTCCTCTGATCTTCAGGAAGTCACTGACTTTAAACTGAGCCTCATTCCCTTATCTGCTGTGCTTCTCTCCCGTGGGATTTCACAATCAGATAAAATTATGCTTGGGAAAACTCTTCTAAGATGATAAAAAGCAATATAAATATGTAGGGTACAGCTTTCAAAAGACTTGTTGCTTGACTGATAGTCACTTGGAAATTCTGTTCCCAAGGCAATCTCCAATTTCAAAAATTATTATTGACAGTGGATTGGAGATGTGGCTCAGTGGCTATGACATTTGCCTGCAAAACCTAATGACCTGAGTTTGATTCCCCAGTACCCATGTAAAGCCAGATGTACAGTGACACATGCATCTGGAGGTCATTTGCAGTGGCTGGAGGCCCTGGCACCCCCAATCTCTCTCTCTCTCTCTTCTATTTCTCTCTGCTTGCAAATAAATAAATAAAAATATTTAAAATAATTAGTAGTTAAAAGTAATTGTGGGTATGAACATGAACAGTTTACATAGCCAGAATATATTAGCTACTATTTTAGTCCTTAAAGGTAGACATCATAGAGTTTATTTCAGTTTTGTGCTTTAAGGCTATTATAAACAATTAGGATCTTGCTGTTGCCCAGGCTTACCTGCAATTCACAATGAAGTCTCAGGTTGGCCTCAAATTCACAGTGATCCTCCTACCTGTGCCTCCTGAGTGTTAGGATTAAGGGAATACAGCACCATGCTTGGCTTCTCCCAAATTTCAATTGATTGATGCAGCCAAGATATTTTCAACAGACTACTAGTATAAATTAAATAGGTTATTTGTTTTTGTTTTATTTTATATTATATTATTTTATTTTTGGTATTTTGAGGTAGGGTATTGCTCTAGCCCAGGCTGACCTGGAACTCATTGTGTAGTCTCAGGGTGGCCTTGAACTCACGGCAATCCTACCTCTGCCTCCCGAGTGCTGGGATTAAAGGTGTGTGCCACCACGCCCGGCTAAACAGGTTTTTTTTTTTTTTTCCGAGGCAAGTCTCACTAAAGCTCAGGCTGATCTGGAACTCACTATGTAGTCTCAGGGTGGCCTTGAACTCACAGCAATCCTCCTACCTCTACCACCTGAGTGCTGGGATTAAAGGCATGTGCCAGCATGCCCGGTTTGAATAGGTTATTTTTTCTTTGTGTTTTTTTTTTTGTTGTTGTTGTTGTTTATTTACTTGAGAGAAAGAGGGGCAGATGTGTGTGTGTGTGTGTGTGTGTGTGTGTGTGTGTGTGAGAGAGAGAGAGAAAGAGAGAAAGAGAGAGAGAGAGAGAGAGAGAGAGAGAGAGAGAGAGAACGGGCCAGGGCCTCCAGCTGCTGCAACTGAACTCCAAATTAAACAGGTTATTTTTAAAGACCTTAGTTTTCAAACATATTTTACACCTGATTTTATAGAAGAGGAATGTAATAATGTTTGGAATTTCCAAGGTAAAGCTAACATCTTTGTGGTATATGAGTGTTCATATTTGAAGGCAGCATGGAAGAATCTCTCTCACCTATATCTTAGATGTTAAGAATTAGAATAAATTGGGCTGAAGAGATGACTTAGCAGTTAAAAATAATTAGTAGTTAAAAGTAATTGTGGGTATGAACAGTTTACATAGCCAGAGCACCTTTTTAAGGTGCTTGCCTGTGAAGCCAGAGGACCCAGGTTCGATTCCCTAGGACCCCAGTAAGCCAAATGCACAGGGTGGAGCATGCATCTGGAGTTCGTTTGCAGCTTTGCAGTGGCTGAAGACTCTTGCACACCATTCTTTCTCTGTCTCTCTCTCTCTCTCAAATAGAATAAAGTGAAAAAGAATTAGAATAAGTAATTCCTATATCTAAAGTTTGTTAGTTGCTTCGTTAGTACTTTTGTATTGAGTCTTATACTTTCTGTTTTACATTATACAAAGGTGCTTGAAGTGTACTCATTAAGAAGGTAAAACACTTTGGAGAATAGATAAGAATTGAAAGAATTAGTGAAGGGAAGTCTTTTCTTCTCTGTGGAAATTGTGAGTTCATGGATAATATGAGGCAATGTTTGTTGATTTTATTTATTAATTATTTCAACACACTCTGTTGAAAAAGAAAACTTTTTATTTTCTTTCTTACCAAATAGTAAATGCATTTAAAAAAACAAAAGTACTTTAAACTTCCATTGTCCTTGCTTCATAGATAACATCTAACATTTACAAAGAGATTTACAATTGCTTCCAGAAAACATTATTTCATAGAATCTTCAGAACTCTACTATCCTCAATTTAAAATGAGGTAATAGAGAATCAGAGTTTATATGGCTTGCCTAAGGTCACAGAGATACTAACAATGATAGATAATATTAATTGAACACTTACTCTATACCAAACCTTTCTGATGCATGATCACATTTAATCTTCACAATAAATTTATTATGTCATGCGATATGTGACAAGGATTATAAATCAGAGATAATCAACTTGCATAACTGATTTTTTTTTTTTTTTTGGTTTTTCAAGGTAGAGTCTCACTCTAGCCCAGGCTGACCTGGAATTTACTATGTAGTCCGAAGGGTGGCCTCGAACTCATGGCGATCCTACTACCTCTGCCTCCTGAGTGTTGGGATTAAAGGCGTGCACCACCACGCCCAGCTATATAACTGATTTTTAATTGAATTTCCTTCTATAGACATAAGCTAAATGTTGGATAAAATTAGTAACTCATGTGTTTCATATGTATGCATGAAACCTACTGGTAAAGTACCTAGAGTACTATTTTTTTTTAAGTGCAGTCCTTTTGGAGGTAGGATCTCACTCTAGCCTAGGCTGACCTAGAACTCACTCTGTAGTCTCACGCTATGATTGAACTCACAAGGACCCTCCTATTTCAGCCTCCTGAATGCTGGGATTAGAGGTAGGTGTCACCATACCCTTCTAGAGTGCTATTTTTTTTTTTTTTCGAGGTAGGGTTTCACTCTAGTCCAGGCTGACTTACCTATGTAGTCTCAGGATGGCCTTAAACTCATGGTGATCCTCCTACCTCTGCCTCCCAAGTGCTGGGATTAAAGGCGTGTGCCACCACACCTGGTGAGAGTTATTTTTTTTAAGGCAGGGTTACTCTGTAGCCCAGGCTGGCCTAAAACTCATAGCAATCCTATTACATTAGCCTCCCTAATGCTGGGATTAAGGGCATGAGCCTGGTTTAAGAGTGATATATCTTGTTTGCACATGGTGGTGCATGCCTTTAATCCCAAAACTTGAGAGGCAGAGGTAGGAGGATCAATGTGAGTTCCAGGACAGCCTGAGACTACATAGTGAATTCCAGGACAGCCTGGGCTAATGTGAGACGCTACCTCCATAAAGCACACACAAAAAAGGAATACTATATCTTTAACAGATAAGAAAATATGAACATGAGCCAGTTGTGGTGGTGCACGCCTTTAATCCCAGCACTTGGGAGGCAGAGGTAGGAGGATTGCCGTGAGTTCAAGGCAGTCCAGGTCAGCCTGGGCTAGAGTGAGACTCTACCTCACCCCCCCCCCAAAAAAAAAGAACATGAACGATAGTAGTATTGCATTAGCTAACAATGATTATAGAAACAAGAATCTGGTTCTTCCTACCACTCGAAATTCTTTCATATGTGTCTGAGAAAAGCTAGCAACCATCTGCTCCAAAACTAAGGACAAAGAAGCACCGAGAATCTCATATTTCTGAATCCTGGATGTCAGGTACAAGCTCAAGGATCTAATGAGTCAGAGGGAAATTAACTTTGAATTCCCCTCACCATCACTTGAGGAGTCTTGTGCCCAAGGCTATTAAACATTTGACTAGACAGGAAGAGACAGACACGAGGTTAGAGTTCTGAGTCTTTGGCCTACAGTGGTTCTTCTTTTGAAATCATAGATGTAGTGTTTTGAGGACCATCTACAGAGGTGGATTAAAGGAGAAGAATGATGTCCTTAATCACTGAACTAGCTGATTTCACCCTGTGCCCATGAGAGTAAGGGAATATAGAACTGAAGTGGGATGATGATGCCAACAGAAGTGAGGGCAAACATCTTGTGTCACCTTATCACATGGTGATGCTGAGTGAGCTCTCTATAGTCAAGAGACCATCATGGGAAGTAGTTGAACTTAAGCAGACCTTCCAGTACCCTATTTAAGAGGCTACTGGGGTAATGCTAGGGACAACAAATGAGGGACATTAGAAAAGCAAGGTGACTTAGCTTTTAGTATCAATAAACTTGCCCTAGGAAGGTCCCCAACAGAATTCTCACAGAAGTACTTGTTGGAAAAGTCAATTTGGGGCTGGGAGTTATCTCAGTTGGTAAAGTGCATGCCTTGCAAGCTTGAGGACCTGAATTTGACATCCAGAACACATGTAAGAATAGTCAGGAATAGTTGTGTGCATGTGTAATCTTAGTACTGGGGGAGGAAGAGAAAGATTCCCTGGGCTCACTGGTCAGCCAGTTTAGCCTACTTGGTTAGTTCCAAGGCAGTAGAGACTCTCAAAAAGTGGAAAATGCCCGAGGAATGACTCCTGGCATTGTCCTTTGTCCTCCACATATATGTGCACACATATGAATGAGCACCTTCACACACACACACACACACACACACACACACACACCTCACACACACGGTCAGTTTGGAATGCCCTCCATACAGCATTAACCATAACAGCATTAGCCAAGAGAAGACCTCCACTTAAGCACTGAAAATAGACCTTTGTCCTTTTTTAATGATGCCTCTATTATAGGTCCCTACCCCAGAAGTCTTCAAGTCAATAGTGAAGAGGATACCATGACACAAATTCCAGAACTATATACAGGGCAAGAAGAACTTAAGGTGAGGCTTTAGGCCAATTTTGACTTTTTACTGTTGTAGTCATTTCAAAGGTATTACTAAGGAACAAGGAAAGGAAGAACTCAGTGAGTGGAGTTAAGAAGTTACTGAGGGGAAGAAAGGCATTCCCATTCTCTGGCTCTTACATTTTTTTCTCTCTTCTGCAAAGTTTTCAAAGTTTCCTGGGTCTTTTAGATGAGATGTCTCATTTAATGGTGAGCTCTCAACAGTTATTTTCAGCACTTTGATGAGTTTTTAAAATTAATTTATTTGAGAGAGAGAGAGGCAGACAAAGATAGAGAGAATGAGAGAATGGGTGTGCCAGGGCCTCCGGCCACTGCAAACGAACTCCAGATACATGTGCCACCTTGTGCATCTGGCTTTATGTGGGTCCTGGGGAATTGAACTGTGATCCTTTGACTTTGCAGACAAGTGCCTTAACCGCTAAGCCATTTCTCCAGCCCCACTTTGATGAGTTTTGGTTCTCTTCAGTAGTCATTGCCCACTCTAAAAAGAAGCTTCTCTGACCATAGTCAAGAGTAGCACTAATATGTGGACATAAATGTAGATATTTAGAGAGTAATTTGATGGGGATACCACATCCATTTAGCCAAATAACAGTAGCCACCTCCCTTCTAGAACCCATGAATATCTTTTCCAGAATAGTACAACCCAGTGGCTGGAGAAATGACTTAGAGGTTAGGGTGCTTGTCTGCAAAGCTTAATGACCCTGGTTTGATTCTCTAGTACCCATGTAAAGCCAGATGCATAAGGTAGAACATGTGTCTGGAGTTCGTTTGCAGTGCGCCCATTGGTGCACACACTCTCTCTTTCTGTCTCTCTTCTCTCTGTCTCTACTTGCAAGTAAATAAATAATTAAATAAATATTTTTAAAAGAATATTACAACCCAGATAAACATATATTCACTAAAGATAAGCGAGTATATAGCAAACACCAAATGAAAAGAAGTGAGAGCAAAAGAATTGTAAGAGTTCAGATTACCCAAAGATCATCTTACACTGGTTACAGGGCAAAAGAGATAGGGCTTAACTAGTGTCCTGAGGGATGGATCAGAGTAAGTGGAGACAAAAGAGATGGTACATGGTAAAAGGCAGAGGTTGAGGCAGTAAAGAAGGGAATATTGGATTCTCTCAAACAAATCATGCATTATCATATATTTGTTTGCAAGTCCTGGAAAAGCTAACCTAAATTGATTTAAAAATAAAGGACATCTCTTGGCTCACAAAACTAAAGACAGAATGGGCAGGCATAGGTGAGTTAGGGTCGTAGTTTGGACTTTTCTGAGATCTTCACAGTTCTCTCTTTATCTGCAGCATAACAAATTCTTCCCAATCTTGACAGATTAAGCACTTACTAGCTCAGTCTCTGAATGGCAGGAATCTAGATGTGGCTTAGCTAAATGGTTCTGTCTCAGGGTCTTCTTGAGGTTGTAAAGCAGAAGTCAGCTGGGCTGTGATTAGTAGAGAATTTATTGAGTCTGGATCATCCACTTCCAAGATAACTCATGTGTCTCTAGTGGAGGCTTCAGTTCTTGATATATGAGCATCCTTATAAAGCGTCTCATGGCAGCTAAATTTTCCCAGAGCAAGTGAAGAGGAGAGGGAAAGGAGAAGAGAGGGAAAGAAGAAGAGAGGGAAAGAGAGATATATAATGGAATCTCAGAAGTGACATGCCACCACTTATGCCCTATTCTATTGATCATACCAATCAATCTATCAATCCTGGCATACTGTGAGGAAGGATTATCCTTGGAGGCCATCTTGGTGGGGAGTTACTTCATTGATCTAGTCTCATCACAGACAGTTTCAAGCAACACTCCCTGGTAGCAACTTCATTCTTCCTTAGCTTGGCACACCTGGGTAGGCTGGCCCCTCCTGAATCAGCATATTGAGTCCACCAACCAATCAGGTCTCTCCCTCACACACCTGAATCTGATGGCAAAGTTCATCCTAACTGGATATATGACCCATATAAATGGGTCTGGAACATGTGTGTAACTCTCTCTCACCCACTCATTCTCTTGGTGCCTGATTTTCCTGTCCTTGTTTTGGTAAGCTCTCCCCTTCTCAGCTTGCTGGGAAGGACAGAGAATTCCTTCTTACTCAGGTACTTTTCTGCCTTGTTTACAGGGGCTTTTTTGCTTTGTTACAGGTATGACCTCACTTCTTCCCTATACCCTTTCATCCTGCACTTCCATCTGAACACAAGTGTGTAAGTTCCTTCCCAGGTTGGCTGGCTCCATAGACCTGGAATGTCCTGCATCTTTATAAAATTTAATTCCTCCCTGGACCCACAATCCTGCATCAGTATCACAGCATTGTTCTGCTCCAAAGTTGCCATAGTTACCAGGCAACACGTCCTTTACCTCAAGATGGTTTCATGTTACACCCAGAGGAAAACTGCCATACAACAGATATAGCAGTTTATATGCTTCCTTGCTATAGCAGACAGTCTTACACTGCTGGGACGAACTTCCAAACCAGGCACAGACATAATGGAAGGGATTTATTGAAGCTTATCAATAGAGGTAAGTTCCATAATGGCAGAATAAGTTGGCTCACTTTTATAAGTCCAACCAGAGAGGAAAAAAAAACAAAAAACAAAAAACAAAAAACAAAAAACAAAACAAAAAAAAAAAAAAAAAAACAACCACCACCAGCACAGACAAAGCCCAAATGCTTTGCATATTTTTAAACTGGAATTCCCCAGGGCTGGATCCTAGGATCTACCCACAGTGAAACCTCCTCCAGCCAGGCAGCTGGAGATCTAAGTTACAAGCTTTAATAAACTCCTGAATGTATTGGGGACATCCATTTACAGTACCACACTTGCTTATATCCAGAAGACAGTTGTATCATTTAGTCATTGAATGAACGATCTCAGATTTTCTCTGAGTACATCCTCTTTAAATCACAAAGGCTAGAAAAATAATAGCTGCTAATGGCTGACAGTATCTATTTGAAGGGTAAGAGGATGACAATGACTGACATAGACAAATTAGAGTACTTTTAATGGTATAGATATGAGTTGAGCCTTTCAAACAAAGTGGCTGATCCATAGAAAGGAGAGGATTCTATTGTCTCCTACTTCTATATTATAAGCATCCATAATTCCTCCCCCATGCACCTCCATGGGGTGGGATTGCCCTCCTGGATGGGTTAGGACAGAACCATTCAGCTAAGCCACACATAGATTCCTGCCAACCCTTCTGTAAAGGCATATGATCCAAAATCTAATCAAAGGGCTGCAGAGATGGCTTAGGGGCTAAAGTGCTTGCCTGCCAAGCCTAAGGACCTGGGTTTGATTTCCCAGTATCCATGTGAGCCAGATGCATAAGGTGGCACATGCGTCTGGAGTTTGTTTGCAGTGGCTGGAGGCCCTGATGTGCCCATTGTCTCTATCTGCCCTTTCTCTCTCTCAAATAAATAAATAAAATATTTAAAAAATCTAATCTAAGCTCAATTCCACTATATCTAGGTGGTGTTCATTCCTCACCATCAGGTTTGGATATAAATCTTTCCAGTCTAATGATTGAAAGAGTATACCCAAAACAAATAATAAGAAATTGTGGAGAAAACAAAATAATTTCAATAAAACTTTATTGGAAAAAGGAACTGGAATATAATACACAGCTTTTCCTGGTCCACAGCATATAGCACCCACTATTGAGTAGGAACTTATGTGCTCTCTGCCTTGGGGAAAAAAGAGAGGAACCTGGGAAGAGAAGACAGAAAGTAAGGTTTCAGTCAATAACTGAGGCTAGGCTGTGGAGGGCCTTCTGGAGCGTCTGTATGCAGCCAGTGGAGAGAGAAAGCGGATCACTGAGAGTTTCTGTGTAGAGTAGTGAAATGATCAAAATTTCTTTAGGAAACTGAATTTGGAGGCACATGCAGTATGAATCCATCAATCCCTTTAAAAGAACACCCTGGGGACAAGTTTCTTCATATAAACTGAAAGTGATGTTTGAAAGAGAAATGCTAACAGATTCCACAGTAAAAGTCCATGTATATCCTAGGTTTGTCTTTCCAAACAGAAATGATAAGTTGTTTCTAGGCACCTACATGAAACAAACATGGTTCATGGTGTCTCACTTCCCTGGCATTCATTCAAACTAGAATGAATAAGCTTTTAAAACTGTTTTTGAAAAGGCTTGTCATAGAAGGTGGACTTGGTAAGTAGAGAGCATCTGGGACTAAGTAGAAAAAGTAAGAAGAAAAATTACTACAGAAAACATTTTTGGATAACAGTAACTCTTCACTTACCTGCACATAGTGAAGCAAACAAAAAACCATTTATGTTTATACTATAAATCCTACAGTCATTTATATAGCTGTTTAAAAGTTAGTGTATATTGTGAAGCATCTGCCCCTTAAAAAAGAATCATGTGGGCTGGAGAGATGGCTTAGCGGTTAAGCGCTTGCCTGTGAAGCCTAAGGACCCCGGTTCGAGGCTCGGTTCCCCAGGTCCCACGTCAGCCAGATGCACAAGGGGCCGCACGCGTCTGGAGTTCGTTTGCAGAGGCTGGAAGCCCTGGCGCGCCCATTCTCTCTCTCTCTGTCTGCCTTTCTCTCTGTGTCTGTCGCTCTCAAATTAAAAAAAAAAAAAATCATGTAGTGAGATAAGTGAAACTCTGAGCTTCTAGCACTGTCTCCTGTTGTGAGGTACTTTTTACTGGTTCAGAATACAAAGAAAAACCCTCTTCACTGGTAAGACAACAGTATATCTCCTCAGATTGGCTTGGAAGGTATCCAACATGGAACATGACAGAAAAAGCTGACCCCCAATTTGACATTTCAGATAGTGAGACTTAGGTTACACATGGCTTGTTCCTGAGAAATATGATGGAGATAGTCCTCATAACAAAGTAGTATTATTTCTGTAGCCTACATACTTAAGTATGAGTGAGTGAAATGTATAAAAGAAAACATTTTTTTTTTTTTTGAGGTAGGAATAGATTCATCATTGAGTTTTCCTGCCAAATTCGAATTAGATAGTGGAAAAATTCTATTTATTTGAAGTTTGTGAATCTGCCAACAAACTGTTGGGAAAAATAAAGAGAAGCCAGATGAGGACTTGGGTTATGGAATTAACCATAGATGACATGTGACTGAACTTTTAAAAAGAGAACATAGTTTCTTTCCTACTTTCATTTCCTAGTTTTAGAGCCTTTAATAATTTTGATTTTCAGCCTTCATTTCTATTGTACTAAACTATAGCAGCAAAATGGAAAATGCTGCATATTGCAGTGTTGAAATCAACACTAAGGGTTGGGATATTGAAAATATCATGTTTCCATAGTAACAATAATTTAGTCAGATCTCACATGTTGTTTCTGAGCCATTAGTTTACTTTCATGATGTTGAAATAGCATAATATTTATTCTGTTATTGGTTAAGTTAATGTTATGATGCAAAGCACTTTCATATTTTCTGCATGCACATTTACTATCCTGTTATGGTAGGTTTGACATTTGATTAAATTATATGTAAATTGAAAAATGAAATAGTTAAAAATTTATTTGAAGATAGTCAAGACATCATGATCATATAAAAAGTATAAGAGAAAGATGAATTGGATTTCAAAAGTTTGTACCAGAATGTGTTATGGGGATTAAAAAAAAATTTGGTATTCTAACTAGGTTACTTTGACTGGATCTAAATTTTCACAGTTACCACATTCTGGATGGTACACCCTTGATCACTTGTAGGGTTTGTCCCAAGTTCTTTTGTGAATTATCAAACTCATAACTACTATTGTAGCTCTGTTGGCAGATTTTTCCACCAAGAAGTTCCTCCTTCCATAAATTATTAAAGAGGTAATGGACACATCTGTGATCTCTTGGAGCTTCTTCTGGTTCTCAAACCAGGCTTATCTCCCATGGTGGACTCTCACTCCTTGTCTCTCATTCTGTATGGTTCAAAGTTGCTTCTTAGTAAAATGACAAAATGGTACATATCATATCTTGGAGGCCACTCATGATTATCACATTGATTTTGAGCAGTTAAACAACATTGTGATCTTGGGATAAATTCTACTTGGTCACAGCATCTAACTCTCTTTATATTTTTCTGCTTTTGGTTTGATAGCCTTTTTATTTTATTTTATTTTAATTTTTTTGAGATAGGGTCTCACTCTGGCCCAGACTGACCTGGAACTCACTCTGAAGTACCAGTCTGGCCTCAAATGATCCTCCTACTTCTGCCTCCTGAGTGCTGGGACTAAAAGGTGTGCACCACCGCACCCAGCTTAGTGGGATTTTAAAAAATATTTTTATATTTATATCCATAAACAATATTGGTCTGTAGCTTTTCTTTTCTTTAAAAATTTTTTATTGTTTGAGAGAGAAAGAGGCAGAGAGAGAGAGAGAGAATGGATGTGCTAGAGCCTCTAGCTATTGCTAACTCCAGACTCATGCACCACCTTGTGCATCTGGCTTTCCATGGGTCCTGGGGAATTGAACCTGAATCCTTTGGCTTTGTAGGCAAACACTTTAACCACTGAGCAATCTCTCCAGCCCTGGTCTGTAGCTTTCTTGTGGTATTCATGAAAGATAGAGTATACTTTGCCTACAAACTTAATAAAATATCATGCCTTTTGGTATTGTAAATACTAACATAGCTTATTTGGCTGAATAGATCTTTTTGCCTGTCTTGAGTGGTAAGAAATGCTGAGGGATTGAATTCAATTCAAGAGATTTTTTTTTATTAAATGCTTATTAACCTATGTGTGTGCAAAGTCCTGGTAGTATATTAATGAATAGTAAATAGTTGCAGCAATATAGTGGTTGTGTCAGAGTAGCAATAAACTACATGATAAGAGCATTTGGAAGTAATTCTTACTCCCCTTTCCTCAAAAGTGGTATACAGGCAAATAATTTAAGATTCCTCATCTGTGAAATATGGCTAGTAATTGCATGTCACTCAGGATTACTGTAAAGATTAAGAATAACCATGAACAGTACTGGCTAGATACAGTTTAGAGGTTATTAGGTATTAATACTTTTCACATAACAACCTGTGTAAGAGCTTAACATTACCTTCATCTTTATAGCTGAGAAGCTAGGACTTAATAGAGGAGAATTTGCCAAAGGACAGTGACATGGTAAGTGGTGGAAGCAGAATTTGCATCCAGTAATAAATAGCTTGACTGCCAAAAGGGTGTGAACACTGGTCTTTACACGTCTTTCCCTGGCTTAAAAGAACTCTCCCCTACTTTCCCAGGAATCTCTATCCAATAATCAGCTTAGATTCTTCAGAGTTTCCACTAATATCTCTATTTAATGTGTGGACCAAGACAGTTCTTTGTTCGATGTGGTCCAGAGAATTCCAAAAGTTGAACCTGGTGTTTTGAAGCCACATTCCAGTGATTTGTTCCCCTAAAGTCAGGGCTCTCTTTCTGCTTTTGATTTAAATTCTTGTTTGGTCAGGATTTTTTCCCCTCAAGGCCTTCTGATTTTCTGCTCCTGGGTTAGGTTCTCACCTCTCTGTGATTTTAAAAATGCTACCTGAAGGTTATAATGGGTCTTGTGAAGAAGGGAAATAACTTGTGAAAGTATTAGGGCCAAATATGGTGGATAACTCAGATTTAAATAGCTTTTCTGTGGTTAAAAAGCCATATCTCTTTGGGTGGGGAAGATGATAGAACCTTGGCTGCTGAAGCATTGGGAAGAAGGGATTTAAATAGACTGAGACACAGAAAAGGGATGCAGGATGAAGGTAGATTAGCGGTTGTGCTGCTACCAAGAGACTTCCCAGGTCCCAAAAGTAATCTTAATAAACAGTAACTGATGTTGCTGAAAACCAACCTGCTTTTTAAAGATAAATTATTCACCATTTCTCTCTTTCTCCCTATCCAGTGGGTCTTACTAGAAAATGTTTTTTTTTTTTTTCCTAACTCTAGTTAGACTTATTTTCCTTTCCAAGAAAGTCCCAGGAACAATATATACTTACACTTGAAGTCTCTGTCAAACATGAGTTTATACTAAACAGCTTTCTGAGGGAGAAATAATTGTTATTTCAAAGGAAGAAAATTCCAGTGCATACCAAGTATGACATAAAGATGATATCCACCCAGTGGTCAGATATGTTTTCCTGAGGGAATTCCCTGTGTTTATTCCTCTAGCATTTTTTCATTCCTGACTTTTGGGGTGGCCCTTCTGTGAAGCATGTCCTCATCCCAGCTGTGATGATGTTTAGTCGAGAGTTGCCAACTTCTGATCTTGTGGTTCCCAGACACAGGGTGAGGAAAACAAAGCTTCTAGTCTTTTTGAATCCTATCCTGACCTGTATTGGAATCAGCACTTTAATTAGTTAATCCTGATTTTTTTTCAAGCTGAGCTTCATTTTACCACTCCCCTAGAATAGCAGAACAGTCATTGATGGTAAAGCCATGTGCAAAGTTCAAATTTCTTTTGTTTCACAAATCTCAATTTATTTCTGTTTTCCTATTCTTCTTCTCCATCCCACTCGAGTCAACTATGATTTTTTTTGTGTGTGTGTGTGAAGTATATGCTTTAAAGAGCTTTTTGTTTTTCAAGATAATTAATTATGTTACAGCTTTAAAGCTGCCTAGGGTGCATTTTTTTTCCCCATTAGGAAAAACAGACTTTGAGTAGGCTGACCATCTGGTTTTGATCCTAATGTTGGTTCATAGGACGGGTTGACACTTTCAATAAGAGAAGTTGGGACTTATCATTTTAGAAACATACAAGATGGCCACAAGTGCCTCTCTGTTGCCTTCAACAGTTCAAAAGTGCTTGATTGCAAAGCCTGCTGGCCTGGATTTGATTCGCCACTACCAACATAAAGCCAGATACACAAAGTGGCACATGCATCTGGAATTTGTTTACAGTGGCAAGACACCCTGGCATGCCTATTTTTTCCCTTTCTCCCTCTGACCCCCCCCAAACAAATAAGTACATATTAAAAAATAAAAAGGTTACATGGTATCCCCCATATTTTATGAGTATAGATAAGATTCATGTACTGTTGCATCAGGTTGACATTGCTGGCAGAAATCACCTGACCAAGAGCAGCTTGTGGGGGAAAAAAAGGTTTATTTTGGCTTACAGACTTGAGGGGAAGCTCCACAATGGCAGGGAAAATGATGACATGAAAATGGACATCACCCCCTCACCAACATCAGGTAGACAACAGCAATAGGAAAGTGTGCCAAACACTAGCAAGGGAAAACTGGCTATAACACCCATAAGCTCTCCCCCAACAATATACTCCCTCCAGGAGGCATTAATTCCCAAATCTCTATCAGCTGGGAATCTAGCATTCAGAACACCTAAGTTTATGGGGACACCTGAATCAAATCACCACATTCTGCTCCTGGCCCCCATAAACTGATAACCATCCATAATGTAAAATGCAATGCATTCAGTCCAACTTTAAAAGTCCCCATAGTTTTTATCAATCCTAATGATGTTCAAACATCTCTGTAATCCAAGGTCTTTTAATTGAACCATAATACCAAAATATCCCCCCAAACCTATAATGACATAGAATAAATACTCATACTACGAAAGATGGCATTGGGCATAGCAAAGAAATATTCAAACAATACAAGAGTTAAATAGGGCAAACATCAAACTCTGTAGCTCCAAGTCCAACAACTCTAGTCAGTGTCAGATTTCCAAGTCCAGTAATTCTAACCAGCAACAAGTCTCTGGAGCTCCAATTCCACCTCTCCAGCTAGGCCACTCACAGTTCTGGAGAACTTCATCCAGGGCTGGCAGTTCTCACCAGCAGCCATTTTGTGGTTCCGGCATCTCCAATGCATCTCCACTACAACCCACAGTCCATCCTCATGGCTTCATCAGGTTTCCAGCAAATCTGCTTTACAGTGCCCATGGCTGTTTCCAAAACATAGGACCATATTGTAAATTCAGTGACCCTCTCTTTCTTGCCTTTCTTATGCTCCATAATACCAGGTAGGCTGCCAATTTGTTAATCCAGGAGGGAATAAAGCAGACTTTGAAGCACTCAGGGCATTTCAAAAGAGTCTACATTCTTCTTGTTACTCCAGTGCAGGTCAGCTGGCCCAATCTCAAAGGTTGTAATCTTATATAATTGCAGCTGAACAAGCAGAAGTTTTAGCCCAAAGATTTCATTTCTGCACTATATCCCTCTGCTCACAACAGTCCATTTCTATGCAATGCAACTCTGCACAAATTTTCAGGACATGGGCATAACAGCAAGCCTCTCACACAAACTACTTCTAGCCCAGTCCAAGCAAAGCTCTTTTTCACCTTCATAAGCCCTTAGTTCTTACTGCATTCAGGCTTTTCAACTCTGACCAGAATAGTCCATCAAGTTGTACTCAGAGCATTGCAAGGCATCTCTTAGGCCAAAGTTTCAAATCCTTTCACATTCCTCTTGGAAATTAGTTCCAAAGGGCCAAAGTCACACAGTCAGGTGTCTAGCAACAACCCCACTTTTGGTATCAACATTACTGTTGCAGTCAGGCTTGCATTGCTGGCAGAAACCACCTAATCAAGAGCAACTTGTGTGAAAAAAAGGTTTATTTTGGCTTACAGACTCAAGGGGAAGCTCCATGATGGCAGGGAAAATGATGACATGGGCAAAGGGTGGACATCACTCCCTCACCAACATCAGGTGGACAACAGTAATAGGAGAATGTGCCAAATAGTGGCAGGGGAAACTGGCTATAATACCCATACCCCATATACAACAATACACTGTCTCCAAGAGGTGTTAATTCCCAAATCTCCATCAGCTGGGGACCTACCATTCAGAGAAAGTAAGTTTATGGGGACACCTGAATCAAACTACCACATGTACCATTCTTGCTACTGTATCATTTTTGCTAGGTATTTTGTATGTTTGTCAACCAATGCTCCTTGCCCTCTTATTGATATTCCTTATGCCTCTGTTTCTATTCTTTCTCAAAAGAAAATAAAATTTGTAATGTTGATATTCTTATTTTTTTAGAACAAGGGTAGTAATCTAGCAATATACTTTTTAATTTTTTACTTTGATTCTTTTATTTGAGGGAGAGAGAGAGAAGGAGAGGGAGAGTAAGAATGGGTGTGCTAGGGCCTCCACCCACCATAAATGAACTCCAGATGCATGTGCCACCTGTGTATCTGGCTTATGTGGGTCCTGGAGAATTGAACCTGGGTCCCTTGGCTTTGAGAGGTTGCAGGCAGGCAGGGGAGTGTGTCTGAGGTCACTCAGTTGGGTGGAGATAGCTGGGTGATTGCCCATGCACAGTGGCCCAGTGGAACTCTGCTGGCCTGTGACCCCTCACCTGCAGCTAGTGTGGGAGTAACCTGAGGCTGGGACTATGGGTAGGATGGCAGCTTGTGGGGGGGAGTGGGGGCCTGGTGGGCTACCTGAGAGCATGGGAATCAGCTGGTTCCCTTTTTTCCCCTCTGCGACCTCCAACTAGTGGTCTATTAGTGACTACTGTCTCCTAAAAGACCCAGTAAACCCTTAATATCTTGCCTTTTCTTCCCCAGGAGGTGCAGCTCAGTTAGGTGGATGCTCTCCTGACCCGAAGTGCCCCATTGTTGTTTCTTTGATCCTTTGCTTCTGGTTCACCATTTCTCTTGATTAGGGTCACATAGCTCGCTGTGTTTTCATTTAAGGATTCAATTTCTGTTATTTTCTCTATGATTTTATTGTCATTGTAGATTTCCATTGTGGAACTAGGCATCATCGTTGGAGATCTCCCAGTTTTCTGACATTTTTTTGTTGTTTGTTTGTTTTGGTTTTTCAAGGTAGGGTCTCACTGTGGTCCAGGCTAACCTGGAATTAACTATGTAGTCTCAGAGTGACCTGTAACTCATGGCAATCCTCCTACATCTGCTTCCCAAGTGCTGGGATTAAAGGTGTGCACCACTACATCGAGCTCATTTTTTTTTAACTGTGGTCTATTCATCTTTTGGCAAAAGTTTTATTTTATTGAAGAGGAAGTAAGTATTTATCCTTGTAGGATCTTCAGTGAGTGTTCTGTTTTAAATGTGAACCAGATTGGAGTAGGATGGTGTTATAACTGCAGATGCACAGATTGTGAGGAATGCAAGTACATTAAATGTACCTGAGGAATGGGGGTGGGGTGGGGGTGGGGAACTTGGACCTCTGGCTTACTCACTATGCTTGCATACAGTCTTCAGTCCAGGAGAATCAGCGATTGGGAAACCAGAAGCCAGGAAGATGGGGGGAGCAGAGGCAAAGGGCCAGCTTCTACAGTGGTCCCTGCACCCTCTGACTCAGGGGAACAGTGATTTGGGGGACCCAGGGAGCAGTCAATCAGGAAGCTGGAGCAAAAGACCTGCAGGCCACCCTAAGCCACCAGCAGGTATTGGGACCAGGGAACCGGGAAGTGGGGAACACACTGATAGCTCTGGCCTACTCACTCTGAGAGTACACCCTCTGGAGCAGGGGAGTTGGGGACTCAAAGGCAATTTAATTAGAAAGGTAGAGCAAGGGGCCTATTTCCATAGCACTCATACAGGGTCCAGGACACCCCAAGCCAGCATTAGGGGTACCAGGATCAGAGAACTGGAAGGTGGGGAAGGAACCTAGAAGTTTGGCTTACTCACTCCACATGCATACCCTCTGGACTTGTCAGATATTTGATCAGCATGTCTAACCACATTTACTTGAAGTAGCATTTTCTATCCTTTTACCCTAAGGTAGCATTTTTCTTTTAAGGAGAAAAATACTAGGTATAAGATTAATTCAAAAAAAGGAGGATACATAATGATTATCATCAATTTGGATATATCCAAAAAATTCATGACTTATTTAATGTTCAAAACTTAATATAATCATCATGTTAACAGGTTAAATGAGAGAAAAATCATATGATCATCTCAATAAATACAAATAAAACATACAGATGTACTTGAAAAGAGAGTACCTAAATAAAGAAAATCTCCAGGGCATCCTGCTGGACCAGAGCTACTGAGGAAAGTGTTTGTCCAAACTCAGCCACACAGGTGCTTAAGAGGCCATTTCAACTGTGGAGTAAAAAAAACAAGACTAAATCCTGAGCTGGCAGCTGGACTTAGTGTTATTTTCCATGTAGTGCTGGTTTTACAGGCCTGCAGAATGATTCATAGAGTTATGAAGGATTTCACCAAGGTACTGGAAAGCCACTGAAGCCAGCAATGTGTAGTAGAGTTGCGCTTCCTTAGGGAGCTGTGAGTGAACCTGTGAGATTGAAACTCAAGTTACTATAGAGACATCAGGATGTTGGAAATGTCAGGAATGTGAGATATCACCCCCAGAAAAGCCACGGGGAGAATCCAGCCAAAGAGAAGGGCAAGGGAGGTTGTGGACTATTGCCTGGTGGATTCTCAAAGAAGTCAGCTGGTGCTCTATCCTCTACTTCAGGTTTCTATGCTTGTGATGAGAGGGTGGAAAGAAGCTGGTTCTCAATTGGGTAGGGCTGTTGCTGGTGAGGAGAAGCACTTCCCAGTGGTTAGTCTGAGCTGATCAACACTGATATGAAGTAGCCCCCTCCTGCTTCTCTGTAAGGGACTCAGCTTAATAAGTTTTTATTTGTAGATCTTGTTCTTATAGGAGTGTATTGGGTATTATCTTGCTTCTTCTGTTCCTAGGTTTCATCTGTGAGGCATGCACTGTACCATCTTAGTGGGAAGTCCCAAGAGTGTTTAAGGGTCTAGTGAAGGTTCAGCCATTTGGTCTGTCTTTTAGGAAGTAGAATTTTATGGTACCATTGCCGTTTGGGTCTGGATTACTGTTTTCCACCCTTTGATGATTTTTATTACTATGGCTTTGTAGTATAGCTTTATATCAGGTATGGTGATGCCACCAGAGGTATTTCTTTTGCTGAGGATATGTTTGGATATACGAGGCCTTGTACCTTTCCATATGAAATTTGAGAACATTTTTTCTATCTCTGTGAAGAACACTGTAGGGGTTTTAATTGGAATTGCGTTAATTCTATATATTGCGTTTGGTAGGATTGTCAGCTTCACAATGTTAATTCTGCCTATCCAGGAGCATGGGAGGTCTTTCCATCTTTTCAAGTCCCCCTCAATTTCTTTTTTGAGAGTTTTTATATTTTCGTTGTATAGATCTTTTACTTCCTTGGTTAATGTTATTCCACGGTATTTTATTTTTTTTGTTGCTATTGAAAATGGGACTATGTCCTTCATTTCTTTTTCTGTGTCTTTGTCATTGGCATACAGAAATGCTTCTAATTTTTGTGCCTTGATTTTGTATCCTGCTACTTTGCTATAGGAGTTAATCACCTTCAGGAGTTTTGGGATGGAGTCTCTCAGGTCTCTTTCATATACAATCATGTCATCAGCGAATAGAGCTAACTTAACTTCTTCCTTTCCAAATTGTAACACTTTTATTTCCTTCTCCTGCCTTATTGCTTGGGCTAGGACTTCCAGAACTATATTGAAAACCAGAGGTGAGAGAGGACATCCCTGTCTTGTTCCTGATCTCAATGGGAATTCCTCCAGTCTCTCTCCATTAAGTATTATTTGGGCCTTTGGAGCTTTGTATATTGCCTTTATTATATTAAGATGTGAACCGGCCATGCCGATTCTCTCCAATGTTTTGATCATGAAGTGATGTTGTATCTTGTCAAAGGCCTTTTCTGCATCTATCGAAATGATCATGTGATTTTTATGTTTAAGCTTGTTTATGTGGTGTATTACATTGACAGATTTTCATATGTTGAACCACCCTCGTGTTCCTGGGATAAATCCCACTTGGTCAAGGTGGATAATGCTTTTGATGTGTTGTTGGATTCGGTTTGTGAGTATTTTGTTGAGGATCTTTGTGTCTATGTTCATTAGGGAAATAGGCCGATAGTTTTCTTTTCTTGTGGCATCTCTGCCTGGTTTTGGGATTAGGGTGATACTAGCTTCATAGAAGGAGTTGGGTAGCTTTCCCTGTTCTTCAATTGTGTGGCACAGTTTTAGGAAGGTTGGTTTGAGTTCTTCCATGAAGGTTTGATAAAATTCGGCTGGGAATCCATCTGGTCCTGGACTCTTCTTTTTTGGGAGGTTTTTTATTACTTTTTCAATCTCCATGAGCGTGATGGGTTCATTGAGGTGGTTGATCTGCTCTGAGTTTAGCTTTGGTAGATGATATGCATCCAGGAATTTATCCATCTCCTCCACATTTTCCAGTTTTGTGGAGTAGAGGTTTTTGAAATAAGTCCTGATGATTCTGCCAATTTCACTGATGTCTGTTGTAATCTCTCCTTTTTCATTTTGAATTTTGTTAATTTGGAGTCTCTCCTTTTTTTGCTTGATCAAATTGGCCAGAGGTTTGTCAATCTTGTTTATTTTTTCAAAGAACCAGCTCTTTGTTTTGTCAATTGCCTTAATTGTTTCCTTGGTTTCCAATTCATTAATTTCTGCTCTGATTTTAATTATTTCCTTCCTTCTGGAGCTCTTTGGGTTGGATTTTTCTTGTTTTTCCAATGCCTTTAGGTGGATGGTTAGGCTATTGATTTGGGATCTTTCTGTCTTTTTTATGAAGGCATTGAGTGCTATGAATTTTCCCCTGAGGACTGCTTTCATTGTGTCCCATAAGTTTTGGTTATGATGTGTTCTCATTGTCATTCAATTCCAGGAATTTTGCAATTTCATTTTTTATTTCATCCACTATCCATTTATTGTTTGAGAGTGTGGTATTCAGTTTCCAATTGCCGTTGGGGTTCTTGTTGGTTTTTTTGTTGTTGATTTCTAGGAATATAGCATTATGATCTGATATCATGCAGGGAATTATGTCGATTTTCCTAAATATGTGGAGGCTATCTTTGTGACCCAGTATATGGTCTATTTTAGAGAATGTTCCATGGGCTGCTGAGAAGAATGTGTAGTCTGTGGATTTGGGATGGAAAGTTCTGTAGATGTCTGTTAGGTCTAAGTGCTCTATGGTTTTGTTGAGCTCTCTTACTTCCCTGTTGAGCTTCTGTTTGGATGATCTGTCTATTACTGATAATGGTGTGTTAAAGTCCCCAGCTATGATGGTGTTGGTGGTTATTTCTGTTTTATTGTCAAGTAGGTTTTGTTTTATGAACTGTAGTGACCCTGTGTTTGGTGCATACAGATTTATGATTGTAATATCCTCTTGATGGATTGTTCCCTTTATAAGTAGGAAGTAGCCTTCTTTGTCTTTTTTGATTATTTTTGGTTTGAAGTCAACTTTATCTGATATTAATATAGCTACACCTGCTTGTTTCTTATTCCCATTTGCTTAGAATATTGTTCTCCACCTTTTCACCCTGAGGAGATTTCTGTCTTTAGTGGTAAGGTGGGTTTCTTGAAGGCAGCAGATTGAGGGGTCTAATTTTTTGATCCACCCTGTTAGCCTTTGTCTCTTGATGGGCGAATTAAGGCCACTAATGTTTAAGGTGATGACTGTGAGATTTTATTTGATCCCTGTCATGTTGTGGTGGTAGAGGTTTGTTGGCATTTCCATGGAATTTAATTTTTTTTTTCTATCTACTCTGGGTTTGGTTGCTGTGATCTGCTTCTTGTAGGCATTTGTGTTTGGTTATTTGTTTATTCTCTGTGGAGAATTTCATGGAGTACTTTCTGTAGGTTTGGTTTTATGTTCATATAATTGTAAAGCTGAGTTTTGTCATGGAAAGTTTTCCTTTCACCATCTATTATAAGGGAGACTTTTGCCGGGTAGAGTATTTTGGGATGGAAGCCATAGTTTCTTAGAGTTTGGAGAGTATCATTCCAGGCCCTTCTAGATTTCAGGGTTTCCATTGAGAATTCTGAAGTAATTCTGATGGGGTTTCCTTTGAAAGTGGTGTGCTGTTTTTCCCTAGCTGCTTTTAGGATTTTTTCCTTGGTGTCAATGTTTAGAGTCTTAATGATAATATGCCTTGGGGAGTTTCTCCTTTGGTCTAGTAGGTTAGGATTTCTGTTTGCTTCTTGAATCTTGATGGGCCTTTCTTTTAAGAGACGGGGGAAGTTTTCTTCAATTATTGTGTTAAATAGGTTCTCCATGCCTTTGGTCTGAAATTCTTCTCCTTCTGGTATTCCAATGATTCTGATATTAGGGCGTTTAAGTGTATCCCACAATTCTCTCATGTTCTGTTCACAGGAACTTTTGAACTTACTGAAATGTTTAGACTCTTGAACTGTTTCTTCCATCCTGTCTTCCAGATCAGAATTTCTATCTTCCACTTCACTGACTCTATTCTTGAGAGCCTCTAGTGAGTTTTGGGCTTGTTGAATTAAGTTTGCATTTTCTACTACTTTCCTATGTATCACTTCCATCGCTTTGTCCAGCTCCCTTTTTGTCTCATTTTCTGATTTTCTTGCTGATTCTTGGAAATCATCCTTGCATTTCTTTATGTTTTCATTTGGTGTGGCTAGCTGATTTTTAAGGTCCTCTTTTTTTTCACTCTCCCTCAACTCTCTTAGTTCTCTTTGAATTCCTTCCAGTGTCTTATCATATTGCTCTAGCTTAGTGATGGTAGCATCCCTACGATTATCTATCCTTTGTAGCTTTCCTGTCAGTTCTAGCAGTAGTTTGGTCAGGGTTGCATTGTTCATTGCTTCCACTTGATGTTCTGATCCTAAACACTCTTCTATGTTTTGGTTAGTTGTGATCCTTGTTGGACTGGGTGATCTGTCTGGATTTTCTTCCATTTTATTTTTCGTGTTATTTCTTTTGCGCTGTGGTCTACCCATGTCAGTGTTTGGGCAGGTAGGTGGGTGGAGCAGCCTGGGATCTAGCTTAATGCGAATCCAAGGCAGCCTGGGGCAGTTGCAAGCAGCTTGGGTTTTTGCTCACTCTTGCCAAAGCCGCCTATCTATAGCCTGACAAGGCACCAAGTTGCCTGAATTCTCACCCTGTAATGCACCTAAGCTGCCTGCCTTTGAGCTTGAAAGGGGACTGAGGTAGCAAGCCTTGAAGGTTCCCAGACTCTGGCTGGGTACACTGGGGTCTGTAAACAGTCTGTGCTCTCCCACCTCAGGGGAGTGAGGGATGGGTGGCGATGTACAGGTAGGGGATGGCACCTGCGCTGGCGCTAGTGACTCAGTGTGGACTTGTCGCATGAGTGTTTTAAAGTTCTCATTGTATAGATTCTTTACTTCCTTGGTTAGGTTTATTCCAAGGTACTTTATTTTTTTGGATGCAATTGTGAATGGGAGTGATTCTCTGATTTCATCCTCTGTGTGCTTGTTGTTAGCATATATGAAGGCTACTGATTTCTCTGTATTTATTTTGTATCCTGCTACATGTCTGTAGGTTTTGAGCAGCTCTAACAGTTTACTCGTAGAGTCTTTAGGGTCCTTTATGTATAAATCATGTCATCTGCATGTAATGGTAGCTTGATCTCTTCCTTTCCAATTTGTATCCCTTTTATGTATGTCTCTTGCCTTATTGGTATGGCTAAGACTTCCAAAACTACATTAAATAAAAGTGGGGCCAGTGGACACCCTTGTCTTGTTCCTGATTTTAGTGGAAAAGCATACAGTTTTTCCCCATTTAATAATATGTTGGCTGTAGGCTTGTCATAAATAGCCTTTGTTATATTGAGATATGTTCCTTCTCTTCCCAGTCTCTGTAGGACTTTTATCATGAAGGGATGTTGGATTTTGTCAAATGCTTTCTCTGTGTCCAGTGAGATGATCATGTTATTTTTGTTCTTCAACCCGTTTATGTAATGTATTACATTTATTAATTTGCATATGTTGAACCATCCCTGCATCGCTTGGATAAAGCCTACTTGGTCAGGGTGAATGATCTTTTTGATATACTCTTGTATTCTGTTTGCCAATATTTTGTTGAGAATTTTTGTATCTATGTTCATGAAGGAGTTTGGTCTGTAATTTTCTTTTTTTGTTCTATCTTTGCCTGATTTTGGTGCCAATGTGATGCTGGCCTCATAGAAGGAGTTTGGTAGAAATCCTTCATTTTCTATTTCCTGGAAAAGCTTAAGAAGCAATGGTGTTAGCTCTTCCTTAAAGGTCTGGTAAAATTCAGCAGTGAATCCATCTGGGCCTGGGCTTTTTTTAGTTGGGAGATTATTGATAACTGTTTGGATATCCATGTTTGTTACAGGTCTATTTAAGTGATTAATCTCATTTTGATTTAATTTAGGGATGTCATATAGGTCAAAGAAATAATCCATATCTTTCAGATTTTCATACTTTGTGGAGTATATGCTTTTATACTATGTCCCTATGAATTTTTGAATTTCTCTGGAATCTTTTGTGATGTTAGCTTGTTCATCTCTGATTTTATTAATTTTTGTCTCTTCTCTCTCTTTTGGTCAGATTTGCTAAGGGTTTATCAATCTTGTTTATCCTTTCAAAGATCCAATTCTTTGTTTCATTAATTTTTTGGATTGATTTTTTTTGTTTCTATTTCATTAATTTGTGCGCTAATCTTTATTATTTCTTCCCGCCTACTGATTTTTGTTTGCCTTGTTCTTCTTTTTCCAAGGCTTTAAGGTGAAGCATTAGGTCGTTTACTTGCGACTTTTCTAATTTTTTAATATAGGCACTTAAGGCTATAAATTTACCTCTTAGAACTGCCTTCATGATAAATTTGACTATACATTTTTTGATTTCCTTCTTGATTTCTTCATTGACCCAATCATCATTTAGTAGTGTATTGTTTAGTTTCCATGATTTTGTGTATGCTCTATAGCCTTTCTTGCTACTGATTTGTAGTTTAATTCCATTGTGGTCAGATAGAATGCAAGGAATTCTTTCAATTTTCCTGAATTTGTTAAGATTTGCTTTGTGTCCTAATATATGTTCTATTTTAGAGAATGTTCCATCTGCTGTTGAAAAGAATGTATATTCTGCAGCCATTGAATGAAATGTCCTGTATATATTTGTTAGGTCCATTCCTTCTATGACCTGATTTAGTCCAGATGCCTCTCTGTTTATTTTTTCCTGGGATGACCTGTCAATTGATGAAAGTGGGGTGATAAAGTCACCCACCACCCCTGTGTTTGGTGTTATCTGTGACCTTAGTTGTAATAGTGTTTTTTTTTTTTTTTTTGATGAATTTGGTAGCCCCTATGTTAGGTGCATATATGTTTAAGAATGTAATGTCCTCCTGTTGAAGTGACCTTCCTTATCTTTTTTGACTAACATTGGACTGAAGTCTACCTTGTCAGATATTAGGAGAGCAACCCCTGCTTGTTTTCTAGGCCCATTTGCTTGAAACACTGTCTTCCATCCTTTCACCTTAAGATAATGTCTGTCCTTTGTAGAAAGGTGAGTTTCTTGGAGACAACAAATTGTAGGATCCTGCTTTTTAACCCAGTCTGCAAACCTATGTCTTTTCGTTGGGGCATTGAGGCCATTGATAAGAGATATTATTGAAGGTGTGTTTTTTTTTTTTAATTTTATTTTAATTTTTTTGTGGTTCTGGTTCTACCTGTGCTCTCTTGTGTTAACTAGTATTTGAGTTTTGCTTGTTTTTTTCTAGGTTCCTTATATGTGTGCTTTTCCTTTTCTTCAGCATGGAGGATTCTATCAAGTATTTTCTGTAGAGCTGGTTTTGTCTTCAAATACTCCTTTAACCTGCTTTTGTCATGGAATGTCCTTATTTTTCCATCTTTTTGAATGGATAGCTTTTCAGGATAAAGTAACCTTGGTTTACAGTTGTTATCTTTCAGAACTTGGAATATATCACTCCAAGCCCTCCTGGCTTTAAAAGTTTGTGTTGAATAATCTGCTATAATCCTGGTGGGCTTGCTTTTGTAGGAAACTTGATTTTTCTCTCTAACTCCTTTAATATTTTTTCTTTGACGTGTGTGTTTGGAAGTTTGATTATAATATAGCGAAGAGAGGTTCTTTCCAGGTTTTGTCTGGCTGGGGTTCTAAAGGCTTATTGTATCTGCATTGGCACCTCTTTCCCAATTTGGGGAAAATTTTCTTCTATGATTTTTTTGAAGAAGCCTATTATGCCTTTGGAGTGGAATTCTTCTCTTTCTACTGTGTCCTGAATTCTTATATTTGATCTTTTAATAGTGTCCCAAATATCTTGAAATTCCCACTCATACTTTTCTACAAGTTTGTCCTTCTCTTTGTTGGACTGTATTAGATCTGCCACCTGGTCGTCTAGCTTCCATATTCTGTCCACTCCTTTATCCATTCTACTGGTGAGATTTTCCATAGAATTTTATTTCATTAACTGTGTTCTTCCTTGCTAGTAATTCTGAGTGGTTTTTCTTTATTATTTCTATTTCCTTATTTATGTCTTGTATTGCCTTCTTTATTTCATGAAATTGGTGTCCTGTGTCTTCTTTGATTCTATTGATTTCCTCTTTAAGTTCCTCTCTGACTCCTTCGATTTATTCTCTGACTTCTTTGAACATATTTACAATCATTCTTTTGAAATCTTTCTTAGGGATTTTCTCTAACTCATTCTCACTGGAGGTCATTTCTGATGCATTAGTACTTTTAGTGGATTTATATCGTGTTGCTTTTTGTGTTCCTTGTGTTATAATGTATATATTTTTGCATCTTGGATTAAGTTAATGCTTGGATTTTCTGGCTAGCTGGGTATTCTTAGCTGTATCAATTGATTTGATGTTATATATCTTCAGGGTAGGAGCTTAAGGTGTTAGGTGTGGCTCTTAAGACTCTCAGAGTATCTACAAATGTCCTCCTAGAGGTTGGGTTTGCCTACTATGGGAGTATTTAAGTAGTTTGAGTAGAATAAAATATAGGTAGATTCTAAAAGTTAATTAAACACTGTACCCATTGCATCAAAAACAGCCCCAAGTATATATGCAAGAGTAGTTATTATAACAACCAGATCCTCTGTCAACATAGAGGTTAAGATTTCTGGTCTGTTGAGGGATCCACGTCAGCTTGCGACCAAGTGAGACCCTTCCCTGGTGCAATCCCAGTTACCTTGGATGATTTTGGTCTCAGTCAAGTTTCTGCCTGGTTATCGGGCTGCTGTTCTGATTTCTGCAGCTGGGCACTGGCTTTTCCCATGGGGCAAACCGAGCCTGGTAACTGTGGCTCTGCAGATGAGCACCCCTACTGCTGGAACTGCTGCTGCTAAAGTTGCCTCTGCTGGGTTTGTCAGCAGCTGAAGCTGCTGCTGCTTATCCCACTGCTGCTGCTGTAGCTGCCACTTCTGGTGCCACTGCTTCTGCCGAAGCTGCTTCTGTTGGGTCCACTGCCACTGCTGCTGCTGAGTCTGCCGCTGCTGCCACTTCTGGGTCTGCTGCTGCTGTTACCAGTGCCGGAGGTGCTGATGTTGCTACCGGACTCTGCTCCTGCTTGGTCCTGCTGTCGGCCCAAATTGGCATGGCTGGGTCCTGGGACTGCTGCTCTGTTCACTGGAGCTGGGCTCAGGCAGTGGGGGAGGGGAGGGAGCCTCAGCTGCTCTGGTTCTCTCACTGTTCCCCGTGTTCTTCTACCTCGTGGTCTGCTCCTCCGTGGCTTACTGCCACTCTCCCTTCCTGTTTCCTGAGTTGCAGAGAGTGCTGGTGTGAGGGGAAGCTCCCCCAACTGGCTTTTTCTGAGGCTGGAGCCAAACCTGGCGGCTTTCTGGTGAGCCTCGGTCGTCACCGTGGTTGGCGGAGCTGCCGGGGCAGCTTTTGCCAGTCTGTGCGGGCTCTGGATGCTCTGGATCTCTTCTACTTCTCTGCTGCTGCTTCAATTTCCTATACACCTCACTTTTTATTAAAAGTGTGTATTTTGCTGAGATTTTTTGGTCTTTTTTTCCCCTCAGGCTACTTTGGCGTGGTACCTTTGCTGCCATCTTAACCAGAAGCTCCCATGTCAACTTTTAATGGAATTCAGACTCTTTTTCTCACCAAACCATATATTTTTGTACACTTATGCTCTGCCTTTCATTTTGAATTGCACTATAAATCCCACTAAGTACAGTGAGTAGTAACTGTACCATGGCCTGAATGTATGCAGTTTGAATTTTTCTCTGCCAAACAAAATCAATTGCTTTTTCAAACTATATTTTATTTATTTATTTGAGGAGAGGAAAATGGGGGGAGAGAGAGAGAGAGAGAGAGAGAGAAAGAGAGGGAGAGAGAGGGAGAGAATGGGTGTGTCAGGGCCTCCAGTCACTGCAAAGAAGCTCCAGATGTATGCCCCTCCTTTGTGCATCTGGCTTATGTGGGTCCTGGAGAATTGAACCAGAATTCTTTGGCTTTGCAGGCAAACGCCGTAACCGCTAAGCCATCTCTTCAGCCCTAGTCTATTATTTTTGAATACAGCTTCACTTAATTTTTCAGGATACAGGCAGGCCATATACAGGTTTTATATTTGTATATAAAAGATTGCTTTGAGCCCAGTTCCTTGTAGACCCAATACTCTCCTCTGATACATCATGAACCTCCTCTGATAATTAAATACTTTATTGTTTGTATTTGTATTGACATTCTGACCTTCTGAACTTCCCCTAGAATGTCCCATTAATCCCTGCTTACAATATTCTATTTGTTTTCTAGCTTTCAGCTCAAACTCCTATGCATCCCTTGCACAAATCAGTTTTAGAGGCCTGGGAATGACATAGTCAGGTTTATCACAGCAGTGATCCCATTCTCAGTACCCAATTTCTGTATTAGTTACTTTTGTTGTTGTAATAAGATAGCTGGATGAAGCAACTTAAGAAAGGGACAGTTTGCTTTGGCTCATGGTTTAAAGGACACAGTCTTTCATGGGGGAAAGATACTGAAAGGAATGGCTTGTGGCTACAGCATCAGGAGCTGGCTTATACTCACATGTTGGCAGATCAGAAGAGAGGGGTTGAAGGAAGTAGAGAAAGTAAGAGGATGGAAAAGAGAGAGAGAAAAAGGGAAAGAGAGAGGGTGAAGGAGAAGGAGAAGAAGAGAGGCTGGGCTATATTCTCAAAGTCCACCTCCTGTAGTGACTTATTTCCATTACCCATGTCTCACCTCTTATAGGTTCCACAGCCTTCTAATTATAGTATCACTGGCTGGGGCCCAAATGTTCAAACACATGAGCCCATGGGAGACATTTTATATTCAAACTACAACATTCTGCCCCTGTTCCCCATGGCTCATGTTTTTAAAGCTTGTTTACCTTACTCATGCTGCTATTTTGCGAGCTGTAGAACCTTTAAGAGGTGATGCCTGGTTGGCAGAAGTAAGTCACTGGGGGTTGAACTTCAAGGTTGAGGTTATGGTCTGGCTCTAATTCTGGCCCAACCTCTCTCTCTATTTGTGCTTCCTAATCTACCTAGATTTGAACAAATTCCCACTGCCACAGTTGAAAGTTGCTCCTGCCACCATGCCTTCCTCAGGATGATATGCCCTAAAAGAATGGGCCAAGATACATCTTTCTCTCTTAACTTTATTTAGTTAAGTGTTTTACTACAGTGATGAGAAAAGTAAACAATATGCTTTTAGTAATTAGCTCCACAATGCTGGGATGAACATCCATCCAGACTCAGTTTATAGGAGAAAGGGATTTATTTTATGCTTACAGATCCAGGGGATGTTTCATCAATAGTGGAAGAAGTTGACTCCCTTTCACAGATCCAAGCAGAGAGAGGAAAACTACCATCATCCAGCAGACACCCAAAAGCAGCAAATAGGAACCCTGCCAGAACCGAAAACTTTGCTGCTCATGTTACTCTTGGCATACCTTTGGGCTATAATTCAGATACATCCCCAGTGGAATGCCCCATAGCATAAGTCAGCCTGCTAAGAGCTGAAGCTGAAAACTAAGCTTTAATAAAATACTTGAGGCTATGGGGCCATATATTCAAACTATCACAATGCTCAGTCATTAAGGGATTTTAACAAAACTAAACAATAATGTTCATTTTGCGGATTTTTAGCTTAAAAAAGAATTTACCTTTTTTTGAAAATATTTTATTTATTTATGGGGGGGGGCAGATAGAGAGAGAATGAGTGTACCAGGGCCTCCAGCCGCTGCAAATGAGCTCCAGATACATGCTCCACCTTGTGCATCTGGCTTTACCTGGGTATTGGGAAATTGAACTTGGGTTATTAGGCTTTACAGTCAAGTGCTTTAACTGCTGAGCCATTTCTCCATCCTCAAGACTACTTTTTAAGAGAAGTTTTAGGTTCACCACAAAATGAAGAAGAAGGTACAAAAATGTGGTTTTCAATTTCTTTTCTATCCCAGGCTCTTCTTGCAGTGGATGGTCCTACCTTTTGCTTCACACAATGAGTTTTTGCCTAATAGGAATGTGCTGCAATCATCAGTACTCACAGCATCCCATACATCCTTAAAATGCTTGAAAATGTAAATAATTTGAGTTCACAGCTCATACCAATCACTTAAGCACATCTTGATTTAATCTCCTTCATGCTCTATTGGTGGATGGCATTAAAAACTTTACATTATATGTATCTTGATGGAAACCTACCAAAAGTAGTCATTAAGAATATCTTGCATAATTAACCTTTTTCTAGAAGACTGTAACTGTGAAAGTGGTAGAAATTTATGCAGAATGCAGAAAGCCCAGAGAATTAATTAGAAACATGTGATCAAGGAGGACATGTCATATGTATTAGTTTTCTTTTGCTGCTGTAACAATTTATAATAAATATAGCAGCTTAAAAATACCCATTTATTAGCATATTGAAGTATAGCACAGAAGTCTTGTTTGTTCCTGCTGGATTCTCTGTTTCAGCTCTTGCAAAATAAAAATCAAGGTGTTGGAGGAATCTGCATCCAAGTTTTATTAATCATGACTTACTTTTCATTTTCTGTGTTTCTGATTCTTTGACATGTAATACTTTGCTGGACCTGGACCAGCCAACTCCTACAGATAAAAACAACTCAGGGAATTTTGTGGAAGAGGGGGTGGAAAGATTGTAAGAGCCACAGTTTGAGACTCATGCCCAGAGACATTCTCTCCCTCCCCCCAAATAACTGACTGCTGCTCCTACAACAAGTAACTCACAACCCCATAGGGAATATCTGCAACCCCACTGAGGAGGGTCACCAGCAGAATAGGGGCAGAGATGAGGGAAAAGAGCATGCCAACACATGATATATCCATAGGAAATATGTTGTTAATAATAATAATCATAAATAAAAATACAGTCATGTTACCTCTGGAAAAAAAAAAAAGAACTGGCTTTGAGTGCCCTAAACTTAATAGATCCAGAGCCAACAACTCTAAATCCTTCACATCTCTCATACTTCTGCCACTATGTACTTGCCCTTATCAGTCTAGGGGTAAGTACCAGGGAATCAGGGACAATTCCTTCTCCCCAGAGCTCAACAAATTAGCCAGTTTTATACCTTTTTATCCCGCTTCACTGAATTTCCCCTAGGGAACCATTATAAGGTATCTTGTCCTAATGACTCAAGTGCTTCCCTATATGGCTTATGTGGTATGCCTCTACTATTCTCTTGTCCTATCCAGCTGTGAGGTTAGAATAAAACATATTTTTAATGGCAGTCATCTCCTGAATGTTAGTGTTGTTGTACATGAATAACACCTGTATTACAAGATACAAGATTATTCAGCATGTTGGCATGTCTCATGCTGGCAATGGCCTGTTTAGTCCTTCACATGCTTTCAATCCCTTCCAGTTCTCCTGCTTTGTTTGTTTGTTGTTTGTTTTTTAAGGTAGGGTCTCACTCTAGCTCTGGCTGCCCTGGAATTCACTCTGTAATCTCAGGGTGGCTTCCAACTCACAGTGATCCTCTTACCTCTGCTTCCTGAGTACTGGGATTAAAGGCGCGCACCACCACACCTGGCTTTTCTTCTCTGGCTTTTAAGGAGAAATATGTTTACTTGAGTTCCATTTGTTAGCACAGAGTAATCTTCTTATGTTTACGTCAGCTGATTGGAAATGCTAGGTAGGTATAAAACATCCTTTTAGCATATTAGGTAGCATAATCACAGGAATTGTACTAGCTGATCACAGCATTCTAGAAGTTAGATAAGAAAAGAAAGAGTGCTGGCTGTGAAATTTCCACTGGGAAGACATCATAAAAAGTTATAGTAGTCTCTTTTCTACCTATTACTGGATATCTCCTTAGAATGTCCATGATTAAGGTGACTTTAGAATAGCATGATTGAGAGAATTATTGTGTAAGAAAAGAACTAGTTAGGTCTGATTTGGCTTCTATTATGCAGAAGGCTGAGTTATTAACCTTGCTTGGCCCTTAGACTGCACCTTCATCTATTTTTCAATTCCTTGCATTTCTCTAAGGGGGAACTCTTAGGTGGTACCATATTCCTTTATGCACATTTCTCCCTATAGAATTCTATAGTACATATTTTTTATATCAGAGTATCTTTGTTTATATTTACTTTGTCAGATGCAGCTCATTAGGGAAAAAGCACTACCCAAATGTGTAATTGTATGTTGCTAGTCTAAAAGGTATAACAGATTTCTCAGTACCCAAACACAGTTAAATGTTCTTATCCTCTATAATTACTACAAGGTCAAATAATGAAAATGTAAAGCAACCCAAAGACAAATACTTCCAAGATCATTCTGTCCCATTTCTTTTGAGATAGTTACAAGTGTGTTCTTTCCTCAAAAGTGTCTGTCTCCCCTGTCTCCAGTCCTGTGTGCCTATGCTCATACCACTTTTCTCCTTCCTTTGCCTTCTATTTTTCTTTTCTTCTGTCTGCTTCTTTTCCCTCTCTTCTCCATTTCTTTTCTATTTCTCTGTGTACATGTCCTAATTCTGCTTTATGGATTTCATTGTTATGTGATTTCATCACTCACTGTTTACTCTTTTTTATTTTATTCTATTTTTTTATTTTCTTGGATTGATTTTTTATTTTCAGAGTGTTTCTTTAACAAGCATTATTTCTTTATATAGGTGTCCTTTAAGCACAGAATTTTCCTTCAAAGTAGACCTATGTGATCAATATTTTGGCAGATAAATCTGTAGTAACTGCTGAAGTCTCTTTCTAGACAGGGTAAGAGAAGTAATGTTAATAATCATAATTGGTAAAGTGAGCTTGAGTTTAGATATAAGGTATTCCTTACCTGATCCAATGTATTCAAGATTTATCTTTAATTTTCAACTTCAGAATAACATGATGAGCACAGATAACCACCAAAGATTCAGCATTTTTCAGCTTTTTGCCAAAACAAGACAGCATGGCAGCCTTATGAGCTGGCTCAAGTTCAGAGGCATGCTTCTCATGTTTTTCATGCCTTTATAAAAAGCTCAGAGCTGCTCTAGCCCTAACATCTCATATGCCAAGAGTTTTGAATTGATCCCTGTAGGGTACTCTGTGCTTAGTACACTGTGTGCTTAATGAGTCTCTGTTTGGGCATAAAGCTTGACTCTGAGCTGCTTCAGATCTGAACTGTCATTATTTCCCCATGTAAGTGAGATTTACTGAAGCCTTGCCATGCGTGGGATATGCCACTCTGCTGCTGTGCTAGCTCATGGAAGATTGCTGAGGCTTTTATTTGGATGTGGTAGTTTCAACAAAATCATTCTTGACTTTTGCAAAATCACTTCATGTTTAAAACGTCAGGCCTGGCCTTTAAAAATCATTAGAATTTTTGTTTTTGGTGTTGTTTTTGTTTTGTTGTGTTTTATTTTGTTTTCAAGGTAGGGTTTTACTGCAGCTCAGGCTGACCTGGAATTCACTATGTAGTCTCAGGGTGTCCTCAAACTCATGGCGATCCTCCTACCTCTGCCTCCCATGTGCTGGGATTAAAGGCATGTGCTACCATACCAGGCTTCATTAGGATATTTTGCAAGGCTTCTAAGAGAAATATTTTCAAACTGGGCAAATGAATCAAAAAAGGGTTTAAGCAATGATATACATGATGTAAAGGGTAGAGTTTTGCATGTCAGAATCATTCCATTACTTTGCTTTGGCTACAAATATAAACAACAACAACAATCAATGGCACGTCAGTTTGTATTTAGTTGAATGACTCAGGTGACTTCTCTATGTCTACTAGTTACTCAAAGTATCGTTAATGGTTTTCCGGCATACTCATGACTATCAGGTGGGGCCAGTGACATGACACACCCAAAGTTATTTTTAGGGGTTGTTCATTTTCTGTAGTAGTTATGTGTTAGCACAGTATTGTAGGTTAAAGCCCACCACCACTGACTGGTATGTGGCTTATATTCATATTTTCCCTAATTCATTAAAACTTATAATACATTGAGGCACTGAACATTATACATAGTATATATCTTTCACAGCATGAAATATGTAAAAATGAATTATAAAGATTAAAGAAAATCTTAGGTTAAAATAAAATAGAATTCCTTGAATGAAGGTTGTTAAGGGATTTAGCATTGATTGAGAACTTTCTATGTACTTATGCTGTCCATACATTATCTTATTTGATTCTGATACCTACAACTTGAGGGAGGGCTCCAAGGCTTACCTTCTTTTAAGCACAGTGACTAGAATAATTTAAAAGATTTTTCTCCTGAAAGTCTTTACATTCTTGTTCATAGTAGTCGAGGATTATTTAATTGAAGCCTGGTGATGAAAATCAGGAACAGAGAACTCTCCTAAGTGTGAGTCCTGGATCCAGTTTCCAAATGTGGAAGTTGATAGACATGTTGACTTTTTCAGGACTTTGTCAGTTACAAAGCAGCATCTCTAGGCAAGGTGCTATGCTGAACAAGAAAATGTTAGTTTTTTGGGGGAGTAAATAGAGTGCAATTCAGGATTTTCTCTCTACTACTTGCTCTACTAGATCCATTGATCTTGGTGAAAATGGTCACTCTTAGAATTTCCAAGTTTGTGAATTAGCAAGACATGGATACTCAGTATAACTCAGATGTGTTTAGGGCATCAGTGAATTATTAGAATAAGTAAAGATATAAATGGCTCTTATCTTGTGGCCAAAAGCAAAAATTCCTAACTTTTACATTCTACCAGAGTCATAGGTCATGCTGCTATGCAGACCCTCATGAAAGGCCTCATTTTGGGACATACAAGGCATGCTTCTTTGTTATGGGTAACACAGCCAAGGTTGAGGTTATGTGATATACTCACAGAGGGGGGGTCTCACAGAAGTAGAACCCCTTCAAAATACTGTCCATCCAGTTGCAAAAATTGGGATTCTCAGTCATGTGAAGCTGAGGCTGTCTGAAGCACATGCTGCCTGCTACAGCAAGCACCTACATTGCATGTGCTAACTTCAATTAGCTGGTCTAGAACATCTGGTTATACCTCTGGTTTCAGAACCAGGGAGTCTGTAGCTTTTCCCGAAGTAAGCAGTGAATAAAGTAGAGTTTTGCAACAAAATTTCCTTCATCAATTTCTGATTCTTTTTTCCCTCTCTTAAACCAAACTGATAAAAATAAAAAATTATACTTATTTATGGGCTACGTGATGTTTTGATATATACATAGCATAACATTTAAATAAGTGAAAAAACATTTATTCTCTCAAAATTGGTCATTTTTTCATGGAGAAAAAATTCAAACTCCTTTCCTCCAGGTATTTGAAATATATACTACATTATTATTACAGTCCTCCACCTGGGTAACAGCATACCAGAACTTCTCCCTCCAATTTGACTGTAACTTTATATCTATTGATCAATCCCCCCACTCCCTAACCTCTGCCACCTCTCCACTCTCTTAAACCTCCAAACTATCATACCTTTCTACTCTCAACTTTAAGAAAATTTTTTTTGAAATTTCAGATATGAATAAAATCATAAAATGGCTCTCCCTCCCTCCCTTCTTCCCACCCAGGCTAACCTTTAACTAATAGTCCTTGTGTCTTAGACTCATAAAGGCTGGAATTACATTTTTGTGCCACAATTCCTGGTTTACTGACTTAATTCATTTAATATAATAACTTCTAATCCATTCATGTTGTTGTGAAAGATAGGATTTTTGTTATTTTTATGGTTTAATACTGTAGCAGTTACCTTGTCATTCCTGGGACAAAACACCTGACCAGAAGCAGCCTATGGAAGGAAAGGGTTAATTTCAGTTTATAGTTTTTTATTTTTTAAATTTATGAGAGATAAACAGAGAGAAAGAGACTGCGTGTGAGAAAGAATTAGCATTTAAGGACTTCCAGCCACTGAAATTGAACTCCAGATGCATGTGCCACCTTGTGCGCATGTGTGACATTTGCATTACCTTATGCAGCTGGCTTATGTGGGAAATAGAGAGTCAAAAATGGGTCCTTAAGCTTCACAGGCCAGCACCTTAACCACTAAGCCATCTTTCTAGCCCATGAGCTTACAGTTTTGAGAGACAGTTTCATCATGGCTGATAAAGCATGGCAGAGTGGACAGGTGGCATCACATCTTCATATCAGCAGCAGAGAGGAAGTAGAGAGTAAGCTTGCTAACACTAGTAAGCAGACTGCATTATAAAATTCCAAGGCCCATCCCCAGTGACACACCTCTTCCAGCAAGACTCCATCTCCCAAGGCTCTGACAGGGTCTCTGTTGAGCTGAGGCTTGCCAGATGACTCATGGAGATTTGCCTCTCTCTACTGCCCCAGTGCTGGACATTGCCATGCCCTGCGTATTTACATGGATCCTTGGGTCAGTATGGTTCCTCCTGCTTGTAAGGCAAGCATGTTTTGGCCTGCCACCTCCATGGGCACTACTTTGAATTTTTGTCATCTTGTCTGATAGGCCTTCTCTGTTGAGGTCTATTTGACATTGTAAATGTTGCATATATGTGGATTTCCACTAACATCTCTAACTTGAATAGATTCCCTGTCTTTAGGTTTTATCTTAGCCTTTTACTCTACTCTGTAGATTCTTAGATTTGTTCTATTGACTGCATTCTATAATCTTGGATGTTGTTGTGGTCATGTTAATTTGTTTATTGATTTTTCTTTTTTCTTGATTTTGGTTTTTCAAGGTAAGGTCTCACTCTAGCCCAGAGTGACCTGGAATTCACTATGTAGTCTCAGGCTGGCCTTGAACTTACAGCAATCCTCCTACCTCCTGAGTGCTAGGATTAAAGGTGTGTGCCACCATGCCTGGCTCATCTTTGGAATTATTTCTTCTGCTTGGTTGACTCTATGGGTGATGCTTTCCACTGTGTTTTCTATTTTGAGTCATTAAATTTTTCATTCTTAACATTTATATGTTTTTCTTTTAAAATTTCAATTTTGTCATTGGATTTTCTTCCATGTTGCTGACTTTTACATGTACATCATTGATTTTCTCATCCAAGTTACTGAACCTTTCCTCTATGTTACCAACTTTCCTGCATTGCATTCACCTGCCTGTTTGTGCCCTCTTTGAGGCCAGTGATCACTTTTACTAGTGAACACTTCGAAGTCTTCATATGGCATTGGCAGTACCCTTAAATTCAGTACTTGCGTAAAAATCTCGTGGCATCATGTGGTCAAGGTTTTTCATATTCCCTCTTTGTGACTTGTACATTTGCTGTTCTGGCTACTTCTGGTATTATATGGGGATCCCCTCATTGAGAAGCACACTCTTCAGGGCTCAATCTTCAGGGCCACTCATGTAGAGAAAACAAATGGTTGTAACATCAATAACATAAAATTGTAGAGATTTAGAAATACAGCTTATATCTATTAAAGCCCACTAACACATCACCAATGATAATAAAAAGGAAAATTAAAAAGTCAATTCAGAATGTGTGATGAAGTAAAAGAAGAATGCCATGGACAAGAGAAAAGAACAAGAGACTAGGTAAATTAAAAGATAGGAAAAAAAAAAAAAAAGAAATGATTAACCAACAATGAGAAATTTTAAAAGAAAAATCAGATAGATATAAATAGGGGAATAAAAATAAAAGCATGAGTTTTTCTCTTTATGTAATAACATGAGGTCAAGACACTAATAAAAGTACAGTAGAGAGCAAAAAATGGGAACAGGGAACTTGGGACAGAAAAAGAAAAAAGTAAAAAAGGAAAAAGAAAGAGATTACCTAATATTGAAATATCTATAAATAAAGTTGGATAAATATGTGAAGAGGAATGAAAATAGTCAATAAGGAGAATAAGGGGAACTCAAGGAACAAAAGCAAGTGATGAAATGTTGGATCAGCTATTTTCTGGGTCCTCAAAATTTGGAGACTTAAGAGTTCCTGCCAGTGTCCGCTTACAACTCAGCAGGGGGACAAATGACCTCTGGCCTGCTGTTACCGCACAGGAAGTTAGAGTGCCCGCCCATGCACACTTAGAATCAATCATCTCAAAGGTCGGGGTATGCTATTGGCCCTTACACCTCACCCCATCCTAAAATCCCCACCTTCATTCTCAACATTACATAAACAACTGCCTATAACAATAAAGTGAATTCCGGCTTTGAGGAGACTCCCAGCTCCATGGTTTTGTTCCTGGCCATGGACACCCACCCTCCTCCACAACCCCTTGGGAGGAACCAGCGGGCCTGATCCTCCCTGAGCACTACCTGCCGGGGAAGCTTGGCATTTGGCGCCCAAAGTGGGGCTACAAGAACCCGGCAGACTGGTGCTCCATGTGAGGCATTCTTTTTTTTTTTTAAATTTAATTTATTAGTTTTCTTTTCAGTAAATACAGGTAGTTTTGTACCATCGTTTAGGTTCACCTGTGATCTACCCCCTCCCATTGGACCCTCCTTGTTGATGAAAATGGGTCATGCATTGTGGAGTTAGCCCCCAGTTATTGGTATGATAATTGTCTCTGCAAATCATGACCCAACATGTGACTCTGACATTCTTTCCACCCCCTCTTCCACAAAATTTCCCTGAGCCATGTTGGGTTCATTTTTGGTCTGCTTCAGTGCTGAGGTGTTGGGGGCCTCTGAGGCTCTGGCTCTCTGATTTGGTAGGAGTTGATTTTTCTCTGCGTTGGTCTCCTTCCCCTTTGTGCTGGTATCCGGTTCACAGGAAAACATCACCCTTGCTTGTTTCACCAGTTGTCCTTAGTTTCAGTTGGACCCTTTTTGAGATATGTTGGGGCAGCTCTCATCTTAGGATCTGTATCTATCTGGAAAAGAGAAGCAGATTCTCCAACGGAGAGTAAGTTAGCACCCGGAGAATTGAGATAACACTTACTTTTTTGATAGACAGTATGATAGGTGTAGGCCCTCTTATACCCCGTGATTGATGGTAGCTTGATATTGTAGAGTGGGCTTGTGTTTGGGTATGGTTCTGACTTGTTTCCCAGCTCCAGCTATGGGTCTAGTACCACTGAGTGGATCAGTTAGCCCAATCAAGAGCAATTGGTTCCTCACCATGGCTGTGTACCACTATTGCACTTGTGTGGGCATCACATCCGGTTATTTGTTGTTAATTAGGTTACCCAATGTGTTGCTTGGACAGATCTTGGTCATTTCCCCCAGTCGCCTATGTAGCACCTTCTGGCACTAGACATGCTGACTGTCTGGGGACTGACTCTCTCCTGGCTTCCAGCCATGTCATTCCATTTTACGCATCAGCTGCATATGGAGTCTTCAGCAATAGGGTCTTACCACTGGCCTTTGGTGGGTCATCAAGTACTCTGACAGAAGTCAGTCATGGTTTTGGGAAACCTTGTAGGTTTCTGTGATCAAAAGCTCATTGTGGATGGTAGGCCCAAGCTGGAAGTGGGGGTTACAGGTCAGTGTCCACTAAGAAATTGAGGGGAAACATAACTACTATACAAGAGTTAGAGAGGAGAGAGATAGAGGGGAGAGGGGGAGAGGGAGGGAGGGAAGATGTAGGAGATTTAGGTTAGTCTTGATCCTACCTTCTCCAGTGTCTTATGGTTCAGGTGTTTCCTGTAAGGGTCTAGTGAAGGTTCAGCCATTTGGTCTGTCTTTTAGGAAGTAGAATTTTATGGTACCATTGCCATTTGGGTCCGGATTACTGTTTTCCACCCTTTGATTCCCTCCCCGCCCTCCCATCCATCTTATTGTCTAGTCCATGAGGTGCTTGCTGGGTATGTAAGTATCTTGGGTAGATTCAGGTTAGGTGTTGTAGATGAGTGAGACTATGTGTCAATCTTTTTTTTTTCTATGATTGGGTAAGTTCGCTGAGAATGATCTGTTCCAGGTTCAACCATTTTTCCTCAAATATCTTTATGTCGTTTTTTCTTACTGCTGTATAGAATTCCATTGTGTAGATATACCACATCTTTGTTATCCATTCTTCTAATGATGGACATCTGGGTTGATTCCAGCTTTTAGCTATTACGAATTGAGCGGCTACAAACATGGTTGAGCAAATCGCTCTGGCTTTTGGTTTGAAGGTTTTAGGGTAGATGCCCAAAATGGTATAACTGGGTCTGTTGGTATTTCTATAGTCAGCTTTTTCAGGAGTCTCCATATTGCTTTCCAAAGTGGTTGTACCATCCTGCATTCCCACCAACAGTGAATGAGTGTCCCTGCTTCTCCACATCCTCGCCAGCATTTATTTTCATTTGACCTTTTGATGTTGGCCGTCCTTATTGGGGTAAGGTGGAATCTCATAGTTGTTTTAATTTGCATTTCTCTGATGATTAGGGATGATGAACATTTTCTTAGGTGTGTGTTTGCCATTTGTATCTCTTCCTCTGTGAATTGCCTGTTTAACTCTGTGCCCCATTTTGTGAGTGGGGTATTTGTCTTCTTATTGTTTAGACTTTTGAGTTCTTTGTAAATTCTAGAGATAAGGCCTCTATCAGTTGGATAACCTGCAAATATTTTCTCCCATTCTGTGGGTATTCTATTGGCTTTGCTTATTATATGCTTGTCTGTTAAGAAACTCTTCAGCTTCATATGATCCCAATGGTTGATTGACTGTTTAAGAACTTGAGCCACTGGGATTTTGTTCAGGAAGTCTTTTTCCATTCCTATATCATGGAAAGTACTTCCTAAATTTTCTTCCAGTAGTTTTCGAGTTTCTGATCTTATGTTGAGGTCTTTGATCCATTTGGATTTGAGTGTAGTGCATGGTGAAATATGTGGATCAAATTTTAGTTTCCTGCATGTGGTTATCCAGTTTGTCCAGTACCATTTGTTGAAGATGCTATCTTTTTTCCAGTCTATATTGTTTGGGCCTTTGTCGAATATCAAGTAGCTATAGTTGCTTGGCCCAAAATCCGGGTCCTCAAGTCTATTCCATTGGTTTATACTCCTGTTTTTATGCCAGTACCATGCTGTTTTTATTACTATGGCTTTGTAGTATAGCTTTATATCAGGTATGGTGATGCCACCAGAGGTATTTCTTTTGCTGAGAAAAATATGGAACGCTTCACGAATTTGCGTGTCATCCTTGTGCAGGGGCCATGCTAATCTTCTCTGTATCATTCCAATTTTAGTATATGTGCTGCCGAAGCGAGCACATGTGAGGCATTCTTGTTGAGGAGGTCAATCAATGTGCATGTGTGGGTGAATGTACCCACATAAGTTATGAGGCAGTCTTCATATTTAATGTGCTAAACTTTGCTTCTATGACCTGTACTTGCTTGTCAACATCTCTTCATTCTCTTTCTTTTTCCTTTCACTTTTGGTTCGCCGGCAAGCTGCATCTGCAGCTTTTGTACAGCATGTTTAGCTATCATTTGGATCCTTGTGGTTGTGTTGTACTTGTGTGTCTGTGGGTTGCTATAGCCCTAATTTTATGGACACTTCTCTCTTGACTTTATAATATGGGACAGTTTACCTCTAAATCCAATACTGCCTTAGAATCTCCCAGGGCATGCTAGAGAGTAGAAGGCCCAATTTAATTGATAATCAGGCTTGACAGACCTGGGATTGCCTTCTTAAACTGGTGCCATGGCTGCCAGAAGGAAACCTCTTTGATTGGGACACTTGGGATAGGGTAGATGCCCTTGTTTGTAGGGCACATGTGGAGAAGGATCAAATATCCCTCTTAGGGGTCCTCCCTATGATCTTGGCCCTCAAGGGCTGCTTCTCTCCAAGGCCAACCAAACATAAACAAAAGACAGAGGAAAAAGATAGTACACAGCCTGATCCAGCTATTTCTCCTGGAGATACAGCTTTAAAAACCCCAGAAAAGGGTACATCTTAACAACTCTCACTCGATCCCTGGACTTCTGGGGGACATCTTCTACTTCCTCTATTGACTAACCCTTTCTGGACCCCCTCAGCCCCTCCTTCATATTTGGCTGCCAAGCCACCAGAAAATAAAGCTTTTTCATTTCCCATCAATCTAAATCCTGGGGGCAATCACCCTGCTGACTGGTATCCATGGGAAGCTCAGGACTTTAAGGAGCTTAAAAAGCTGGTCTTGGAGGATGGACCTAACTCTCCTTGGGCTGAGACCCTATTACAGGGACTTGCCCAACAACCTTGTATAACCCAAGATTGGAAAAATCTAGTCAGGGCTGTCTTGTCGGGTCCCATATACCTTAAGTTGTGTGCCTATTTTAGAGATGAGTGTTATGCACAGGCAGAACGAAACCAAAATCAACAGCCCCTGTGCCAATAACTTTTGGGATGCTCTCCGGTACCTCTGATCAATATGCTACAGGCACTCAACAGGCAGCTATACCTAATCCGTATACGGACCAGGTCAGGGCACTGGGATTGGTGAGATGGAAAAAGTTTGATGAGGGACCTTCTGAACCCCCCCCCTTATGGGTATTACTTACAAACCATCTGAGGACTTGGCTACATTTATAGATAGGGTGAAAAAAAAATCTCCAAAGAAAATTTCCCCCAGGGGCATTATGGGATCATTTTACTAAAATGTTGGTTTGTGAAGGGATGATGGTAATCACCGCCTTGCCTGTGTGGGTTTCCAGGACAACTCCATGAGTAGATGGATTGTAGCCACCAAGAACATTGGCACTCTATCTCCCATCAAGTAGAGCCATGGCTGCCGCCCTTCAGGAAAATAAACAGAGAGATTTGGCCACTATGATCTGCGCATTACAGTTAAACCCTAAAAAGTCAACATGTTTTGGGTGTGGGGACAAGGGCCACTTTAAAAAGGAGTGCCCCGGGCTGGAGAGAGATGGCTTAGTGGTTTAGTGCTTGCCTGTGAAGCCTAAGGACCCCGGTTCAAGGCTCGATTCCCCAGGACCCACATTAGCCAGATGCACAAGGGGGTGCACACATCTGGAGTTTGTTTGAAGTGGCTAGAGGCCCTGGCATGCCCATTCTCTCCCTCCCTCCCTTCCTCCTTTCCTCCCTCCCTCCCTCCCTTCCTCCCCCTCTTTCTTTCTCTCTCTCTGCCTCTTTCTCTCTGTTGCTCTCAAATAAATAAATAAATAAAATAAACAAACAACAAAAAAAAGAAATGCCCCAAAACGTCAAAGCCTCCCCCACCCTCTGGGGGGACGACCAATGCCCTTCACACCCCCTGCCCTAAATGCAAAATGGGGTTTCATTGGGCTAGGGAGTGTTGGTCAAATTTACATACAGGGAAAGCCTTTAAACTCCTCCCAGGGCTCCCTGCAAGCCCTGTTAAATAAGGGGAAAGAGATCATCAAAGCCCATTGGACCATCCCTCTGGTCCCTGGCCTTAGACCCAAAATTATTTTAAATATTGGCAATAAAAGATTCAAACTTCTCATCAACACTGGAGCAGACCGAATGGTCCTGAGAAAGGAGGAAGTGAGCCCCTCTTGACAGCTTGTGCCCAGCCCTCCCCTACTGGGAGTTGGCAGGCAATCCACCTCCTGGGAGACTGCCACATGGCTCCCTTGGACTGACCCAGGTGGGGACAGGGGAGATGTCTGCCCTCTTGTGATGACTGGGCTCACTGCTCACTTACTGGGGCAAAACATCCTTGGAGATGCTGAGGCTTTCATCACTACTGACCATAAGGCCTTTTATAATGATTTATTAGATAAGAAAGAAAATCATCAACAGTTTGAGGAATGGAGGGAATGTCATCCCAATTACAGAGATGACCTTTACTTTGAACAACTCAGACAAAAGTACTCCAATGAACACCCCCAATTCTAAGGGCCACTGCCCAGCCCTCCCCTCATTTAAAATCCAGTGGAGACTGGGGGATCCTATATGGGTTGAGCAGTGGCCTCTCCCTTCTTCTAAGTTATGCCAACTCCACATACTTATTGATCAACAATTGGAGGCCGGACATATCTGTCTCTCCACTAGTCCCTGGAACTCTCCTATCTTTGTCATAAAAAAGCCTAATGGGTCCTGGAGATTTTTGCATGATTTAAGGAAGATAAATGAATGCATGATCCCCTTAGGAACCCCCCAGAGGGGACTCCCATGGATCCCAGCTATTCCCAATATATATACCATATTACTATCATTGACATTGAAGATTGCTTCTTCTCTATCCCTCTCCATCCAGGAGACATGGAAAAATTTGCATTCTCTGTAACTGCTGTTAATTTTTGTGGCCCAGATAGGACACTTGAGTGGACTGTCTTACCTCAGGGCATGGTTAATAGCCCACCCATTTGTCAATATTACCTGCCATCCATTTTCTCTTCTCTTATCAATCTCCCCAATACCCTGTTTCATATTTACATGGATGATATTATTCTTGGATGCCTAGAATCCTCCCCACTCCAGGACCTTACCCACAAATTCCATCATACTCACAACTTTAAAGTAGCTCCTGAGAAAGTTCAAACTGTGCCTCCCTTTAAGATCTTGGGCTCAATCCTTACCCTAGTTACAGTTTCACCTGTTAAACCACAACTTTATATTCAGGATTCTTACACCTTGCCTCAACTCCAAAAGCTCCTGGGAGAAATTAACTGGACGAGGCCCTGGATACCTACAACCACTGAGGAATTATCCTTCTTGTCTGACCTACTAAGGGGCCTTGATCTTTTGTCCCAAGTAACCCTAGCACCTGGGCAGAATCAAGTTCTCCATAGAGTCCAGGATGCCATAGATAACTCTAATCTCAAACAATTTGACCATGATCTCCCTCTTTCCTTCTACATTTTCCCTGGGGAGACCCTGACTACTGCCCTGTTGGCTCAAAAGGGCAAGCCTATTCAGTGGACTCACCTCTCGACTGGTGGGGCTCCTAGGGTCTATTCTTTAAGAAACCAAGTAGCTGATTGCATCATTAAGGGAAGGGAAACTGCCATTAGACTCTTTGGTATTGAGCCTCACTCCATTATTACCCCATATAAGATAACTAATTTCACTTGGCTCCAAAGAAATAATGTAAGGGTCTCTATGGCACTTGAAGGATTCCTGGGTACCACTGACTGCCATTATGGCCCTCATAAGTGGATGAGCTCTTTTTCCAGGTTGGAGTGGAGAACCCTCAGTCTTTTCCTACCTCAACCCAACCCTGACTTCCTCATTGCCTTTACCGATGGGGGATGCCTGGGGGCTTCCCTGGTTGTATATTCCCCCCTTTAAATTGGGGGTCAAACCTAAGCCCAACAAGTCTATCTATCAGGAAATAGAGGGATCAACACAGTACAAAGAGCTTTTTGCAGTTGTTCTGGCTATACATACTATTCAGGAGCCATTCAACTTATTTACTGACAGCCTCTATGTGGTAAACTTACTGCCCAATCTTATTGAAGCTCACATTAGACTTGATTCCAACCTTATCTACCCCTTAATGATCCAGGCTCGTGCCCCACTCAAACAAAAAGTCCACCCTATGTTCATACAATATCTTCAAGGCCATCAAAATTTATCACTTTTCCTGTCTGAAGGAAACAGCTTGGCTGATCAATTGGCCTCTACAGCTCACTGTCACGCTGTCTCAGAGGCTATCCAATTTCATTCCCTAACCCACACCAAATGGAGAGGCCCATTGACTGGGGCCTGGAGAGGACCAGACCCACTCCTCACAGTAGTGAGACAGTTTGGATGTATCTTCCCTCAAGATGAAAAAAGACCCATTTGGATACCAGTGAGGGACCTAAAATACTTACCCCAACAAGGAGACATGATAATCACCTCTCCAGGGAGTGTCCCACCCCTGAGGACTATTCCTAAAATGGTCTTAACCCTGCTAAAACAAACAATTCCCCCCCCCCCACTTGCAGAGGGTTGCTGGCTTTGCCTCTGATCTGGGCCTCCCCAGCTGCTTGCAGTAATCACCAATTATACAACTACAGTTGCCCACACGACCCTACTCATTGGGTTGGGAATAACTGCAGGCATGGCCACCAGGACAGCTGGGATGGGTATGGTAGTCCATCTCCACAGAAAGCTCTCTCTCCAGTTGATCAGTGACATAAAAGCCATGTCCAACACTATCCTTGATCTCCAACAACAGCTAGATTCCCTGGCTGAGGTAGTCCTGCAAAACAGGAGGGGACTAGACCTATTAATGGCCGAAGAGGGAGGCATATACTTGTTTGTACAGGAAAAGTGCTGTTTCTATACCAATAGGTCGGGAATCATTCAGGACAAGATCAAAAGGCTCAAGAGACCTGGAGAGGAGACAGTGGGACCTTCAAGACAACCCACTGTGGATAAACTTACATGGCTTCTTATCCTACCTTCTCCCCCTACTTGGGCCCCTCCTTCTCCTTCTCCTTCATCCTCACTGTTGGGCCTTGTGTAATTAACAAAATTACACAATTCATTCACCAGAAGCTAGAGGCAATAAAAATCCATCAGGTTGAGATACATTACCATAGGCTGGCAATTCAGAATTAAGTTCCTTATATGACCCACTGCCACCTCCTCTGCTATCCATGTGACTGATGATGGGTAAGATCTCAGACTGACTGAGACAACCTAAGCCAGGCCATGGAGTGGGTTCTCAGCGAGCTAAACACATGGTACCCAGTGACGAGTAAGATCCCTAGAGGGGGACAACCTAAGACAGGGGCCATGGTGACTAATGCTCTTACAAAAGCAACAGGGGGAGATGTTGGGCCTTGAGAGGCCCAGACGTGAGGCCTAGTAGAACTTCCTGAGCCTAGCTAAAGGTTGGTGAACTGCCTCTGGCCAGCTATGACTGACTCAGCAGGGGGCGAAATGGCTAGGTTTTCAGTATCAGGGATGTATTACCTCTCATGGAGCAGGCCTCCAGTCCAACTTGAGGGCAGTTGGTTTCCACCATGACAGACATGCTTCTATTGCACCCATTGGCTCATTTGGCCTGGCTGGTCAAATATAAGGCGTGACTGTGTCCACTATTGGGTATCTTCACTAGTGATTTCTCTCTCTCCCATTGAACTGCTTGCAAAATGACTTCTTCCAGCTTTCTGTCAGCTGGTGTACATGGAGGAGGTTATCAACTCAGTTCCAGCAGGATTTCTCAGTGGCCTTGCAGCCCAAGTATGTAGAATCTTCAGCAATAGCAATTTACCATCTCCATCTATTCCTGGTGGGAATCCAAGGGCCTTGCAATGTCCTATAATGTTTTTGGGGCATCAGGCACCTCCTTGGCCAGCAACTCTTTGGAAGGTATCCCATCTCTGGCACTGAAAATTTTCTAGGAGCAATCTATGCCTCCTGAGTGTTCCATTGTTCAAAAAAGTAGGTTTCCATATAAGTTATTTATAACCTCTTAGATTTTGATTAGCCCTCCCCCTACTTTTCCTTTACTCAGTCTCTTCCCCTGACCTCACTTAGGCCTTTTCACCCCCATTAATCTATACTTCTACTTACATATATACAATACCATCCTATTAAGAACCCCTCCCTTGCTTTCTATTCCCTTTATATCTGCTTTCTAGCTTATTGGCTTCTGTTACTGAGTTTTCTTCCTACTCACACAGAAGTACAATCATCTGTAGCTAGGATCCACATATGAGAGAGAGCATTTGATGTTTGGCTTTCTGGGTCTGGGTTACCTCACTCAGTACAATCCTTTACAGATCCATCCATTTTCCTACAAATTTCAAAACATCATTTTTCTTTACCGCTGAGTAGAACTCCATTGCATAAATGTGCCATATCTTCATTATCCACTCACAAGGGACATCTAGGCTGGTTCCATTTCCCAGCTATTATAAATTGAACAGCAATAAATGTGGTTGAGCATGTACTTCTAAGGAAATGAGATGAGTCCTTAGGATATATGCCTAGGAGTGCTATAACTGGGTCATAAGGTAGACCAATTTTTAGCTGTTTTAGGAACCTCCACACTGATTTCCACAATGGCTGGACCAGATTGCATTCCCACCAAAATTATAGAAGGGTTTCTCTTTTTCTGCATCCTTGCCATTATTTATGGTCATTTGTTTTCATGATGGTAGCCAATCTGACAGGAGTGAGATGGAATCTCAATGTAGTTTTAATCTGCATTTCCCTGATGACTAAGGATGTAGAACATTTTTTAGATGTTTATATGCCCCCTGATCTTTAAAAAATTTTTATTTATTTATCTTAAAGGGAGAGAGAGAGAGAGAGAGAGAGAGAGAGAGAGAGAGAGAGAGAGAGAGAAAGAGAGAGAGAGAGAGAGAGAGAGGGAGGGAGGGAGGAAACGACACAAATAGGGCATGCCAAGGCCTCTAGCCACTGCAAGTAAAACTCCAAATGTATGCACCACCTTGTGCATCTGGCTTTATACAGGTATTGGAGAATTGAACTTGGGTCCTTTGGCTTTGCCAGCAAGCACCTTAATGGCTAAGCCATTTCTCCAGCCCCACAGCATAGATCTTTATATGCTAAAGACATGTTGTTGTACTTCCTAAGTCTTACCCTCTCTACTGAAGGTATTGGCTTCAGAGTTCTCAGGCTCTACAGCAGTGAACAGTGGCTTCAGAGATTGAGCCACCCACTCATCTCAGGATCAGGGGTATCAAACCACAGTGTTAGTCTCAGTTGATAATAACAGCTCTTGGCCACCAAGGATGGGGTTATACACTTCACTGTGTTAGTCCAGCCTCCTGCAGCCTGTATTTTCAGTTTGTCATGATCTGGCCCTGCTGCTTTCCCTATTTGTTTCCTAGGACAGTCACCCCCCCTAGGGCTATGGCAGATTGAATTCCTGCTACCAAACTTGTGGTTATTTCCTCTTCTCAGGGCCCCAGTGTAGTTCATTTTTATATAATAAATTTTCTCTCAGGATGGCATTTGGCCACTGCCCTCTGATTCATATACAGTGACAAATAGTATTCTTCACCACTGTTGACCCAACTTCCAGAGGAATCAGTTTCTTCTTTCAAGCAGATCTGTGACTCCTGAGAGCTGTCAGCTTGATCTAAGGGTAGTACTGTCAGTATTTTTCATAAGAAATGTGTGCCTTATCTTTTTACTTATTTATTCATTTATATTATTAAGTAGAAAGTTTGTTTGAACACATCATATGTTGTACCATCATTTTCCTCCTCCTTGGCCCCACTCCACTGGGGGTCCTCCTGTGTGGCATTGCTGGTATTAACCATGAAGTTGTGGGTTATGTGTGTGAGAGCAGTAGTCAGTCATGGATGAGACAATGTTTCTGATCATTCTCTCCCACCCTGTAGTTCCTGCAAAATGAAGAGTTCCTTAGCAAGGCTAAAGATTTCAGTTTGTGGAATTTAGCATTTAGGCTGTTGCCCTAGTTTTTGGATGGAAAAAAAATGTATATATATTTAGAGAGAGCAATAGAGAGAACGAGTGAATGAGAGAGAATTGGTAGACTCCAGCCACTGAAATTGAACTCCAGACACTTGTAACACTTAGTACACATATGGGATCTTGTGCTTACCTCACTTTTGTGCATCTGGTTTGAGTGGGACTTGGAGACAGATTGAACATAGGTCCTTGGGCTTCACAGGCAAGCACCTTAACTGCTAAGCCATCTCTCCAGCTGTGGATTCTATTTTTTATTATTTATTTATTTTTTGAGGTAGGATCTCACCCTAGCCTAAGCTGACCTGGAATTCACTATGCAGTTTGACACTGGCCTAGAATTCACCTCCTACCTCTGCCTCCCAAGTACTGTGATTCAGGGCCTCTAGCCCCTGTATCCAATTACAGATGCATGCACCAGTCTGTGTGCATCTGGCTCTATGTGGGTACTGGCAGAATTGAACTCAGGTTGTTAGGCTTTGCAGGCAAGTGCCTTAACTACTGAGGCATCTCTCCAGCCCTGAATTCTTATACTTACTCTTTTCCTCACATGGAGAAAGTGTCTAGTCTCCTGTTTACACCTGGCATTCTATTGCTCACTCTCTTTTTAATAGCCACTTAGGTCATATTCTGATTTAGATTATGTAAAGTTCTAGGTTTTTTCAATGTGAAGATATAATTTTGTGATGTCAGTATTGGTTAGCTGCAAGAAGCAGATGGTCACCTTCCAGTTATAGTGATACATGTAGACAGTTATTGTCTCATTGTATTATTCAGGCTTACTTCAAACTCCTGATTTTAAGCAATCACCTCTCCTAACTTCCTAATTATCTGGCTCCATAGGCAAGCTCCAGCACCCAGCTTTGAGAGCCAATTTGCAGTAGTGTTTTATTGTTTCTGTTTTTTAATTAAATTAAATTTAAAGTTTTGTTTCATGAGAGAGAGAGAGAGCGAGAGAGAGACTTAGTGTGCATGTGTGACATTGCATTTGCCTCACTTTTTGTGCTTATTGGGATCTGGAGAGTTGAATATGAATCCTTAGGCTTTCCAGGCAAGTGACTTAAGGGCTATGCCATCTCTCCAGACCTAATTTATTTTTTATTGACAACTTCCATAAATATAAATAAAACATGGTAATTCTCTCCCCCCACTTGCCCCTTTGCAATTCCACTCTCAATCACATCCCCTTCCCCTGTCAATCCGTCTCTCTTTTATTTTAATATCATCATATTTTCATCCTATTATGATGGTCTTGTTTAGGGATGTCAGATACTGTGAGATCATGGATATCCAGGCCATTTTGTGTCTGAAAGATTTCATTGTAAGTACTCCTACCCTTCTTTTGGCTCCTACATTCTTTTTACCACCTCTTCTGCAATGGACTCTGAGCCTTGGAAGGTGTGATAGAGATGTTTCAGTGCTTGCTGAGCACTCCTCTGCTATTTCTTCTTAGTAAGATGCTATCTTTTGAATCATCCCAGAGGTCACTGCCATCTGAAAAGAGACTTCTCTAACGAAAGGTGAGAGTAGCATTACTATATGGGTATGAACATTAAGAGAAGTGCTTACTGGGAAGTTTGGTGAGCATAGTATTTACATTTAGCCAGACAGCAGCAGATGTTACACCCCTAGGGTTCATGACTACCCCTATTGTAGGTTTTCAGTATCAGGGATGTATTGCCTCCTGTGGAGCTGGCCTCCAGTCCAATTCAAGAGCAGTTCGTTTCCCACATAATAGAAATGCCACTATTGCACCCCTATTGAGCCACTATTGGTTCATTTGGCCTATGTGGCCAAATTTAAGACTTGCAGTGCCCATTGTGGTTTATCTCCACTGGTGATTTTGTTCTTTCCCATAGAACTGCATGCAGTATAGCTTTTTACAGCTTTCTGTCAGCTGGTCCATGTGGAGGGGATTTTCAACTCAGCACTAGTAGGATTTCTTGCAGCCCAAGTATGTGGAGTCTTCAGCCATAGGGTCTTACCATCTATTCCTGATGGGAAACCAAGAGCCTCAGCAATGGCCTGTAATGTCTGGCCAACAACTCACTGGAAAGTATCCTATCTCTGGCACTTAAAATTTTCTAGTAACAATCTATGGCTTCTGGGTGTGCCATTGTTCAAAAAAGTAGGTTTCCATATAACGTATTTATACCCTCTTAGATTTTGATTGCCTCTCCATCCACCTTTTCTTTACTCAATCTCTTATCCTGACTGTATTGTTTCTATTTTTAATTGAGGTTTATGTCTTATTTATTTATTCAGTGTTTTTTGTTCATCAAAAAATTAAATACATTTCAGATGCTTCTTTCAGGTATATATTTCATTGACTGTCCTGTTAATAAGCAAAATCCACACAAGAAGAGACTTCACCTGTTCCTTAAACTCCAATCATCTTCTTTTTGACTAACATAAATATAATGAGGTTCCTAAATTTTTTAGATGCAGTCATGTGAATTCAGTGATACAGATTATTGGTCAGGTTTTTTTTTTCAAACATTCATTTTTCTTTTCTTTGAGATAAAATGCTGTGTATTCCAGGCTGGTCTCAAACTTGCTATGGAGCTGAAGATGACCTTGAACTTCTGATCTTCCTGTCTCTAGCTTCTGAATTCTGATTTCAAGCATGTGTCACCACATCTGATTTATGCAGTGGGGATTGAATTAGGCTTTGTGCGTGCTAGGCTAGCATTCTTCTAACTAAGCAGCTTCCTTAGCCCCATGATTCTATTTCTGAAAGATTCAATATAGACAATATTACTAGCATGTACAAACTTTTTCATTGATTTTAGTTTTTCTCTCACAGAAATTTTACAAAAGTTCCAGAATTAGGACTTCTGGTTAAGATGGCAGCATAGAAACCATGCCAAAGCAGCCTATGGGAGAAAAAGCCAAAGAAACCCCAGAAAAATACACACGTTTACGAAAAAGTGTGGTGTATGAGAATTTAAAATGGCAGCAGAGAAGTAGGAGAGTCCCAGAGCATACAGAGCCCACGCAGGTAGGATGAAGCAGCTCTGTCAGTGGTGCCCTGGCTCCAGCAGTGGAAGCGGCAGTGGAAGACACAGCTCTAGCTCTGGCAGCAACAGCAGTGGCTCTGGCACTGGCAACAGCAACAGCAGCAGCAGACCCAGCAGCAGCAGTGGCAGCTTCAGCAGCAGCAGCAGCAGCAGCGGCAGCAGCAGCAGCAGCAGTGGTGGATCCAGCATCAGCAGCTTCAGCAGCAAACAAAGCAGCAGCAGCTTCAGCAGCAGCAACATGGTGGACCCAGCAGTGGCAGCTTCAGCAGCAGCAGCGGCGGTTCCATCTGCAGGGCCACAGTTGCCATGCTCGGATTGCCCCACAGGAAAAGCCAATGCCCAGCTCCAGAAACAGAACAACAGTCCAGAAACCCAGCCAGCCAACTTGACTGAGACCAAAATCCTCTAAAAAGTTAACTGGAATTGCACCAGGGAAAGGTCTCACTTAGTCACAAGCTTACTTGGAACCCTCAACAGACCAGAAATCTTAACCTCTTTGTTGATAGAGGATCTGGTTGTTATAACACTTACACTTGCATAAATACTCCTTGCTGTTGTTTGAATTTGTACAGTGTTTAGTTAAATTTTAGAATCTACCTGTATTTTGTTCCACTAAGCCTAGTTGAATACTCCCATAGCAGGCAAACCCAACACCTAGGAACACTTTTCTAGATACTCTGAGAGTGTTAAGAGCCACACCTAACATCTTAATCTCCTACCCTGAAGATATATAAAATCAGATCAATTGATACATCTAAGAATACCCAGATAGCTAGAAAATCCAAGCATTAACTTAATCCAAGATGCAAAAATATATACATTATAACACAAGAAACACTAAAAGGAAAGACAATATAAGTCCACCTAAAAGTATTAATGCAGCAGACATGACCTACAGTGAGAACGAGTTAGAGGAAATGCCTGAGAAAGAGTTCAAAAGAATGATTGTAAATATATTAAAGGAGTCAAAGAACGAGTGAATGGAATCAAAGAAGAAATCAAAGAGGAAATCAAAGAAGACGTAGGACACTAATTTCATGAAATAAAGAAGGAGATATAAGACATACATAAGGAAATAGACATAATAAAGAAAACCCAGTCAGAATTACTAGCAATAAAGAACACAGTTAATAAAATAAAAAACTATGTAGAAAATCTCACCAATAGAACAATGGAGAGGACAGAATTTCTAAGCTAGAAGGCCAGGTGGCAGATCTAATAGTGTCAAAAAAAGATAAAGACAAACTTATAGAAAAGTATGAGTGGGAATTTCAAGATATTCAGGACACTATGAAAAGATTAAATATAGGAATTAAGGGCATAGTAGAAGGAGAAGAATTCCACTCCAAAGGCATAATAGAAGTCCTTAACAAAATCATAGATGAAAATTTCCCCCAAATTGGGAAAGAGGTGCCAATGCAGATACAGGAAGCCTTTAGAACCCCAGCCAGACAAAACCAGGAAAGAACCTCTCCTAGCCATAACATAATCAAACTACAAAACACACAATCTCCCCCCAATCCCCCCCCCCCAAAATACTGAAAGCAGTTAGAGAGAAAAATCAAGATACCTACAAAGGCAAGCCCATTAGGATCACAGCAGATTATTCAACACAAACTTTAAAAGCCAGAAGGGCGTGGAGTGATGTACTCCAAGTTGTGAAAGAAAGCAATTGTCAACTAAGGTTACTTTATCCTGCAAAGCTATCCATTCAAATAGATGGAAAAATAAGGACATTTCATGACACAAGCAGTTTAAAGGAGTATTTGAAGACAAAACCAGCTCTACAGAAAATACTTGATAGAATCCTTCATGCTGAAGAAAAGGAAAAGCACACATATAAGGAACCTAGAAAAAACAAGCAAAACTCAAATACTAGTTAACACAAGAGAGCACAGGTAGAACCAGAACCACAAAAAAATTTAAAAATGGCAAACATAAATACACACCTTTCAATAATATCTCTTAATATTAACAGCCTCAATGCCCAAACCAAAAGACATAGGTTTGCAGAGTGGGTTAAAAAGCAGAATCCTACAGTTTGTTGTCTCCAAGAAACTCACCTTTCTACAAAGGATAGACATTATCTTAGGGTGAAGGGTTGGAAGACGGTGTTTCAAGCAAATGGGCCTAGAAAACAAGCAGGGGTTGCTATCCTAATATCTGACAAAGTAGATTTCAGTCCAATGTTAGTCAAGAAAGATAAGGAAGGTCACTTTATATTGCTTAAGGGCACACTCCAACAGGAGGACATTACAATCCTCAACATATATGCACCTAACATGGGGGCTCCCAAATTCATCAAACACTATTAGATCTAAGGTCACAGATAACACCAAACACAGTGGTGGTGGGTGACTTTAACACCCCACTCTCCTCAATTGACAGGTCATCCCGGGAAAAAATAAACAGAGAGGCATCTGGACTAAATCAGGTCATGGAAGGAATGGACCTAGCAGATATATACAGGACATTTCATCCAAAGGCTGCAGAATATACATTGTTTTCAGCAGCATATGGAACTTTCTCTAAAATAGAACATATATAAGGACACAAAGCAAATCTTAACAAATTCAGGAAAATTGAAATAATTCCTTGCATTCTATCTGACCACAATGGAATTAAACTACAAATCAGTAGCAAGAAAGGCTGTAGAGCATACACAAAATCATGGAAACTAAACAATACACTACTAAATGATGAATGCGTCAATGAAGAAATCTGGAAAGAAATAAAAAAATTCATAGAGTCAAATGATAATGAGAACACAACATACCAAAATCTCTGGGACACATTGAAGGCAGTTTTAAGAGGTAAATTTATAGCCTTAAGTGCCTATATTAAGAAATTAGAAAGGTTGCAAGTCAATGAGCTAATGCTTCACCCTAAAACATTGGAAAAGGAAGTACAAGGCAAACCACAAATAGTATACAGGAAGAAATAATAAAGATTAGCACAGAAATTAATGAAATAGAAACAAAAAAAAATCCAAAGAATTAATGAAACAAAGAGTTGGTTCTTTGAATGGATAAACAAGATTGATAAACCCTTAGCAAATCTGACCAAAAGAAAGAGAGAAGAGACACAAGTTACTACAATCAGAGATGAAAAAGGTAACATCACAACAGATTCCAGAGAAATTAAAAAAATCATAGGGGGCTGGAGAGATGGCTTAGTGGTTAAGCGCTTGCCTGTGAAGCCTAAGGACTCCGGTTCGAGGCTCGGTTCCCCAGGTCCCACGTTAGCCAGATGCACAAGGGGGCACACGTGTCTGGAGTTCGTTTGCAGTGGCTGGAGCCCTGGCGCGCCCATCCTCTCTCTCTCCCTCTATCTGTCTTTCTCTCTATGTCTGTTGCTCTCAAATAAATAAAAAATGAACAAAAAAAAATTTAAAAAAAATCATAGGGACACAGTATACAAGCCTATACTCCACAAAGTATGAAAATCTGGAAGAAATGGCTGACTTCCTTGATTTATATGACCTACCTAGATTAAATCAAAATGAGAATAATCACTTAAATTGATCTATAGCGAGCATGGAGAGGAGATTGAACATTTATCAATAATCTCCCAACTATAAAAGCCCAGACTCAGATGGATTCACTTCTGAATTTTACCAGACCTTCAAGGAAGAGCTAACACCATTGCTTCTTAAGCTTTTCCAGGAAATAGAAAATGAAGGAATTCTAACATACTCCATCTATGAAGCCAGCATGACCCTGACACCAAAACCAGGCAAAGATAGAACAAAAAAAGAAAATTACAGACCAATCTCCCTCATGAACATAGATGCAAAAATTCTCAACAAAATATTGGCAAACAGAATACAAGAATATATCAAAAAGATCATTCACCCTGACCAAGTAGGCTTTATCCCAGTGATGCAGTGATTGTTCAACATGTGCAAATCTATAAATGTAATACATTATATAATGAGTATTTTGGGCATTTTTATCGACTATCAGGTGGCTATAGCTACTTGGGCTTACATCTGGGTCCTCAATTCTGTTCCACTGATATACATGTCAGTTTTTGTGCCAGTACCTTGCTGTTTTTGTTACTATGGCTCTGTTGTATAGGTTAAAATCAGGTCTGGTGATACCATCAACCTTATTTTTGTTGCTCAAGGTTATTTTAGATATTCGAGGTTTTTTTGTGATTCCAAATGAATTTTTGGATTGTTTTTTCTATTTCCCTGAAGAATGATTTTTGAATTTTGATAGGGATTGCATTAAATGTGTAGATTGCTTTTGGTAAGGTTGCCATTTTCACAATATTGATTCTTCCAATCCAAGAACAGGGATGTTTCTCCACTTTATAGTGTCTTCTGCAATTTCTTGCTTGAGTTTTTAAAGTTCTCATTGTAGAGATTCTTTACTTCCTTGGTTAGGTTTATTCCAAGGTACTTTATTATTTTTTTTGATGCAATTGTGAATGGGAGTGATTCTCTGATTTCATCCTCTGTGTGTTTGTTGTTAGCATATTTGAAGGCTACTGATTTCTGTGTATTTATTTTGTATCCTGCTGCATGTCTGTAGGTTTTGATCAGCTCTAACAGTTTGCTAGTAGAGCTTTTAGGATCCTTTATGTATAGAATCATGTCATCTGCAAATAATGATAAGTTGATCTCTTCATTTCTAATTTGTATCCCTTATATATGTGTCTCTTGCCTTATTGCTATGGCTAAGATTTCCAGCACTATGTTAAATAAAAGTGGGGACAGTGGACACCCTTACCTTGTTCCTGATTTTAGTGGAAAAGCTTCCAGGTTTTCCCCATTTAGTAATATGCTGGCTGTAGGCTTGTCATAAATAGCTTTTATTATATTGAGATATGTTCCTTCTATTCCCAGTCTCTGTAGGACTTTTATCATGAAGGGATGTTGGATTTTGTCAAATGCTTTCTCTGCATCCAATGAGATGATCATGTGATTTTTGTCCTTCAACCCGTTATATAATGTATTACATTTATAGATTTGCACATGTTGAACGATCACTGCATCACTGGAATAAAGCCTACTTGGTCAGGGTGAATGATCTTTTTGATATATTCTTGAATTCTGTTTGCCAATATTTTGTTGAGAATTTTTGCATCTATGTTCATGAGGGAGATTGGTCTATAATTTTTTTTGTTTGTTCGTTCTATCTTTGCCTGGTTTTGGTGTCAGGGTCATGCTGGCCTCATAGAAGGAGTTTGTTAGAATTCCTTCTTTTTCTCTTTCCTGGAAAAGTTTAAGAAGCAATGGTGTTAGCTCTTCCCTAATGGTCTGGTAAAATTCAGCAGTGAATCCATCTGGGCCTGGGCTTTTTTAGTTGGGAGATTATTGATAATTGTTTGGATCTCCATGTTTGATATAGGTCTATTTAAGTGATTAATCTCATTTTGATTTAATTTAAGTAGGTCATATAGATCAAGGAAATCATCCATTTCTTTCAGATTTTCATACTTTGTGGAATATATGCTTTTATTGTATGTCCCTATGATTTTTTGAATTTCTCTGGAATCTGTTGTGATGTTACCTTTTTCATCTCTGATTGTAGTAATTTTTGTCTCTTCTCTCTTTCTTTTGCTCAGATTTGCTATGGTTTATCAATCTTGTTTATCCTTTCAAAGAACCAATTCTTTGTTTCATTAATTCTTTGGATTTTATTTTTTGTTTCTATTTCATTAATTTCTGTGCTAATCTTTATTATTTCTTCCTATCTACTGAGTTTTGGTTTTCCTTGTTCTTCTTTTTACAAGTCTTTAAGGTGAAGCATTAGGTCGTTTACTTGTGACCTTTCTAATTTCTTAATATAGGCACTTAAGGCTATAAATTTACCTCTTAGAACTTCCTTCATTTTGTCCCAGAGATTTTGATATGTTGTGTTCTTATTATCATTTGACTCTATAAATTTTTTGAATTCCTTCTTGATTTCTTCATTGACCCATTCATCATTTAGTAGTGTATTGTTTAGTTTCCATGATTTTGTGTATGCTCTATAGTCTTTCTTGCTACTGATTTGTAGTTTAATTCCATTGTGGTCAGATAGAATGCAAGGAATTATTTTGATTTTCCTGAATTTTTTAGATATACTTTTTGTGGCTGCTCAATTATAATAGCTGGGAAATGCAACCAGCCTTGTGGTCCCTCAACTGATGAGTAGATAATGAAGATGTGGCACATTTATACAATGGAGTTCTACTCAGTGGTAAAGAAACATGAAGTTATGAAACTTGCAGAAAAGTGGATGGATATTGCAAGGATTATACTACGTGAAGTAACCCAGGCCCAGAAAGCCAAGCACCACATATTCTCCCTCATATGTGGATCCTAGCTGCAGATGATTGGGCTTCTGTGTGAGAAGGAAAATACTTAGTAGCAGAGGCCAGTATGTTTAAAAGGAATTATAAAGGGAAGAGAAAGGAAGGGAGGAGGGTACTTAATAGGCTGGTATTGTATAAATGTAAATACAATGATTGTCATGGGGAGGTAATATGATGGAGAATGGAATTTCAAAGGGGAAAATATGTGTTGGGGAACGGAGGGTATTACCATGGGATATTTTTTATAATCATGGAAAATGTTAATAAAAATTGTGAATAGAAAAAAAAAAAAAAAGAAGAGTAGAGGTGAGAGCGGACACCCATGTCTTGTTTATGATCTCAGTGGGAATTCCTCCAGTTTCTCATATTATTTGGGTCTTAGGAGCTTTGTATATAGCCTTTATTATGTTAAAATATGAACCAGCCTTGCCAATTCTCTCCAATGATTTCATCATGAAGTGATGTTGTCTCTTGTCAAAGGCCTTTTCTACATCTATCGAAATGGTCATGTGGGTTTTGTGTTTAACTTTGTTTAAATGATGTATTACATTGATAGATTTCAATATGTTGAACCACCCTTGCATTCATGAGATGAATCCCACTTGATCAAGGTGGATAATACTTTTGATTTGTTGGATTTGGTTTGTGTAGATTTTTTTTTCTTTTCGTCTATGTTCTTCATTGATATAGGCCTGTAGTTTATTTATTTATTTTTTTTGTGGCATCTCTGCGTGGTTTTGGCATTAGGGTGTTACTAGCTTCATTGAAGAATTTGGGGAGCTTTCCCTGTTCTCCAATTATGTGGCACAGTTTGAGAAAGACTGGTTTTATTTCTTCCACAATGATCTGATAGAATTAATCTGAGAAGCCATCTGGTCCTGGTCTCTTCTTTTTGGGGAGGTTTTTAAAAAATTATTACCTTTTAAATCTCAATGAGTGTGATAGGTTTGTTTAGGAGATTAATCTGCTCATTGTTTAGCTTTGGTAGATGGTATGTGTCCAGGAAATCATCAATTTCCTCCATATTATACAGTTTTGTGGAGTAGAGGTTTTTGAAATAAGTCCTGATGAATCTCCCAATTTCACTTATGTCTGTTGGATCTCTCCTTTTTGATTTTGAATTTTGGTATTTTGAAGCATCTCTTTTTTCTGCTTGATCAAATTGGCCAGGGGTTTGTCAATCTTGTTTATGTTTTCAAAGAACCAGCTCTTTGTTTCATCAATTTTGTTAATGCTTTTTAGTTTCAAATTCCTTATTTTCTGCTCTGATGTTAATTATTTCTTTTTGTCTGGAGATTTTTGGGTTGGATTCTTCTTGCTTTTTCAATGCCTTTAGGTGGATGGGTAGGTTATTGACTTGGGATCTCTTTGTCTTTGTTATGATGGCATTTAGTGCTATGAATTTTCCCCTGAGGACTGCCTTCATTGTGTCCCATAAGTTTTGGAACAATGTGTTCTCATCGTCAGTCACTTCTAGAAATTTCACAGTTTCATTTTTTATTTCATCCATGACACATTTATTGTTTAAAAGTGTGCTGTTCAGTTTCCAGGAGCTGATGGGATTCTTGCTGGGTCTTTTGTTGTTAATTTCTAGCAATATAGCATTGTGGTCTGATATCATGCAGGGAATCATGTCCATGTTCCTAAATATATGGAAGCAGTCTTTGTGACCCAGTATATGATCTATTTTAGAGAATGTTCCATAGGCTGTTGAGAAGAATGTGTAGTCTGGATTTGGGATGGAATGTTCTATATATGTCCATTAGGTCTAAGTGATCTATGGTTTTGTTGAGCTCTCTTACTTCCCTCTTGAGTTTCTGTTTGGGTGATCTATCTATTACTGATAATGGTTGTTGTAGTCCAGTTCGCATTGCTGGTAGAAATCACCCAACCAAGAGTAGCTTATGGGAAAAAGAGGTTTATTTTGGCTCATAGGCTGGAGGGGAAGCTTCACGATGGCAGGGGAAAACGATGGCATGAGCAGAGGGTGGACATCACCCCCTGGCAAACATAAGATGGACCACAGCAACAGAAGGGTGTGCCAAACACTGGCAAGGGGAAACTGGCTTTAATACCCATAAGCCCACCCCCAACAATACACTCTCTCCAGGAGGCATTAATTCCCAAATACCCATCAGCTGGGAACCTAGCATTCAGAACACCTAAGTTTATGGGGGACACCTGAATCAAACCACCACATTCTGCCCCTGGCCCCCATAAACTGATATCCATACATGATGTAAAATACAATGCATTCAGTCTGACTTTAAAAGTCCCCATAGTTTTTATCAATTCCAATGATGTTCATACATCCCCATAGTCCAAGATCTTTTAACTGAGCCATAATACCAAAAATAACCTCAAAAAACCCGTAATGACACAGAATAAATATTCACACTGCAAAAGATGGCATTGGGCATAGCAAAGAAACATTCAACCAATGCAAGATTTAAAACAACTGGGACAAACATCAAACTCTGTAGCTTCAAGTCCAGCAACTCTAGCCAGTGACAAATCCTCAAGTCCAATAATTCTAACAGCAACAAGTCTCTGGCATTCCAATTCCGCCCCTCCAGCTAGGCTACTCACAGTCCTAGGAAACTTCATTGGGGCTGGCAGCTCCTCTGCAGCCATCTCATGGTCCCGGCATCTCCACTGGGTCTCCACTGCAATCCATGGTTTGTCCTCATGGCCCCATGGGGTCTCTATGCAGGCAACCAGCAAACCTGCTTCACACTGCCCATGGCCATTTCCAAAACACAAGACCGTGTTGCAAACTCAATGACCCTCTTTCCAGCATTTCTTATATTCCACGATACCAGGTAGAGTGCCAATTTGTTAATCCAGGGGGGGAATAAAGCAGACTTTGAAGAACAGGACACTCCTTGATCATTCAGGCCCCTTCTAAAGACTCGACATTCTTCTTGTTGCCCCAGTGCAGATCAGCTAGCCCAGTCTCAAAGGTTGTAATCTCTCAGTTGCAGCTGAATGGGCAGCAGTTCACCCAAAGATTTTCCTTTCTGTGCCATATCCCTCTGCACACACCAGTTCATTTCTACGCAAAGCAACCCTGCACAACTTCTCAGGACATGGGCACAAGAGCAATCTTCTCACACAAACTGCTAGCCCAGTCCAAGCAAAGCTGTTTCTCACCCTCATAAGCCAAACCGCACAGTCCATAGTTCTTACTGCCTTCAGGTCTTTCAGCTCTGACCAGATTTGTCCATCAAGCTGTACTTACAGCACTGTAAGGCATCTCTTAGGCCAAGATTTCAACTCCTTCCACATTCCTCTTGAAAATCAGCTACAAAAGGCCAAAGCCACAGAGTCAGGTGTCTAGCAGCAACCCCACTCCCGGTACCACTTTATTGTTGCAGTCTGGTTTGCATTGCTGGTAGAAATCACCCAACCAAGAGTAGCTTCTGGAAAAAGAGGTTTATTTTGGCTCACAGGCTTGAGGGGAAGCTTCACGATGGCAGGGGAAAACGATGGCATGAGCAGAGGATGGACATCACCCCCTGGCAAACATAAGATGGACCACAGCAACAGAAGGGTGTGCCAAACACTGGCAAGGGGAAACTGGCTTTAATACCCATAAGCCCACCCCCAACAATACACTCTCTCCAGGAGGCATTAATTCCCAAATACCCATCAGCTGGGAACCTAGCATTCAGAACACCTAAGTTTATGGGGGACACCTGAATCAAACCACCACAATGGTGTATTGAAGTTTCCAACTATGATGGTGTTGGTGGTTATTTCTATTTTATTGTCAAGTAGGTTTTGGTTTATGAACTGTGGTGCTCCTGTGTTTGGTGTATAAAGATTTGTGATTGTGATTTCCTCTTCATGGATCATTCCCTTGATAAGTAGGAGTTGGCCTTCTTTGTCTATTTTGATTATTTCTGGTTTGAAGTCTATTTTATCTGATATTAATTTAGCTATACCTGCTTGCTTCTTATTCTCATTTTCTTGGAATATTGTTTTCTACCCTTTCACCCTGAGGAGGTGTCTGTCTTTAGTGGTGGGGTGAGTTTCTTGAAGATAACACATTGAGAGGTCTAATTTTCTGATCCATCCTGTTAGCTTGTGTCTCTTGATGGGTGAAATAAAGCCATTTATATTTAGAATAATGACTGTTAGGTTTGATTTGATCCCTGCCATATTGTGTTGGTATATGTGGTTTGGTGTTTTCATGGACTTTGAAGTTTTTTGTGCCTTCTCTGAGTTTGGTTATTGTTGTCTGCTTCTTGTGGGCATTTGAGGTTGATTATTTGATTCTTCTGTGTGGAGAATTATCTGAAATACTCTCTGTAGGTTTGATTTTGTGTTCATATAATTGTAAAGCTAAATGTTGTCATGGAATGTTTTTCTTTCCCTGTCTATTATGAGGGATACTTTTGCTGGGTAAAGTCATTTGGGTTGGAAGCCATAGGTTCATAGACTTTTCAGTGTTCCATTCCAGGCCCTTCGGGCTTTCAAGAGTTCCATTGAGAAGTCGGAAGTAATTCTGCCGGGCCTACCTTTAAAAGTGCTGTGCTGTTTTTCCCTAGTTGCTTTTAAGATTTTTCTCTATGGTGTCGATGTTTAGAGTCTTAATGAGAATATGTCTTGGAGATTTTGTCCTTTGGCCCAATCTGTTTGGAGTTCTGTTAGCTTCTTGTATCTTGATGGACATTTCTTTTGAGAGAGTGGGAAAATTTTCTGTGATTGTTTTGTTAAATAAGTTCCATGCCTTTGGTCTAAATTTCTTCCCCTTCTAGTATTCTCATGATCTGGATGTTAGGAAGTTTAAGGGTATTCCATTTTTCCCTCATGTTCTGTTCACAGAAAATTTTGAACTTATTGAAACTTTTGAACTCTCTATTTCTTCTGTTTTGTCTTCCAGATCTGAGTTTCTATCTACCACATGGCTATTCTTGAGAGCTTCTAAAGAGTTTTGGGCTTGTTCAATTTGCTTTGCATTTTCTACTACTTTTCTATGTGTGGGTTCTATCCCTATGTCAAACTCCCTTTTCACATCATTTTCTGATTTTCTGTACCAGACCTAACTAACTTTTTTTTTTTTTTAAATTTTAAGGCATGAGCCTATGGCATTTCTTTCTCTGTTGTCTTGCTAGCAGGTTCCTCAGGAATCCTAAAAGATGATTGTTCTGGTTTCTTCTCCCCAGAGTAGCTCAGTCTCAAATAATAGATCCTCTCTTAAGATTGTGTCTGGTTAGAGGACTATGAAATATGTAGAATGACACAATGAATTTCTTTTCAAACAACAGTTAACCATGCAGGAGTCATCACTTTTACACCAAATCACTGCACAAGATTTAAGGTTTATGAGAATTAAGGGTTTCTCCTCAGGCTAGAACTGCTACTGTGTTATCCCTAGAGACTTCTTCATATTCCATATTTACTTATGTTTGTGGCTTTGAGTTCCCTTTCTTCAAGAAACCATGATTGGTATTGCAGAGTAATTCCTATTTTTCTCTTTATTGTCTTTCTGCTTCTCCTTACTTTTTTACTTCCCTGTCACCTCTTCTTAACTTCTGGTGGTCTTTCTCCTTTTTTTCTCCTCAGAATATAGTTTCTCCTTTTGTTCTCCTGACCTTTCTCACTTGCAGAACTATGTGGAGGAAACTTCTATCCTGAGTCATTTTCTGTTTTTTTTTTTCTCTCTCTTTCTTTCCTTTTAAATTTATCTTTCTTTTTTTAAAAAAAAATATTAAATTTGCTTATTTGCAAGGAGAGAGAAAGAAAGTGAGGGAAAGACAGAATGAATGAATGGGCATGCCAGGACCTTTAACCATTGCAAATGAACTCCAGATACATGTGCCACTTTGTGTATCTGTCTATATGTGGGTACTAGAGAGCTGAACCCTGAGTCATTAGGCTATTCAGGCAAGTACCTTAACTGCTGAGTCTTTTCTCCACCTCTCTTCTTTTATTAAAATAATAACCAACCAAGGGGTTCACATTCTTTAAAAATATAGTTTTATTTATTTATTTTAGAGAGACACAGAGAGAGAGAAAGACTTGGAGAGAGTGAGTATGGTTGTGCCAGGGCTGCTTGTCACTGTAAACAAACTCCAGACATATGTGCTGTTTTGTGCATCTGGCTTTATGTGGGCACTGGGGAATTGAATTCTGGCTGTCATGCTTTGCAGCCACTGAGCCATATCTCCAGCCAGATTTTCATATTCTCATTCAAATTGACAGCACAATAGGAATGGAAAGTGATTTTTACATTTTAGATCTGGCACACTTAACTGGGATCTCAGGAGAAAAAGGATCATAAATATGTTATTGGGCAGTTTGAAGGAAAAAATATGTTAATTTCAGTATATCTAGTGTATACAAAACACCAGTAGTGCATAATGTCTAAAATTGGAAATACGTTTATATCTTGTTTATATAAAATTTCAAATGGCTTTTTCTGATAAAATGTGAGTCCTATTCAAGTGGTAATTCAGCTATGGTTCCTCTTGTCATAAAACAAACAGACAGGAAGCAGATCATGCTGATTGCACAGGTGAGATTTTGTGGGCTATGAGAAAATTGTACATACATTTGAGAAGAGCTTAATTGCACAGCTGACATATGTGACTGTGATGGAGCTTGTAAAATGCACACTACTGTATGCCACAGAAACAGACAATGGACAGTACCGGTCAAAGTATTTATACACAGTATGTTCACATACATTGGAACAGCCTTCTCATCTATCATATTTATTTCAAGAGGAAGAAAGGACAGTGAAATACTCTTTATTTGTTTTTGTTTTTTCCTCAATTTTTATTAACATTTTCCATGATTATAAAAAATATCTCATGGTAATACCCTCCCACCCCCCACTTTCCCATTTGAAATTTCATTCTCCATCATATCCCCTCCACATCTCTATCAGTCTCTCTTTTATTTTGATGCCATGACCTTTTCCTCCTCTTACGATAGATAGTCTTGTGTAGGTAGTGTCAGGAACTATGAGGTCATGGATATCCAGGCCATTTTATGTCTGGAGGGAGCACGTTGTAAGGAGTCCTACCCTTCCTTTGGCTCTTACATTCTTTCTGCCACCTCTTCAGCATTAGACCCTGAGCCTTGGAAGTGTAATCAAGATGTTACTCAGTACTCCAGTCACTTCTTTCCAGCACTATGATACCTTCTGAGTTCTCCCAAGGTCACTGCCATCTGAAAAGAAAAGATTCTCTACCCAAAGTGAGAGTAGCATTAATGTAAGGGTAAAAATATTAAGAGAAGTGCTTACTGGGCAGTTTGATAAGCATAGTATATACATTTATCCAGACATCAGCAGATGTTTCACTTCTAGGGCTCATGACTACCCCTGTTTTAAATATTCGGTATCAAGGATGTATTCCCTCCCATGGAGTGGGCCTCCAGTCCCATTGGAGGGCAGTTGGTTTCCAACATGTTAGACATGCCACTATTGTACCTGTTGGCTCACATGGCCTGGCTGGCCAATTATCAGGCTTGCAGTGTCCACTGTTGAGTATCTTCACTGGTAGTATCTCTTTCTACCATTGAACTACATGTAGAATGGCTTCTTCCAGCTTTATGTCAGCTGGTCTACATGGAGGAGGTTATCAGCTCAGTTCCAGCAGGATTTCTCAGTGGCTTTGCAGCCCAAGTATGTGGAGTCTTCACCAATAGGGGCTTACCCTCAATTCCTGGTTGGAAACCAAGGGCCTCGGAAATGGCCTATAATGTTTTGGAGGCATCAGGGACCTCCCTGGCCAACAACTCACTGGAAGGTATCCCATCTCTTGCACTGAAAATTTTCTAGCAACAATCTACGACTCCTGGGTGTTCCATTGTCTGAAACTGGAGGATTTCATATGATTTATTTATATCCTCTTAGATTTTGATTAGCCCTCCACCTACCTTTCTTTTACTCAATCTTTTTCCCTGACCACACCTTGGGCCTTTTCACCCCTGTTAATCTATTCTTCTACTTACATATATATATATAAATATATACAGTACCAACCTATTCAGTATCCTCCTCCCTTCCTTCCTTTTTATATCTCTTTTTTAGCTTACTGGCCTCTCCTACTGAGTTTTTTCCTTCTCACACAGAAGCCCAATCATCTGTAGCAAGGATCCACATATGAGTATGTATATTCTGCAGCATTTGGATGAAATGTCCTATAGTTATCTGTTAGGTCCATTCTTTCTATAACCTCATTTAGTCCAGATGCCTCTCTGTTTTTTTTTTTTGTTGTTGTTGTTTTCCTGAGATGACCTGTCAATTGTTGATAGTGGGGTGTTGAAGTCACCCAGTACCATTGTGTTTGGTGTTATCTGTGACCTTAATTCTAATAGCATTTGTTTGGTGAACTTGGGGGCTCCTATGTTTGGTGAATATATGGTTAGGATTGTAATGTCCTCCTGTTGGAGGATGCCTTTAATAAATATAAAGTGGGCTTCCTTATCTTTCTTAACTAATGTTGGACTGGGTCAACCTTGTCAGATATTAGGATAGCAACCCCTGCTTGATTTCTAGGTCCATAGGCTTGAAACACCATTTTCCAATCTTTCACCCTCAGAGTCCATCCTTTGTGGAAAGGTGGCTTTCTTGGTGGCAACAAATTGAAGGATCCTGCTTTTTAACCCAGTCTGCCAACCTATGTCTTTTGCTTGGGGCATTGAGGCCATTGATACTAAGAGATATTATTGAAAAGTGTGTAATCATTTTTGTAGTTCTTCCAGTTTTATCTTTGCACTCTTGTGTTAACTAGTATTTGAGTATTGCTTGTTTTTTCTAGGTTCCTTATATGTGTGCTTTTCTTTATCTTCAGCATGGAGGATTCTTTCAGGTATTTTCTGTAGATTTGGTTTTGTCTTCAAATACTCCTTTAGCCTGCTTTTGTTGTGGAATGTCCTTATTTCTGTCTATTTGAATGGATAGCTTTGCAGAATAAAATAACCTTGGTTGACAGTTGTTATCTTTCAGGACTTGGAATACATCACTGCATGCCCTTCTGGCTTTTAAAGTTTGTGTTGAGTAATCTGTTGTAATCCTGATAGGCTTGCCTTTGTAGGTAACTTTATTTTTCTCTCTAACTGCTTTTTAATATTTTTTCTTTGGTTTATGTGTTTGGTAGTTTGATTATAATATGGCAAGGAGAGGTTCTTTCCAGGTTTTTTTCTGGCTGGTGTTCTAAAGGATTCCTGCATCTGTATTGGCACCTCTTTCCCAATTTGGGGGAAGTTTTCTTCTATGATTTTGTTGAAGATGCCTACTATGCCTTTGGAGTCTAATTCTTCCTCTTCTACTATGCCCTGAATTCTTATGTTTGATCTTTTCATAGATTCCTGAATATCTTGAAATTCCCACTCATACATTTCTATAGTTTGTCTTTCTCTCTTTTGGACTGTATTATATCTGCCACCTGGTCTTCTAGCTTAGATATTCTGTCCTCTCCTTCATTCATTCTACTGGTGAGATTTTCTACAGAGTTTTCATTTCATTACCTGTGTTCTTCTTTGCTAGTAATTCTGACTGGTTTTTCTTTATTATCTTATTTCCTTATTTATGTCTAGTATTGAGCTCTTTATTTCATTAAGTTGGTGTCCTATGTTTTCTTTGATTCCTTTGATTTCCTCTTTGATTCCTTTGATTTCTTCTTTGAACATATATATAATCATTCTTTTGAAATCTTTCTCAGGCATTTCCTCTAACTTATTCTCACTGGAGGTCATTTCTGATGCATTAATACTTTTTGGTAGATTTAAATTGTCTTGATTTTTAGTTTTTCTTGTGTTATAATGTATATATTTTTGCATCCTGGATTTTTAAATGGTTGGATTTTCTACTTAGCTGGGTATTTTTAGATGTATCAATCAATCTGATGTTATATATCTTCAGGGTAGGAGCTTAAGGTACTAGGTGTGGCTTCAAGGCTCTCAGATTATCTCCAAGAGTGACCGTAGGTGTTGGTTTTGCCTGCTATGAGAGTTTTCAAGTTGGCTGAGTGGAACCAAATATAGATAGTTTCTAAACTTTAACTACGCAATGTATACTTTCAATGAAAAACAGCAGAGAGTATTTATCCAAGAGTAGGTATTATGACAACCAGATCCTATGTCTGTCCCTTAGGCTGTGTGGTGCCTCACCCACTCCCTTAATCCTGACCACAAGAAGGTTAAGATTTCTGGTCTGTTGGGGGTTCCAAGTCAGCTTGTGACCAGGTGGGACCCTTCCCTAACCTATAAAAGAAGCGGAAACAAAGCCACTCTAATTAAAGAAGTAACAACAACCCAAAATACAATTTATTTAAGAATGTCAAATCTGACTTTCCATCAGATTTAACATATAATTTATCCTGATATGGAAGGTATAATTAGCACTTCCGATTCAGGTTCATATACCAGGTTTATTAGGTGGGTACTGACTTGGTGTAATCTCAGTTACCTTTCGGGATGATTTTGGTCTCAATTAGCTGCTCTCCTGCTTGGGTCCCTCTTTGGTAGATTGTCAGTTCAAGTAGGCATGGCCAGGTCCCTGGACTATTGCTCTGTTCACTGGAGCTGGGCATTGGCAGTGGGGGAGGGAAGGCTGCCAATGGTGTTCTAGTTCTCTACATGTGTTCTTCTACCTTGTGATCTGCTCCTTGTTCACTGCCGTTCTCCCTTCACATTTCTTGAGTTTGAGGAGAGCTCCGGTGTAAGTGGAAATCCCTTCACCTGGCTTTTCCTATGGCTCAAGACGAGCCTGGTGGCTGGCTGGCATGCTGCTACCACATTCCCATGCCATGTTCCTTCAGACCTGCAGCGGCTGCTTCTGCCAGCCTGTGTAGGCTCTGGATCTCTCCTACTTCTCCGTTGTCTCAATTTCCTGTACACCTTACTTTTTAGTAAAAGTGTGTATTTTGCTGCCCCCCCCCTTTGGCTTTTTTCCCCCTAGGCTGCTTTGGTGTGGTACCTTCACTGCCATCTTAACTGGAAGTTGACAGTGAAATACTCTAATGGGCTCTGTCTTAATCCACTACTCCTTCTGTAAATTTATCCATTTCCTTGAATTTCATGCAAACATTTCTAAATGTAAGTTATTTTATTTAATAAAACTGAGCAAAAATTTGGCAAGTTTATATTGAGGTTGGTCCTTTTATCTCATAATTAAGGAATATGAGTTACAGAGAGGCTTAAATAACTTTCACAGCCTGGCCTTGAATGCACTGTGCAGTTCAGGCTGTCCCCAGACTTACTAGTTGGCAATAGAGCTAAGACTAGAGCTCAGAGTTTGTAAATTTTTTTCCTTTTACTTTAATTTGAGATATTATAATATACATTTAAGCATTCTTATCTACCTTATGTTTTATCTTCTCATAAAATCATTTTGTTGAATTAATTTTGTAAAGCTTATAAATTTTTTAAAGTTCAATATAAATATCTTTTAATAATAGGGGGCATTTAAGGAGGTTTTCACTGTAGATTTTAGATGGCATAACTTAGCTGATCCAAGGTTGTTTTGTAGTATAGTAATTATAGAAGATTAAAGATAATTTTATGGAAAACAAGAGAATCAAATGAATGAAAATGTCGGCATGTTATCAGCAAAGCCTACCTGTGCTTGGAATTCATCTTCTGAATGACTCTTTATGTACAAGAGGAGAATTCTTGGAAAGTTTTTGAGGTGTTCTCTGATTATACTGTGTCAGAAGTCACTAGAAGTAAGCGATTTCTGGAATAAGACTTAGGATAGGAGGGGACTTCTGAATTTGGGTAGAATATAAATATTGGAAGTAGGAAACCAGTTTTCTACAAGTTCTCAAGTATACAGATCAAGTCCAACCTCCACTAGCTTATGCTACTTAGCATAGTCTTCTTCAGGCTATTCTGAAGACTTGCACAATGATGACTAAGCAGCTTTCTATACGGCTGTGCAAGTGGTGCTAGGCACAATGCCTTGCACTTATTAGGACTGCAGGTGTCATTTGTAGGGTTTACTTCTTCAAGTAGATTTTATTCCTGTCGTCCTTGTGTATTGGAGGAGGAGAGAGAATGAGATGAGGAAGAGGAAATGGGCACACCAGGGCCTCTTGCCACTGCAAATAAACTAAGGGCTCAGGTGCCACTTTATGCATCTGGCTTTTCATGGGGACTTGGTGTTGCCGTCAGGTTCACATTGCTGGCAGAAATCACCCAACCAAGAGCAGCTTGTGGGAAAAAAAGAGATTTATTTTGGCATACAGGCTCAAGGGGAAGCTCCATGATGGCAGGGGAAAAAAATGGCATAAGCAGAGGGTGGACATCAACCTCTTGCCAACATAAAGTGGACAATAGAAACAGGAGAGTATGCCAAACATTGGCTTGGGGAAACTGGCTATAACACCCATAAGTTCACCCCCAACAACACACTGCCTCCTGGAGGTGTTAATTCTCAAGTCTCCAACAGCTGGGAACCTAGCATTTAGAACACATAAGTTTATGGGGGACATCTGAATCAAACCACCACATTCCGCCCCTGGCCCCCATAAACTGATAACCGTACATGATGTAAAATGCAATGCATTCATCTAACTTTAAAAGTCCCCATAGTTGTTTTTATTTATTTATTTATTTATTTTTTAATTTTTTTAAATTTATTTGAGAGCGACAGACAGAGAGAAAGACAGATAGAGGGAGAGAGAGAGAATGGGCGCGCCAGGGCTTCCAGCCTCTGCAAACGAACTCCAGACGCGTGCGCCCCCTTGTGCATCTGGCTAACGTGGGACCTGGGGAACCGAGCCTCGAACCAGGGGTCCTTAGGCTTCACAGGCAAGTGCTTAACTGCTAAGCCATCTCTCCAGCCCCCATAGTTGTTTTTAAATCAATTCCAATGATATTCATACATCCCCATAGTCCAAGATCTTTTAACTGAGCCATAATACCAAAAAAATAACCTCAAAAACCCATAATGGCACAGAATAAAATTCACATTGCAAAAGATGGCATCGAGCATAGCAAAACAAACAAACAAACAAACAAACATTTAGCCAATACAAGATTTAAAACAACCAGGGTAAACACCAAACTGAACTCCAAGTTCAGCAACTCTAGCCAGTGACAAATCTCTAAGCCCAATGATTCTAACCAGCAACAAGTCTCTAGCATTCCAACTCTGCCCTTCCAGCTAGGATACTCACAGTCCTGGAAACCTTCATCAGGATCAGCAGCTCCTTAGCAGCCATCTCATGGTCCCAGCATCTCCACTGGATGTCTACTGCAATCCACGGTTCATCCTCATGGCCCCATGGGGTCTCCTTGAAGGCATCCAGCAAACCTGCTTCACACTGCTCATGGTCATTTCCAAAACACAAGACTGTGTTGCAAACTCAATGACCCTCTCTTTCCTGCATTTCTTGTACTCCACAATACCAAGTAGGGTGCCAATTTGTTAATCCGGGGAGGGGGGGTGGAATAAAGCAGACTTTGAAGAACAGGACACCTCTTGAACACTCAGGCCCCTTTAAAAGAGTCTAAATTCTTCCTGTTGCCCCAGTGTAGGTCAGCTGGCCCAATCTCAATGTTTGTAGTCTCTCAAACAATTTGCAGCCAAATGGGCAGCAGTTTAGGCCCAAAGGTTTCATTTTTTCTGTGCTATATCCCTCTGCTCACACAAGTCCAGTTTTACTCAATGCAACCCTGCACAACTTCTCAAGACATAGGCATAAAATAGCAAGCTTCTCACATAAGCTACTAGCCCAGTCCAAACGAAGCTCTTTCTCACCCTCATAAACCAAACCTCACAGTCCATAGTTCTTACTGCATTCAGGTCTTTCAACTCTGACAAGAATAGTCCATCAAGCTGTACTCACAGCACTGCAAGGCATCTCTTAGGCCAAGGTTTCAAATCCTTCCACATTCATATTGAAAATCAGCTCCAAAAAGGCCAAAGCCACACAAGTCAGGTGTCTAGCAGCAATCCCACTACTCAATACCACTTTACTGTTGCAGTCATGTTTGCATTGCTGGTAGAACTCACCCAACTAAGAACAGCTTGTGGGAAAAAGAGGCTTATTTTGGCTTACAGGCTCAAGGGGAAGCTCCATGATGGCAGGGGAAAATGATGGCATGAGCCGAGGGTGGGCATCACCCCCTGGCCAACAGAAGGTGGACAACAGCAACAGGAAAGTGTGCCAAACCTATAAAACCCATAAGCCCACCCCCAACAATACACTGCCTCCTGGAGGTGTTAATTCCCAAATCTCCATCAGTTGGGAATCTAGCATTCAGAACATCTTAAGTTTGTGGGGAACACCTCAATGAAACCGCCACACTTAGGAATAGAGCCCAGGATATTAGGCTTTGATAGAAAGTCCCTTTAACCACTGAGCCAGCTCTCCAGCCCCTGCTTAAGATTTTTATATTGGAAAATAAATTGAATTAGGACCAGAAACTCCATTTCTATTTTGGTACATTTTACTCCATAGTTTCTGGAGGAAGAACTCATAGCATTTTCATTTTTACCTTGAACGTCTTAGTAAGAGAGATAAGAACTCTTGTTCTTATGACTGTATGAAGGCAGAGGGCTACAGGTGAGGCTGGGTGCACGTCAGGAATGAGGTGACTAGAAACATTTGAATGCTCGTCTCTTGGTCCAATATTATATCTCCTAGAATATAATATTATCATCACATAACTAAATTCTGGCTTTACCATAATTCCAATTAATTAAAAAAAACTTTATTTAGGGGGCTGGTGAGATGGCTCAGCAGTTAAGGAAAGGCATTTGATTGTAAAGGTTAATGATCTGGGTTTGATTCTCCAGTACGCACATAAAGTCAGATGCACAAAGTGGCACATACATCTGGAGTTTGTTTTCTGTGGCTAGAGATCCTGGGGCCTCTCACTGTCTCTAGTTCTCTTTCTCTGCTTTCAAATAAATTATTTTTAAAACCTTTACTTAAATTTCTATATGGAATTATTTCCTGTGAAAAGTATAATATACACTGGGTCTCTTGGATATCTTTTTGGATATACATCTTAAAATTAGTGTTTTAAAGTTATCTTATAAAATAATATATTCCACTATGACAGTTTCATACACACATACATGCACACATACAGTTTCATATACACATACATGCAATTATCCTCTGCTCATTTTCTCTTGAAAACTTTTTTCAAAAATATATTTTATTGGGCTGGTGAGATGGCTTAGTGGTTAAGCACTTACCTGTGAAGCCTAAGGACCCCAGTTCAAGGCTCAATCCCCCAGGACCCATGTTAGCCAGATGCACCAGGGGGCACATGCATCTGGAGTTTGTTTGCAGTGGCTCTAGGCCCTGGTGTGCCAATTCTCTCTCTCTCTCTCTTTCTGTCCTGTCACTCTCAAATAAATAAATAAAAATGAACAAAAAAATTAAAAAAAATATATCTTATTTATTTATTTGAGAGACAGAGAGAGAAAAAGAGAGAGAGAGAATGGGCATGCCAGAGCCTCCAACCACTGTAAACAAACTCCAGATGCATGTGCCACCTTGTGCATCTGGCTTATGTGGGTCCTGGGGAATTGAACCAGGGTCCTTTGGCTTTGCAGGCAAACAACTTCACCTCTAAGCCATCTCCAATCCTCTTGAAAACCTCTCTACCACTCCACTTAGCTGTGAGTCATGTTTAATCTTTCAAGTTTGGTCTTTTATCCTTTTCTTGTCTTCATTCTGTCCTAGATTCACATATCTTTTCTCTTTTTTTTTTTCAATCTTGCAGAATAGGAGTGTTCATTCAATGTAAACAATTAGATAATAAATAATTTAGAAGTCTGACTGGCACTGTGGTAGTTATGAGCAGAAATAGTTCTGTTCAGTGGCAATGAACTCAAGTTTTGGTCTCAGGCACCTAGATTCACATGCTACTCTGCTAGTGACTTGAGTGCATGCACGATTCTATCTCTGTGCAATGAAGTACAACAAAGTCTCCCATTGAAGGTCTTCATGTAATTTGTTGGTAATCTATGTAAATAAATGAGACCAGTGCTTGGTACATAATAGGTAATAATAGGTGTCATTATTATTATTTATTTCTTATTTTCTATTCATCATTATTAAAGACAAACATAGGATATGTCCAAAGGATTTGCAATCTAGCTGAATTAATATTCATTTAAAACTAGAAGAATAGAATGACATAATTTGTACAGAAGAATGTGTTGGCAATAGAAGAATCTGAAAAGGAATTCATGGAGGAATGGAGGACGCAGGGGTTTAGCTGAGTCTTGAAAGATGGTTAAGGTTAGAGTCTGCCAAGAAGAAAGGAGGGCAAGATTGTTTTGTAAATAACATGTGATAAGGTTAATATTCCTTGAGTATCCAGAGATTTTGGAGTCCTTTCATCTTTTATGGATAAAGTGCTTCAGGGCCTCAAAGTTTGATGAATTTGTTCTTTGGTGATTAACAGAGTAGACAGATAAGTAACATAAATGGTAATTAAACAATTTGATAAACAAAACTGACACAGTGAAGAACTCTGTTAAGGACTCTTCCACCTCTGTTGAATGGGATGCCTCAGGTGAACACAAGCAGAAGCAGAACTGAAAGATCTTAGTGTCATTAATCAGCATTGCAACATGCTTGAGAGAGATTTTATTGAAACTGTAAAATATTAAAATCCTAATTTTATTTTATTTTTAAAAACTTTATATTGGCAATTGTCATACATTTATATAATGTATTTTCATCGCAATCCCCTCCCATTACCTTCTTTTGCCCCACTCCCCTTCAACTGAACCCCTTCTTTCCAACTAGGCCCTCTTTTATTTTTATTAAATTTATTGGTAAACTCCATACCTATACATCTGATCATAATCTTTTCCCACCATCCTCTTTTGTTCCCATCCCACCTTATCCACTGAAACCTCTCTTCTTTCCAACAAGTTCCTCTTCTATTTTGGCATCACAACTTTTCTTTTTGCACTCCTCCACCATCCATGACAACCCTGAATACCAGAACTCAAAAGTAGCCCCCTGACACAGTGTGGTTCTGCCAATGTCGCCTTTTCAAAGCTGTGCTTTCCATTGAAAGCCAACAGTACAGAACAGTGAAAACCAGAAATGAAATTTTGGTGGTGTATCTTCCTATCTTGCCTGCCTGGTAATGCCGCCCAACTCCTCTCCAGGGCTGGATGTAGGGGAACTTGCAAAGAAAAGGATTCTGCATAATGCACCAGCATTGAACTTGGTGTGATCTATTATCCCTTCTCTTCACATCAAAGTAAAAAGGTGGGTTTGGAGTTGGTTAGTTGGCAAAAGAGATCAGGTCTCTCACTTTGATCTGCTCTGATTGGCTTATCTTAGCGAGGCTGTGGTTCATTATCAAGTTCTGTAAGTCACATGATTAGGCAGGAGATAAACATCCAGAGTCAGGTTTGGGTTGCTACTCAGACACCTTAGAATGTAGGGACCTTTTTGGAGAAAGCTTTTTCTCAACTGAATGTAGAAGGTCGGTGGGAAAGGAAAATAAACAAGCAAATCGCTCATATAACAGATGGTTGGGTGTCTTGGATCTTCCTTCCACCTCTACTTCCCTGGTTAGGTCTTCTCCCCTGAACCTGGCTGCTTTTGAAAGGACTTTGCTAATGAATCAGGCTTAATTCAATAATTAGGCACTTAAGCTTCCTTTTTTTAAAAATCTATTAAAGAAAATACCATAATTGTGATATTATGCTGAAATGACCCCAAACACACACTTTTGTCCTTTTCCTGCAAAAACTTGTTCTGGTCATATAAATTCATACCCCTAGCTGTTACAATTTCACAATCTTAAAAAAATAGCAGTAATCTTTCTTTGGCCATAATAGTAGATTGGGTGGTGCTTTTCTCATATACATTTCTAACTGAAACCTGTAAATGTGAACTTATTTGAAAAAGGTGTCTTTGCAGATATAATTAAGACTTCTGAGATGAAAGAACACCAGATTAGAATGACTCCTAAGTCTAAAGACAAACAAAGGAGAAGACAGGTAAGAAGATGTAATGAACAAGACAGAGATAATACGTGTTCAAGCCAAAGAGTGCCAGACACTCCTAGCAGCCAGTAGAAGTTAGAAGAAAAGAATGGAATGGATTTTTCCTATTTTTCCTGTACAGGAACTAATCTTCGCTGAGTTTGGACTTGTGACCTTGAAACTCTGAGTGCACTTGTAAGTACGACTTGAGGCAGGAGCTGCCCAACAGATCAGTTCCTTTCTTTTTGGAAGTTAAAGTTAGAGGATCCTAATTTTTTTTTTTTTTTTTTTGAAGTAGAGTCTCACTTCTGGCCCAGGCTGACCTGGAATTCACTATGGAGTCTCAGGGTGGCCTCGAACTTACGGCAATCCACCTACCTCTGTCTCCCGAGTGCTGGGATTGAAAGCATGCACCACCATGGTGGGCTAAGTCTCATGTTTTGGTGTCCAGTATTTACTGGGGCTGGAGATGCAGTGCTGGTTGGGCAAAGTCCTTTTAGAAGTCTGGAGGCTTAATGTTACAGCTTTATGAGGGCTGTTCAGTTCTGCTGCAAATTAAGCAATAATTATGGGCTGTTTTAGAATGTTAATAGATATTTTAAAATTTTATTTTATTTACTGACAATCTTTATTTGCTTGTGTGTATGTGTGTGTACATGGGTGTAATGTGGTATGAATGGTGTGGTGTGGTGTGTGTGTGTGGCATGTGTTTGCACATATATGTACTTATGCCATGCCCTGTGTGCTCACCTGTAACAGGGAGTGCTTGCCTGTGGTGTGGCTAGAGCAGAGGTGTCCCACTCTATTGTTTCATCCATTCTTATTTGATCTGGAATCTCTCATTGATCTGGAATCTGACTGTTTTTTTAAGAGGTGCTAAGATTCTCGTATCTCCATCTCCATGTGTTATATATGTGTATGGCCATGCTCAACTTTTTATGTAGGTCTTAGGGATTGAACTCAAGCAGTGTCTAAGACCTCCTCAGGTCCTCACACTTACACAGGAAAGCTCTTAAATGCTAAGCCATCGCTTCCAGCCCTTATTAACAGTTTATGTATATGTATACTATGTTTTGACCATATTCACCACCCATTGCCCCTCTTGTTGCCTTGTTTTCCTCCTACTTAACCCTTCTTCACACAGATGTCTTTTTTGTTATTTACAAATTTTAATTAGGTTGCTTACTGTGTGTTGTGTTGTGTGTGTGTGTGTGTGTGTGTGTGTGTATTTACTAGAGTGTGAGAAACATACCAGTGGCTGCACCATGGAAGAAAATGGCCTCATATATCAGTAAGCATTAACTGCCAATAACTCCTCAGGGAAGGTGGGGTGGGGGCTTTCTCATGAGCTCTTCCACCATCCATGATTTAATGGGTATGGGACAAATCTTTTGCAGATAATGACAGCTGCTCTGAGTTCATGAGCGTACCAGCCATGTCAGTTCTGAAAGACAACATTCCTTAGCAGTCACCCCAATCCTCTAGCTCTTACATTACTTCTGCCCCTCTTTCATAGTATTCATTAGGAGGGGGTGATGTAGATACAGTCAATTATTCTCAGCACTATAACAGGTTTTGAGTTTCCCCAGTAGTTACTACCCATTGCAAATAGAAAGCTTCTTTGACCAAAGCTTACTTGTAAGCATAAACTTCTTGATTTTTCAATGATCTATTCATCATTCGAGAGTGTACTATTTCATTTTTATGAGTTTGTGTATATTCAATAGTCTTTGGATTGGTTAATTTTATCCCATTGTGATCAGATATAATATAAAGAATAATTTCAGTTTTTCTGTATTTATTAAGGTTTGCTTTGTTTCCTAATATATGATCTATTTTAGAGAAAGTTCCATGTGTTGTTGAAAAGAATGTGTATCCTGTAGCACTTGGATGAAATATTATGTGGATGTCTATTAACTTCATTTATTCTATGATGTTATTTAACCCAGATGATTCTGTTTACTTTGTACTGGGACAATCTGTCAACTGATGAGAGTGGGGTATTGAAGTCACCTACCAATCATACTTGAATTAATCTGTGACTTTCCATCTAGTATTGTTTGTTTAGTGAAATTGATTGCACCGATGCTTGATTGCAAATCCTTGTTGGATTGTTCCCTTAATCATTTTATGGTGATCATTATCTCTTCTGATTAATGTTTTGAAGTCTATTTGTCAGATACTAGGACAACAACTCATTTGTTTTATAAACCCATTTGCTTGAAATGCCATTTTCCATCCTTTCACCCTAAGGTAGTATCTGTCATTTGTGGAGAGGTGAGTTTCTTAGAGGCAACAAATAGGATATTGTCTTTGAAACCATTATGCTAGTATGTGTCTTTTGACTGGGGTGTTGAGGCCATTTATATTCAGTTATGGTCTATTCTTACCATTCTCTTTTTGTATTATTTTAATTACTTATTTGAGAGAAAGGAGAGAGAGAGAGAGAGAGAGAGAGAGAGAGAGAGAGAGACAGACAGACAGACAGACAGACAGACAGACAGACATACAGAGGGAACACCAGGGTCTCTATCCATTGCAAATGAACTACAGATGCATGCACCACTTTGTGCATCTGGGTACTAGGGAATCAAGCCTGGTTACTAAGGCTTCACATGCAAGCACCTTAACCTCTAAGCCATCTCTCTAGCCCTAATTCTTGTCATTCTTATTAATTTTGTGGTGCTTGGTGTTTTCCTATTTTCCTCTTGCATTCATTATTATTGAAGCATAATTTATTCTTTCTTGTGATCTCATGTATGTGATTTTCATTCTCTCCAGTCTAGTGGGTTTGTTTAAGCATTTTCTGTAGAGCTGGCTTTGTGATCAGATTTTTTTTATTCAATATTTTTATTGAGGGATGGGTGCACCAGGGCTGTTGGCTACTATAAACAAACTCCAGATACATGTGCCACTTTGTGCATCTAGCTTTATGTGGGTACTGAGGAATCAAACCTGGGTCATCAAGCTTTGCATACAAATACCTTTAACCACTGACCCTTTCTAGCCCCTATGGTCAGATTCTTCAGCCTGTTTTGTTGGTGGAAAATTCTTCTTGCCACTTCAATTATGACAGATAGCTTTGCTGGATATAGTAGTATGGTTTGGCACTTGTCTTTCAGAACTTAACATACATCATTCTAACCTTGAAGTTTCTGTTGAGAATTCTTTAGATACTCTGCTCGGCCTACCATTGTAAGTGACTTGGTGCTTCTCTTTTGCTGCTTTTAGTATACTCTTTGCCCAGTCTATTTACTAGTTCAATGTATGACATTGAAGTATGACGAAGGAAGATTCCTTCCTGGTCTTGTTTGGTGTTCTGAATGCCTTCTATATCTGAATTGGATTTTTTCCTTAATTTATGAAAGTTTTTCTTCTGTGATTTTGTTAAATATTCTTTGCCTTTAGTCTGAAATTCTCCTTCGCATATGCTCAGAATTTGTTGACTTTTCCATAATGTTACAAATGCCTTGAAAATACCATCTTCTTAATAATTTATCTCTCTCTTTGTTGAATGTTGTAATTCTTCTACCCCTTATCCTCATGTTCAGATATTCTGCTCTCTCCTTGATCTATTCTATTGGTGATGCTTTGATGCTTTAGAAAAATTGGTTTATTGTGTTTCATTTCCCGTTTTCAGGTTGTTCTTTTTTTGTTTGTTTGTGTATGTGTGAACAGACAATCATGTGTGTGGTGTGTGCATGTTCTTATCTGTGCATGAGTGTGGTGTGCTCATACCATAGTGTAGGTGTGGAGGTCAGAGGACCACTTTCAGGTCAGTCCCTGCCTTTCTACAATGTTTGAGTCAGTTTCCTCTCTGGATCTCACTCTGTTATTCTTGCTTTCACTTTTTTTTTTGAGATAGGGTCTCACTGTAGCTCAGGCTGACCTGGAATTCACTATGTAGTCTCAGGGTGGCGATCTTCCTAACTCTGCCTTCCGAGTACTGGGATTAAAGGTGTGAGCCATCATGCCTGGCTCACTCTGCTCTTCTTTACTATATCCATCATGATCTTTTCTGGGGAATTCTCTGTCTCCACCTGCCATCTCTCTGTCAGTATCTTTGTCATTGTTAGTGTGCCAGGATTAAAGGAGCTTACTATGGCTTCTGTATTTTTATGTGGAGTCTGGGGAATGAACTTGGGCATTCATTGTTGAGTACTTTTTCCTTTGTCTCATCTCCATAGATCTCAGATTGGTTTTTCTTCAGGATTTCTATCTGCTTGCCCATATATTATATCACCTTTCTATTTTATTTCATGCAGGTGATTTTCTGTGTTCTCCTGGGATTCCTTTAGGAATTACTTTTCTTCTTTAATTTTTTCTTTAGTTTATTTGAACATACTTATTCTTTTGAGGGGGGTCTCTGGCATTTCATCTAATTCACTCTCAATAGAAACTGTTTGCTATGGAATTCATTATTTTTGGAGGAGTCATGTTGACTATTTTTTTTTTGAGGCAAGCCCAACAGACTGGCCTTTTTTATGTGTGTGTGTGTGTGTGTGTGTGTGTGTGTGTGTGTGTGTGTGAGAGAGAGAGAGAGAGAGAGAGAGAGAGAATGACAATTGGCACACCAGGGCTTCCAGCCACTGTAATTGAACTTCATAAGTGCCATATTGTGCACATGTGTGACCTTACCCATGTGTCTAACTTGTGTGTCTAACTTACATGAGATATGGGTAATGGAACATGGGTCCTTTGGCTTTATAGGCAAATGTCTTAACCACTAAGCCATCCACAGCCCTGTTGTGTGTCTTATACTGCTTGGTGGTTTTTCACATCTTGGGTTATTTCATCACTTAGACCTTTCTGTTTGTTTTTGCCAGTTGTATTCTTAGGTTTATACATTAGTTATACTTTAGTCTAGAAGCCAAAATGCCTATATTTTATCTGTATTATTCCTAGAGTAGAATACTAAGAGCAGAACTCATCAAAGCTGGTGGGTATATGTCTCCTAGGCAAATTTCATAGTAGTGAATCCAAGAGCATTTGGTTACCCACCATGGCTGTGTGCCACCATTGCACTTGTGTGAGCATCACATCTAGTTGTTTGCTTCTATGCTGCCTAGACTTTGAGTTGCTTGGACAGATGTCGGTCACTTTCCTCTAGTAGCTCATGTAGTGCCTAGCACTAGATAGGCTAATTATCTGAGGACTGGCTCTCCTCCAGATTCCAACCAGGTCTCTCCATGGTCTGTGCCAATAGTGTTCAGTGTCTTTAGTAGTTGGGTCTTACCATTAACCTCTGGTGGGTAATCAAGTGCTCTGACAGAAGTCTGTCTTGTTTGTTTTTGGAGACCTATTAGGTCTCTCTGAACAACAGCTTATTGTGGATGTAGACCACATCCTTGTACAGGGAATAGCAGGACAGTGCCAAGGTAAAAGAAAAAAAAAACAAGCCAGAGAAGAAAGAGAAACAGGATAAATTTGGGATTAGGTTTCATCTCACTCTCTCCAGGGCCCTTTGATTCAGGTGCTCCCTCTGAGTTCTGCTTGAGGGTTCCACCTTTTAGTATTATTTACAGGATATAGGATTCTATGGTACCAGTCAAGTTTGGGTTCAGATTTTGTGTCCCCTCCATCCTTTTCCTTCCCCAATCCATACCCTCCCTACTGTCCAAGCCTCAATATGATATTCAGTTATGTCTTCAACTTGGGCTGATCCAGGTTAGTAACTGCAGATGAGTGAGATCATACAATGATTGTCTTTCTATGATTGTGTGAGTTCACTTAAAATGATTTGTTCCAAGTTTGACCGTTTTTCTACAAATTTCATGTGTCTTTTTTTCTTACTGCAGATTATAATTCCATGGTGTAGATATACCACATCTTGGTTATCCATTCATCCAGTGATGGGCACCTGAGTTGACTCCAGATTTTAGCTATTATGAATTGGACAGCTATAAACATGGTTGAGCAAATATTTCTAAACTGAGATGTGTAGCTTTTAGGATAAATGCCCAGTAAGGGAATAATAGGCTCTTCTGGTAACTCTATATTTATCCTTTTTAGGAGTCTCCAAATTGATTTCCACAGTGGTTGTACCAGCTTACATTCCCACCATCAATGAATGATTTTTTTCTCCACAGCCTCACCAACATTTGTTTTTATTTGATTTTTTTTTTTCACTCTAGCTCAGGCTAATGTGGAATTCACTATGTAGTCTCAGGGTGGCCTTGAACTCATGACAATCCTCCTACCTCTGCCTCCCGAGTGCTAGGATTAAAGGCATGGGCCACTATGCTGGGCTTTTCATTTGATTTTTAAAATGTTTTCTATCCTTACTAGGGTAAGGTGGAACATCATATTTGTTTTAATTTACTTAATTGTTAGGGATGATGAGCATTTTCTTAAGTATGTGTTAGCCATTTGTAATTATTCCTCTGAAAACTCTGCCCCACTTTTGGAGTCAGTTGTTTGATTTGTTTTTTTGTTTAGTTTTTTGAGTTTTTTTGTAGATTCTAGATATTATGCCTCTGTCAGTGGTATAGCTGGCAAAGATTTTCTCCATTCAGTGGATAAACTATTGGCTCTGCTTATGGTTTGTTTGTCTGTGCAATTACTTTTTAGCTTCATGAGATTCCATTGGTTGAATGCTTGTTTAATTACCTTGGCTGCTGGGGTTTTGTTTGGGAAGTCTTTTCCCAGTTCTGTTTCATGGAGAGTGCTTCCTATTTTTTTCTTCTAGTAGTCAAAGATTTTCAGGTCTTATGGAGGTCTTTAATCCATTTGGACTTGATTTTTGTATATGGAAAAATGAGTGGTTCTAATTTCATTTTTCTACATATGGTCATCCAATTTTCCCAGCACCATTTGTTGAAGATGCTGTCTTTTCTTCAGTTTATATTATTGGCACCTTTGTCAAAGATCAAGCAGGTGTTGCTTGCCCTAAAGTCTGGGTCTTCAATTCTGTTCCGTTGGTCTATGTTTCTGTTTGTATTGCAGTACCATGCTATTTTTGTCACTGTGGCTTTGTAATATGGCTTTAGATCAGGTATGGTGATACCACCAGAGGTGTTTCTTTTGCTGAGAATATGTTTGGATATCCGAGGCCTTCTTCCATTCCATATGAATTTTGAGATCAATTTTTAAGTCTCAGTCTTCAGAATGATGCTGGTATTTTTTTGGTAATGCATTAAATCTGTATGTTGATTTTGGTAGAATTGCCATTTCCACAACATTAATTCTATCTATCCAGGAACATGGGAGGTCCTTCCATCTTCTTAAGTCCTCCCCTATTTCTTTCTTGAGTGTTTTTATGTTTTCATTATATAGTTCCTTCACATCCTTTGTTAGTATTATTCCAAGGTATTTAGTTAGGTTTTTTTTTTGTTGTTGTTGCTATTGAAAATGGGACAGTCTCACTGATTTCTTTCTCTTTATATTTGTCCTTTGCACATGGTAAAGCTACTGATTTTTGTGCATTGATTTTTGTACCCTGCCACTTTGCTGAGGGAATTTATCACCTTTAGAAGTTTTGGGATGGAGACTTTCAGGTCACTCACATATAGGATCATGTCATCTGCAAATAGGGCTAACTTGACTTCTTCCTTTCCAATTTGACTCCCTTTTAGTTCTTTCTCCTGTCTTATTGCTTGGGCTAGTACTACTAATCCCATGTTGAAGAGCAGTGGTGAGAATGGGCACACCTGTCATGTTGCCGATCTCAGTGGGAACTCCTTGAGTTTTTCCCCATTAAGTATTATTTGGCTTTAGGAGCTTTATATATAGCCTTTATTATTCATATCTCTTGAAGGGTTCTAACATTTTCTTGCATCAAGTTAAACAATAAACATAAAACATATCTGATTGCATATCTTTACCTCTCTCTTTTCAGTATATTTATTGCATTTCCCCCTTCTCTTTATGTTTCTCTCTTCTACTTTCTATTTACCAATATAACTCATTACTAGTTTCTCCATTTTTTCCCTCTTTCTACTCATACCTATAATAAATAACATACCAATGCAAATAAGACTATCAATGCCTTTTATTCACCAAAACAATTGCCATTAAGGGCTGTTTGATACATAATTGACTTATTCTATTTTCATAGTAAGTTTACTCCTGGAAAGTATTCATTGCTCAGGGGAGTACTGGGGATGGAGCCTAAGCACTAGTCTAACAGAACTTGATTCCTCAGCCACAGTGCAACTTAGTCCCTCTTGAACACTGGAACAGTTTCACTGAAAGAATAAAGGTGACTAGAATTAAACAAACCTTGAGCTGGAGAGATTGCTTAGTGATTAGGGCCTTTACCTGCTAAGTCTGAGGACCCAGGTTTGAGTCCCCAGTACCCATGAAAGCCAGGTGCACATGGTGCCACATGCATCTGTAGTTTGCATTCTGTTGTACCCATTTTCTCTCTCTCCTTAGCTGCTTCTTTCTCTCTCTCTTAAATAAATACATAAAAATAAACAAATATCAACATTCAAACTAACTCCAAAATTACAAGTCACACTACACACACACACACACACACACACACACACACACACACACACAGATAACCATGAAAAACCAACACAACATGTCTCCTCTAAAATTTACCAATTCATAGAAATGGCTGTCAATGATAGTGACTTAGACAAAATTCCAGACAAAGAATACAAAAACCTGATTACAAATATTCTCAAAGAATTCAAAGAGAACATAAACAAATTCTTGGACAAATTACAAGGTAACACAGAAGCATGAATGAAATGAGGAAGTTGATTCAGATATGAAAATAGAATTCAATAAATAGGTAGAAATACTGAAGGAAAATAAACTGAGATGATGCTATAAATAATACTTTCAACAATCAAATAAAAAGTTCAGTGGAGCCAGGTGTGGTGGCACATTCCTTTAATCATAGCACTCAGGAGACAGAGGTAGGAAGATCACTGTGAGTTCAAGGCCAGCCTGAGACGACATAGTGAATTCTAGGTTAGCTTGGGCTAGAGTGAGACCCTCCTTCAAAACAAAACAAAACAAAACAAAACAAAAACAAAACAAAACAAAACAGTGGAGAAACCGCATTTGTAGAATGGATCACATGAAGGAATGTCACATCACACACATTAAAAATTTTTAAATGTATGAATTGAACATGAAAGATGGGAAAGCATGAAAAGTACAAATCAACAAATTATGGGAATAGAAAGAGAAGAATTCCACACGAAAGGAATACAAAATATTTTCAAGGGGCTGTGGAGATGGCTCTGTGGACAAAGTGCTTGCCACTCTGGCATGGATTCTGATCCCCAACATCTATGTAAATGCCAAGTAAGCATGGCAGAGTGTCTGTAATTCCAGCACTTGAGATCAATAAACAAGGGATTTCGGGGGCAAGTTGATTAAGTGAGATTAGCTGACCAAGCTCTGGGTTCAAGTGAGAGCACTGGTTTCAATAAGATGAAGAGTGATCAAGGAAGAAAATTAATGTCAACTTCTTGCCTCCACATGCATGCACATCCAGGCATGCATGGGTATACACACCCCCCCCCCCCCCCCACACACAGCCATGACTGTGCATACTTATTATCTTAGCATTGAAGGGGCAAAAACAGAAAGATCACTAGGGCTCACATGTTTGCCAGTCTTGCCAAAAATTGGTGCAGGCTCCAAGTCCAAGGAGATATCTTGTCTCAATAAAACAAGGCAGAAGAACAATAGAGAAGGATACCCAACATTCTCTGGCCTCTGCACACATGTACATAAGGGGTGCACACATGCACACATATATGCTTATGTCCCACACATACCACACATATTACATACATTCACCTCAAAAATTTCAGTAGGATCATAGAATAAAATTTTCTGAAGTTATGGAAAGAGATACCTATCCAAGTACAGAAGCCATATGTAACACCAAATGGGATTATTAACTCCTCATGCTTTACTATGGTTAATGCACTAAATATACAGAACAAAGGATACGTATTGAGGACTGTAAGAAACACTTAGTCACATACAAGGGGAAATCCATCAGGATGAGAACTAATTTTTCAATGGAATATTTAAAAGCCAGAAAGTATATGCATACATACATATGTACATACATACATACATTGATAAATAATGCATGCAAGTTCTGAATGATACCCCCAGGGTCTATCTTTGGTCCTTACTAGCCCTCTCTGTAGACTTTCTCTGGGTTACCTCACCTAAACCCATGGTTCTAACTATCAACTCTGAGATAATGAGTCCCAAATCTCAACTGGTAGCTCAGACCTTATATTCCAGCTACCTACTACAGATTACCAGTTGAATGCATGCTTATATCCCAGAATCACATGCCTTCTCTTCCTCAGCCTTCCCTTCCCATGTGCTTTTGCTCAGTGAATGACCATATATCTAGATGTCCAATATGGAAATCTGCAGCTATGTTTACTTCTTGATTCTTCCATGTCTCATATCTAGTATGTTATAAAAGCTCATCAATTCTGTCTCCTCAGTATCTCTCAGATCCACTTCTTTCCTCTAACACCATTTCTATCACCCAAGTCCAGGCCACCAGCAGCTGCCTATCTTCCATTATTGTAGAGATCTTCCTGTCTGTCTTTGGTTTCTGTTCCTCCTTAGTCTCTTTACTCTTCTGTGTCCGCTTAACATAGATAAGCCCCAGTTATCCTTCAAGTTCTACCTAATGTTTCTTCCCTTGAGCAGTGTCTCTGAATAAGCCCTCCCTGCATTTGAGCACAGGATATTTGGAGTGCTTCTGTTAAGTGTGTTCCAAACACTTATTATAATTTCTTATTTGATTGCTTAATTGCCCACCTAAACCACTGGATTATAAAACCTGTTTTATAGCATAGTATTTTGAGTATCTAGCACATAGTAGATATTCAAAAATATTTGTTGCCTAAATCATTGAAAAATCTCTCTAATAGGACTTCTGTTCTTCTCTCTGAAGAACCAATATTTTGTAGTTCATCTAAAAATAAACAAATCAGTGGTTTAGTAAATAAATCTATTGTGTGTGTGTGTGTGTGTGTGTGTGTAAACCTCACACTCCAAGTTCATGTGGTTGCACTTCAATTATGTAAGTGAGACTCTTATTTTCCAAAAAAAGAGATATAGTGTGAGCAGCAATGTCCCAACTTTTGGTTCTCATGGCAATAAGCAGCTGCAACAAACAAAATTAGCAACAAAACAAAAAAACCCTCCAAAAACCAAAATAACAAAATCCTATTTATCTATCCAGATCTTTTCTGTTTAACTCTGCAGTTTTAACAGGTCAATAATTCAACTGCAAATTTGTTAAGATTCATTGCTTTCCAAGTCCATCACATGCTCAGGCTTATTTGCTTGCCTCTTTGCCTGTGGAAGTGGCCCAGAAAACATTTCTTTCAATGTTAATTGTTCAAAGATTAAGAAAGGTAAAATAAGAGTTATGTAACAGAGGGGTTGTTTTGCTCCAGGGATTACTCAGTAGTGAATATGCATGGTTATATCTGGGAATCCTTATAGTGATGTTATTTTATGAATGATATATATTTTGTATCCTTATAAATGGGGCACTCATTGTTATATTGGTGTCTCCTGATTCTCCTGATTGAACCCTCTTGTACCTGTAGTTAAATTTTTGGATTATTTACTGTGTATAAAGTTTAGTAAGGCTTTCCAAAGGATGTGTCCTCAATTCCTTTGGGAGAATGTGACCCAAACCCTCATGAAACACAGAGTAGGGTGTTAGAAGTGACTAAAGTTACCAAAACTTGGCAAGCCAGGGTTTCTTCCCTCTAATCATCAACCAGTGTTTTGGGGCTTAATATACTTACTGGGTTCCAACTTGAACTTGAATACTTTAATTCTGAGTACAAGTTTTTTTTTTTTTTTTTGAGGTAGAGTCTCAGTCTAGTCCAGGCTGACCTGAAATTCACTATATGATGTGGTCTCAGGGTGGCTTCGAACTCATGGCATTCCTCCTACCTCTGTCTCCCGAGTGCTGGTATTAAAGGCATGTGCCACCACGTTTGGCAAAATTTTAAGGACAAAACAAAAACAAACCAAAAAAAAAAAAATGGAGAAGTTTTCTTCTAGAATTAAAGTTGCTAAAATTATGGCTGAATAAATAAGTTATAGTAATATGGTGTGTACATAAATCTATTAAAATCTTTTTTGTAGGTCACGAAAGGTGGCACACACCTTTAATCCCAGAACTTGAGAGGCAGAAGTAGGAGGATTGCTGTGAGTTTGAGACCAGCCTGAACTCCACAGTGAGTTCAAGTCAGCCTGAACTCCAGAGTGAGTTCAAGTCATCCTTGGCTAGAGTGAGACCCTACCTTGAAAAAACAGTGTGTGTGTGTGTGTGTGTGTGTGTGTGTGTGTGTGTGTGTGTGTGTATGCTATGGCACATATATGGAGGTTACAGGACAACTTTTAGGTATTGTCATCAGTGTGCTGGGATTACGGAAACCCACCATGGCTTCCAACTTTTTACATGACATCAGGGCACTGAACTAGGATACTCAGATTTGAGGGACAAGCTCCTGTGCACACTGAACCATCTCCCCAGCACAACATAAATATATTTTAAGAAATAACTCCATTCCTTCCTCTCTCCTTTTTTTTTTACTTTTAAAAGAATTGATTTTTTATTTTAAAATAAAAATATCAAACATATAGCTTAAACAGCCAGTTAATAATTAAGAGGCTTATAGAAAAGCAAACAATACTTTCTAATTACTCTATTTCCAATTGCCTCCTGTTTTTTTTCCAGATGCACTTGCCTACCTCAAAGAAAACCATTTTGAAAATCTTTAGCTCTTTAACCCAATATGTGATTATAATTTTAAAATTCTTTATGCGGTGCTGGAGAGATTGTTCAGAGGTTAATGCATTTGCTTACAAAGCCTAATGACCTGGGTTCAATTCCCCAGGACCCACATAAAGCCCAATGCACAGTGGCACATGCACTTGGAGGTCCTGGCAGACCCGTTCTCTTTGTCTATTTCTCTTATTTCTAATATTTGCTTGCAAAACAATAAATAAAAATATTTTAAAAAACTATGTGTATGCACCTGTGGTGGTTTGATTCAGGTGCCCCCCATAAACTTAGGTGTTCTGAATGCTAGGTTCCCAGCTGATGGATATTTGGGAATTAATGCCTCCTGGAGGGAGTGTATTGTTAGGGGCGGACTTATGGGCTTTATAGCCAGTTTCCCCATGCCAGTGTTTGGCACACCCTCCTGTTGCTATGGTCCACCTTATGTTGGCCAGGGGGTGATGTCCACCCTCTGCTCATGCCATCCTTTTCCCCTGCCATCTTGGAGCTCCTCTCGAGCCTGTAAGCCAAAACAAATCTCTTTTTCCCAGAAGCTGCTCTTGGTTGGGTGATTTCCTTCAGCAATGTGAACCAGACTGCAACAGTAAAGTGGTACCGAGGAGTGGGATTGCTGCTAGACACCTGACTATGTGGCTTCAGCCTTTTTGGAACTGATTTTCAAGAGGAAAGTGGAAGGAGATGAAACTTTGGCCTAAGAGATGCCTTGCAGTGCTGTAAGTACAGCTTGATGGACTGTCCTGGTCTGAGCTGCAAGACCTGAATGTAGTAAAAACTATGGACTGTAAGGTTTGGCTTATGAGGATGAGAAAGAGCTTTGCTTGGGCTGGGCTAGCAGTTTGTGTGAGAAGCTTGCTCTTATGCCCATGTCCTGAAAAGTTGTGCAGGGTTGCTTTGCGTAGAAATGAACTGGAGTGAGCAGAGCGATATGGCACAGAAAGAAAAATCTTTGGGTGAATTGTTGCCCGTTCAGCTGCAACTGAGAGATTATAACCTTTGAGACAGGGCTAGCTGACCTGCGCTGGGGCAACAAAAAGAATGTCGACTCTTTTGAAGGGGCTGAGTGCTCAAGGAGTGTCCTGTTCTTCAAAGTCTGCTTTATTCCCCCCTGGATTAACAAATTGGCACCCTACCTGGCATCGTGGAGTAGAAGAAATGCTGGAAAGAGGGTCATTGAGTTTGCAACATGGTCTTGTGTTTTGGAAATGGCCATGGGCAGTGTGAAGTGGGTTTGCTGGTTCCCTGCATAGAGACCCCATGGGGCCATGAGGATGAACCGTGGCTTGCAGTGGAGACCCAGTGGAGATGCCGGGACCATGAGATGGCTGCCGAGGAGCTGCCGGCCCCGATGAAGTTTCCCAGGACTGTGAGTAGCCTAGCTGGAGGGGCGGAATTGGAATGCCAGAGACTTGTTGCTGGTTAGAATTATCGGACTTGGAGATTTATCACTGGCTAGAGTTGTTGGACTTGAAGCTCCAGTTTGATATTTGCCCTGGTTGTTTTAAATCTTGTATTGGTTGAATGTTTCTTTGCTATGCCCAATGCCATCTATTGCAGTATGAATATTTATTCTGTGCCATTATGGGTTTTTTGAGGTTATATTTTTTTATTATGGCTCAGTTAAAAGATCTTGAACTATGGGGATGTACGAACATCATTGGGATTGATAAAAAAACTATGGAGACTTTTAAAATGAGATGAATGCATTGCATTTTACATCATGTATGATTATCATTTTATGGGGGCCAGGGGCGGAATGTGGTGTTTGATTCAGGTGTCCCCCATAAACTTAGGTGTTCTGAATGCTAGGTTCCCAGCTGATGGATATTTGGGAATTAATGCCTCCTGGAGGGAGTGTATTGTTAGGGGCAGGCTTATGGGCTTTATAGCCAGTTTCCCCAAGCCAGTGTTTGGCACACTCTCCTGTTGCTATGGTCCACCTTATGTTGGCCAGGGGGTGATGTCCACCCTTTGCTCATGCCATCCTTTTCCCCTGCCATCGTGGAGCTCCCCTCGAGCCTGTAAGCCAAAATAAATCTCTTTTTCCCAGAAGCTGCTCTTGGTTGGGTGATTTCTATGAGCAATGTGAACCAGACTGCAACAGCACCTATTTCTTTTTTTTTTTTTTTTGGTTTTTCGAGGTAGGGTCTCACTCTAGCCCAGGCTGACCTGGAATTCACTGTGGAGTCTCAGGGTGGCCTCGAACTCACAGCGATCCTCCTACCTCTGCCTCCTGAGTGCTGGGATTAAAGGCGTGCGCCACCATGCCCGGCTTGCACCTATTTCTTGAGCCATCTTTTTTAATGCATTATTTTGTCCATTTGTGCTCATTTACTCTATCCATTCTTTTCAAAATAGTACTGCCATAATTTTTTTGACTTTTTTTTTGGGGGGGGTTTCAAGGTAGGGTCTTACTCTGGCTCAGGTTGACCTGGAATTAACTATGTAGTCTCAGGGTGGCCTTGAACTCACGGCGATCCTTCTAACTCTGCCTCCCGAGTGCTGGGATTAAAGGTGTGCGCCCCCATGCCCGGCTTATACTGCCATAATTTTTCTTTGAATTCATATTCAGTAGTCTATGGTAACTATTAGGTAGCTATATATGTATATAATTTGTATATATATATATATATATATATAGTATAGCTCAAACTGTTATATACAATATATACTAAATTATACATATAATTTATTCTACATATTATACTATTGTGTCACTTGTTTATGGTTTTTAGTATACATTATACTAAAAATTATATATTGTATATAAATATACTATATAAAGTTTAAACACAGTGATTGCATGTCCCACATATATTTTGCATTCTTTTTATTTTTGTTTTTATTTTTGAGGTAGGGTCTCACTCTAGCCTAGGCTGACCTGGGATTCACTATGTAGTCTCAGGGTGGCTTCAAACTCTCAGTGGTCCTCCTATCTCTGCCTCCCAAGTGCTGGAATTAAAGGTGTGCACCACTATGCCCGGCCCACATGCATTTTTACATGTTAATTTAGTAAGTAATGGCTTTATTTTACCATTTTGGTAGTGTTGAGTTTAAAAAATAGTTTATTTATTTATTTATTTGAGAGAGAGAGGAAGGGGGAGAGGGAGAGGGGGAGGGAAAGAAAGGAACAGTTGGATAGAGAGAACATGGGCATGTCAGGGCCTCTAGTCACTGCACATGAACTCCAGACGCATGCACCAATTGGTGTATCTGGCTTACATGAGTACTGAGGAATCAAACCTGGGTCCTTAGGCTATGCAGGCAAGTGCCTTAACTGCTAAGCCATCTATCCATCCCAGTAGTGTGATATTTTATTTTATTTTGTTTATGAGGGAAAGGGGGGGGGAGAGGGAGAGAATGGGACACTGGGGCCTTCAGCCATTGCAAATGAACTCCAAACATGTGGGCCCCCACGTGCACATGTGTAGACATTGCGTGCTTGTGTCACTGTGCGTCTGGCTTATGTGGGACCTGGAGATTTGAACATGAGTTCTTAGGCTTCGTAGGCAAGCACCTTAACTGCTAAGCCATCTCTTCAGCCTGGTAGTGTTGATTTTTTAAAACTAGATTTCTCTGTAAAGTGGCTCCTAAGCTAAGGCATTTATATGAGACTTGTGTGTCTGAAAATTACATTTTATGCTTTGCACTTACGCAGTTTGATCTTGGAATGATTTTAAAAATATTTTACTTACTTATTTGAGAAAAACAGACAGAAGGTAAGTATGGTGTGCCAGGGCCTCATGTCTCTGCAAATGAACTCCAGGTACATGCACCATTCTGTGCATCTGGCTTTATGGGGGCACTGGGGAATCCAACCCAGGCTATAAGACTTTGCAAGCAAGCACCTTTGACCACTGAGCAATCTCCCCAGCTCTAAGTTTTAAATCTGACTAATATTACCTACATTTACTATTACTGACCTATCATATATTCTTTTTCTCTCTACAACTTTTTCTATTTGACTAGTATTTATAATTGCACTTCAATTTCATCTTTCCTTTTTATTGCTAATTCTTTTGTTTTTTTACAATATGACTTCAGATATACACATTTAGCATTGTTGAGTTTCATTGCTAGTATGTTTTATACATCTTTATTTCCATTAATAAGGTGAGTAAGAACCTCCCCTCCTCCAGGGGATAGGGAGATAATGGCACAGTAGAGGTGGAGACATGCAGATTCTAGAGACTTGTTAGCTAGCTAGAGCAACTTGATTGGTGAGCTCTACATTCACAGAAAGATCCTGTCTAACAAAACTAAGGTCAAGACAAAAATGAACCCAACATGGCTCAGGGAAATTTTGTGGAAGAGGGGGCAGAAAGAATGTCAGAGCTATATGTTGGGTCATGATATGCAGAGACACTTATCTTACCCATGACTGTGGGCTAACTCCACAATGCACAACCCATATACCTCAACAAGGAAGGGCCAATGGGGAGGGGGTAGGTCATGGATGAACCTAATAATGGTACCAAACTGACTGTATTTGCTGAATACAAAACTAATTAATAAAAAATATTAAAAAATAAAAATAAAATAAATGCAGTGTCTGATAAAACCCATCCATGTGTAAAACACGATATTGAGTATCATTCATAATAATACTTACTTGTACTTTTTAAAGATCTAACCTAATGGATGTGAAAAATTTTGCCACTTTATAATTGGTGTCTACATTATTAGAGTTGCTTGCTAAATGGAGCTTATAGACCCTGATATATTTTGTTGAACTAATCTGTGAAGCTTGAATAAATGCTATTCATTCATTCAAAAAAAAAAAAAAGTCAAGGGCTGGAGAGATAACTTATCAGTTAAGCGCTTGCCTATGAAGCCTAAGGACCCCAGTTTGAGGCTCGATTCCCCAGGACCCATGTTAGCCAGATGCACAAGGGGGTGCACGCGTCTGGAGTTCGTTTGCAGTGGCTGGAAGCCCTGGCACGCCCATTCTCTCTCTCGATCTCTGCCTCTCTCTCTCTCTGTCGCTGTCAAATAAATAAAAATAAAAAACAAACAAACAAAATAAATAAAAAAAAATAAGGTCAAGAATGATTGAGAAAGACACCCACCACTGACCTTGGTTTCCACATGTACACACTAGTACATTTGCATATGTGTGCCCACACACAACATGAACATGCATAGATATGTACACACACAAAGAAACTCATTACTGGCTTTGGGGATAAATGTCCATTTCTCTTATAATCATACATAAACAATAGGCCATGAGTATGTGGTGATTTATAAGACATGTAGCATTTATAGAAACTTTTTCTTTATATGTATATGAATATCTCTACCCTGACTTAAAGGTCCACAATCTAACTCCCAAATAAGAACATTTATTACTACATTTTAGATGTAAGTATTCCTCTGGTAGGTAGAAATAAAGCAACAAAAGTTGATTACGTTGTTTAAGCTTACTAGTGTCTTTGATACGTAAGGCTGTCATTCCTTCTTTTTATTTATGTGGTTTCTGGTGACTAGCTTCCTCCCTCCCTCTTTCCCTTGCTCCCACTACTCCCTCCTTCTTCATTTTGCTCATTAAAATGGTTTAAAAAGTAGATACATTTGAAGGAGATGAAAAATATCTGGACAATATAAATTTGTATATTAAAAATTTTAGCTGGCTACACACCTTTAATCCCAGCACTTGGGAGGCAGAGGTAGGCAGATTGCCATGAGTTTGACGCCACCCTGAGACTACATAGTGAATTCCAGGTCATTCTGGCTAGAATGAGACCCTACTATGAAAAAACAGACAACCCTCACAAATGTTAAGTTTCACATTTATGTATATATAAACATATGTATACACATGCATACAATAAGCATATATTGTGCACAAATATTTTTGTAAACAGTGAAATAATAAGATCTTAAATTAACAATTGGAGAATTTTGACAAATTAATACACATGTGTAGTCAATACTCATCTCAGGAAACAAAATATTTCTCTGACTTTCAGATTTAGTCTTCCTTTTAAAGCTATCTTGATATTAGTTTTTAATGATAATTTTTATATGCACATAGTGCAAATTGGTCATATTTTCATCAGGTTATCATCTTTAGTCCCCTCAATTTAAAGCTTTGAAAAACAAAGTTGGAAGATAATTCTAACCAAAATGGCTTAAATAATCTTGATTTTATAAAAGCATTGACAAATATACATAACTTTACAAGTTAATAGTAAATTCTACAATTAAGTAAATTTTCCAACAAATGGCATTTTTGCTTAACCTAAGTGTTTTTTTCCAAAAAATTTCCAAATCTACTGGATGATTTTTGTTTCAGTTACATTCTGTTATCACTATATTCAATTATTTATAGTTCATTATTGCTTTTGTACACCTTAATTAATTGTTTTGGCATATATGTGTGTGTGGTGTGCATGCATGCGTGTATGTGTGCTCATTTGTGTGTGGGTGCATGTGTATGTATGGGTGGATGTTTGCCCGTGTGTGTAAGGAAGCCAGAGGTGGATGTTGATGTCTTCCTCAATTAGTCTCCACCTTATTTTTTTTGAAACAGGGTCTGTCACTGAACATGGAACTCACCAACTTGAAAGGCAAGTTAGCCAGTGAGCTTCAGAGATTCTCCTGTCTCTGCTTCCCCAGCAGTGGGATTCCAGGTATGCACTGTATGGCTGGCTTTTATGTGGCTACTGGGAATCCAAACTCAGGTCCTCAAACTTGTGTGGCAAGCATTTTGCCATCTGATAATCATTATTGGTGTAGGACTTTGCTGAAGGGATAACCTGATTGAAAACTATCAAAAGTGCTAATACTTAGGAATCTTGGTTTAGAAGAGGTACACAGTACAGAGAGTCACCTTCAGTTGAATAGTTCTAGAATTATGCATGTTATGCAGATTCCTATCAGAGACTTGCTTTGGGACTTTCCTATTTTGTTCTCTCAAGAGACTGTGTTAGTGAGATTTCTGTCACTGTTACAAAAACAACTGAGAGAAAAACTTACAAAGTGAAATATTTATTTCAGTTTGTGTTGTTGGAGGTTTTAGTCCAAAGATCTTGGCTGCAATGATTTTGGGCCTATGTTGATGCAGAACGTCATGGCAATGGGAATATGTGGCAGAAGCTGCTCACTTTGTGGCAAGTAGGAGAAGAAGAAAAAGTTTTCTGTCTCTCTCTGAGACAGAGACAAGTGTAAGACATATCCTCAAGGACTCTCTTCCAGTGACTTACTTCTTCTAGCTACAAATAGCTAGGTTCTATCTCTTAAAGTTTTTAGTATCTCCCAAACTACCAGCTGGAGACCTAGGCTTCAAAATACGAGTTTGACCATGCAAGCCTGAAAACCTTAGTCCTGAGAGGATGGTACAGGGGACTCCCTAGAGCTATCTGCTCAGCCAGTTTGACTGAAAATAACGGTGGGTCCACGTTTATGGAGACACTGTCTCAAGGAAATGCAGAAGAATGATAGAATAAGATATCCAAGTTATACTCTTCCTGGATACACATATTTATGGGGTACTTGCATATATACTACACACACACACACACACACACACACACACACACACACACAGAGAGAGAAAAAAACACCCCAAAAGAAAATAAAAAGTATGAAAACTTGCCTATGGATAACATTTCATCCTCAAAGTATAACATTCTCTAAATTACACCTGAACTTTTTTTTAAGTAGAAAACAAAACACACTAGCCCCCCTTTTATACTTGCCAATGTTTATTTTGGCAACTAACATAAGATTCTCACTTGTGACATTTGGAATAGCACATTATTTGTGTCACTTAACAATTACGTTTTCCCTTTTTTACTCAAGAATCTTCTTACGCCCATTAAAGTGATTGGATTTATAAGACTAGCATAACAAGTCATCATTTAAACTTGAATCTTAAAAAGTGTTATTGAGTGAAAAATATATTCTTAGCAGTCTTTTTAAGACTGGGGCATTTGAAAGGATTCTCATCGTGAACACATCACAACTTATGCCCCAAAAGTGAGTTAGCATATGTGCTGAGAATGTTGAGAAACTGAACAATGAGAGCAGTTTTCACTCTCTGTGGTTGAACTTCAAAGACTAATAACACAACTGTCTAAAGACATTAGGATAGTTTCATTCTGAGGCTTGGTTTACAGTCTTACTGAAAGGGTTTTGCTAGTTTCTTCTTTTACTTTTTCTTGTGCTTAGAGTTTGCACCAAGATTTAGGGGTGTGGGATGTAGGAAGAGAATTAACTAAAACAAATTGTGTTTGAAATGCCAGAATGATACCTAAGTCTGTATGCTGGCTAAAAAAAGAAAATAAAAATTTCTGAAAGCAGAAAGTAGAAGAGTTGATGTTACTTCAGAAGTTTTAAAAGCAGAGGGAGGATTTGTGTTCACTCTGTACTTGCTGATCAGTGTATCACATCCCTCATGCAGGTAGATGGTTCCTAGACTCCCTGAAGTGAGGTTGGTGTACCTTCTAGTTTCCTGTACACATGGCCTTTAAAACAGGGGAGCACATAAAGTATCATTTAAATCACATACTTTTGCACTTAAAGGATACATATATTAAAATACAAATGGCTTTTGAAATTAGTACCTGCTGTGGGGAGGATGGTCTCTGACTTCCTGCTTCTGCAGATCTCTTTTGCTTCTGCAACGAGCCATGCCTTGATCCTGCTGAGGGGCCAAGAAGGTTCTCTGAGCACTTTGTTTGGCATGGCCCTTGTGATTTCTGTATGTGGAGCCTAGGCACCCTACATCTTGAATAGGTATATTGACATTTGTTTGTGACTAGGCCTCTGGTTTGGTGGCTTACTTAGATCCTATTTCCATACTACTGACCTTAGGGCCCTGCCTATCTTTTTGTTCCACAGCCTGTCTTAATACTATTCTTTAGATGTTTCTGTGAGGTGACAGTATTCCCAACAGCATTTAGTCGATGCTTGTCTTTTTTTTGTTCCATCCTGTTTCTCAAATATTTTTCGGAGAAAGTAAAATTCCAAATAAATCATGTGTCAAAGTCTTAGAATGGGTAACATGAGAATAGTATGCTCCTTGAAGTGGAGGCAGGGGGAATGTATAGATATTTTATATCCCAGAATTAAGAGAGAAATATTTAAATTGGTGGCAATAAGAAAATAAGAGATTCATGCTACAAAATGCAACTAAGATAGAATTGGCCAGACTGGACAAAAAGAGCAAGGAAAAAAAAATGATTTTTGAAATTCTTATAAATACCTTAAAGACAAAATAGCCATCTGGGAAAAGCAAGAGACTTCTGAGAGAATCCCTTTATTTTAATTTGCCTAGGCCTGAGAATGCTTCCATGACATAAAACTACACCTTCAAGTTGGCAAACAGGATGAAGTGTTCACCTTATCACCAATCAGTATCAACCCTCTATAGTATGATGCTGAATAATAGCTTTTATCTTTGGGTGGGGGTGGTGAGGCTTTTTTGTCACTATGATAAAATACCTGAGAAAAATCAGCTTAAGTGGGGAAAGGTTTAATCAGTCCTGGTGGCCTATGTCTGTAACCCCAGCACTTGGGTGATAGAGGTAGGAGCATTATGAGTTCAAGGTCCTGTTTCAAACACCAAACACTACAAAATGAGAAAGAAGAAAGCTTATTTTGGCTCATGGTTTCTGAGCAAGCTTGGCTGGCTCCATTGCTATGGGCTAGAGGTGAAGTAGAACATTATGGTGGCAGGAGTGTTGGGGGAGGAGGTGACTCACCTTATATAGCACATGGAAAGCAGACAGAGAGTGAGAAGAAGGGACAAAATGCATACTTCTAATGTACATACCAGTGACCTACTTACTACCTGGAGGTAGACCTCATGGCCCATCTAAGTATGAATTTATTAATGGATTAATCTATTGATGAGTTTAGCTCCATCAGGATCATTTAATAGCACTCACAATCTGGAAACTAAGCCTACTGGCCTGGGGCTATTAAATGGAAGGACAAACCCTTCTATGTTTATACTTTTGTGTGTGTGATATCCACTTATAATAATTAATAGTTTAAAAATGATGATATTGTCAAGAAGTCAAATACATTTATTACTCTTTGTTTAGCATAGTAGAATTTCTGTTATCTGAGCAATTGACTTCTGTGGAATTCTTTATTCTTTGACTCAGCTGTCAAGAAAACACTGCGTACTGAAGACAAACCAGAGTGGAGGAACCTAAGAGAACCCAGGCAGGCTCTCTGCCGAGGAGGGACAGGGCCTACATTTCTTAGAAGATTGACCTGCAACCTTCCTATTCGGCTGGGGCTGCACAATGGACACCCGCTGCAGGGCAGCGCCGGGTCTCACAGACATCCTGTTGCCCTGACTGTTGGCACAGAGCCACAACAAGCTTCAGCACGGCCCCAGTGCGCACATATATTAAGGAAAAAACAAGAGCTATGCTCCAAAATGACTTATTTAAAATGCAAAGGGTAACAAGAGAACTACACTTGGGGAAAGCCCAGCTCTCAGAAACAGGAAAGTAATACCAAATCTTGGTTAAAGTTGTTTGCTTTTGAACTAATTAACTGGGGATTGAATTCAGCATGGGAAGTCGGAATGTGGGTTAAGAGTGAAGAACTGTGTTATTTTTCCTTGTAGGTTCCAGTCCGGCACTTCAGAATGTAGTAGCAGGCAATACATGAGGACCAGCCAGCTCAGTGGCATCACAAAACCACATAAAACCACCGTGGCTGATTGAAAAGGGGTTGCAGTGATGTAACTAGGGCCAGATGTCTGATAAAAGGTACTTTTAACTACTTTGGTGGTAGCCTCTTTGTAATAAGATATTGGCATGTTTGTCATTAAAGAAAAATAAAGAGGAATAAATAATGAAGAATTCAGTAGAACAGTAAATAATATGTTCCCACCATATCCAAGATCTTATTCAAACCTTGCATCCTAGCATTGATATGTCATTGTTTTCTTTCAAATCTCTTTTCTTATTTTTCTAAGACAGGAGGTTTGTGGGAAAAATTTGTGTGTGTGCATGCATGCATGCATGCATGCGTGCGCTCGCGCGCGCGCGCACACACACACATACACACACACACACACACACACACACACACACTGCCAAGCTCTTATTTTTTTTGTATGTTTTGTTTTTGTTTTACTTGAAAACCTTTAAGGAAAGGATGGCCATAATGATAAAGTCATATTTCCCATCTACCTTATCCCTCACAGGGGAGAGTCCTTGACAGCACATGTCTACGTGGAACATGATCTTACTTCTTAACAGGCCTATGCTCGATTTAAGATGTTCATGCCTCATTAGCTGTGTAAACAAATTTGGAATCCAAGAAATTTTATATGTACCAGGGCAGTTAAGGCTTGCTACCTCTTATAGATGCCCCCTCCCCAGTCTGAACAGACCCAATATCTAGAATACACAATTTCAATGGCCTCCCTGTGGAAGCTGGCACTGTACATCCTGGAAAATTTTGCTGTGTCACCTGGCTAGAGATGCCAGAGGATCTTCACAGAAAGTGCTACCGCTCACAGGCCATTTCTGCAGAGGGTGCCTGGATCTTCTGGAATGGTTCTGCCAAAGCCCATCTGTTAGATAAGATTCCTGTGCCAGATGTCTGTCAGCCTTGGGGATTCTGCAACTGTCTCACTAGTACATTGCAGAGTGGAGTGACAGGTAGAAATCGTGCCAACAGTTAGGGGAGAAATGGACTAACTGGGCATGGCCATCTATCAGCAGGGAGCAGGCACTTTAGCACAGGTCTGGAATCCTCAGAGAAGCTAGGCAGGCATAAATGCAGGTCACCAACCTGGGCGGCATCTTCTCTGGCTGACGCTTAAGTGGCAGAGCTCATTTGATGTGGTTCCAGGTCCTCTGCTGGGTCTTTCCAAATGAGTATTTTAATTAATGTTTTCATTGTACTTTGGCAGGAGGCTGTTTCAACAGACTGGCGTATATTTAGTAGTCTCTGAATAAATAAATACAAAACAAAGAAAACTGACTTTGCTTGAATTATGTGGAAAATTGTTGCACACTCGACTGCTTGAATCTGATTCCTCAGCTTTGCTGGTGGTGTCCTGAGGCCCTTTGGGTATGGGAGGGGGTGCTTTGGGGTCTCACCCAGGCTTTGGCTTTGAAAGTCAATGCTGACTCTTCCGGTTGCTGGAAAACTAGAATTTATTGTGTCCATTTTGGAGAAGATGGTATAGGAATGGGAAGTTTCTCTGCTTCTACTTACTCTTCTTTCTTGAATTTTGTTCTTGTCTTCAAGAGAAGTGTATGCTTCATCTCCTTCACTGCAAGGCAGTAGGTCTTTGAGGAAGCAGATTGAATCCAGTTTAGCAAACACTGAGCACCTCTTCCTTCAATCCAATAGCTGACTGCATATAGGACACTATCAGTCCTAGGAAGTGCATTTTGCTTTTGAATATGCACTCAATGTGCAGTAGATGACAGCATATTGTGTTTTGCTTGTCAGGATCCATTAGTGATTTTGTTCTCCAGTGGTGATTTCCTCTGAATCCTAGAGAGTGTGTGAAAGTAAGGCTGGAGCTTTAGCAGATTGTCTGCTGATGGAAGAATGCCTCATTCTGAAAGGCTCATTCTGAAGCCTCATTCAGGCAGGCAAGGTTTCTGACAGTCTGAGCCTGTGCTTTTACTTTTTGGTGGTGGACTCACTTATCCATTGACTTCTATCTTATTTCACAGATTGGCTGCAAGGAGCCCTGGGCCAGGTATTCTTGACCCTAGCTGTACAGAGCATGATCAACAACACAATGCCTTGGCATACAACAAAATCAATGGCCCCCCCACCACAAACCTGATTGTGTGCTGAACTTGGGCTGGGGCCATGGAGCTCTGCGAGCCCCTTCAAGTCCTTGTCCATCTTCAGTTGAGCCAATTTGCCCACAGAAAAACACCTGCTAATACTGTACTGGTTCCTTGATTCTATGATGTCACCAGTTTTAAGAGATACTATAGGCTCAATCACATATTGTTTGGTTAAAAGATAATAGGGCTGGAGAGATGGCTCTGTGGGTAAGGCATTTGCTTGCAAAGTCTCTGTTTCAATTCCCCAGTACTGACATAAAGCCAGAAGCACAAAGTGGTACATGTGCTTGGAGTCTGTTGGTTGCAGTGGATAGAGCAGAGGCCCTGGCGTGCCCCTTCTCTCTCACTGTCTATCTGCCTCTCTTTGTGTCTCTCTCAAACAAATAAAATAAAATCTTAAACAATAATAAATGTAAGACTATACTTTCAGGGATCATTTCTATACTGATTTACTAGAGAAGTTCCTCTGGCTGTGTAGAGTAACAGAAACCACGAGGAGGAGGCCTCAGTGTTCTCTCCTGAGAATGAAGCTGGTGCTGGGTGTTGTTTGGTGCAACTGCCCATTGCCACTGATGATTGTTCTTCTTTCCCTTTTGGAGAGTTAGAGGGAGAGAATGCAGTCTGAGTGGCAGAAGAAGAAGAAAATGAAGAAAAAAGAATAAATATTGCATTAAAATACACCTTAGTTTTAGGTCAGGACATGACATGTTTCCAAAGATATTAAAATGTGGAAATCAATGTAAATTTTAGAATGAAGAGAGTAATATCAGACCGTAAAAATAAAAATATTATCTGTACTTTTGGAGGGCAATTTGCATTGCAAAAGAGGATGCTTTTAAAATCAAAATATTGCAAAACAATTCAAAGTGATGCTCTGCTAGAGAAGGGTTCCTGAATCTTGGCAGTGCTAACATTTTGGACTGGATGGCTCTTTGTCATGGGCAGCTGTGCTTCGCATTGGAGGAAGTTTAGCAATCCCCCTGGCCTCAGCCCACTAGATGCTAGCAGTGCTGCTATCACCCTCACAACCCACCTCAATTACATCGCTAGACACTTTAAAGTGTCCCTCTAGCAGAAGATAAGTTATACCTGGTTCAAATTTGCTTCAGGGCCAGTAGGCTGGGGGAATAACTATCTTTAGGGCAAGAGCTTAGATTGGTTAGAGTTTTATCATAGAGAACAGACCCCACTGTAGCCTTAGCTGAAATGATGACAGGATATTTAGTCATCTACAGAAGTGGTATGTGGGCAAAAGGAGCAGATTGGAGACTGGAGCTTTCAAAAGTGAATCTTGAAGCAACATCCAAAGAACTGCTTCATTTGCTTTGGTCTGGGGCAGGACACCACTTCTGCTGAATGGGAGCAGAATTCCTCACATCTTTCCTTGCATCATTGTTCTGAATTTTAGTTAAAAAATGTATTTGTTGATGAAGCCTAATTATTGCCATATTGCAAAGGAAGTCTGGAAAAATGTAGGTCTTAAACGAGATTGGTACATAGAGTAGTATGGCTGTAGAAACAATTGTAAATCTGGGGCTGGGAACATGGCTCAGTGGGTAAGAGTTCTTGTTGCCAGCATGAGGGCCCTAGAGGGTCTGAGACTATCTAAGTTCTACTCCCTAACACTCACAAAAACATCTGGGCATGGCCATGCATGTCTCTACCCAGCCCTAAGGAAGCAGAGACAAGAGAGAATCACCGTGTCTTGAATTGCCAAAATGGAAGCTCCAGGGTCTGTGAAGGGATTCTCTCTCAAGGAAATACATGGATGAGTGATGGAGGGGAGTCACCTAATATTTTCTGGACTCTACACACATGCACATGGGCCATACACATCTCTAAGAAAATGCTCCAGCCAGGCATTGTGGTAAATGCCTGGAATCCCAGCTTTCTGGAGGTAGAGGCAGAAGGCAGAAGAGTCATGAGTTTGAGATTTGGACTACAATACTTTTTTTACTGAAAATAAAAAAGGAAAAGAAAAGGAGAAGGAAGAAACTGGAATGAATTTTAAATGAGCCATGTAGTATCATCTACAAGCTTCTTCCCTGAGATCTTATCTCCCATCACTAATAGTCACTTATTCTGGCCAATTGGTGTTACTCGAATATTTTCCTCACTCCCTAGATAAATCCTTCTAAACACTGGGTTAATTTTCTTCCTTTTTCAAAAAAATATTTTATTTATTTATTTGTAAGAGAGAGAGAGAGTGAACGAAGGAGGTAGGGAGAGGGAGAGGGGGAAGAGAGAGAGAGACAGAGAGGGAGAGAGAGAGAGAGAGAGAGAGAGAGAGAGAGAGAGGGAGAGAGAGAGAGGGAAGGTACTCCATGGCCTCTAGCCACTGCAAATGTAATTCCAGACTTATGTGCCAACCTTGTGCATCTGGCTCATGTGGGTACTGGGGAATTGAACCTGGGTCCTTTGACTTTGCAGGCAAGTACCTTAACCACTAAACCATATCTCTAGACCTAATTTTCTTCTTTCTTGTGTTCCATTCTCTTCCTAATTTTTCTTTCATTACTATTCTTATTTTATTTTATCTTATTAGTTTTGTATTCAGCAAATACAGGCAGTTTGGTACCATTATTAGGCTCATCCGTGACCTACTCCTCCCCCTTAGCCCCTCCTTGTTGAGGTATATGGGTCGTGCATTGTGGAGTTAGTCCACAGTTATTGGTATGATAAATGTCTCTGCATATCATGACCCAACATGTGGCTCTGACATTCTTTCCGTCCTCTCTTCAGCAAAATGTCCCTGAGCCATGTTGAGTTCATTTTTGGTCTGTTTCAGTGATGAGGTGTTGGGGGTCTCTGGGGCTCTGGCTCTCTGATTTGGTAGGAGTTGATTTTTCTCTGTGTTGGTCTCCTTCCCCCTTGTGCTTGTATCTGGTTCATCAGGAAAACAGCACCCTTGCTTGTTTCACCAATTTTCCTTAGTTTTAGCTGGGGCCCTTTTGAGGTATGATGGGGATGGCTCTCTCCTTAGGATCTGCATCTATCTGAAAAAGAGAAGCAGATTCTCCAGCGGAGAGTAAGTTAGCCCCAGGACAAATGAGATAACCCTTACTTTTTTTATAGAGAGTTTAATAGGTTTATGGCCTCTTGTAGCCCATGATTGATGGCAGCTTGATATTGGAGTGGGCTTATGTTTGGATATGGTTCTGACTTGTTTCCCAGCTCCAGCTATGGGTCTTGTACCACTGAGGGGATCAGTTAGCCAAATCAAGAGCAGTTGGTTCCCCACCATGGCTGTGTGCCACTATTGCACTTGTGTGGGCATCACAACAGGTTATTTGCTGCTAAGTAGGTTAGACTCATTACCATTCTTCCCATACCTCCTTCCTCTGTCCCTTACTTCATATTGGCTCTATGAATGTAATTGACTTGTGGAAAGTCCCCCCTTTAAAAATATTATTTATTTATTTGCAAGCAGAAAGACATAGAGAAAAGAGACAGAGAATGGGTGTGGTAGGTCTTCCAGTTGCTGCAAACAAACTTCTGACGCATGTGCTTCTTTGTGCATCTGGCTTTACGTGAGTATTGGAGAATTGAACCCCAGGTTGTTTGCAGGCAAGCACCTTAACCACTGAGCAAGCTCTTCATCTCAGAAAAATCCCTCTTTTTGTTTTCCTAATATTGTATGTATGTGTGTGTGAGAGAGAGAGAATGGGCATGCCAGGGCCTTCTACCACTGCAACTGAACTCCAGACACATGCATCACCTTGTGCATCTGGCTTACATGGGTCCTGGGGAACTGAACCTAGTTCCTTAGGGTTCATAGGCAAGTGCCTTAGCTGCTAAGCCATCTCTCCATCTCAAAGGCCCTCTTTTGATGAGACATGAGCTGACACCCATGCTACTCAACTGGTACCACTGGTGTCTCTAGCTCATTGAAGACACTGTGGAAATTGATATTTTGGGGGCAGATTTGTGTCTTTGTGGGCAGATGTGTCTTTGAATGATACTTTCTTCATCTAGGAGCATAGAGCACCAAATAATCACATTATCTGATTCAAAGTAAATATTGATCAGTGGCCTTAATTCCAACCAGTTAAGGATCAAACTACATTTTTTCTGTTTCTGAAGCAGAGACTTTTACATTTAAAAAAGAGTGACTCATTTAGGCTCGGGATAAAACAGGGCTGTCTACCTCATTTTTTTTTTTTCTTTTAGTGCATTGCTAAAAATTCTCATTATTAATTTGGCTTATAGTATAAGGACCTTGACTCAAAGGCAATATCTTTAGGCCAGATTAAAAAAACTCATTTATCCTTTAGTGTAAGAGTGCAACATCAAATACAGGACAAAAGTTAAATTTGAGTCTTAAATAAATAATAACTAATTTGGGCATAGATATACATTTTAGTATAAGTATGCCACAAATATCACATGGTTAACTTATACTAAAATATTGGTTGTTACTTATCTAAAATTCAAACTTAACTGGATAGCTAATATTCTTTTTTGGAGAGGGAGTTGGGAGGTTTGAGGTAGGCTCTTGCTATTGCCCATGCTGACCTGGCCCTCACTCTAACAGGCTGACCTCTACCTTAACAGTGATCCTTGATCCTCCTACCTCTACCTCCCAAACTCTGGGATTAAAGTTGTGTGCCACCACTCCTGGCTGATAGCTAATATTTGTATTGCTAAGTTTAGTGTGAATGGGATGATATGAGTTCTTTCTTTTAAAAAAATAATTTATTTATTTATTTGAGAGAGAGGGGGGGGGGAGGGAGGGAGGGAGAGGCAGATAGAGAGAAAGAGAGAATGAGCGTGCAGTACCTCTAGCCATTGCAAATGAACTGCAGACACATGCGCCCCCTTGTGCATCTGGCTTATGTGGGTCCTAGGGAATGAACCAGGGTCCCTAGGCTTTGCTGGCAAATGCCTTAACTGCTAAGCCATTTTCCTCAGCCCAAGAGTTATTTTTTGAGAAAGTATGTCTTGAGAGGGGCAGAGGATGAAGAAAGCATGAGGGAAACAGACTCCTAAGGGGAATAAAGAGGAGAAACTTGGGCAATGCACTGAAAAGAAGAGGGCGAGTGAACAAAGTAGACCTCCTACTGGTTCTGGTTATATCTGGCTGTTCTCTGGACATGGGAATAAAGTGCTGATTTGAAGATAAAGCTCTATTTCTTTTCTGCAAATATGGTCACTTTCCTACAGTTTTTGGTTGGATTGAGCCAATGCAGCATTCAGTTACCCAGACTGCACCAGCAGAGCTTTGAGGTAAGCAAAAGAGATGAGCAGAACAGGCACTAGATACCTTGGAGCCTTGTAATCTCGCTTGCACAACCTCCAGATTGCATGGTTCTTGGCTTCAGTGCAGCTGGGCACAATTTCAATGCACATCTATGGAGACCATGTCACAACAAGAAAACAAACCAAAGTGGCTGCGAGTTACATTAACAGCTTGAAAAAACAAGTCAACAGACGGAAGACTGCTGGGAGCCCCTCCCTGGGAGTCTGCCTCTGGCAGGAAGGGAGTTACTATGCTTCTGCTTGGACATTTAGCCAGCTAAGATTACTCTATATGAATTGCAGTGTCCACTTCAAATGTTTTTTTTTCCCCCATGAGGACATCTTTATTTGCTTTGTGCTGATCATATTAGATCCTCCTGAGATGCAGAGTGGTTTGTTCCACATGCAAGTTTTTATCTCTAGGAGGTGGGTTCATGCATCATTAACTCATGAAATCATTCATCCTTTCATTGTCTATTACCTGCCATTAATCACAAATACACAGAAACAGATTTTCTGGAATTTTTTGATGCTTCAATAACTGTCTAGATGCAAACTAATAGTGAGGAAGAGCTTATGCCTTGAGTTTGTTGGCAAAAATTTATTTTTTTGGGCTGGAGAGATGGCTTGGTGGTTAAGCGCTTGCCTGTGAAGCCTAAGGACTCCGGTTAGAGGCTCGGTTCCCCAGGTCCCACATTAGCCAGATGCACAAGGGGGCGCACGCATCTGGAGTTCGTTTGCAGAGGCTGGAAGCCCTGGCGCGCCCTTTCCCTCTCTCTCCCTCTATCTGTCTTTCTCTCTGTGTCTGTCGCTCTCAAATAAATAAATAAATAAATAAATAAATAATTATAAAAAATTTTATTTTTTTAAGAGTACATTAATACATGAAAATGAAGACTGGTGGTACCTTTGCTATGACTGAACTAAAGACAGACTGCAAGTACACTAGCAGATCAGGCCCAGGAGTGGATGTGGATTGAAGTTTTGCCAATATCGGGGAAATCTTGTGCTCATATACTTTTATTTCTGATTTTTATGAACAATCTGATTTAAGTGCCAGTAACATCAGGGTATGTGGGTGAAGATATTATGAGAAGCAGTAAAGATGAGGAAAATGAAACATTTTGGAAGACACCTTTTCTTTCTTCAATGTGATTTTTTTTCTTTAAAAATGTAAGGTATGTTTTATTTACATTTTGAATATTTTCAATATGATTTACACATGTTCTTGGGCATTTATATTTACCTCTCATCTAGTACATTGGAACTACTCCAAGTTTTGTTTTGTTTTATGACTGCAAATTTATGTTTCTAAGAGAACAACCAAATAGCAACACCATCTCACTTTCCTTATTTTTCTTGGTCAAATTTTTTTCAAATTAGGTTTTTTCTGACTCATATCCTGGGCCATCTCATTTTGCACATGCTTCCACAATTTGTGTTTTTTTGAAAAAATTGTTTTCATTTTGTTTGTCTTAGCACTTTTTACCATCTCTTCTTATTTCCCTAAGAGCTTTATATAGAGGCACAGCCTTTTCTTCTTGCTGATTTATCTCAGAACTTTCATAAAATTCTTCTCCACGTCTCCTTAAACTATATAAACAGACTGAACTAGCTCAGGGGCCATCCTGTGAGAGACTTGGACTGATTTGATGTCTTGGGTATGAAAAGAAATCCTTTTATGCTCATAAGACTCTGAGGATGCCATGATTCCATGAAGAGAGAGATACCCCTGGGATTGGTGGGTCAGGTAAGTGCTTTTTATGCATCTAGGTTCTCCAACTCAAATATTATTATTGAACTTAATAAGTTACACTGAGTTGAAAAATAAACAGACAAGAAAATTCCCAAGTCAGAAAAACATTTAACTTTTTTCAGAGGCCTAAAGATCACTATTGTCAGATAGTTAAAAATACTTATATTATCTGACGGGAGATTAATTCTCAGAAGAGAGAATAACTATGGAAGGATTAACTGTGTTATTTTATTGAAGTCACTCACTTTTAATGTTTCCTGTGGAACGATTTTGCCTCCAGTATTCTCCATTCCACTTTAATATCTCATGTGTTTTATTGTCTACCCCATTCTCCCTTCTTTTCTCTAGTCTCGTGGGATCCTTTCTAGTTTCATGACCTTTATGTATGTTTGCTACCATGTAGACATATGCATACAGCATTTTTCTAAGCCTGGGTTACCTCACTTAGTGTAATATTTTCAAGTTATACCAATTTTCCTACATATTTAATAATTTTATTTTCTTTATGGCTGAAAATTTCATTATATGTTACATAATTTCATTATTATCTCTTGATGGACATCTAGGCTGATTCCATTTTCTAGCTCCTATGAACAATAAAACATGAGAAAGTAACTCTTTGATAAGACAGAGAATTCTTTGGGTACATACCTAGAAGCAATATAGTTGGGTCATGTGATAGTCTTTTCTTTTTTAAGCTTTTAGAGTGACCTACCTCTACCCTTATTTCTGTAGTAGTACATCAGTTTACACTCTTATCTGTAATGAACAAGACTCCCCCTCACCACAGATACTTTCCAGCATTTGAGTTTTTTTTTTTTTTTTCTTGGCAGTAGTCATTCTGATTGGTGTGAGATGGAATCTCAAAAGTTTTAATTTGAATTTCCCTATTGGCTAAAAACATTGAGCAATTTTATTACTTAATGGACATTTATTTCTTCTATTCAGCACTCTGTTTAGTTCCATAGCCCATTTCTTATTGGGTTGTGTTGCAGTCAGGTTCACATTACTGGCAGAAATCACCTGACCAAGACTAGCTTATGGGAAAAATGGTTTATTTTGTTTTGCAGACTTGAGGGGAAGCTCCATGATGGCAGGGAGAGATGATGGCATGATCAGAGGGTGGACATCACCTTATGGCCAACATCAGGTGCACATCATCAACAAGACACTGTGCCAAACACTGGCAAGAGGAAGCTGGCTATAGTACCTTTAATATACAATACACTGCTGCAGGAGGCTTTAATTCCAAATTGTCATCAGCTGGGGACCTAGCATTCAGAACACCTAAGTTTATGAGGGCCACCTGAATCAAACCACCACAGGTTGTTTGCTTTTTTGCTGTAGTTTTTTGAGTTATTTTTATATTCTACATATAAATCCTTTGAGAGATGAAGATCTGGTGAAGCTCCCCCCATCCTGTAGAATGCCTCTTGACACTGTTGACAGTTTGTATAGCTACCCAACAGCCTTTTATTTCATGAGGTCTCATCTGTTGGCCATAATTCCTGAGTGACCAGAATTCTCTTCAGAAAGTCCTTACCATACCTACATCTTAATGTGTTTTCTTGTATTTCCCCTAGCAGTTTCATAGTTTCAGGTTTCCTGACCTCTTTAGAGTTGATTTTTGTATAGGGTGAGATATATTGTTATAGTTTTATTCTTCTACATATGACTATACAGTATTTGTAGCATTTATAATGTTATATTCCATATATTTCTAGTTCCTTCAAGACTTATCATGAAGGTATTTTGAAATTTGTCAAATGCCTTTTTTTTTTTTTCCCCTGAGGTAGGGTCTCACTCCAGCCCAGGCTGACCTGGATTTCACTATTCACTATGTAGTCTCAGGGTGGCCTTGAACTCACAGTGATCCTCCTACCTCTGCCTCCTGAGTGCTGGGATTAAAGATGTGTGCCACCACACCTGGCTTAAATGCCTGTTTCTGTATCTATCATCATGATCTATGATTTGTCTTTAAGCCTACTAGTATGGTGTCTTACATTCATTGATAGTGTATATTGAGCCATCCCTGGGATGAAATCACCTTCTTGTGATGTATTATCTTAATGTTTTGTTTGTAAGTAGTTTGTAAGGACTTTTGCATCTGTTTTCATTAGGGAGATTTGTCTGCATTTTTGTTGTTGTTGTTGTATCTTTATATAGTTTGCATATCAGAGTTATACTAATTCTATAAAATGAGTTTGGTAGAGCTCCTTACCTTTCTATTTTGTGGTACAGTTTGAGAATTGTTGGTATTAGATCTCTATTAAAAGTTTGGTAGAATTAGGCAGTAATTCCATCCAGTCCTGGGCTATTTTTTTTTCTGGGGAGACTTTTCTATTCTATTCTATTCTATTCTATTCTATTCTATTCTATTCTATTCTATTCTATTCTATTCTATTCTATTCTATTCTATTCTATTCTATTCTATTCTATTCTATTCTATTCTATTCTATTCTATTCTATTCCATTCTATTCCATTCTATTCCATTCTATTCCATTCTATTCCATTCCATTCTATTCCGTCCCGTCCCGTCCCGTCCCGTCCCGTCCCGTCCCATTAATTTGAGAAAGAGTGAGAGTCTGATGGATAAATAGAGAAAGAACATTTTGCTTATTCAAAAAAGCCTTTTATAAAGCTCTTAGAAACCAGTTTACAAAGAAATCTTTGGCATAGTACTTATTTGTATATGTTAAGTCTATACCTAAATAGTGCCATATAGAGACAATGAGGGTGCCTGAAAGCTCAGATTCAAACCTTGGCTCCTCATTTAGTATCTTTAGGACCTCCAAAGCCTTGGGAAAATTATTGAACTTTTTCAAGCCCTGGTTTCCTTATTTCTAAAATGAGAATACTTTAATGCTATTTTATAGAACTGTTGTCAGGATGAGATGTTATAAAGCATCTAAAAATTTTGACCTATTATCATCCTTATTACTAGGCATAGGAGATAATTTTCTGGCTTAATCTAAATATATTGACTTTAATATACAGTTGGTGTCTGGTAAATGTTCTTTCCTACATAAATTGTATAACTTGTATATCCATACTCTTGGTAAATGCTCTTTACTACCTAAATGGTTTAACTTTTGTATCCATGCTCTTCTTAAAGTTCTCTAAGACAGCTATGGGTACTGTGTGTGTGTGTGGGGGGGGTGGTTAATATTTATATTTAGCCAGGTGTGGTGGTGTACACTTTTAATCCTAGAACTCAAGAGGTGGAGATAGGAGAATAGCTGTGAGTTTGAGGCCATCCTGAGACCACATAGTGAATTCCAGGTCAACCTAGGCTAGAGCTAGACTCCACTTTGAAAAGCCAGAAAGAAATAATTTATATTTCTTTATTTTCAAGGAGAGAGAGAGGGCGAGAGAGAATGGAGAATGAATGAGTGTGCTAGGGCCTCCAGCCACTGCAAACAAACTCTCCAGATGCATGCACCACCCTGTGTATCTGACTTTATGTAGGTACTGGGAAATTGAGCAACTGGTGGTTAGGCTTTGCAGGCAAGTGCCTTAACTGCTAAGCCATCTCTCCAGCTTGTGATTAAGATTTTAAAATGTTCTATGCTGTTATATTACAACAACATTACAGTATTGTAAATATTAAAAAATAGAGCATACAGAAAATAAAAATAACTCTGAGAAGGTACTTTTAAGGATGTATAATCATCTTGGTGAAACATTCTCATGCCTCTGCTTGCTTAAAATTTGTTTTAATCATGTCAAATGCTGGCATTGGACTAAATCCCTAATTTCCTTCCTGAGTTTTAGGTTTATAAGACTTTCACCTCTATGAAATGCCTCTTTTTACAGCTGGTTCCACTTTTAAGATGCCTTATGTCCTTGGACATTTACACGATGGATTAGCATGAAGATGATTACTTGTTTTTAGGCCTTTAGGATGTTGTTGGCAGCCACAGTGTAAGTATAAAGCTACCTGGCAGTGAAACATGCCAGGTTCATGTAGAACAGAGATAAAATGGCAGTGAGGCGGTAAGTACAGGGGCCACCTGAAAAACTGATTAATGCTAATAGGGTTGCAATTGCTTCTTATGGACTTGAAATTTCATTAGGCAAAATTCTCCAGATTCAGGCAACTGGGAATTTTTATACTTGTTAACATTGATTTTCACCACCCTCTTCTCTTTCATTTATAAACAGCTGCTGCTTAAAGGACTACTTGTTCCCATGGTGGAGTGTCAGCACCATTGAGGACCTACCATATTCAAAGTGCTCTTCAGGGCATCAAGTAAGTATTTGCTGATCTTCTAGATGCCAGGGATCTTGAGGGCTTATGAGGAATGTTGCTTAGGCAAGGGTGGGGGAAGTGCAGAATAATACCTGTTTATGCAGTTATGCAACAAAATATTGGAGCTCTGGGTGGAATGTCTCCAAAAAATGTACCACATTATTCCTGATTGTTCCTGTATTTGTGAACACATCTCTCTCAAGCTGCCTTGAAATCTCCCACTGTTGACTCTTCGGAGGAGAGTAAAAATTCTCTTCTAGTTTGAGTTTTGATCTGTGTTTTAAAAAAAGGAGTCATAAAAAACCCATAGGCCTGGGAGGGTGTGGCACAGCCAGTGTTGGACCTCACCTTGTGGCTCAGCAAGTTACTTCATGTTTCTGTTTGCAGCGCTTCTGAAACACATAAAATAAAACAGGCTCATTAAATATGAGAGGATAAGTGAAGTTGGCAGTTGTGCCTATTCAAATAGGCTTCCTCTTTAGATGTTTACATCCAAAAAAAAAAAAAAAAAAACAACAAAAAAACCAGCAGCCCAAAGATGAATGTTTATCACTGGCTATGCATGGCCTTCCTTTTGGGACACATGAGGTGTAGTGGTTTGAAGTAGATGTTTCCAATAAAACTCATGTATTATCAATGCTAGGTCACAGGTGATGGCAATTTGGGAATTGGAGTCTCCTGCAGGAGGTATGTTGTTGGAGGTGGGCTTATGGCAGTTTTATCCAGCTTCCTCTTACCAGTGTTTGGCAAACTCTCCTGCTGTTGTAGCTCACCTGATATTGGCCAGGAGGTGATGTCTAGCCCCTGCTCATGCCATTGTTTTCAGCTGCCATCATGGTGCTTCTCCTCAAGTGTATAAGCTAAAATAGACCCTTTCTTTCCATAAGCTATTTTTGATCAGGTGCTTTGTGCTGGCAATGAGAAGGTAATTGCAACATGAGATCAACTAGGCTCTTGAAGATGGGGACATTTTGCTCCACAGCTAGCACCAAACTAGTCCACAAAGTTAATGTCACAGTGAAAATCCAGGATAACCTTGTCACTATCATTTTATTCACTACATGTACATGTAAGGGGGAGACTCTCTCACAGGCATGCCTTGTTTGTGCTCCCTGACAAGAATAAGCCGCACGTGCCCTATAGATTCCCTTTCCCCATTATTAGATTCAGTTCTTTTCAAAAAGTATTGTATTTGTTTATTTATTTATGAGAGAGAGAGAGAAAGAGACAGAAAGAAAGAGAGAGAGCGAGAATGGGCACTCCAGGGCCTCCAGACACTGCAGATGAACTCCAGGCACATGTGCTACCTTGTGCATCCGGCTTACATGGGTACTGGGGAATCAAACTTGGGTCCTTAGGCTTTGCCGACATGAGCTTTAAGCACTAAGCAATCTCTCCATCCCTAGATTTGGTTTATTTATGATGCTTTCCCAACAAATTTGGCTTCTGTTCTGAAAGTACAACTTCCAAATGTTAATGAGCTAAAGGGGTGCCAAGATATATAGATACCTTTAGCACTCAAAATCCTAGTCAGTAAATGAGGTAACATGTGATGATATTTGGTCACTCACCATGTAAATGTCAAGTAGCTTGAACTCATCCTTGAAAACTGGAAATGTTTCTGTGATCTCTGATTGTAGAAAAAAACATCCCAAGCTGGGGCTACAGATGGAACAGAGGCATGGGTTGTTCTAACCAGTGGATACTTACTTGGTTCTTGCTTAATTTGGCCTAAGCAATATTTGAGGCTGTTGGCCACTTCTTTCACCTTGTAGTGTCCTCTTGGTTTTTGTAGCTTCATATTCTGTTGGGTTTCCTCCTGTTTTCTGATGATTCCTTGCAATATCTCTTCCAGTTTTCTATGACTGTATATATGTGTATATACGTACATACATCTATAACTTCACCTGTGTGTCCAGAAAGGATTTGCTGATGACATTCATATCTGTATGTCTCTCTCCTGTTCAAATCTATGTAGCTAATTCTTTCTAGTTCAACATGTCCAAAATTAAATCATGTGTCTTCTTAGATATCTATTTTTCTCCAGTTCCTAGTTCAGTGTATGTCAACCTAAGTATTTAGCAAAAGCACCCCAAAACATGGTATGGTGCTTGTTTCTTTCCTCTAACTACTCTTTATGTAGTAAATGTGTCTCCTTGGATTATGTTTTGCTTTGATTATTATAGTAGTCATAAACTTTCAAACTTTCTTCTAGCTAATTTCTTTCTACATTGTAGCCAGCAGGTTCTTCCTAAAACTCACATAAGATCACTGTAAAGCCCTTTGATACCTCCTGTTTTCCGTATGGTTCTAGATCCCTGTACAAAGTCGCTTTTCTTGTTCTGTTTCTCATCTCTCTCTTTTTAATTTTAATTATTGGGAACTTTAATATATGAGCATGTTGCAAATTAGTTGTATTGCCACCAGCTTATCCTCTTATGAGCCATCTATCCGTTCCCCATTCTACTGAGGGCCCTCTTCAGTGGGGTATGGGTAGTCAGTGTGGAGTCATAGATGCATCAGTCATTTCCTGTGGGAAGGACAATGCCTCAGAATATACTATCTCAACACTGTGGCTCTTATGTTCTTTCAGCCACCTCTTCTGCAATGTTTCATGAGCCTTGGAAGGTGTCTTAGATTTCTTCACTGCTGAGCTCTCCACAGTTTCTTATTTTCTGGTTTGACTACTTTTGAGTCTCCTCAGTGTTTACCACCATCTCCCTAAAGAGGGTTCTTTGGCTAGCAGTGGGAGCAGTACTCATATTTAATCCACCAGTTTCATTATAATGTTTCTTGGTTTCTGACAGTGTGATGGAGGTGACTCATTTCATACTAGGCAGATTGCTTTCTTTTCTTGTCATACTGATAACCCTTGGATCTCCCTGGTATTCACTGCCATCTGTAAAAAGCAGGTTCTCTAACCAAGAGTGAGAGTGGCATTCATAAAAGGAGATAAACATAAAAAATTAGAAGACTTTAGATGGGCATAACCTTTCCGTTTAGCCATAGCCTTTCTATATGGCCTATGACTTCCAAGCCATAGACTTTTGAAATACTCTATTCCAAGCCCTTCCGGGTTTTATAGTTTCCATTGATAAATCAGATATTATTTTGATGGGAGTACATTTATTACTAAGGCTGTTTCTTTCAGTTCTTAGTACTCTTTCTTTGTTTTCTGTGCTTAATGTTTTAATATATTATGGAGAATTTCTTTTCTGGCCCTGTCTATTTGGCATTCTGTATGCCCCTTTTACCTGGAGGAGCCTCCCTTTCACAAGATTTGAAAATTTTTCTTCTATAATTTTATTGAGGATATTTTCTATGCATTTGAACTGAAGTTCTTCCCCATCTTATGTATCTATGATTTAAACATTTGGGCCCTTAAAGGTCTCCCACATTTAACTAATATTTTGCCCTGCTTCTTTTTGTCACTGATTTTGGCCTCACAGTCTATTTCCTTTGCCTTTTCTTATTGGTAGGACTTTCCTGTGAGCTTTTATTAAACATTATTTCATTTTTGATTTCCATTAGGTTTTACTTAAACATTTGTATCTATTTATTGTGTTCCATTTTCCATCCTGATTTGAGTTTCTTATTGCATTTAGAAGATTGTCTCTTCTAAAGCTCTCTTGGAACTCATCAGACATTTGTTTGTGTCCTCTCTGAATTCATTCAGGTGTCTATTAAGTTCTTTGATTCTCTTGTATTTCATTCATTCATTTGCTCATACTTCAAGCTTATTGTGTGTGTTTAATTCTGCTTTGGAATTCTTTGGAGTTTCCTCTAAGTAGTCCTCTTTGGAGGTTATAATTACAAGGCTAGGCATTCTTATTTGGTTTGCACTGGGTTTTGCCTATCTGGAGATACACTCTTTATCATGCCAAGAAGGTAGCAACAGTGGCTTTACTAGGGGACACACAGTACTATGAGGACAGGACTGCTACAGTGACAGACAGGTGATAGATTACAAACCCAGTGTGTTTGGGCCTGGTCTACTCAGGTGGGAGTGAGTACTCATTGTTGAGAGGTTGAGGTCTGTGCTAAGCAGTCACATCCTCCTTGCTCCTGGTGAGCAGCCTGCATGCTTGTCTCTTTAGACCTCTTTAAAAGTTGGGAATATTTTAGATTACCAGTAGATACTGTTTTGGATGAACAAGTGAGCAGTAGTATATGAAGCATCTTTAAGGAATGGTAGGCCAACCAGTTTGACTAAAGTGTAGGATATATAAAAGATAGAAGTAAAAAATATGAAAGAAAGATGATTGGTGTCTACCATTGTAACCCTTGAATGCAGAGTCTGAGATGAAGATTCTAGTATAAGAAGGTTACTGGGGAATGCTCTTTCCGTTTAGCCATAGCCTTTCTATATGGCCTATGACTTCCAAGCCATAGACTTTTGAAATACTCTATTCTATGAAAGAATGAAGGATGTGGCAGGATAGGACAGGGGAAAAGTAGAACTGAAATGATGTTGGAAAATGTTTTTTAGCTGACTGCATATGAAGCTACTGTAGCACTACAAAGTTGTCCTAAACTGAGACAAGAGGGCTAAGTCTTTTGTATCATCATAGCAAATAGCCACTGGGCATGAGATGCCTCTAGGGAGGGGATAAAACTTGAGACAAACAGCTTCCACTGCCAAGGGCAATTTCTGGAAAGGGATTCAATTATGGCCTGCCAGTAGCCAGCACTTCTGAAATTTAGGGGAACAAATAATCCTAGTATGGGGCAAGGGGCTGGGTATCACACCAGAGCATCTACTACCCTAGGCCTGGTTCATGCCAGACTGAGCAATTTATGCTTATGTGATAGGCTTTGGGATAACATTTAAGGTGTTTACATAGAAATAATGTGAGTCAGAACTGTATTAGGAAGATTAATCTGGCTGGGTGTTTGGATTGGATTGGAGGTGGGAAAACTGGAGTCAAAGAGGCCAGTGGGAGTTTTGAAATAGTCCAGACAAGGAAATAAAGGCCTAAACAAGGGTGTTGGCAGTGGAACTGGAAAAGGAGGGTGGTTTCAAGAGATATAATAATGCTAGAATTCACAAGCCCTGGTGACTGAACATGGGATATATGGAAGGAGACTCTTAAGTGAGTCTACAATTCTGAGCCTGACTGAAATATACAGATAGTAGTTCTGGTATTAGAAATTTAATAATGCATGTGTATAGATTTGTTCAGCTTGCAGTATGGTAGCCAAACAAGTAGAAGCAGTTAATTGGTAGCTATGTAGTTATGGGGGAGGGAAAACATGAATGAAGTTATATAATAAGAATAATTGTGGCAGGGCATGGTGGTGCATGCCTTTAATCCCAGTACTCAGGAGGCAGAGGTAGGAGGATTACCAATAGTTTGAGGCCACCCTGAGACTACATAGTGAATTTGCAGTCTTACAGAAGATCAGAGAAGGGGGAAATCACTGTGGCCCAAATATTTTCATGTAGAGGTGACATTTAAATGGGGGTTATAAGGCTTGTTATGGGAGAGGAAAGATAGAGAGGGTAGAATGCTGAATCCCTTTATACAATGGTTTGAGCACAGAGAAAAAGAGAGAGAGAGGAATATACGTTAACTATTCAGAATATCATGAGATCATATAGAATAGAGGATCACTCATAGAAATTTTGTTTTAAAAAGTTGGAAAGTTGGCTGTAGAGGAACTGAAATAACAGACTACATCACAAAGACAATAAAAAATGTCTAGAATGCTTTTTGTAAAGCTGCCTCTGATTCTATAGTTTGATGCTCTTTACTGCCTGTGAGTCTCCATAAACCCACAGATCTAAACTGTCCACATGAGAGACCCTCTATACTGTTTAAATGGCCATGAAGGAGAAGACTACTGGACATTGGCAGCTTTCATAGAGATCATGTGAAGACACATTAGAGGAAATTCCAGCCTGTGTTCCAGTGTTCCTGAGGCTTTCATGAGGCCCAAAGAATCTGTGGCCCATTTGGTAGATGGTGTACTGGCTCATTCTGAAAGGTAAATATCTGCAAGTGGAAAGTTAGTCTGTATAATCTAGCTGCCTAGTCACGCCTGCTCCAAACACTGTTGAAAAGTTTGACTGAGAACTATAAACCTGTCAAGAGTTGAGGCCCAAACTTGCTTCCACACCAAATAACTTGTTATTGAAGTGATGGGAAGATAACAGGACATGTATTTAACATGTTGGCATTCCTTGTTTGCTACAGAAGCTGCTGGCAGAGCTAACCAGCTTTGTACTTCATTATTATTTATTTCTTGCTTTTTATTTATTATCTATGTTGATGTACTTGACATGAAAACTTGACCCACCTGTCTTTGCACTCTCACCAAATAAAAGGTCACCTTGATACAAGTGCATTGACTTAAAAATGGAATCTTCAGGTTGGGACTGAGGCCATTCAAAAGCAACAACAAAACAACTTCTTTGGTGTCTTTGAGCAGGTATTAGATTTCACCAAAGTGCTGTGGACTGTTGAGACTTCCCACTGCCATTTTATGACCCTCACTGCATGACTTTTTGTTTGTTCCTTTGTGTAAATTCATCATAAGCCTTTTGATGAATCTCTTTGGAAAAAGATGTTGATTGTTGCTTAAGAGACTTACCTTTCTACTTCAATTTCCTGTATTCAGTTTTTTTTTTTTTTTTTTGGAACAGGAACTGAATGACATGTGTCAAATCCCTGTGGTTGTTTTGCAATGAACTTCTGTTGGAGTTCAGATCAAGCATGGAGAACAAGCAGTGGGTGATATGTGAGCAGTATACTTACTTCTCTTAAGGTAAAGTGACTGTAACATGTCTGTAACTTTACTCACAGTTAATTACATGAGTTCTCACTTAGCAGAGGCAAATATGCCAAACCTTGAAAAACGGGACAAAAAAGCCACCAAATCTGAGCGTGTTAAATTGCAACTGATATTTAACAGCTCTGCATTAACCTCTAAGAAGCAAAGGAGCATTTACTGTTTTATCCATTGTTCAATCTTGCACAATTAAAGATATTCTCCAGCTCACAGTTTACTGTAATATAGGGATTTTTAAATTATTGATTGAGCTTTGAAATAGGGTCTCATCATGTAGTCCAGACTGCCTTAGCCCCTTGAGTACTGGGATTATAGGAGTGTCTTTGGTTTAGGATTTTTAAAATAAATATTTATGCTTTATATTTAATAGTATCTTTGTGTTATCTAAGAGGTATCTCTCAGCAAGCCAAAGAGTCAATATATTTAATTTAAATTTTATCCAGAAATGTTTAGTGTGGAAAATGCCTTATCTACGCCATTTGAGTCATTGCTGATTCCAGACTAATTTTCATGGCTTCCTTGGTATCTCTAGCAAAACAGTTTAAGTTCTTCCCTATTTATCTTTCATTGGTGTAAATAAAGGACATGAGTAGTCAAACCTTGTATAATGTTAGCTTTACTTACAACAAAATCCTTATTTCCCAAGTTAACTCTTATAGTTTCTAGTAATAATCTTTTTTTTTTTTTTTTTTGGTTTTTCAAGGTAGGGTCTCATTCTGGTCCAGGCTGACCTGGAATTCACTATAGAGTCTCAGGGTGGCCTTGAACTCATGGTGATCCTCTTACCTCTGCCTCCCAAGTGCTGGGATTAAAAGTGTGCACCACCATGCCCGGTCTCTAGTAGTAATCTTTTAATAGGGAATAAAGATTAATCTATTTATACATGGTATCTACCAGCTCTCCTTATTTTTGTTTTACTGAAAATATTACTGACCACATTGGATTAGATACTGACTAGTAATGGCAAGGTTTTGACAACAGTTTGTAGTCACACTGACCAGGGTTAAAGGTTTGGTTCCATTATGTTCTAGTTATATGTCCTGGACTTAAAAAAAAAAATTTTCTCTGAAGCTCAATAACTTCATCTTTAAAATGGCAAGGAAATACTCATGCCATAAAATGCACATAAAGCCTTTAGAATAATGTGGGGGTCATAGTGAATGGTGTATTACAGGTTGTATATGGTATTTACATATACTCAGCCAATACTTGTATCTTTATTACCACTTGCACATCTGGGCATTGAAAAGTACAGTTTTTAGAAATACAACAAAGAATTTTATTGAGAATTTTAATACATAAACATACTGTAATCTGAGCATCTTTCTTTCCTCTTACTCTTTTGTCCCTTACTCCCCATCCCATTCCAGTGAGCACTCTCCTCTTTCCAAGTAGTCCTTCTGTTTCGATGTCCCATTCTTTGTGTTCTCCATCTTTCTACTGTGTCAACATGTTGATGGAATTGTGCAGGTCTTGTGGGGGTAATGACAGCCATGGTGAGGTCATGATTGCACAGTCAGTTCTTGTTTGGAGTACAGTGGTAGGAAGCGCTCCTTCCCACCCTGTGGTTCCTACATCCTTATTGCCCTGAATTAATTCACCAAGTCTTGGAAGGCACAACACAATTTTTCTGACACTAACGCTTCCTGGTAATATACTTGGAGACATGCTAGAAAAAAAATGGGAATTAGATTTTCAATTGACTTGAATTTCTTCCTAGAAAAAAAATAACGTGAACTGCTTAGCACCTGAATCCTTGCCACAGAGAATACTTTTGAATCCAATATGTTCCTGCAGCATTTGCCTCTAACATCTACTTTTTTGACATGTGGTACTTCTTGCCTCAGCTTTGTGGTCACCAAAATCTGCTCTACTCTCTGTCTCTGTCTCTCTCTCTCTTTTTTTTTTTTGTCTGGAATGTTTGTGATTCTACCTTATCTACCCAGGCCTGGCTCTATGGTCTGAGTGCCGCATTTTGATTTGTCTGCCAGAACAGCACTGGCAGACCTGTGTTTGTGTTCTAAATGTCACACTAACATGTTAAAGTCCTTAGTTAATGAATCTGGTGGGACCTATACTAAACATTATTGAATAAACTTTCATATGGAAGATTTTGGTAACTTGTTTGTATTAGTCAGATTTTCATCACTATATCAAAATACTGATACAACTAACTTATTATGAAGAGGAGAAGTATATGTAGGTTGAACATCCAAATTATGTAGCTTGGGTTCCACAAGCAATTCTTCTTTCTCACATCACCTTAAGGTATGAATAATCGTGGAAGGAGTTCATGTAGGACCAAGCGATTGATTACATCTTGAACCAGAGGTAGAAAAAAAATAGGAGGGCCCAGGCTTGTTCCTCTTATAAGGACCCTCTCTTAAGAACTATCAAGAGGTCACAGGAAGAACACCTCATGCTCCCAGCCATTGTAAGCTTTGCCTGACAAAGTTTCTGGCACTTCTCAACAGCTATCCTGGAGACCAAGTGTTTTATAACAAGGACCCTGGTCCAGGGCTGGTGGTGTCAGTTGTTTACTTAGTCATAGGCACAATCAAGTTTTGTATTATTAGGCCCAATGTTTTTTTTATTAGAATAAGTTTTTTTTCTTTTTTATAAAAAAGCTTTACCCAATGGGAAACATAAACATCAGAGCAATATTTAAGAAATCATAAAGCCAGGTGTGGTGGTGCATGCCTTTACTCCCAGCACTTGGGAGGCCGAGGTAGGAGAATCACCATGAATTTGAGGCCACCCTGAGACTACATAGTGAAATCCAGGTCAGCCTGAGCTAGAGTGAGACCCTACCTAAAAAAAAAAAAAAAAAAAAAGAAAAAGAAAAAAAGAAATCTTATAGTTGTAGATAGAGAAAGAGCTATTAAGGTAAATAAAGACTTTAATGAGAAAACATACAAATTTTTCACTCAAATGTAACTTAATCATAAGTTTTAATTATCTTGTTTAATGAAAGCATAGCATAAACTTCTTTTTGTAAGCCATTTTGTAAACATTAGAAAAAGTAGAGGAGTATTTATGAAACTTAAATTTCGATCTTAGAAATTTAGTAACCTTTAATACAAACTTTTATTTAACCTTTTAATTTACAAATACATATGAAGTATTTTATCTCTCCTTTAAAATGAAAACTCAGAAAACTGCAATTAGAAACACTTTGGAATGAAAACTTAGGAAAGACAGAAAACATGCATATTGTATTTTAACAGTTGTAGGCAAAGCAGGGCAACATTTTGGGAGATGTTTTTATCAATAAATTAATTTGATAAAAAATGTTTTAGAAAAGTCAATCAAAGCATTACAAGGTTTAGAACACTTTTGGTTCATCTGTATCCTGCTGAAGGTAAGAGTGTTGATAATTGAAGGAAAGCTGAAAACAGAGTCCTCAGTCTTTGGATTGTAGGAACTGTAAAGTCTGGAGGATCATGAGCCGTCCAGTCAGAAGAGGGCAACACGTCTCAAGGAAAAGTGTGGAATCAGGTGTTGCTCATTTACTTGTGTGTCCTGAATGCTTGCTATCCAGCTAGCAATTTGGGAGGTGGAGCTTTGCTCCAGGTGGTGTGTTGGTGGGTGGACCGTGAGGTTTATTAGCCCTATCTTGCCAGTGCTAAGTGGCACACTCTCCTGCTCCTATTTGCACCAGCTGTGGCAGAGGGGATGGCCAATCTTTGCTCTACCATCAAGAAGTTTTCCTTCAAGACTGTAAACCAAAATAAATCTTTCCCTCCCAACAGTCATCATGTCTTGAGAGCCGAACTAAGCAAAAGAGACTTCCTGTGAAATTAGAAATGAGACATAGACTTGGAAAATAAAGTCTTGATTAAGATTATTTAATTATAGATGTGACTCTCAATATGAGTAAGGCAGAACTAGGACATTGAACTTTGATAAACCTGTCTCGAAGGAGAAGACAGGCAATAATTTTTATATCCCAATGTCACAATTATAAGTAAGAATTTATCTTAAAAATGTAAGATAAGTTTACCCAGATTTTGGGTGTTACTGTTTTGGGGGATTGCATCACTTGCAATTCTTTGTGAAAATGAAATTTAACATAAATATCCCTGACAAGGAACTTCCAGTTAAGATGGCAGCGTAGGTACCATGCCAAAAAAGCCTAGGGGAGAAAAAGCCATAAAATAAAAAAATAAAAACCTCAATAAAGCGCACACTTTTACTAAAAAGTGAGGTGTATAGGAAGTTGAAATAGCAGCAGAGAAGTAGGAGAGATCCAGAGCATGCAGAGCCCACACAGGCCCCCAGAAGCAGCACCGGCAGGTCTGCCAATCACGGCAGGGGCAGCAGCATACCAGAAAGCCACCAGGCTCTGTTTGAGCCACAGGAAAAGCCAGGTGAGGGGAGCTTCACCTCACACTGACGCTCTCCACAAACTCAAGAAACGTGAAGGGAGAGTGGCAGTGAACAACGGAGGAGCAGATCACAAGGTAGAAGAATATGTGGACCAGCGAGAGAACTAGAGCAGCATCGGCAGCCTCCCCTCCCCCACTGCTAGTGCCCAGCTCCAGCAAACAGAGCAGTGGTCCAGGGACCCGGCCATGCCAACTTGAACTGATAGTGGGAACCAAGCAGGAGCAGAGGTAACTGGGATTACACCAGGGAAGGGTCTCACCTGGTCACAAGCTGACTTGGAACCCTCAACAGATCAGAAATCTTAACCTCCTTGTTACCAGGATTAAGGGTACGGGTGGGGCACCATACACCCCAAGGGAGAGTTAGAGGATCTGGTGCCATAATTCCTACTCATGGATTAATACTCTGAGAGTCTTCAGAGCCACACCTAACGCCTTAAGCTCCTACAATGAAGTTATATAACATCAGATTATCAGATAAATCTAATAATACCCAGCTAACTAGAAAATACAATCATTAAATAATCCAGGATGCAAAAATATATACATTATAACACAAGAAACACCAAAAATCAAGACAATATAAATCCACCAAAAAGTATTACTACAACAGAAACGGCCACCAGTGAGAATGAGTTAGAGGAAATGCCTGAGAAAGATTTCAAAAGAATGATTATAAATATGTTCAAAGAAGTCAAAGAGGAAATCAAAGAAATCAAAGAAAACATAGGACACCAAGTTATTGAAACAAAGAGGTCAATACTAGACATAAATAACGAAATAGAAATGATAAAGAAAACTCAGTCAGAATTACTAGCAATGAAGAACAAAGTTAATGAAATAAAAAACTGTAGAAAATCTTACCAGTAGAATGGATGAAGGAGAGGACAGAATATCTACGCTAGAAAACCAGGCAGCAGATCTAATACAGTCCAACAAAGAGAAAGACAAACTAAAAGAAAAGTATGAGTGGGAATTTCAAGATATTCGGGACACTATGAAAAGATCAAACATAAAAATTCAAGGCATAGCAGAAGGAGAAGAATTCCACTCCAAAGGCATAGTAGGCATCTTTAACAAAATCACAGAAGAAAATTTCCCCCATAATGGGAAAGGGGTGTTAATGCAGATACAGGAAGCCTTTAGAACACCAGCCAGAAAAAACCTGGAAAGAACCTCTTCTTGCCATATTATAATCAAGCTACCAAACACACAAACCAAAAAAAAAATATATATATTGAAAGCAGTCAGAGAGAAAAATCAAGTTACCTACAAAGGCAAGCCTATCAGGATTACAGCAGATTACTCAACAAAAACTTTAAAAGCCAGAAGGGCATGGAGTGATGTATTCCAAGTCCTGAAAGATAACAACTGTCAACCAAGGTTACTTTATCCTGCAAAATTATCGATTCAAATAGATGGAGAAATAAGGACATTCCATGAAAAAAGCAAGCAAAAGGAGTATTTGAAGACAAAACCAGCTGTACAGAAAATACTTGAAAGAATCCTCCATGCTAAAGAAAAAGAAAAGCACACATAAAAGGAACTGGGAAAAAAACAAACAGTACTCAAATACTAGTTAACATAAGAGAGCACAGGTAAAACTGGGAGAACTACAAAAAAAATGAATACACACCTTTCAATATTATGTCTTAATATCAATGGTTGCAATGCCCCAAGCAAAAGACATAGGTTGGCAGACTGGGTTAAAAAGCAGGATCCTTCAATTTGTTGCCTCCAAGAAACCCATCTTTCTACAAAGCATAGACACTATCCTAGGGTGAAAGGTTGGAAAACGGTGTTTCAAGCAAATGGACCTAGAAAACAAGCAAAGGTTGCTATCCTAATATCTGACAAGGTAGACTTTAGTCCAACATTAGTTAAGAAAGATAAGGATGATCACTATATATTGATTAAAGGCACCCTCCAACAGGAAGACATTACAATCCTAAACATATATGCACCTAACATGGGGACCCCCAAATTCATCAAACACTATTAGAACTAAGGTCACCGATAACATCAAACAGTGGTGGTGGGTGACTTGAACACCCCACTCTCATCAATTGATAGGCCATCCAGGGAAAAAGTAAACAGAGAGGCATCTGGACTAAGTGAGGTCATAGAAGGAATGGACCTAACAGATATCTACAGGACATTTCATCCAAATGCTATAGAATATACATTCTTTCAGCAGCATATGGAACATTCTCTAAAATAGACCATATATTAGGACACAAAGAAAATCTCAACAAATACAGGAAAATTGAAATAATACCTTGTATTCTATCTGACCACAATGGAATCAAACTGCAAATCAGTAGCAAGAAAGGCTATAGAGCACACACAAAATCATGGAAATTAAACAACACATTACTAAATGATGAATGTGACAATGAAGAAATCAAGAAGGAAATCAAGAAATTTATAGAGGGCTGGAGAGATGGCTTAGTGGTTAAGCACTTGCCTGTGAAGCCTAAGGACCCCGGTTCAAGGCTTGGTTCTCCAGGTCCCACGTTAGCCAGATGCACAAGGGGGCGGCGCATGCATCTGCAGTTCATTTGCAGAGGCTTGGAAAGCCCTGGAGCGCCCATTCTCTCTCTCCCTCTATCTGTCTTTCTCTCTATGTCTGTCGCTCTCAAATAAATAAATAAAAAATTAAAAAAAAATTATAGAGTCAAACGATAATGAGAACAAAACATACCAAAATCTCTGAGACACAATGAAGGCAGTCCTAAGAGGTAAATTTATAGCTTTAAGTACCTATATTAAGAAATTAGAGAAGTCACAAGTAAATGACCTAATGCTTCACCTTAAAGCCTTGGAGAAAGAAGAATAAGGCAAATCAAAAATCAGTAGATGGGAAGAAATAATAAAGATTAGGGCAGAAATTAATGAAATAGAAACAACAAGAAAAAAAAAATTCCAAAGAATCAATGAAACAAAGAATTGGTTCTTTGAAAGGATAAACAAGATTGATAAACCCTTAGCAAATCTGACCAAAAGAAAGTGAGAAGAGACACAAATTAATAAAATTAGAGATGAAAAAGGTAACATCACAACAGATGCTAGAGAAATTCAAAAATCATAGGGGCATACTATAAAAGCATATACTCCACAAAGTATGAAAATCTGAAAGAAATGGATGATTTCCTTGATTTGTATAACCTACCTAAATTAAATCATGATGAGATTAATCACTTAAATAGACCTATAACAAGCATGGAGATCCAAACAGTTATCAAAAATCTCCCAACTAAAAAAAGACCAGGCCCAGATGGATTCACTGCTGAATTTTACCAGACCTTCAGGGAAGAACTAATGCCATTGCTTCTTAAGCTTTTCCATAAAATAGAAAAAGAAGGAATCCTACCAAATTCCTTCTATGAAGCCAGCATCACCGTAATACCAAAACCAGGCAAAGATAGAACAAAAAAAGAAAATTACAGACCAATCTCCCTCATGAACATAGATGCAAAAATTCTCAACAAAATATTGGCAAACAGAATACAAGAATATATCAGAAAGATCATTCACCCTAACCAAGTAGGCTTTATCCCAGAGATTCAGGGATGGTTCAACATATGCAAATTGATAAATGTGATACATTATATAAATGAGTTGAAGGCCAAAATCATATGATCATCTCATTGGACGCAGAGAAAGCATTCGACAAAATCCAACATCCCTTCATGATAAAAGTCCTACAGAGACTGGGAATAGAAGGAACATATAACAATGTAATAAAGGCTGTTTATGACAAGCCTACAGCCAACATATTACTAAATGGGGAAAAACTGGAAGCTTTTCCACTAAAATCAGGAACAAGACAAGGGTGTCCACTGTCCCCATTTTTATTTAATATAGTACTGGAAGTCTTAGCCATAGCAATAAGGCAATAGATGCACATAAAAGGGATACAAATTGGAAAGGAAGAAATCAAATTATCATTATTTGCAGATGACATGATTCTATATATAAAGGACCATATAGACTCTACCAGCAAACTGTTAGAGGTGATAAACACCTACAGCCATGTAGCAGGATACAAAATAAATACACAGAAATCAGTAGCATTCCTATAAGCTAACAACAAACATACAGAGGACGAAATCAGAGAATCACTCCAATTCACAACTGCATCAAAGAAAATAAAGTACCTTGGAATAAACCTAACCAAGGAAGTAAAGGATTTTTACAATGAAAACTATAAAGCACTCAAAGGAGAAATTGCAGAAGACACTAGGAAATGGAAAAAATCCCTTGTTCCTGGATTGGAAAAATCAATATTGTGAAAATGGCAATCTTACCAAAAGCAATCTACACATTAAATGCAATCCCCATCAAAATTCCAAAGGCATTCTTCATGGAAATAGAAAAAAAAATCCAAAAATTCATTTGGAACCACAAAAAACCTCGAATATTTAAACTAATACTGAGCAACAAAAATAAGGCTGGTGGTATCACCATACCTGATTTTAACCTATACTACAAAGCCATAGTAACAAAAACAGCATGGTACTGGCAGAAAAGCAGATATGTAGATCAATGGAACAGAAAAGAGGACCCAAATATAATTCCAGGTAGCTATAGCCACCTGATATTATAAGGCAATCTTCATATATAATGCTCTAAACTTTGCTTCTATAACCTATACTTGTTTGTCAACATCTCTTCATTCCCTTTCTCTTTCCCTTCACCTTCGGTTCATCAGCGGCTTTTATTTTTATAAAGGCTTGTGCTTCTCCCTCTCTCTGCTTGGGCCTGTGAAGGCAGGCAAGCTTTTTCTGCCATTATGGAACTTCCCTGGATCTGTAAACTTCAATAAACATTCCTTCCTCCATAACTGTACCTTGTGGGGAAGTTTATCTCAAAGAACCTAAAGCTGTCTAATGAGCTAAGATGAAGCTGACCATGTGGATGTTAATCTTTTGGAACCTTTGTTTTGGAGAAATAGGCTTAGATTTGGTGCTTACAACTAAAGGTGTCTTCTGGAATGGTAAGCCAAATTTTATGGACTATTCAGATAAAAGTTTAAAAATACTATGTACAGACAGCATTAAACTTTGAGGCTTGGCTTATAAGCTTTCTAAGAGGAAAGAAAGACTACAGGGGACTTTGTTGGAACTGGGCTACTGGCATAAGGGCTGGCTGCATGCTGCTGCCCAGGCCCGGAGAGTTTAATCAAGGTTAAATTTGTAATAGACTGATAGGCTTAGCTAGAGATATTGGATTAAGAGATTGAAGATTTTTTTTTTTTAATTTGGTTTCGAGGTAGGGTTTCACTCTAGCCCAGGCTGACCTGGAATTCCCTATGGAGCCCCAGGGTGGCCTAAAACTCATGGTAATCCCTCTACCTCCGCCTCCCGAGTGCTGGGATTAAAGGCATGCACCACCATGCCCGGCTGAGACTTTAAGCTAGAAAACCCCAAGCAAGTTAAAATTACAGGCACTGAGACTAATTTTAGGCTATGGTGGTTCAATTTACATTGTTTTATTCTCTCTTTGGTATGCCTTATAGCAGTTAAAAATGTTTACTCTATGCCGTTATATCTTAGAAGTGTTTAACTTGCTTAATTTTACAGATCTTAATATCTTAAATTGGTCAAGACTGTGGGGACCTTTAAAATTAAACTAAGTACAATTTATAATATATGATAATTATAAATCTATTGGGAGCAATCACTTTATATGTTTGTTTTTATAGGAAAAAATGCCACTTTTATGCCAGTAAATCGGGAATCATCCAGGACAGAAGATTAAGTGGCTCCAGGAAGACTTGGAGAGGAGGCAGCGGGACCTCCAAGACAACCCGCTGCAGATGGGCTTACATGACTGCTTACTCTACCTTCTCCCTCTACCTGGACCCCTCCCCCTCCTTCTTTACCTGCTCCTTATCCTCACTGTTGGGCCTTGTGTAATTACCAAAATTACACAATTTATTCACCAGCGGCTAGAGGCAATAAAACTTCATCAGGTTGAGATACATTATCACAGGCTGGCAACTCAGGAATTAAATTCCTGAGATGACCCAATGCCACCTCCTCTGCCCTCCATGTGACCAATGATGGGTAAGATCCCCAGAGGGGGACAACCTAAGACAGGGGCCACAGTGACTAATGCTCTTCCAAAAACAAAAGGGGGAAATGTTGGGCTCTGAGACACCCAGGTGTGAGGCCTAGTGGAATTTCCTGAGCCTAGCTAAAGTTTGGCGACCTGTCTCTGGCCAGCTAGGACTCAGCAAGACACCTAATGGCTTCTGGCCTGCTACTTCGTGCAGGAATTGTAATTACCATTTCAATAGTCACGGTTTACTATTGGCCCTTACCTCTCCCCCCACCATCCTAAAAACCCTGCCTTCTTCTCCAGCATGATATAAGCAACTGCTCATAGCAATAAAGTGAGTTTTCTCTGTGAGTTCCTGCTTTGAAAAGACTCCTGACTCACTGTGGTTTTTCTTCAGTGGCCAGGAGAGGTTTCTGAGTCGTCATATGCTCATCTTCCTCCTCCTTCAACCCCTTGGGAGGAACAAGCAGGCCTGGTCCTTCCACAGCACTACCTGCCTGGGAAGGAGCCCAGCAGAAATTATCATAAATGCTGGTGGGGATGTGCAATCTCGTCCAGCCATTGTGGAAATCAGTGTGGAGGTTCCTAAGACAGCTAAAAATTGGTCTACCATATGACCCAGCTAGAGCACTCCTAGGCATATATCATAAGGTTGCATCCCATTTCCTTAGAAGTACATGCTCAACCATGTTTATTGCTGCTCAATTCATAATAGCTGGGAAATGGAACAAGCCTAGATGTCCCTCAACTAATGAGTGGATAATGAAGATGTGGCATATTTATACAATGGGGTTCTATTCAGTGGTAAAGAAAAATGAAGTTATGAAATTTGCAGAAAAATGGATGGATCTGGAAAGAAGTATACTAAGTGAGGTAACCCAGGCCCAGAAAGCCAAGCACTGCATGTTCTCCCTCATATGTGGATCCTAGCTACAGATGATTGGGCTTCTGTGTGAGAAGGAAAAAAATCAGTAGCAGAGGCCAGTAAGTTAAAAAGGAGATATAAAGGGAAGAGAAAGGAAGGGAGGAGGGTACTTAATAGGTTGGTATTGTATATATGTAAGTAGAAGAATAGATTAATGGGGGTGAAAAGCCCCAAAGTGGGGTCAGGGGAAGAGATTGAGGAAAGGAAAGGTGTTGGGAGGGCTAATCAAAACCTAAGACTATGCAAATAAATCATATGGAATTCTCCAGTTTTGGACAATGGAACACTCAGGAGCCATAGATAGTTGTTAGAAAATTTTCAGTGCCAGGGATGGGATACCTCCTGTGAGTTGTTGGCCAGGGAGGTCCCTGATGCCCCCAAAACATTATAGGCCATTTCCAAGGCCCTTGGTTTCCCACCAGGAATAGATGGTAAGGCCCTATTGCTGAAGACACCACATACTTGAGCTGCAAGGCCAGTGAGAAATCCTGCTGGGACTGAGCTGATAGCCTCCTCCATGTAGACCAGCTGACAGAAAGCTGGAAGAAGCCATTCTACATGCAGTTCAATAGGAGAAAGAGATATCTCCAATGAAGATACTCAACAGTGGACAGTACAAGCCCTTTATTTGACCAGCCAGGCCAAATGAGCCAACTGGTACAATAGAGGCACATCTAACATGGTAGAAACCAACTGCCCTCCAATTGGACTGGAGGCCCACTCCATGGGAGGGAATACATTCCTGATACTGAAAACTTAAAACAGGGGTAGTCATGAGCCCTAGGGGTGTAACATCTGCTGATGTCTGGACAAATGTATACACTATGCTTATCAAACTGCCTAGTAAGCACTTCTCTTAATATTTATACCCTTATATTAATGCTACTCTCACTTTGGGTAGATAATCTTCTCTTTTCAGATGGCAGTGCCCTTGGGATGACTCAGAAAGTATCATAGTGCTGGAAAGATGTGACTGGAGTATTGAGTAACATCTCGATCACACCTTCCAAGGCTCAGGGTCTAATGTGGAAGAGGTGGCAGAAAGAATGCAAGAGCCAAAGGAAGGGTAGTACTCTTTACAAAGTGCTCCCTCAAGACATAAAATGTCCTGGATATCCATGACCTCATAGTGCCTGACACTATCTACACAAGACCATCTATAAGAGGAGGAAAAGACCATGACATCAAAATAAAAGAGAGACTGATAGAGATGAGGAGGAGATATAATGGAGAATGGAATTTCAAAGGGGAAATTTTGGGGGTGAAGGGAGGGTATTACCATGGGATACTTTTAATACTCATGGAAAATGTTAATAAAAATTGAGAAAAAAAATAACATTCCTGACCAGTACATAAAGTACAAACCTTACATTTGGTACCTGTATATTAATCAATTAATTTAACAGAGGACTTTTAATATACATTTCTCACAGGTATTCTTATTAACATAAAACATATTTGTTTTACTACACATGACTATTTTAAAGATAAAATGTTGTAAGTACAAAGCATATTAATAGTCCTGTGTTTTATTAATAAATACAAAATTACCTGATATGATAAATATTTAAGTCATTAGAATAAACATTTAGAAACCATCTAAAAGTTTTGACCTTTAAACCAATGTTAAAAGGTGGGACTGAAGTTTAGTATTTTTGTTTATCTTTAAAATTCTGTTTACTGTTGACAATAAGCATGAAGAAACATTTTCTTTAAAAGCCAAAAGAGTATTTAAAGCTAAAAATGTGGAGATAAAATAGTGCAAATATACTGTAATATATCAGAACTCTTGGGCTGGAGAGATGGCTTAGTGGTTAAAAATTATAAGTTTTAATGGTCAAAGATTTAGTAATTTTTTGTTTTTGTGTTTTTTTTTTCTTTGGCATAGGGTCTCACTCTAGCTCAGGCTGACATGGAATTCACTTTGTAGTCTCAGGCTGGCCTTGAACTCACAGTGATCTTCCTACCTCTGCCTCCTGAATGCTCGGAATAAAGGTATGTGTCACCACAACCAGCTAATTGTTTAATTTTTGGACATCAAGACAGGCTGTATGGAAAGAACATGAACCTGACAGTTCCTGGTCTGCCTTAGGCATATGATAAAGAACATGTAATACAAGTAAAGGGACCAAAGATGTTGCTTTGTTTAGAATTCTAGTTACATTGTAAATTGAAAGGGAGCTGAGCCAATTTATTTTTAATTTATGTGAGTACATTTATAAGCCTATGTTGTCATATCAAAATATATAGAAATGGGGCTGGAGAGATGGCTTAGTGGTTAAGCACTTGCCTGTGAAGTGTAAGGACCCTGATTTGAGGCTCAACCCCCCCAGAACCCACGCTATCCACATGTTCATTTCAATAGATGCAGAAAAGGCCTTTGACAAGATACAGCATCACTTCATGATCAAAACATTGGAGAGAATTTGCATGGCTGGTTCATATCTTAACATAATAAAGGCAATATACAAAGCTCCAAAGTGCTAAATAATACTTAATGGAGAGAGACTGGGGGAATTCCCATTAAGATCAGGAACAAAACAGGGCTGTCAACTCTCACCTCTACTTTTCAGTATAGTACTGGAAGTCCTGGCTCAAGCAATAAGACAGGTGAAGGAAATAAAAGGGATACAATTTGGAAAGGAAGAAGTTAAGTTGCTCTATTCACTGATGACATGATTGTATATGTAAGAGACCCAAGAGATTCTATCCCAAGAATTCTGAAGGTGATTAACTCCTATAGCAAAGTAGCAGGATACAAAATCAGTGCACAAAAATCAGTAGCCTTTCTATATGCAAATGACAAAGATAAAGAGAAAGAAATAAGGGACATAGTCCCATTTTCAATAGCAACAACAACAACAACAAAATACCTTGGAATAACGTTAACCAAGGATGTGAAAGATCTATACAATGAAAACATAAAAACACTCAAAACAGAAATTGAGGAGGACTTGAGAAAATGGAAAGACCTCCCATGTTCCTGGATAGGTAGAATTAATATTATGAAGATGGAAATCCTACCAAAGGCAATATACAGATTTAATGCAATACCAATTAAAATCCCTACCGTGTTCTTCACAGAGATAGAAAAAAATGATCTCAAATTTCATATGGAAAGGCAGAAGACCTTGCATATCCTCAGCAGAAGAAATATACCATACCTGATCTAAAACTATATTACAAAGCCATAGTAATAAAAGCAGCATGGTACTGGCATAAAAACAGGAGTATCGGCCAGTGGAATAGACTTGAGGACCCAGACTTTGGGTCAAGCAACTATAGCTATTTGATATTCGACAAAGGCCCTAACAATATAGGCTGGAAAAAGACAGCATCTTCAACAAATGGTGCTGGACAAACTGGATAACTATATGCAGGAAACTGAAACTTGATCCACACATTTCTCCAGGTACTACACTCAAGTCCAAATAGATCAAAGACCTCAATATAAGACCAGAAACTTGAATACTACTGGAAGAAAATTTAGGAAGTACTTCCCATGATATAGGAATGGAAAAGACTTCCTGAACAAAACCTCAGTAGCTCACGATCTTAAACAGTCACTCAACCAATGGGATCACATGAAGCTGAAGAGTTTCTTTACAGACAAGAAAAACCAATAGATTACTCACAGAATGGGAGAAAATATTTGCAGGTTATCCAACTGATATAGGCCTAATCTCTAGAATCTACAAAGAACTCAAAAATCTAAACAGTTTAAGTCAAACACCATACTCACAAAATGGGGCAAAGAGCTGAACAGGCAGTTCACAGAGGAAGAAATACAAATGGCAAACACATATTTAAGAAAATGTTCATCATCTCTAATCATCAGGGAAATGCAAATTAAAACAACTATGAGATTTCACCTTATCCCAATAGCAAAAAATAGCAAACGTCAAAAAATCAAATGAAAATAAATGCTGGTGAGGATGTGGAGAAGTAGGAACACTTATCCACTGTTGGTGGGAATGTAAGATGGTACAACCACTTTGGAAAGCAATATGGAGACTCCTGAAAAAGCTGACTATAGTGATACCAACAGACCCAGTTATTCCCTTACTGGGCATCTACCCTCAAACCTTCAAACCACAGGCCAGAGAGATTTGCTCAACCATGTTTGTAGCAGCTCAATTTGTAATAGTGAAGAGCTGGAATCAACCCAGATGTCCATCACTAGAAGAATGGATAACTAAGATGTGGTATATTTACACAATGGAATTCTATACAGCAGTAAGAAAAAGTGACACAATGAAATTTGAGGAAAAATGGTTGAACCAGGAACAGATCATTTTCAGTGAACTTACCCAATCACAGAAAAAAAATAAAAAGCACCACATAGTCTCAGTCATCTACAGCACCTAACCTGAATCTACCTAAGAATCCTTACATACCCAGCAAGCATCTTGTGGAATGGATGCTAAGATGGTGCGGGATGGAGGGGAGGGAAACGGAGGGGTGCAAAACACAAATCTAGACCCAAACAGCAATGATATCATAAAATTCTACTTCCTAAGTGGCACACCAAATGGCTGAACCTTCACCATGCCCTTAGAGGGAACACCTGAACTATAAGACACTGGTATGATGAAGACTAACCTTAATCTTCTACAGCTTCCCACCCTCCCTGTCCCTCTCTCTCTCTCCCTCCCCCCCCCTCTCTCTCTCTTCTCTCTAGCTCTTGTATATTAGTTAAATCTTTTCCCTCCTTTTCTTAGTGAACACTAACCTCTAACTCCAAGTACCAGTGTGTGGCTATTATCCACAATGAGCTTTTGATCAGAGAGACCTTCAACTGTGGGCTAACTACCCAAGTACCTCAACAAGGAGGGGCCAAGAGGAGGGGGTAGGACATGGATGAACCTAACAATGTTACCAAACTGACTGTATTTGCTGAATACAAAACTAATTAATAAAAAATTAAAAAAAAATAGAAATGTAACTGCCTTTAAAGTGAAATTTTGTTCTTCAGTACTGGAAATGCTTTATTGTGGCTGCAATTTGAGAGGAGCCCACCTGTCCTAGGGGTGAGTGTGCACCACATAATGACTTTGTCTGGTGCCATCCAAGTGGCTAATGCCATCCATGTAGCTAGTGTCATCCATGTGGCTATCTTCATGAATGTGGTCTTTGTCTAGCAGCCATTGGGATGAACATATTTATTTCAGCATAATTTCTATACAGGCAGGAGATAGCGTCTGTGTTCCTCTTTATTTTTTTATTTTTAATTTTTTAAAAAATTTTGTTTATTTTTATTTATTTATTTGAGAGCAACAGATAGAGAGAGAAAGAGGGAGGAAGAGAGAGAGAGAGAGAGAGAGAGAGAGAGAGAGAGAGAGAGAGGGAGAGAGAATTGGTGTGCCAGGGCCTCCAGCCACTGCAAACGAACTCCAGATGCATGTACCCCCTTGTGCATCTGGCTAATGTGGGTCCTGGGAAATTGAGCCTTCAACCGGGTCCTCAGACTTCACAGGCAAGTGCTTAACTGCTTAGCCATTTCTCCAGCCCTGTGTTCCTCTTTATATCAGCAGGACAGTTAGTTGAGTCATTCAGAAATCAAAACAGATAACTCTGACTTAAAGCCTCAGCAGCCTGATGTATTATCTTTATTCAGGTAGGAAGGCAACTGCCTGGGGTCTGGGAATCATGTATCTGCCTCTAGGAATGGCCATCAAGGAGGAAGGTTTTTATGATACCAGTTCATTTTGAGTTAAATTTTGTGTTTCTTTCCCCCAGTCTCCCCTTCCCCTTTCCACCAAACCCTTCCATCTCTATGGCCTGGGCTTGGAGTTGCTTGTCAGGTATGCAAGCAACTCCAGGTATTGCAGGTTTTGAACTGCAGATGAGTGAGAAAATTTGGTGTGATTGTGTGTGTTAACTTAGTATGATCTGTTCCAAGTCCATCTATTTTCTTACAAAATTCATTGTATCATTTTTTTTCCCTTACTGCTGAGTAGAATTCCATTGTGTAAATGGACCACAACTATGTGTTGTTATTCACTTGTCCAGTGATGTCTAGTGCTGGAAAGTGCTACATGAGCTACTGGGGGAAAGTGGCCAACAACAGTGTGAGCAAGCAGGGCTCTGAGCTACTCAGAAGCAACCAGACTGACAAGAAGTACACACCAGTGCAACAGTGGCACACAGCCTTGGTGGGTAACCAATGGCTTTCTGATTGGCTAAGAGATCTGCTGTGGAAAGGAAGCCATATCTGGAACTGTAAACCAGGAGGTTAGAATCCTATGGAGACAAAGATGATCTCTATTGACAAGGCCCCTCTAGTCTTTGGCTAAAAGAAGGGCTGTATCCATTAAAACTCCTCTAAATTAACAATGCTTATCCCATTTAACCTATGCTGACTTCATTTTCCATTGGAGAATCTTTTTGTTTGTTTTTTTTTTTCAGATGGTAGTGACCAAGGAGATAAACCACACCTCACACTTCAGTTAAGTTTCCTACTAAGTCCGCAGCTTGGAGCATTTGAGATATGGAACTTGAGGTAGAATCCAGCCTTAAAGTGTGTTCTGGTTGGCCATTCTTTTTCTCTTTCTGTTGTGGATGTATAATGAACTGAGCCAGCTTCTTCCTCCATGATGAAGTTTCTACAGGAAACTACAAGCATAAAATAGACCTTTTCTTCTCATAAGCTGCTTTTAGTTGGGTGTTTTGTCCCAGCAACAAGTCTTCTATGGTTTCCTTGAGTTTGCTTTGAATTAAAAAAAAAACAAATTATTTTAATTGATCCTTTTTAATATAAAAAGGATGTTCTCTTATATGTCCTCCCTCTGCTCCCATTCTACTGAGGGTCCTCCTCGGTGGGGTTCTTGATATTTATTGCAGGGTCTTAGAGGCCTCTGTATATGAAATTCACTGTAAAAATTACATGGCAGGCATAAGAAAGTGTGGAAAACAGAGTACAATGTTAATCCTACTGCAGAAGTAGTTGTAGTTAACTTTTGGTGTACTTTCTTATTTCCATGCCATGCACATATTTATGTAATTAAGATAGTACCTTCTAAACTGGGCGTGGTGATGCATACCTTTAATCCCAGCAGAGGTAGGAGGATCGCTGAGAGTTCAAGGCCACCCTGAGGCTACAAAGTGAATTCCAGGTCAGCCTGGAGCCTGGAGCCTGGAGCCTGGGCTAGCAGGATCCTACCTCAAAAAACCAAAAATAAATAAATAAGTAAATAGGTAAATAAAATAAATAGTACCATCTGCATTTTCTACTTAATACTATATCACAAGCATCCTGTATCCCATAAAATCTCTTTATAAATATAATTTAATTACTTATATTCTACATACAGTTGTATTTTAATTTAGCCATTCCTATTATATATATTTAAACTTTTTATTTGTTTATTAGAAATTATACTATATAGTCATAGTTTCACATAAACATTTTTTTCTTAAAAATTGAAAACTTGGGCTGGAGTCATGGCTTAACAGTTAAGGTGTTTGCCTGCAAAGCCAAAAAAACACACTTTATTTTTATCTATTTCTTTGAGAAAGAAAGGCAGAGAGAATGGGTGGGCCAGGACCTCTAGCCACTGCAAACGAACTCCAGATGCATGCGCCCCCTTGTGCATCTGGCTTACATGGGTCCTGGGGAATTGAACCGAGGTCCTTTGGCTTTACAGACAAACACCTTAACTGCTAAGCCATCTCTCCAGCCCAATATGTACACTTTTTATGTTTTTATCAATAAAATATAAAAAATGCATGCAAATGTAGCACTAAAAGAGAGCTCTGAACACTAGAAACACACTAAAGAGAAGAGATGGAGGATTAGCAGAAAAGTGGGTAAAGCTGAAAATCAATCTGGGAATTAGAAAACTGTTCTCTTTCTCTCTTTTTCTATGCTGCCTATTCAGGCAGAGACTGTTAGTTAGTTCCAGGCCTGTTTGTTCTTCTTTCTGTACACGTTGTCTGTTTTCCAAGCTTTCTCATGGTGAAATGAAACCAAAGGCCAATGAGTAGAGTGGTGTCAGCCACCTCAAGGCCTGCTTGGCACCAGTGCTCACATGTGCCTTTCCAGTCTTATCCTGATTCCAAAAGCAGATAAAGACATACCAACAAAACGCTAACAAACAAACAACAGCAACAAAAGAAAACTGCAGGTCAAGTGTGGTGGCACACGCTTTTACTCCCAGCACTCAGAAGGCAGAGGTAGGAGGATCACCGTGAGTTCGAGGTTGCCCTGAGACTACATAGTGAATTCCAGGTCAGCCTGGGCCAGAGTGAGACCCTGCCTCAAAAACCAGAAAAACAAAAAAATTGCTGACCAATAAACACTTACAATTGATTGTAAGAATATATCAAGATCAGGGCTGGAGAGATGGCTTAGTGGTTAAGCGCTTGCCTGTGAAGCCTAAGGACCCCGGTTCAAGGCTCGATACCCCAGGACCCACGTTAGACAGATGCACAAGGGGGCGCACGCATTTGGAGTTCATTTGCAGTGGCTGGAGGCCCTGGCATGCCCATTCTCTCTCTCTCTCTCTCTTTCTCTTTCTCTCTCTGTAACTCCCAAATAAAAAAAATAAAAAAAAAACATTAAAAAAAAGAATATATCAAGATCATACATCATGACCAAGTGGGCTTGAACCTGGAGATATGAGATTACTTCAACAAAAATAAATTAATAAATGTAATGTACCATATAAATAAACTTAAGGACAGAAATTTCAAGATCATTTCAATAGATGAAGAAAAGGCACTTCACAAAGTCCAATGTGCCTTCATGATACAACTCCTAGAGAAATTAGGAATAGATGGAATATACTTTAAAATTATTATTTAACAAATCTACAGCCACTTGTACTAAGTGGGGGAAAACAGCACATTTCTTCTAAAATCTGGACCAAGGCTAGGATGCCTACTTCTTGTCACTTTTATTCAATACAGTACTTGAAGTCCCACAGAACAATAAGACAAAAGAAAGATATATTAAAGGGATAAAACTTGAAAAGGACAAAGTTAAGTCATCCCTATTTGCAAATGAAAAAAATTTATACTTAAAGCATCCTGCTCATTCCACCAGAAACTATTTGACCTAACAGACACAGTAAAGTTGTAGGACACAAAATGAACATTCAGAACTGAAAAGGGCTCATTGGTTAAAGGCACTTGCTTGCAAAGACTACTTCAATTCCCCACTACCCATGTAAAGTCAGATGCACAAAGTGGTACATGCATCTGGAGTTCGTTTGCAGTGTCAGGAGACCCTGGAGTGTTCATACTCCTCTACTTATTCACTTTCTCTTACAAATAAATAAAAATATTTTAAAAATGCTTGCAAAATGAACATGCAAAATCAATAGATTTTACCAATTGTGGAGGTTTGAGTCAGGTGTCCCCATAAACTTAGGTATTATGAATGCTAGTTACCTCAGCTGATGGCAATTGGAAATTAAAGCCTCCTGGAGGCAGTGTATTATTTGGGGTGGGCTTATGAGTATTATAGCCAGTGTCCCCTTGCCAGTGTTTGGCACACTCTTCTGTTCCTGTCTACCTGATGTTGGAAGGGATGATGTCCACCCTCTGCTCATGTTATTGTTTTCCCCTGCCATCATGGAGCTTCCCCCTCAAGCCTGTAAGCCAAAATAAACCTCTTTTTTATCCCACAAGCTGCTCTTGGTTGGGGATTTCTACCAGCAATGCAAACCCGACTGCAACACCAATAATGAGCTTGCTAAGAAAAAAATTAAGAAAAATTCACATTCCTGCTTGAGGGACCTGAAATCATTCTCAAATCCTGCCCAAATCTTAATCCATCCACTTGTCTACCTGAGGGCAGATAGGGACCCATTCACTCCTTTGAAGATGTCCTGATGAAGAATTATGCAGTTCGCCCCTATCTCTCAGATCAGCCTTTAGAAAACCCTGGCTTAATACTGTAAACTGATGGGAGTTCCTTTATAAAAGAAGGATGCCAATATATTGGTTATTGGTCTTTGATTTTGATATTCTTGATTCAGAGCCACTGCCTAAAAATTCCAGCTGGCCAAATTAATAGCCTTAATTAAGACATTGGAATTGCCTCAGTGAAAAAGAGTTAATGTTTACCCTGACTTTAAATATTACTTTCTAATCCTCCATGTCCATGTGACAATATGGAAAGAAAGAGGCCTCTCATTTACAACTTGGATCCATGTTAAACACCCTGAAGGGATCCTCAGACTCCTAGATGCAGTTCTGGTACCAACACGGTTGGGTGTGATTTACTGTCCTGGACATGACAAAGGAGATGACTCAGTAGCTAAGGGAAACAGGGGAGCTGACTCTAAGCTAAAAGAGCTGGGATGGAGATAGAGTGCACATCCTGTGCGGATAGTCCATCCTGCCACCTGAAAAGCCTTAATATTGTCCAGAAGAATTGGCTTTTGCATCTAAAAGTAGATGCTGCCTAGACGACCAAGCATGGTGGCTCTTTCCTTCTGAACAACTACTATTATCAAAGCCAACTGAAGGTACCTTCCTGCCTCAATTTCTCTAGCCTGTATTCCCAAGAATTGTTGTGACCTACCTCAGTGCCATGTAACATGAGGAAAAATGTAACAGAGAACCTAAAAGGAAAGAACATTTCTACTTTTTGCAGATGTTGATGTCCCACCCCACCCTAAAAAGTTTACTGGGGACTACAGTAGAAATTTCTAGTTTATACACAGGACCCCATGTAAAGGCTCTTGTCCCTGCTGCCTGAGGTATTTTCCAGTACTAGAGAGTTCACCTGCTTGCAGGCAGGCATGTTTGTGTGTGTGTGTGTGTGTGTATGTCTGTCTCCCCACTCTCTCTCTGTGTATGTGCATTCAGGCTGGTAGGCGATCTCCCAGTCTATTTTGTTTCTGGTGGAACCCTTCTGGTCCCACAGGATTTTGTAGAAAATCCCAGAAGAACTGGGCTACAACTGCCCACACAGGTGGCTCCTTCCTTAATGCCTTTATGGGGATATGCCCCTTTCCTGGCTCAGTTCATAAGAGTACTCCATGAGACAACCTCTTAAACCATCTGAGCAAAATTCTGATGTCAGGTTCTGCTCATGGGGTAACAAACCAAGACACCTGCTTTAAGCCATGTGCAAGTGATTTACCACTTAAAGAAACATCATCTAAATGTTAAGACAGGAAAACATAGAATATAGTTTTTAAAGGAAATAATTTGGAGATACCTAAATAACTAATTTAAATAATTTCTGTGTTATATGCCTATGTTTAAAGATAATGCTGGTCTGTAGAACTGATTTGGTTTCTGTGTGAAGGTAAACAGTTGAATTATTGCATATGAATCTTTAAAATTCTCTTGTATTCATATTCCAACTCTGGTTTATTAAAGGGGTCTGTGCTAACATACATACACATGTACTTACAATATAAACAGCTTGACTAGACATCTGTGTTGATGACTGCTGTAGTCAGGTTTACATTGCTGGCAGAAATCACCCGACCAAGAGCAGCTTTTGGAAAAAGAATGGCTTATAGACTCAAGGGGAAGCTCTATGATGACAGGGGAAAATGATGGCATGAGCAGAGGATGGACATCACCTCCTGGCCAGCATAAGGTGGACAATAGCAATAGGAAAGTGTGTCAAGCACTAGCAAGGGGAAACTGGCTATAATACCCATAAGCCTGCCTCCAACAATACACTGCCTCCAGGAGGCATTAATCCCCAAATCTCCATCAGCTGGGAACCTAGCATTCCAAACACCTAAGTTTATGGGGGACACCCGAATCAAACCACCACAACTACATATAAGAACCAGTTAACTTTTTGCCTTGTTTCTGTTCAATCATCTTGATATTTTAGTCTGTGGGTCAGATGAAACAAGGTTTGTTTTTGGTACCAGATGTGTCACAGTTTGAGTTTCTATTTTGCAGGTGCTCCCCACAGATGGGAAGATGGAACTGTGCCATCTTCTAGGGATGATGATTCAGGATAGAAATATAAGTGTGTTTAAAATAATTCAACATATTAATGGAGGGCTTTTGTCCCTTGTGGGCTGCTTATGTATAACATATGAGCAGCTTAGCAGCTGTTTTGTATTTTAAAAGAAGCATTAGAAAGCTAGAAACATATGTAGGTATTCGAAACATAAGCAACTGCTTGAAGTCATGGAAACATGATTCAACAATAAACTTGTGAGGCTTCCACACCAGATCATCATCCCCCTAAGCTGTGTCCAGGTGATTTAGGTTGTTGAGCAATCTTTCCAGTCCATCATTTAGCTCATTAAAACATCTCTTTTATAGTGTGTTATAGATGGCTATAGTAATTACAATTAAGGATTGCATTCTAGTTAATTTTTATTTTTGAATGCTTACATTTTAACATGATAATTATTTTCAAAAAATCTTCTTGTGTTTACTTCTTAATTTAAATGTTTAAAAGGAGTGAAAACCTTGACTGATAATGAATTGTTAATTATGATATTGTGTTCCAGGCCTTTATTTCATGTTTTGTATGTATTTTCTCTTTCAATAATAGCCTGGGGTTATTAACCAGTTGTGGTGGTTTGATTCAGGTGTCCCCCATAAAATTAGGTGTTCTGAATGCTAGGTTCCCAGCTGATGGATATTTGGGAATTAATGCCTCTGGAGGTAGTGTATTGTTGGGGGCGGGCTTATGGGTATTAAAGCCAGTTTCCCCTTGCCAGCGTTTGGCCCACCCTCCTGTTTCTGTTGTCCATCTTATGTTGGCCAGGGGGTGATGTCCACCCTCTGATCATGCCATCGTTTTCCCCTGCCATCATGGAGCTTCCCCTCGAGCCTGTAAGCCAAAATAAAGCTCTTTTTCCCAGAAGCTGCTCTTGGTTAGGTGATTTCTACCAGCAACGCAAACCAGACTGCAACAGTAAAGTGGTACCAGGAGTGGGGTTGCTGCTGGACACCTGACTGTGTGGCTTTGGCCTTTTGGAGCTGGTTTTCAAGAGGAATGTGGAAGGAGTTGAAACCTTGGTCTAAGAGATGCTTTGCAGTGCTGTAAGTACAGCTTGATGGACTGTTCTGGTCTAAGCTGCAAGACCTGAATGCAGTAAGAGCTATGGACTGTGAGGTTTGGCTTATGAGGGTGAGAAAAAGCTTTGCCTGGACTGGGCTAACAGTTTGTGTGAGAAGCTTGCTCTTGTGCCCATGTCTTGAGAAGTTGTGCAGGGTTGCTTTGCGTAGAAATGAACTGGTGTGAGCAGTGGGAGATGGCACAGAAAGAAAAATCTTTGGGTGAACTGCTGCCCTTTCAGCTGCAACTGAGAGATTACAACCTTTGAGACTGGGCTAGCTGACCTGCGCTGGGGCAACAAGAAGAATGTAGACTCTTTTGAAGGGGCCTGAGTGCTCAAGGAGTGTCCTGTTCCTCAAAGTCTGCTTTATTCCCCCCTGGATTAACAAATTGGCACCCTACCTGGCATCGTGGAGTATAAGAAATGCTGGAAAGAGGGTCATTGAGTTTGCAACACGGTTTTGTGTTTTGGAAATGGCCATGGGCAGTGTGAAGCGGGTTTACTGGTTGCCTGCATAGAGACCCATGGGGCCATGAGGATGAACTGTGGCTTGCAGTGGAGACACAGTGGAGATGCCGGGACCATGAGATGGCTGCCGAGGAGCTGCCGGCCCCGATGAAGTTTTCCAGGACTGTGAGTAGCCTAGCTGGAGGGGCAGAATTGGAATGCCAGAGACTTGTTGCTGGTTAGAATTATCGGACTTGAAGATTGTCACTGGCTAGAGTTGCTGGACTTGAAGCTAGAGAGTTTGATGTTTGCCCTGGTTGTTTTAAGTCTTGTATTGGTTGAATGTTTCTTTGCTATGCCCAATGCCATCTATTGCAGTGTGAATATTTGTTCTGTGCCATTATGGGTTTTTTGAGGTTATTTTTTAGTATTATGGCTCAGTTAAAAGATCTTGAACTATGGGGATGTATGAACATCATTGGGATTGATAAAAACTATGGGGACTTTTAAAGTCAGACTGAATGCATTGTATTTTACATCATGTATGGATATCAGTTTATGGGGGCTGGGGTGGAATGTGGTGGTTTGATTCAGGTGCCCCCATAAACTTAGGTGTTCTGAATGCTAGGTTCCCAGCTGATGGATATTTGGGAATTAATGCCTCCTGGAGGGAGTGTATTGTTTGGGGCAGGCTTATGGGTATTAAAGCCAGTTTACCCTTGCCAGCGTTTGGCCCACCCTCCTGTTGCTGTGGTCCACCTTATGTTGGCCAGGGGGTGATGTCCACCCTCTGCTCATGCCATCATTTTCCCCTGCCATCTTGGAGCTTCCCCTCGAGCCTGTAAGCGAAAATAAAGCTCTTTTTCCCAGAAGCTGCTCTTGGTTAGGTGATTTCTACCAGCAACGCGAACCGGACTGCAACACCAGTCAAGGAATGTATATTCTTTACAGTAGCCCCTTCCCTTACATAGATCCTTATGGCAAAGAGCTCTTTCATCCCTTTCATGCAGTTGCCCTTGAGCCGTCAGAGCATTAGTCTCAGCCCATCTTCACCATTTTGCCTCTCAGGAGTCCTACATAGAAAAGCTCCTTTGGACTTTTACTAATTGGCTTTTATTTCTTTTGGAAATTGCTATTCTTTCAAGCTCAATAAACTACACAATTGGTCCACTTGTAGAGGGATATTTGACATAACACATGCCTATTTCCTCTGTTAAGGAGAACAAACTAGCTACAACTTCAGAGAATAAATTACTATTAGTTTGTATCTGTATGATTTCAGTTTAACTACAGTGACAGTGAAAACTGGTCATGTAACTAAAAAAGCTGACCTGTCATGTGGAGTGGGCATTTGTAGGAAAGAGCTCAGAATGAAAGGGGCTGCTGCTAGTGTTGAAAGTTGGAGTATGGGCATAAAAAAAGCTCTGGTAATGGCCTTCATTGTGGGCACAGTACTCTTGCTCAACACATTATGACCTTAAAAAAGTCTTAAACACATGAGGATTTGAAGATTTTATCTTGAATCCTATGGTTACTTAAAAAAGAGGTATGTAATAGGAGAGAATTTTGTTTGGAGGGAATAGAAATTGCAAGTTGTCAGACTAGTTGGAGCAAGGGTTTGACAGCATAGGAAAGTTAACCTCCTTTTTAAGAAGACTTAAAACCTCCAAGTTTTCTTCCTTCCTTCCTTCCTTCCTTCCTCCCTTCCCCTTCCTCTCTTGCTTCCCTTCCTTTCCCTTTTCTTCCCTCCCCTCCCCTCCCTTCCCTTCCCTCCCTCCCTCCCTCCCTCCCTCCCTCCCTCCCTCCCTCCCTCCCTCCCTCCCTTCCTTCCTTCCTTCCTTCCTTCCTTCCTTCCTTCCTTCCTTCCTCTTTTCAGGCAGGGTCTTGCTCTAGCTTAGGCTGACCTGGAATTCACTATGTGGTCTCAGGCTGGCCTTGAACCTACAGCAATTTTCTTACCTCAGCCTCCTGACTGCTAGGATTAAAGGTGTGTGCCACCATACCCCAGCCAAGAGTTTTTAATTAAGCAGTATCAGAAAACCACTCCATTCATTCAGGAAGCTGAAGACCTGAGCCTGGGTCATGGCATTAGGATAGTGAAATGGAAACATCTAGATCAGTCCTCATTGATACAGAGGAAAAACAAAGGCATTTCCCTGGATGTATGTGACAGTGTGTGGATGGCCTTTCTCCATGGATGAAAGTAAAATGATTTCAGTTTCACATGAGTAACCATATTTCAGTTAGTAGAGTAGAAAGGAACAAAGACACAGTCTAGAAGAGAATACTTAAAGTGTATTTTGCACTGTAATTTAAAATTAATTATAGGGCTGAAAGGATAGGTTAACAGTTAAGCCTCTTGCCAGCAAAGCCAAAGGACCCAGGTTCAATTCCTCAGGACCCACATAAGCCAGATGCCCAAGGTGGTGCATGCTTCTTGAGTTTGTTTGCAGTGTCTTGAGGTCCTGGTGCACCCATTTTTTCTCTTTCCCTCTCTGTCTCTTTTTCTCTTTCTCTAAAATAAATAAATAAATTACACACATACACACACACACACACACACACACAATTATGGCAAAACTGGATTTTTCATCATGTTTTCAGATAATAAGCCTATATTATGAGGATCTGCTTTGGGGTGGGTGTTGTTAATTATTTTCCTCAGCAAGGTTTAGTGCATTCCAATATTTGCCACATTCAAAGAATATGCAGATGAGTGGGCAGTAGAGTATCCACTGCACCCCTGATGTGGGGATTAGAAAGCTTTAAAACAGGAAACAGATTTCTGTTTCCCTATTTCTTTACTACCCCATAAAGAAATTGAGAGACTGTGCAAATTGCTTAGGTCTTTAAGTTGTTTAGGTTAGAAAGATTCTTCTAGAATGTTCAGTGTTGTGATTACCATAGAAATTCTCAATTCTGATGAGTGAGTGCCAAGAGAACAAAGGCTACTGTGCCTGACAGTGACTGGGCACTAGCTTGGATCAGGGATTCTCGAGGGCAGGAGGGAACAATGTGTATTCTTAAAATAAAGTGGGGCTTTGTCTTTGCTTCATTGTTAGTCATTTATTTTGAATTTCAAGCTATAGCAAAGGACAACACAGATTTCTATGCTTACTGAGGAGGTTGGACCTACAAAGCATTTCATATGTTAGCTGCTCAAAATTCTTCCCAAGGCTCTATTCCCATAATTAAAACTTTTAAACTTGTTATTTCTTTTAGCCAATAAACCAAAACTGTGTGAATTTAGGCGACAAAATGAATGAATAGGAATGTTTGATTTGAAATTCATGATGATATAAACAAGTAGAGGTATAGGTAGAAGCAGTCTATTAAGTGGTGTCCAGCAATGGAAATAAGCAAAGTACGGTGAATCAATACAACATCATAAATGGAAGGAGTACTGACAGCCACAGTTGCAATGACATCACGCTGAGTGGAAGTCACACCAAAAACCCATATATAGGTTCTGTTTAAGTAAAATGCCCAGAATTGGAAAATCCAGAGAGACAGAAAGTAGGTAGATCAGTAGTATCTCCTGCAAGGCTTATGACAAGTGAGACTGGGAGTGACTGTTAAAGGATAAGGGGATTTGTTTTCTCTTGAAAAAAAATTTCTGGAACTTGTAAAAATAGAAATAAAAAAATAAAATAACTACAAAACCAGTAATGTTTACCAGTTATACAAGTTTGTGAGTGTGCTTTGTGGAACTGTACACCTTAAAACTGTGTACAAAAAATGGGGAATTTTCTTTTTTGAGGTAGGGTCTTACTGTAGCCCAGGCTGACCTGGAATTCACTATGTTGTCTCAGGGTGGCCTCAAACTCACAGAGATCCTCCTACCTCTGCCTCCTGAGTGCTGGGATTAAAGGCATACGCCACCATGCCTGGCTTTTAATTTTTTTTAAACAGTGAACTTTATGCGATGCGTATTTTTTTTTGTGTGTGATGTGTATTTTATCACAATTAAAATAAAGGAATTGAGCTTCTGCATATTAACTGTTTCCATGTATTTATGGTTTGTGGATAGAACCAGGGTTGTGGACAAAAGGACCGTCATAGTTTTGATAGCAATGGCTTGTAGAGCTCTAGATTATGTATACTTCATCTGAAGGTAGCAGGAGGACCAGAGTTTGTACATAAATATCTTAGAGATGCCTGTTACTTCTATAATCCCTTGAGAGCTATAGACAATATTCTACCTTTAAAAAATCTTAGAAGGTGTTAGGCCAAAAATTATATTGGTTGTAAGTGGTTATATTTTAACCACCACAATTGGATGTTCTTAAAGAATATTTATTTTTATTTAAAAATATGATATATTAAAGTGAAGCAATCACATTCTAAACAAACAAGATACAAAACTTTTTTTGTAGAACTGGGGAGAAGGAATTTGCTTTAAGGTCACAGTCAATGTGAGAGTTAAGAATAAGAACCACCTCTTCCTCTGTGAGCATGGAATTCAAGGATGAAGAATATTGCAAATGACATGTGTTAAAGTTACTGTGCCCAACAAAAGTATCTCTTGTAATGGAAGGAGAAAGAAAAAACTTTCTGTGATAAAGGCAGGCTAAAGAAATAATGTGGTGGTTTGATTCAGGTGTCCCTCATAAACTTAGGTGTTCTGAATGCTAGGTTCCCAGCTGAGGGAGATTTGGAAGTTAACACGTTCTGGAGGCAGTGTATTGTTGGGGGTGGGCTTATGGGTATTATAACCAGTTTCCCCATGTTGGGCACACTCTCCTGTTGCTGTTGTCCACCTTATGTTGGCCAGGGGGTGATGTCCATCCTCTGCTCATGCCGTTGCTTTCCTTGCCATCATGGAGCTTTTCCCTCAAGGTTGTAAGCTAAACTAATCCTTTTTTGTCCCACAATCTGATTTTGGTTGGGTGATTTCTATCAGCAATGCAGATCTGACTGCAACAGAAAATTGGTACTGAGGAGTGGGATTGCTGCTAGACACCTGACTGTGTGGCTTTGGCCTTTTAGAGCTGATTTTCAAGAGGCAGGTGGAAGGATTTGAAACTTTGGCCTAAGAGACACCTTGCAGTGGTGTAAGTACAGTTTGATGGACTATTCTAGTCAAATTCAGGCCTAAAGGCAGTAAGAACAACAGACTGTGAAGTCTGGCTTATGAGGGTGAAAAAGAGCTTTGATTGGACTTGGCTAGAGGCAATTTGTGTGAAAAGCTTGCTGTTATGCCCTTGTCCTGAGAAGTTGTGCAGGGTTGCTTTGCATAGAAATGAACTGGTGTGAGCGGAGGGATATGGTACAGAAAAAATACAATCTTTGAGCCTAAACTGCTGCATGTTTACCTGAAAATTGTTTGAGAGATTACAGCCATTTTGATGGGGTCATCTGACTTTCATTGGAGCAACAGGAAGTTTTCCAGGACTGTGAGTAGCCTAGCTGGAGGGGTGGAATTGAAACTCCAGACTTGTTGCTGGGTAGAATTATAGGACTTGGAAACTTGTCACTAGCTAGAGTTGTTGGACTTGGAGCTACAGAGTTTGGTGCTTGCCCTGTTTAAATCATGTATTGCGTGAGTATTTCTTTGCTATGCTCAATACCATTTTTTGTAGTGTGAATGTTTATTATGGGGCATTTTTTGAGGTTATTTTTTGGTATTATGTGGCTCAGTTAAAAGATCTTGGACTAGCCGGGCGTGGTGGCGCACGCCTTTAATCCCAGCACTCGGGAGGCAGAGGTAGGAGGATCACCATGAGTTCAAGGCCACCCTGAGACTCCATGGTGAATTCCAGGTCAGCCTGAGCCAGAGTGAGACCCTACCTCGAAAAACCAAAAAAAAAAAAAAAAAAAAAAAAGATCTTGGACTATGGAGATGTTTGAATACCATTGAAATGGATAAAAACTACAGGGACTTTTAAAGTTAGATGAGTGCATTGCATTTTACATCATGTATGGTTATCAGTTTATGGGGCCCAGGAGCGGAATATGGTGGTTTGATTCAGGTGTCCCCCATAAATTTAGGTGTTCTGAATGCTAGGTTCCCAGCTGAGAGAGATTTGGGAGTCAACACCTTCTGGAGGCAGTGTATTGTTGGGGCAGACTTATGGGTGCTATAGCCAGTTTCCCCATGCCAGTGTTTGGCACACTCTCCTGTTGCTATGGTCCACCTTATGTTGGCCAGGGGTTAATGTCCACCCTCTGCTCATGCTGTCATTTTCCCTGCCATCATGGAGCTCCCTCTTGAGCCTCTAAGCCAAAATAAGCCTTTTTTTTTTTTTTCCCCCACAAGCTGCTTTTGGTTGGGTGATTTCTATCAGCAATGCTAACCTGATTGCAACAAATAATTTGTATTGAACAGAAGGATATACAAGCAAAGGTGCTGTTTTCCTGATGAACCAGATACCAGCACAAGGGGGAAGGAGACCAACACAGAGAAAAATCAACTCCTACCAAATCAGAGAGCCAGAGCCTCAGAGGCCCCCAACACCTCAGCACTGAAGCAGACCAAAAATGAACCCAACATAGCTCAGGGAAATTTTGTGGAAGAGGGGGCGGAAAGTATGTCAGAGCCACATGTTGGGTCATGATATGCAGAGACATTTATCGTACCAATAACTGTGGGCTAACTCCACAATGCACAACCCATATACCTCAACAAGGAGGGGCCATTGGGGAGGGGGTAGGTCATGGATGAGCCTAATAGTGGTACCAAACTGCCTTTTTTGGCTGAATAGAAAACTAATAAAAAAATTAAGCCGGGTGTGGTGGCGCACGCCTTTAATCTCAGCACTCGGGAGGCAGAGGTAGGAGGATCACTGTGAGTTCAAGGCCACCCTGAGACTACAGAGTTAATTCCAGGTCAGCCTGGACCAGAGTGAGACCCTACCTCAAGAAACCAAAAGCATAAAAAAAAAGAAAACTAATAAAAAAATTAATAAAAAAACAATTCAGAGGTGACAGAATGGAAAAAAATAAAACTAATGTTAGAATACTCTCTCTCTCTCTCTCTCACATACATTTAAAAAAAACCAGTCTGTTGGGCTTGCCTCAAAAACAAACAAACAAAAAAGATAAAGATAAAGAAGGCTACTTCATAATTATTAAAGGGACAACCAACCAAGAGGACTGTGGTGATCTGAATGTAAGTGGTCCCATAGACTTAGGTAGTTTTGATGAAGCTATCTACTAAGTCTTTAGCAGGAAGAGCCCTCCTGAAGTAGGCGTGTCACTGGAGGTGGCTTTTGGGTCTAGCTTCATTTCTGTATGTAGACAGCTAACTTGTGCTCTCACTATTAGGTCATCTGTCTGCTATGGAAATATGATGAGGTGAGCCAACTTCTTCTACTACAGTGAAGCTTTCCCTGGAATCTGAAAGCCTGATATGAACCATTCCTTCCCATAAGCTCCTCTGCTTGAGCATTTGTCCTGGTAATGAGAAGATAACTACAACAAGAACATTACAATTGTGTGTGTGTATGTGTGTGTGTGTGTGTGTGTGTGTGTATATATATATATATATATATATATATATATATATATATATATATATATATCTCAAACATAAGTGAACTTAATTTCATAAAAAAATTCTATTATATACAAAATCAGAGATAAATCATAGCACCACAGTAGTGAGTGACTTAAACACCCCATTCTCACCAATAGATGGGTACCTGGACAAAAAATTAGGTAGAGAAACATTGGGGTTAAATGACATTATAAATAAAGTGGCTTTAACAGGCAATCTTTTAGAACATTCCATCTAAATATATTATTCTTAGCATCCCATGGAATTTTCTCTCAAATATATCATAATTGAACACAAAGTAAGTCTCAATAAATGTAAGAACATTGTAATAACTCCTTGTATTCTATCTGAACAAAATGCAATAAAGTTACACATTAACAAGAAAAACTACAGAAAATAATGACAGTATAATAATAAGTAAATACAAACTTATGGAGATTAAAAACATAGTACAGGGGCTGGAGAGATGGTTTAGCGGTTAAATGCTTGCCTGTGAAGCCTAAGGACCCCGATTTGAGGCTCGATTCTCCAACATAAACCAGATGAACAAAGTGGTGCACACATCTGGAGTTCGTTTGCAGTGGCTGGAGGCCCTGATACACCCATTCTCTTTCTCTCTCTGTCTATTGCTCTCAAATAAATAAATAAAAATTAAAAACATTAAAAAATAACACAGTATGGAATAATCAATGGTTGTTGAAGAAATAAGAAGGAAATACAAAAGCTCCTAGAACTGAATGCAAATAAAAATAAAACAAAATATGTGGGATGCTATGAAGGCAATCCTTCAGATGGATGTTTATAGTTATAAGTACTTACATTACAAAAACAGAAACTACAAATAAAGAACTTAATGATGCATCTGATAATGCTTGCATAAACAAGAACAAACCAAACCCAAAGGTACCACATGGAAAGAGATCAGGGCAGAAATGAGTAAAATAGAAATTAAAAAAAAAATTGAAACAATGAGCTGGTTCTTTGCAAAGATAAACAAGATTGACAAATCCTCAGCCAAATTAACCAATAGAAAAATAGAGAAGAATTGAATCAATATAAGAGATGAAAAAGGACATGTTTCTACAGATACTAATGAAATTGGGAGAATCATGAAGATATACACCAAAAACCTATATTCTGCCAAACTGGAAAATTTATAAGAAACGGATGACTTTTTTTTAGTTGCATCTTATCTACCACAGCTAACCCAAGGTGAACTAATTTAAATCACCAAGCCAATAAAAATCCAAATCCAGACATATTCACTGCAAATACTATCAGATCTCTAAGTATTATCTGAGACCTTAAATTATTCCTTAACATAGAAAAGGAGGCCTTGCTCCCTAACTTCTATTATGAAACCAGTATTACATAAATATCAAAACCAGATAGAGACACAACAAAAAAGAAAACTATAGTCTAATATCCCTGATGAAAAAAGATTCAAAAATTCTCAATAAAAATACTTGGAAACTGCGAGAACAAATCAAAAAGATCATTCACCTTGATTAAGTTGGCTTTATTCCAGAGATGCAGGGATGGTTCCACATACATAAATCAATAAATGTAATGCATCACATGACAGACAACTCAAGGATAAAAATCACATGGTCATCTCAATAGATAGAAAAGGCTTTTGACAAAAGTGAATCTCCATCCTAAAAACACTGGAGATACCAGAAATGGCGGGAACATATCTTAATGTAATAAAGGCCATACATAACAAATCTGTAGCCAGTATTCTGCTAAATGGAGAAAATGGGAATGGAAATAATGTAAGAGTCTGAGGATAAGAAAGAATACTTTAGGGCACTATCTTGTAGTTTTGTGTTCATTACTTCATGATCACAATGGTTATCATAACCTCTGGAGACCTCCACATATACTGAGTCATCAACATGTGACTCAGTTGATAGAGGTGGGCAAAAAAAATCATCAAAATAAAAGAAGGACTAGTTGGAAAGAAGTTCAGTGAAAGGAGGAAGGGGACAAAAGTTATTGTGAAGCGATTATGAACAAATTTTATTTTGTTCATACATGAAAATTGTCATTTAAGACAAATTAAGTAAAAATAAGAGAAAAGTTAAGGTTTATTTAGAAATTGAAACCTCTTCAATAAAATACCTTTACTTCACTTTGTTCTTTATCTTATGTCAATCTTGACTTCAGGGATGTAATTACATGTCATAAATTTATTTGTTCAGTCAATTCTAAAATGCTGTTAGAAAAAAGTTTTTCTTTTTTCATTTGATCCTTACAGATTTCCCAAAGGAATAACTTTCAAGGGGTATCTGATTCATTTTGGGAATTTTGGGGTAAATTTTTCTCCTTATTTTAATACTTATCAGGAAAGGCAAAACTTAAAATATCACAGACCAGTATATTGTACAATCATGTTGTACTGCTATGTATAAACAAACACTTGTAAACTAATCATAAAAGACCAGCACAAGTAAGGCAGAAGCTCATTTTCTAAAGAAATATATATATATATATTTATTGACATTTTCCATTTTCTTACAAAGCAGTTAAAAACCTCATAGTTGTCCTTGCATGCTATACTCAATGTTAAGATGACTCCCTCCTTACAAAATGGCAGTGTGGCTGGATGTGTCCCTATCACTGCAGAAGAGCAGAATTGCTTGGTCCCATTTTTACAAGAAAGAATCCAAGTTTCACTGGACTTTACATATATATATATGGCTTATATCTCTTGAAGAAGACTGTGATAGGTTAATGTCTAATTTGCACACAGTAATAAAGATAAACTTTGAATCTTTACAGACTAAATGCCCACTTTATACCATAGTGTAATTGTTTGAATTATGGTGAGTGTATAGAATATATGTAGATGTACTAGAATATCTATAAATAAAATAGTGCTTTAAGGTAACAAGATTCTTTGGCTGATTTAAATGCCCATGGTAGACTCTTATTAAAAGCTAAAATGAAAATGGGCCCACTATTATTGTCAATCTCAACACTGAGCTTGTGCGGAAGGTCCCTATGCTGTTGACTGTCAGCATCTCCAGGTCCACGATATATTCTCTTGGCCCCGATAGCGACTTCACAAGCACAAGCATTGCACTTACAGGACTTGTTTGCTGAAACAAAGAGAAAAAAGGGTGAGGAGAATAATTCATCTTGGATTGGAGTTTGTACTATTTGTTATTATACCTCCTATAAAAACTAAGGGAAGTAATGGGATAAAAGAACAATAGTCCCTTCTTGATTCTAACCCTTTTTCATTCCTTGCCTACCCATCTTCACTAGTTCCAAGTTACACGGGCTTTATTTTCAAATAATTTTTATTTTCACATTTAAGTGACATCTGTTAACATTTTACATGTTAAAAATTTCTACCCTTGTATTATATATAAATTTTAGCCTTTCAAAAGAGTTCATATGAGAAATCTTATAATCTTTGAACTGGTAAAGTTACCATTTGTAATTTTCCTAACATTGTGCATGTATTTATGTTCTAGTAGATAAGGAGATGGGTAGATAGTTAATTTCAATAGACTGTGGCACATTTTTAACACCATGGAGTTCACACAGTATGCAGACACAAGGAAAATAGAAGTCCTAGATTACTGAAGTACATCTCTAGGGATCAAGATTTGCATAGCGGCATGTCAAGAAGAATGTCACATGGTTGAGTTTTGAGGAAGAATGGATGGACACTGGAGAGAGGAGGGGCCAGTAAGTCAGTGAATGAGTTTGAATGGCAATGGTTAGAAACATCAATTAAGACTTGGCAATCACTGCCAAGGGTCCGCACTAAACTGTGAGGGAGGCTGTACATGTGGTGAAGTGGGAGTTCTTAGAGAAGATGACACTGAAGGAGCGGGCAGAGGAGAAATCAAAGAACAAAGCTGAGAAAGTATAGACGCTGATGTAGAGAGCAGAAAAGTAGGTAGAACAAAGGAAAATGAAATATTGGAACTGAAAGTGTACCTGGATGGAACATTATGGATGCAATTTATGGTGGAAATGGAAGGCAGATAAGTGAGGAAGCCCAGATTATGGACTGAATTCAAAGAACATAGCAGACTATGGACAAAATCTACAGGAAGAATCACACTGAAAATATAAGAAGTATAGGGGCCTTTGATAGAATAGTGTTCCAGAAGAGATGTAATGAGGAATACAAATGCTGGTTTGGTCTTGACTAACAGATATGAAATATCTTTGGCAATGAGATGAAGGACAGAGATGTAAATTTGAAGTGGGGTGGAATGGAAAGTTCAGGGCTCAGGTAACTCTTGCCTGTTGGTGTCAAGGGTTTCAGAGGAGAGGTGAGCTAAGGTATTCAAATAAAAGATGTAAGGATTTAATAAATATGGGGGCATTTGAGATCAGGGACTGAAGAACATAGAATTAAAACAAGAAAAATAATAGAATTGTTAAACATTGAGGATCCATTGGACACTAAGATTTGGTAGCATGCCAATCTGTGCTGACAAGTTGGGTAAGATGGATGATAGAGTTCACATAGGGTTCCTGGGTGGAGTGAGGGGTGGTGACAGACTGGTTCAGAGAATGGGAGTGAGGAGATGGTTAAGGAAGAAAGATCAGTTATTGAGTAGGTCACTGCAGACCCAGTAAAGCAATATTTGTAGCAATACTAATAGTAATGTCTTGAAGGTGCTGAATAAATACATTAAAAATTCTTTTACAAATACTTTGAACATGAGTTACGTGCCAGGCATAAAGTGAACCAACAGAAAGTGTTCCTTCTCATTATAAAACAGCCAAGTGAACATCCTACTAGGCAGTAACAGGGCCATGGATAAAACTAAGGCTCAGCAAAGCTGTACAGATAATTGTGGGAGGGCCAGTGTACTCTACCTTTAATTTCATTCATGATTTCTTTACACCAATGCCCCCTTTCTAGAGAAGGTTTTCTTCAAGAAGGAATATAAATAAAATTCTATATCTCACATAACTTTTAAGAGTCAGGTCAATTATCATGTCTATCAAGAAATCTCTTTCAGGGCTGGAGAGATGGCTTAGTGGTCAAGCACTTGCCTGTGAAGCCTAAGGACCCCAGTTCAAGGCTCCATTCCCCAGGACCCACGTAAGCCAGATGCACAAGGGGGCACATGCATATGGAATTCGTTTGCAGTGGCTGGAGGCCCTGGCATGCCCATTCTGTATCTGCCTCTTTTTTTTCTCTGTCTGTCACTCTCAAATAAATAAAATAAAATATAATAAAATAAAAGTAAATGTTGTACTTTTAAAAAATATTTAAAAAAGAAATCTCTTTTAATTACTTTTTGATATTTTTGGACCATAGGGGAAAACACTCCACTAAATTGGCCTTTTATTTTTCTCCACAGATGTTCACTTTTGCTGCATAGGAAAGGTTTGCATGACATTTTGTTTTTCACAGCATGTAGCATAAAGCTGAGAACATAGTAGGTGCTGAATTAAAGTCTTCTGGCTGGCTTTTATGCATTAAGTACTATAAGTGTAAGTGGAGGAAGCATTAAGTACTATAAGTGTAAGTGGAGGAATCTTGTAGGATACAAACTTGCTTTTGCAATTATGTGATAACAAATAGTTTTATAACATCTATTTTTATTGTCTTAAATTGCTGTTTGACAAGTTCTATCTCTGGACTTCAGGCTGGCAGTGAAGTCATTATACAGTCCAGCCTGCCCTCAAACTCACAATCCTCTGCCTTCTAAGTGCTAGAATTATGGGTACACACCACTATACCTGGTTTGGAATTTTTAAGTTTAACAGTAGCTTTGTCAAAATTGGCAATGTTTTATATCTTTCACAAGGAAAGGATTTTACTTGAGAAAAAATTACTTTTGATTGAAAACTCAAGTCAATAAATGCAGACATAAATAAAAAACAAGTTTCAAAGTGCCATGATTATAGCAGAGAAAACATGGTATTGGGACTTCATCAACTCAATTAATGATTAGACTAGGAAATTTTATTTTCTTAAGTTATGGCTACAAGTTATTTTTTTCTTTTATTAAGCAGAAACTTTGTATGGATACATCATGTGTTGGTACCATCATTTCCCTCCTCCCTGCCCCCACTCCATTGAAGGCCTTCCTTAGTGGGATTGCTGGTGTTTACCACGGAGTTGTGGGTAATGAGTTGTGAGAGCAGCAGTCCATCATGGGGGGGGGGGGAACAATGCCTCTAGATATTCCTTCTCACCCTGTTGTTCTTACATTCTTTCTTCCTCCTCTTTCACCAAATTTCCTGAGCCTTGGTGGGTGTGTTTTACACCCACTTTAGTGTTGAGATCTCAGCAGCTTTGGGATTTCTGCTTTGGTGAATTTTATAAAGTTATTTTTAAAGATGATTTTGAGATGAACCTATGTTACTACCATGCAATCACTGATAATGCCATGTGTTTGATCTCTTTAACTGGCATCTGGACTATGTAGAACTCATTTAAGAGGAAGTTTCTGACACACACCTAACATATCTCAAGTTTAAAACAGCAAATACTAAAGAAATTTAGTTTTCATATTAGGAAAGAATAAAACTAATACACATTAAAATTCATAAACTATAGCACAAGTGTGGATTTCCAAATTTACTTTCATATTCTTAAATTTAAATACTGATTTCAAAATTGGATTAAAGATGAAGTGTTCCCAAAGAATTTTCGAGAAAAGTCTAAATGGATGAATAACACTGGTGATCTGAAACAGTCACCGTCAGCTTACATACTGCTTGGCAGACAGCCATCATTGCCCTATGAAATGGTGAGCCATATTCAAGTTTGTCAGATTTAACATGAAGGAACTGGTCAGGATTTTGTAGGAGACTGTAAAGTCGAGGCTCTGGAGTCAGGGAGATCTACTTGGAAGACTGAAGGAGTTGGGAGAGGCTGAGCCATAGGAAGTAAAGATAACATAGGAGACTGTGTGAAAACAGAAGTGGCCATCTGTATAGGCAATTGAAGGTGGGTACAAGTCAAAAGTGAGCACACAGTGCCTAAAGTTTATACAAAGACTTAAACTACTGGCACACACTATGCAAGGCAGTGGGTCATTTTCCCAAGAGTGACAGATTTTAAGTGTAGTCTACTGTCATGCAATACATGAAAAAATTTATGAATTTTGAAAAGCTATCTAGGATGTTTATGTAATGAACACTTGGTAGATAGCTATTTGGTGTGTGTGGGGTATGTGCATGTGTTGTACATGTATATGTATGTGTCTGTATGTACATATGTGTGTGCTTATGTTTTGATAATCACACACAACTCTTTTGGTCTACCACTAGGAATTTGGGAGAATCTTGGGAGGCTACTTAATATCTCCAAGTCTCAGTTTTCTTTAAAAATTGGGGATCAATAATAACATCTACCTGACAGTGTTACCTGGAGGGTTAAATGAGATAATATACACCAGAAAGCTTTTCACAATGTCAGCACATATAGCTTTAAATTTTAGCTTTCTTCCCAAGTGAACCTTTCTCAACACCTATTGCTGCTCACAGGACACTTACTCGTAGGTAGAACTCTCCGTTTTCATTTCCAGATTTAATCCGAAAAGTGTTAATGGTGTTGGCATAAATGGTTGTGGCCTGAATCTGGAAGATGTCAGAAGGCACAGACCTGTCAGACCGGATGCTCATGTATTTGTAGACTATGGACTGGGGCAGTTCTCGGCACATAGCATTTGAGCCTGGACAAACACATCGGCTGTAAAGACAACCAAAAAGTATTTACAATTTGGCTTGAAAAGACTAGAAAATTCTCATTTTCAAAAGTTCTGATATTCCTTACTTCTCAGATGTTAGAATATAGGGATCTTGACAAGGATTTCGTGGGTAGCAACGGAAGCCGCCATGATAATTCCAACACATCTCATCTTCTCGGCATTCATTGGTTGTCTCACACTCATTTATATCTGCAGGATCACAGAGTTCACAGATGTAAGCTTACTGAGATGAGTGGAAGATTCTAATTTGCAAGGAAGGATGTGTGAGGGAATCTGGACTGCATTTAGTTTTTTTAAATTTAATTTATTTTTATTGTTGTGGGGGAGCAGAGTCTTGCAATATAGCCCAAAATGGCCTTGAACTCAAAACTTTCCTGCCTCAGCTTCTTGAGTGCTAGATTACAGATGCGTGCCACTATGTCTGACTTATTCAGTTTGCTTTTAGACAAAAGACTGGGTGGGATCTGAGTTTATTGTACTGAAATCAGGATAGATATACCTGAGCCATTCTGTATAGGTTGATATATGATATTTCATGATATTTCATCATGTTGATGATATTTCATCTATTGATGTCAAAGCCAAATTCTAACCACTGACTCTGCTTACATAAAGTAAAATAAACAAAATACCAGCCAAACATTATCATTTCTTGACCCTAAGGAGATGATGACTTAGTTGAGAATATAGATAGAGTAGCAATTACTTACAAAATAAAATGTAATTAAATGAGAGTGCAGCCGGGAGTGGTGGCTCACGCCTTTAATCCAAGCACTCAGGAGGCAGAGGTGGGAGGATCACCCGTGAGTTCAAGGCCACATAGTGAATTCCAGGTCAGCCTGGGGTAGAGTTAGACTCTACCCTGAAAAACAAAAACAAAAACAAAATAAATAAAAATAAACAAATAAATAAACAGAACAGAATAGGGGACCCAGATAGAAGTCCAGGTAGCTATAGCCACCTGATATTCGATAAAAATGCCAAAAATACTCATTGGAGAAAAGACAGCCCCTTCAGCAAATGGTACTGGGAAAACTGGAAATGTATCTGTAGAAGGATGAAAATAGATTCTTCTCTCTGTCCATGCACAATAATTAAATCCAAATGGACTAAAGACCGTAACATCAGACCTGAAACTCAGAAATTGCTAAAGGAAAAAGTAGGGAAAACCCTTCAACATATTGGTTTGGTAATAAAACCACACATTAACCACTGGGACCTCATGAAATTACAAAGATTTTGTACTGCATAAGACACTGTGAATAAAGCAAAGAGGCAACCTACAGAATGGGAAAAAATTTTGCCAGGTATATATCTGATAGAGGATTAATATCTAGGATATACAAAGAACTCAAAAAGTTAATAAGAAGTCAAGCCAATTAAAAAATGGGCTATAGAGCTAACTAGAGAGTTCTCAAAAGAAGAAATACATATGGTGTATAAGCATGTAAAAAATTGTTCTACGTCCCTAGTCATCAGGGAAATACAGATTAAAACTACATTGAGATTCCATTTCACTCCTGTCAAATTGGCTACCATAATGAAAACAAATGATCATAAATGCTGGTGGGGGTGTGGAAAAAGAGGAACACTTGTACACTGTTGGTGGGAATGCAATATGGTCCAACTATTGTGGAAATCAGTGTGGTGGTTCCTAAGACAACTAAAAATTGATCTACCATATGGCCCAGCTATAGCACTCCTAGGCATATATCCTAAGGACTCATTCCATTTCCTTAGAAGTACATGCTCAACTATGTTTATTGCTGCTCAATTAATAACAGCTGGGAAATGGAGCCAGCCTAGATGTCCCTCAACTGATGAGTGGATAATGAAGATGTGGCACATTTATACAATGGAGTTCTACTCAGTGGTAAAGAAAAATGAAGTTGTGAAATTTGCAGGAAAGTGGATGGATCTGGAAAGGAGCATACTAAGTGAAGTAACCCAGGTCCAGAAAGCCAAGCACTGCATGTTCTCCCTCATATGTGGATCCTAGCTACAGATGATTGGGCTTCTGTGTGAGAAGGAAAAAACTCAGTAGCAGAGGCTAGTAAGTTAACAAGGAGATATAAAGAGAAGAGAAAGGAAGGGAGGAGGGTACTTAATAGGTTGGTATTGTATATATGTAAGTAGAAGAACAGATTAACAGGGGTGAAAAGGCCCAAAGTAGGGTCAGGGGAAGAGATTGAGTAAAGGAATGGTGGAGGGAGGGCTAATCAAAATCTAAGAGGATATAAATAAATCATATGGAATCCTCTGGTTTCAGACAGTGGAACACTCAGGAGCTATAGATCATTGTTAGAAAATTTTCAGTGCCAGGGATGGGATACCTCCAGTGAGTTGTTGGCCAGGGAGGTCCCTGATGCCCCCAAAACATTATAGGCCATTGCCGAGGCCCTTGGTTTTCTACCAGGAATAGATGGTAAGACCCTATTGCTGAAGATTCCACGTACTTGGGCTGCAAGGCCACTGAGAAATCGTGTTGGAACTGAGCTGATAACCTCTTCCATGTATACCAGCTGACAGAAAGCTGGAAGAAGCCATTCTACATGTAGATCAATGGGAGCAAGAGATACCACAAGTGAAGATACTCAACAGTGGACACTGCAAGCCTTATAATTGGCCAGCCAGGCCAAATGAGCCAATAGGTACAATAGTGGCAGGTCTGTCATGGTGAAAACCAACTGCCCTCCAATTGGACTGGAGGCCTGCTCCATGGGTGGGGGAACACATCTCTGATACTGAAAACTTAAAACAGGGATAGTCATAAGCCCTAGGGGTGTAACATCTGCTGATGTCTGGAAAAAATGTATTCACTATGCTTATCAAACTGCCCAGTAAGCACTTCTCTTGGTACTTATACCCTTATATTAACGCTACTCTCACTTTGGGTAGAGAATCTTCTCTTTTCAGATGGCAGTGACCTTGGGATGACTCAGAAGGTATCACAGTGCTGGAAAGAAGTGACTGGAGTACTGAATAACATCTCGATCACACCTTCCAAGAATCAGGGTCTAATGCGGAAGAGGTGGTGGAAAGAATGTAAGAGCCAAAGGAAGGGTAGGACTCCTTACAACGTGCTCCCTCCAGACATAAAATGGTCTGGATATCCATGACCTCATAGTACCTGACACGGCCTACACAAGACCATCATAAGAGGAGGAAAAGATCATGACATCAAAATAAAAGAGAGACTAATTGAGATGGGGAGGGGATATGATGGAGAATGGAAGTTCAAAGGGGAAAGTTGGGGGGGGTGTATTACCATGGGTTTTTTTATAATCATGGAAAATGTTAATAAAAATTGAGAAAAAAAAATAAATAAAAAAATAAGAGTTCAGTAAATATTCTGTAGGACTGGACATACAATTCATTTATTCTGTGCGAGGATTAATGCAAGCTGAAGGAAAGAGTACGCATTTCAACGTGGCCTTCAAGAGTGGTGGTTAGATGAAGTTTTCATGCCTAAAGTGGGAAACGCTTTTCAGGAATAGAAAACAACATGGAGGGCAGCTTGTTACCTGCCTCGGGAGACCAGGAGAGAGAAGACCTCTAGAGAGGTAGACTGAGTAAGCAGTAGCATGCAAAGGATGGGAGATGCTCTGGAAAAGAGTGCTGTCTGCAAGTGACACAGCAGAGGCGGCACTGTGAAGTACTCTGCTTCACACTGCATGGAAGAAGGGACTGCCAGCAATGGAGGCAAACCAGGAAAAGGCAGTACAAATGAAGCCAGAGGGGAACAGAGTCCTTAGCATGAGGCCTGTAGGTAGGTAGAACATGGGTGGAGCTTAGATTTTGCTGGTAAAAAGCCCCAGAGAGCACTGAAAGAAGAGTTTTACCTGCAAGATATACTTTTATATTAACAGCAATAATTCAGTTTGTATGAATATCCCCAGGTAAGTCCACCTCTCTTTTCATTTTAATAGTAGTTATAATATATGAGCCTTTTCTAATCATGCCTTCCCTACAATTGGATATTTTTATTCTTTAATTATCCACTCCATAAGAAACTTACTGAATCCTTGTTGTTTCAAGCCAGCCATGGTATGTGTGCTGGGATTATAATCTCTTGAATTCTCATGCCTGGTGTTCCCCTTCTACGACCCTTATTTTTCATGCTTTGCATTTTTAAACTTTATACATATAGTTTATTCCTGTTATCTTGTAAGCTCCTTGTAGGTGATGACCACTCACCTCATAAACCTTCCAATATCTAGTGTATGGGGACACCTAGCTTTGATGAATATTAAGTTACTATCAAACAAACTGGGGGGAGTTAATTGAGGAAGATATTTTCATTGGATATGGAGTGAAAACAAATGAAAATTAAGTTGCTAGTTCATATAGGTAGTGAAGGGATCTTTCCATTGTAAGGTACTTGAAAAAATAATTTCATGACTTATCTCTATAGAAAAAAATTCCTTTAGCTTCCAACTGGTTAAAAGTTATTCAGGATCCAGGAGAAAACTAGACAAACCACACAGTTTCCAAGAGTCAGTTATAAGAATTTATAAGACACTGTAAAACATCTTGAACCATGGCTGAAAATAGGAAATATAGTTTTCTCAGAAGTCACAGTTTACTAGCCATGTAAATCTTTTCACCTTTTTGAAAAATAAAGTGATGTTTAACTATGGGGAAAGCCTACCTCTGCCCCTGAGTGCTGGGATTGAAGGCCATAACTGGCTAAATATGCAATTCAAAATACACACACTATGCATACAGAATTTTTATTTCTGCAAGCCTATGGAAATGAGAACAATTACTTGATATCACAAATGAGCCTTTAAACCTGCTGGGTTTACTTTGCTATTGTGGATGGTGCTCTGGATGGATGGTTTCACTGGAGGGAAGCAATTGTGTTAAGTGTTATGAAAAATGTTTTGGCATAATCAAATATTTTGAAGCTTAGTATCTTCAACATGATAATATTCATGAACTTCCACTTGCAATTTCAATGCATTTTCTTCCTTTAACTATGACAAATACAAGTATTTCTGAAGATAGAGAGCAGGCAAGTAAGATTGTCTTAATTTAAATCAATTTTTGTTGATCATCAAATCCATTTGGGATCAGAAATGCACAAACATTTATCTGAAGGACTCAGAGAAATTGATTAAAATACCCTATTGGCTAACATTTTCCTGCACATAGTATTAATTTAAAAAACCTAAGTTAGTTTAGTAAGTAAGACCATTGCAATGTTTTCCCACAATTAACATTTGTAGAATCCCTGGTAACCTGGAAAGGGTTATGAAGGTGTTCACTGTAATGGATGGCATTGTGATTGAGCTTATAATTAGTGGCTGGATCTGTTTACACACTATAAAATCTCAGGTCATGGATGTCCCTGTGAAATAATGACATTATGGTGGTTTGATTCAGGTGTCCCCCATAAAGTTAGGTGTTCTGAATGCAAGGTCCCTAGCTGATGTAGATTTGGGAATTAATGTGTATTTTGGGGGACAGGCTTATGGGTGTTATAGCCAGCTTCCCCTTGCTAGTGTTTGGAACACTCTCCTGTTGTTATTGCCCATCTAATATTGGCCAAGAGGTAATGTCTGCCTTCTGCTCTTGCCATCATTTCCCCCTGCCATCATGGAGTTTCCCCTTGAATTTGTAAGCCAAAACAACCCTTTTTTCCCCACAAGCTTCTCTTGGTTGGGTGATTTGTGCGAGCCATGAAAACCTGACTGCCACAGTAGAATTGGTACTGAGAATGGTGTCATTCCTGCTTGAAACCTGACTGTGTGACTTTGACCTTTCACAGCTGCTTTGGAGGAAGGATGTGGAAGGATTTGAAACCTTGGCCTAAGAGATGCCTTGCAGTGCTGTAAGTACAGCTTGATGGACCACTCTGGTCAGACTTGAAAGACCTGAATGCAGTAAGAAAAATGACTGTGAGGTTTGGCTTTGAGGGTGAGAAAGAGCTTTGCCTGGACTGAGCAAGAAGCAGTTTATGTGAGACGCTTGCTGTTATGCCCGTGTCCTGAGAAGCTGTGCAGAGTTGCATTATATAGAAACAGACTGGTGTGTGCAGAGGGATATGGCACAGAAAAAATGAAATCTTTGGCCTGAGACTGCTGCCTGTTCAGCTGCAATTGAGAGACTACAACCTTTGAGAGTGGGCCAGCTGACCTGCATTGAGACAACAGAAAGAATACAATCTTTTGAAGGAACTTGAATACTGAAGGAGTGTCCTATTATTCAATGTCTGTTTTATTTACCCCTGAATTAAATTAACAACCTCATGGTATTATGGAGCATAAGAAATGCAGGAAAGAGAGGGTCATTGAATTTACAACATGGTCTTGTGTTTTGGAAATGGCCATAGGCTTGACTGGATTGCCTGCATGGAGACCTGATAGAGCTGTGAGGATGAACTGTGGATTGCAGTAGAGACACATGGAGATACTGGGATCATGAGGTGGCTTCTAAGGAAGCTTCCAGCCTCAGATAAAGTTTTACAGTACTGTGAGTAGCCTAGCTGGAGGGGCTAAATTGAAACTCCAGAGACTTGTTGCTGGTTAGAATTATTGGACTTGTAGATTTGTTACTGACTAGAGTTGTTGGACTGGAGCTACAGAATTTGATGTTTTCCCTGTTTAAATCTTGTATTGCTTAAATATTTCTTTAATATGCTCAATGCCATCTTTTGCAGTGTGAATGTTTATTCTGTGCCATTATGTTTCTTTTCTTTTTTTTTTTTGGTATTATGACTCAGTTAAAAAACATTGGATTATGGGGATGTTTGAACATCATTAGGATTGATAAAAACTATAGACTTTAAAGTTGGATGAATGCATTGCATTTTATGTCATGTATGTGATTAGCTTATGGGGACCAGAGGTGGTATGTAGTGGTTTAATTCAGGTGTCCCCCATAAACTTAGGTATTCTGAATGCTAGTCTCCCCAACCAATGGGAATTGGAAATTAAAGCCTCCTGAAGGCAGTTTATTGTTTGGGGTGGGCTTATGGGTGTTGTAGCCAGTTTCCCTGTGCCAGTGTTTGGCTGAGAGCTGATGGAGATTTGGGAATTAATCCCTGTTGGAGGCAGTGTATTTTGGTGGGGGGGAGGCATGGGCTTATGGGTATTATAGCCAGCTCCCCATTGCTAGTGTTTAGCATACTGTCCTGCTGTTATTGCTATCCAAGAGGTGATGTCCGCCCTGTGCTCATGCTATCATTTTCCCTACCATCATGGAGCTTCCCTTTGAGTCTGTAAGCCAAAATAACCCCCCCCTTTTTTTCCTCACAAGGTGGTCTTGGCCAGGTGATTTCTGCCAGCACTGTGAACTGAATGAAACAGATATAGACTGAGATTCGTCCATGTTCTTAATCTTATCCTTTTTTGAAATCAAGATCTGGGGGCTGGAGATATGGCTCAGTGGCTAAGGCATTTTTCTGCAAAGCCTAACAACCAGAGTTCAATTCCCCAGTACTGACATACAGCCAGATATGCAAAGTGTTGCATGCATCTGGAGTTTGTTTGCAGCAGCTAGAAGCCCTGGTGCACCCATTCTCTTTCCCTCCCTCTCTGCTTGGCTGTGGTGACACATGCCTTTAATCCCAGCACTGAGGAGATTGAGGTAGGAGGGTCACTGTGAGTTTGAGGGCAGTCTGAGACTACATAGTGAATTCCAAGTCAGCCTGGACTAGAGAAAGACCCTACCTCACAAAACAAATAAACAAAAAGATATTTCTGGGCTGGAGAGATGGCTTAGTGGTTGAGGAGCTTTCAGGCAAAGCCAAGGACCAAGGTTTAATTCCCCAGTATCCACATAAAGCTGATACACAGGTGATGCATGTGTCTGGAGTTCAGTTACAGTGGCTAGAGGCTCTGGTATGCCAATTCTCTCTTTTTCTATCTGCCTCTCCCTCAAATAAACAAATATTTTTTTAAAAGAAGAAAAATCTTTCTTGTCTTTGTGTGTGCACTCATTCTAATTCCAAGCTGAAAGGACTCTCTAGAGAAGATTTACTATTAATCACTTATACTCTCGAGCAAATTCCATAAAACACTTTGAGTATTTCTAGTTTTCAGGATTTCTAGTTTGCAAATTATTTGTACACACTATTTGTTCAATTCTTATATTTCCTTTTCCCAAAAGGGAAAGCTGAGGCTTAGAGAAGTGATGGTTTATTCAATGCTATACAGATAAAATGCAGTTGGGTTAGATTTAAGTAGATTTTGTCCCCAAGTGTACTCACTTATGTTTTTTTCTCCTTTTTGCTGTTTTGTGTAAATGTGCTTATACTAGCTTTTCTGAGATTATCTGCATTTTTGGCTTTATTTGACAGTCTTTCTCCTGTTAAAGATAATTGAAACTCCATGTGGCACTAGAGGTAGGGGAAGAGGATGTATATTTTCTAGTCATCCTGGGAGCCTCTGAATCACATATATCATTGTAGAGGGCTGCCTTTTCTAACTATGTGGAGATATCTTGACCACCTGAATATTTATTTTATAATAGGGACCAAAGTTGTAAGCTATTATTGTTAATACTTATTGTATGAGGAGTTCAAGAACATTTTAATATATACTAAGATTAATTATTTTCTCAACAACTAAAATACTACATAAGTTGGCTGGGCATGATGACACATGCCTATGATCCCAATACTGGAGAAGCAGAGGTAGGAGCACTACAAATTCAAAGCAGCCTGGGCTATATAGTGAAGGCCTCTTTCATCCCCCAACAATCTACATAATTTATCTTCCTGGTGTTTTAGAGATTTGAGCCAGGCTTACAGCATGCCCAACCCACGCAGTAAGCTTGCATTCTACAGTCAAACGCATGTTAAGACATTTTAATAAATAATTAATTTTAGTAGGTGATTAAAATACAGAATCTCTTTAGCTGGGTATGGTGGCGCATGCCTTTAATTCCAGCACTCGGGAGGCAGAGATAGGAGGATTGCTGTGAGTTAAAGGCTACCCTGAGACTACAGAGTGAATTCCAGGTCAGCCTGGGCTAGAGTGAGACCCTACCTTGAAAAAACAAAAAAAAGTATATATATATATAAAATTTCATAGAGATCAGATAAACCATTTAGCAGGGATATGCACATTTTATTTCATATAGAAAAACAGTTCAAATTTTGAAGAAGTCAAGGTTAAGAACTTTACCTTTATGTATCTTATGTGTACTGTATGAAGGAAAATAGCTCAAATTGAACATTCAAGATGCGAAACATGAAAGTCTATGATAGAAAATTCTTTAACTTCCTCCATATTCTTCACGGGTAGTACCCAACACTTCCTCTGTATGAAAGCAATAAACTTACCCTGACACGTTCTACTTCTCACCAGTTGGTATCCCTGTGGGCACATACAGGAGAACTTCCCAGGTTCATTGACACACTGATACTGACACAGGTAGCTGGAAGTTCTGCATTCATCAATGTCTACAGAATGAGACAAGAGCAAGGACAGAAGTTGAAAAGTTTTCCTGTCACTGCCTTGGCATCATCTTTTTTAGCTGAGCTAAAGAAAACAAAAACAATGAAACAAAAATCAAATTTGAAACTTGAAGGCCAGTTCTAATAGCATCAGTTCATTTCTCTCTGATTTCACAGCATAGATATTGCCAACCACTAGCCTCCTTAAATCATAGTTGACAACATGAAGAACCCTAGGTGCAGAAAAGAGTGCAGGCTATGCTTTCCGCTTCACTTTGGGCTCTGCAGACCCACTCGGGAAGCAGATTCATGTTTGTTCTCTCAGAAACTGTGTGACTCTGCTGCTGGGCTCATTTGAACTTTGATCTTCATGTCTCATCCCTGAGCAAGTGTCCAGATCTTGAAAAGATATGACCTTAGGGGTAGAATCCTTTGTGTTTCTCAATTAGTGACATCCCTGTAGTTTTGTCAGAACTGTCTCAGGGCAGCTGTCCTGAGACAGTCCCTTATAGTTTGGGCACCATGGCTGGACTAAAGTCTCTTTGATTGTGTTATGATCTTTGTGGCCCCAAATAATAGTGGGAAGGATCATGAGGGAGGTGAGACTCTGAGTGCTGATGACATTTCCTTCATGCTGTCCTGAGGCTTTTGGTCCACCCAGAATGCCATCCATCCCTTCGAGTGACCCTCTTGATTGCAAACTGTGGCCCTGGTGGCTTAAGAAACAAGGTCCAGTCATTCTGTGGCAGGTGTAAAGCTGGAGGCCCAGTCTCTTGGTTTCATTTATGCCCCCAGCATTTTGTGAGCCAAAAAAGTGCAGATTCTGTCAGAGCTGAATGTGTAGAAGTTAGGGCTGTGGTCTAAGGGTCTCAATCTCAGACATTCCCAGGAGATGCAGGCGCCCCAGGACCACACTTTGAGAAGCAAGTCATAAGAGTTTCCACCAGAGTTCCCTTTTTCCCATCCAAGTCTTAGGCCTGACTTGGCTTAGCTTACAGGATCAGATGACAGCAGGTGCATTCAGGGTGACATGGCCATGGCCCAGTGTTCCCTTTCTCCCAATTTCACCTAGGCTGCACTTAATATTTCAGAGATTTTGTTGCTTCTCTTCTGTGTTGGTAACATCTTAAAAATCCAAGATTATAATTGCATTACCTTTATTAGGTTTTACAACAGGATGTCTGAGAGTAAAATTTTATTTTCATCAAGCAATCTTAGTAACAAAGATAGATTCTTACTACACATTATTTGGAAAATATTTTACCTTCACAGTTGAGCCTGTCGCTGCTCAGCTCATATCCTTGGTTACATTGACAGATGAAAGAGCCAAGAATATTGTAGCATTGCTGAGCACACTGGTTGCTGGCATCACATTCATTTATATCTGTAAAGAAAGTTTTCAAGTATTTGTATATGCATGTATGTCTTTAGGCACATCCTTGTTCTTGTGAACATACTATCACTTGATGACAAATGAGTAGTTCTGTAGCTGAATTCTTTGCCTTGCAGAAGCTCACTGGAGAAAATCCACTGAGTTTCATATTTGTTGGAATCACCTCAAAGGTCTGTCATATCCTTCTTTTAAAAATGCCCCCAGAATATATTTTTATAGGAATGGCAGTTTGATGTTTGATAAATCCTCCCAAAAGAATTCATGCTCCTAATAAATATTCATTACAGTGTATATTTTCTTTTGTTGTTCAGATCCAAAATGCCAAGTCTATAAATAATTATTATGACACTCACACTGATATGGTCTCTCAGCATACTCTGGTGAAAATTTATCTGTGATATTTATTACTTTCTAAATGGTTTCTGTTAAATTCCATTACAATTATAACATAAGCCTTTGAGACCCATACAAGCTTTTGCAGTACTAGAAGGCACTGAAAATACTTGGAAAAATCTCCTCCCTCCCCGCACTAGATTTTTTCCATATCATGCCAATATCATAATTGTGTGCCATGACATTGCAATCTACAAGGAAAGAAGCAGGTAAAGTCAGACACTTCAGTGGAAAGCTTATGCACTTGAACTTCCAGTGACCTCTTTGGCACCTTTAGCCCTTGTGTCACAAACTGGTGACTAACTGGCGATGTATATCAATTGATCTCAATAACTGCTTTTCAGCACATAGACAGAGGAAACTAAGGGTAACATAAAGTTTTCCATCACATCTTTTTTTATTTAAATTTTTTTTTGTTTATTTATTTATTTGAGAGAGAAAGGGGGAGAGAGAGAGAGAGTGAGAGAGAGAGAGAGCACGCCAGGGCTACCAGCCACTGCAAACAAACTCCAGATGCATACGCCCCCTTGTGCATCTAGCTAGTCCTGGGGAATTGAGCCTCGAACCCGGGTCCTTAGGCTTCACAGGCAAGCGCTTAAGCACTAAGCCACCTCTCCAGCCCATCCATCACATCTTGATGTGTTTTAAAAAATAGATTAGATATTGTCTTTTCATTTTTATGACTACTTCAGGGAAGCTGATGGAAACCAGTCCACTTGGGAACTTAGAAAATTGGAAATACTATATACCATGGGACAATTTCCCTTTTCTTGGAGGCAGAAGTCAGTTAGTTAGAGCATTAACTCCCAAAAGTCTTACCTACACAGGTGTAGTTGTTTGCTGCCAACTGGAACCCAGGGCTGCACTGGCAGTAAAAGGAGCCTGGTGTGTTCACGCATCTTTGGTGGCAATATGGAGGCACAGTGCACTCATCTATGTCTAGGATTGGGCACAGACACAGAGCATTACTGGCTTATGCTCAGTAAAGATAACCTACAAAACATGCCTAGGGAAGGTCTCACTTTAAAAACAATCTGCTTTTTGATTTTTGGGTAAGATGGCAGCATAGAAGTCATGCCAAACCAGCCTAGGAAATGATTTAAGCCAAACCACAGCAAAATACACTCTTCTGAAAAGTGAGGGTATATAGGTTATCATCAGCCACAGCAGAGAAGAGAGACGGAGATCTACCAGAAAGGAGGAAACTGGCTGGAATCCCACTGAGGCACTTGCGGCCCCAATCCAATCTGTACACCTGCTTGGCCTGGTTCAGAGCTGCAGGAGCAGAGACAAAACAAGGGGATTTTCCAACCTAATCAGCTTCCTTGGAAAGTAAAGAAACCTGAAAGGGAGATAGCAGAGACCAGTGAAGGGGATACAGACGAGACCACCTGAGCAGTTCCAGTACAACTCCAGGCTTCCTGCACTATCCCATTCTACAACTATCAGAACCATCAACCTCTGGAGAACTCATTCAGCCCCTGGGGGAAGGGCATGCAGTACAGCTTATCAGCTTATCAGATCCACAGGACAACACAGAGCAATCGAGGTGGGTACTCAGCATTGGTGAGATTGGAAGACTCCCCAAAAGGTAACCAGGCCAATTGACTAAAAAAAGAAGGTACATAGACCTGTACTGAAGTGCTAATCTCTCCTTCCATGCTAGGGCAGGTTATGGGTTACACATTCTTGGCTGGCTTTACCATTTTCAAGTAAGCTGTATTTGGGGGTTGAATATTGTTGACTTTGGTGCTTTCAGATTCATAGGGCCTTTGTCATTTTCTTCTGTCATTATTGGAGGCAGGGTCTGATTCAGAACCAGGCTGACCTGGAACCAATTTCAGAACAGAAATCCCAACCTCCCAGCTGACAGGATTAAGGGTGTAGAGCAACACACACCCTTAGAGATTTTGGCTTTTCAAGGTTATCTGTTTGTTTTAATCCCCACACTTGTATACTCTGTGCTGATTGTTTTATTGAACGTGTATAATGCTCAGTTGAAGTTTAGAATTTGCCAGTAAAGTGCTCTACTCAGACTACTAGAATAATTAAGTAGCAGACAAACTTAACACCTAGGATTACTTCTGTGGTTGGACTGGAGTACAAGAGCTACACTTGGCACCTTAAACTCCTACTCTAAAGGTACATAAGCTTAGATTTCCAAGTTTAAGCCCACTGCAGATAATTATAAAACCCAAGTATCAAATCAACTTGGGATGCAAAAATTGTTATGTTATAATAAAAGTAAAACAAAGAATCAAGAAAATACAATCCCACCAAAAATTATAAGTCCATCAGAAATGACCCCCAATGAGACTGTTTTAGATGAAATGCCTGACAAAGATTTTTATAAAATGATTTTATCTATACTCAAAGAAATTAATGAAGAAAATAAACTTCTAAGGGAAGCCCAAGAAAACACAGGAAACTAGCTTAATGAAATAAGGAGGTCATTACAAGACTTGAAAAAGGAAATAGAAATACTAAAGAAAAGCATGCAGAAATACTAGCACCGAAAAACACAGTCAAATAAAAAACTCTGTGGAAAGTCTCACCAGTAGAATGGATGAAGGAGAGAATGGAATATCTAAAGTAGGAGACCAGGTGGCAGATCTAATACACTCTAGCAAAAACAAAGACAAGTTAATAGGCAGATATGAATGGGAGTTTCAAGACATTTGTGACACTATGAAAAGATCAAACACAAGAATTTATGGTATGGTAGAAGAAAAAATTTCACTCCCAAGGAGTAGTAGGCATTTTCAACAAAATCACAGAGGAAAAGTTTCCCAAAATTTGGAAAGAAATGCAAATATGGATACAGGAAGCTTTTAGAACACCAAACAGGCAAAAACCGGAAAGAACATTTCCTCACCATGTTATAATTAAACTACTAAACACACAAACTGAAGAAAATATACTGAAAGCAGTTAGAGAGAAAAAGCAAGTCACATACAAAGGCAAGCCTACAAAGCTAACAGCAGATTACGCAATACAAACTTTAAAAGCCAGAAGGGCTTGGGATGATATATTCCAAGTTCTGAAAAAACAATTTTTAATGAAGATTACTTTATCCTGAAAAGCTATCTATATAAAATGACAGAGAAATAGGGAGATTCCACAACAAAAACAGGCTAAAGGAATTTATGACACTAAGCTAGTGCTCCAGAAAATATGGGAAGGAATCCTTCATGCTCAAGAGAAAGCAAAACGCACACATAAGGGACCAGGAAAAAATAAACCACAGTCAAATAACAGTTAAAATGAGAGTACTACAAAACAATAAGAATGGCAAGAATAAACACATGCCTTTCAATAATAACTCTTAATATCAGTGGTCTCAATGCCCCAACCAAAAGACACAGGCTTACAGACTGGATTAAAAGGCAGGATCCTGCTGTTTGTTGCCTCTAGGAACCTCATTTCTCAATAAAAGATAGATACTGGTTTAGGGTAAAAGGATGGAAAATGGTATTTCAAGAAAATGGGCCTAGGAAACAAGCAAGAGTTGCTATCCTAATATCTGACAGGATAAACTTCAAACCAACATTAGTGAGGAAAGATAACGAAGGTCACTTTATACTGATTAAGAGAACACTCCCAACAGGAGGATATTACAATCCTAAATATATGTGCACCTAACATGGGAGCTCCTAATTTCATCAAGCAAACCCTATTAGACTTAAGGTCACAAATAATACCAAACATAATTGTAGTGGGTAACAAAAATACCTCACTGTCATCAGTTGACAGGTCATCTCAGCAAAAAATAAACAGACATCTGGATTAAATGATGTTATGGAACAAATGGACCTAACAGATATCTATTGAACATTCCATCCAAATGCTGCAGAATATACATTTCTCTCAGCATCACATGGAACATTCTCCAAAATAGATTATATATTAGGACACAAAACAAATCTTAAAAAATACAGGAAAATGAAATAATTCCTTGTATTTTATCTGACAGCAGTGGGGTTAAACTACAAATCAGCAACAAGAAAAACTACTGAGCATACAGCAATTCATGGACACTAAACAGTACACTATTAAGTGATGAATGAGTCATTGAAAAAATCAAAAAGTAAATTAATAAATTCATAAAATCAAGTGATGATGAGAATATAACATACCAAAACTTTTGGGACACAATGAAGGCAGTCCTAAGAGGGAAATTTATAGCTCTCAGTGCCTATATTAAGAAATTAGAGAGTTCACAAGTAAGCAATTTAATGCTTCATCTTAAGGCCTTAGAAAAAGGAGAACAAGAAGACAAACCTAAACTCAGTAGACACAAATAAATAATAAAAATTAGGGCAGAAATTAATGAAATAGAATCCCCCCAAATATTCCAAAGAATCAATGAAAGAAAGAATTAGTTCTTTGAAATGATAAACAGGATTGATAAACCCTTAGCAAATATGACCAGAAGACAGAAAGAAAAGACAAAAATTAGTAAAACTAGAGATGAAAAAGGCACCCTTACAGCAGATACCAAAGAAATTCAGAAAAATCATAAAGATATGCTTTAAGAATATATCCACCTCTAAGTTTGAAAATCTGAATGAAATGATTTCCTTGGTTCACATGACCTACCAAAATTAAATCAAAATGAGGTAAACCATTTAAACAGACCTATAACAATTGTGGAGATTCAAGCAGTTATAAATAGTCTCTCAACTAAAAAACATCCAGGCTCAGATGTATTTACTGGGGACTTTTATCAGACCTTCATGGAAGAACTAACACCATTGCTTCTCAAACTTTTCCATAAAATAGAAAAGGAAGGAATTCTACTGAACTCCTTCTACAAAGCCAGCATCACCCTGAAACCAAAAGCAGACAGAGACAGAACAAAAGAAAAAAAATTACAGACTAGTCTCCCTCATGAACATAGATGCAAAAATTCTCAACCAAATATTGGCACAGAGAATAGAAGATATTTCAAATAGATCATTCACCCTGACTAAGTATACTTCATCCAGAGATGCAGGAATGGCTAAACATATGCAAATGGATAAACACAACATAAATAGCTGAAGAACAAATATCACATGATCATTTCAATAGATGCAGAAAGCATTTGACAGAGTCCAACATCACTTCATGGTAAAAGTCCTACAGAAACTGGAAACAGGAGGAACATATCTCAACACAATAAAGGCTATGTATGACAAATGTACAGCCAACATAATACTAAATGGGGAAATACTTTAAGCTTTTCCACTAAAATGAAGTACAAGACAAGGGTGTACATTGTTCCCACTTGTATTTAATTTAGTTTGGAAGTCTTAGCTATAGCAATAAGATAAGAGACACTCATAAAAGGGATACAAATTGGAAATGAAGAGATCAAATTATCATTATTTACACATGATATGAGTCTATATAATACATAAAGGACACTAAAGACTCTACCAGCAAACTGTTAGAGCTGATAAATAATTTTTAATAATGTAGCAGGATACAAAATAAACACACAGAAATCAATTGATTCCTGTATACTAACAACACGCATTGCAAGTATGAAATAAGGGAATCACTCCTATTGGCAACTGCCTTAAAAAAATAAAGTACCTTGGAATAAACCTAACCAAGGAAGTGAAGGATCTCTACAACAAAAACTTCAAAACACACCAGAGAGAAATTTCAGAAGACACTAGGAAATGGAAAGACATTCCATGTTCTTGGATAGCAATATACACACTTAATGCAAACCCATCAAAATCTCAATGGCATCCCTCTGAAATAGAAAAAAAAATCCTAAAATTCATTTGGAAGCACAAAAAACCTTGAATACTCAAAAAAATTTTGAGCAAAAATAAGGCTGGTAGTATCACCATACCCAATTTTAAGCTATATTACAAAGCCATAGTAACAGAAACAGATAATAAAGATACATTTACACAATTAATTTCTATTCAGTGGCAAAGAAAAATGAAATTATGAAATTTGCAGGGAAATGGATGGATCTGGAAAGGATTATACTAAGTGAGGAACCAAGGCCCAGAAAGCCAAATGTCACATGTTTTCTCCCATATGTGTATCTTAGCTACAAATGTTCATACATGTGTGTGAGTTGGAGTAAAAATTGGTAGCAGATACTAGTAAGCTAGTAAAAGGCTACAAGGGAGGGAAGAGAGGGGTGATCTTAAGGGGGTGGTACTGTATAAATGTAAGTAGATGGACACATTACTGTGGGTAGAATGGCCTGAGCAAGGTCAAGAAAGAGACTGAGTAAAAAGAGTGTGGGGGAGGGGTAATAAAAATTTATGATATTGTGAATAAGCTACATGATAACCTACATTTTTTTTTTTTGATAATGGCACACTCAGAAGAAGCCATAGACTGTTACTAGAAAAAATTCAGTGCCAGGGATGGGATACCTTCTAGTGAGTTGTTGGCCAGGGAGGCCTCTGATGCCCTCAAAACATTACAGGCCATTGCCAAGGCTCTTGATTTCCCGCCAGGAATAGATGATAAGACCCCATTGGTGAATATGCCACATGCCTGGGCTGCCAGGTCACCAAGAAATCAAACTGGGGCTGAGGTGAAAACCTTCTCCTGGTAGACCAGCTGATATAAAGCTGGAAAACGCTGCACTGCATGAAGCCCTATGGGAGACAGAAGCCATCACTGGTGAAAACAGTGGACACTGCAAGCCTCAAGTTTTGCCAGCTAGGCCAATTGAGTCAACAGCTGCCATAGTGGCATGTCTGTTATGAGGGAAATGAACTACTCTCTAACTGGGCTAGAGACCCGCTCTATGGGAGGGAATACATACGTGGTACTGAAAACCTAACTAAAAGGTAGGGGAGGTCATGAGCATTAGAATGTAATGCCTGCTCTTGTCTGGCTGAATGCATATATTATGCTCACTAAACTGCCCTATCAGCACTTCACTTAATGTTCATACCCATATATTAATGCTACTCTCACTTTTGGTTAGAGAAGTTTCTCTTCAGATTGTGGTGACCACTGGGATGACCCAAAAGGCAGCATAGTGCTGAGAAGAAGTGACAGAGGAGTGTTCAGCACTGAAACATCCCTAACACACCTTCCAAGGCTCAGGATCCATTGTGGAAGGAGTGGTAGAAAGAATGTAACAGCTAAAGGAAGGGCAGGACTGCTTACAATGCAATTAACCAGACAGAAATTGGCCTTGATATCTGTGGCCTCACAGTGCCTAGCACAATTTTCACAAGACCCTCATAATAGGAGGAAAATATTATGACATCAAGATAAAAGAAAGACTAGTGGAGAGAGGGAGGGGATAAGATGGAGAGTAGACTTGTGAAAGGCAAAGTGGGGGAGGGGAGAGAATTATCATCATTTATTGTCTGTAAGTATGGAAGCTATCAATAAAAAGAAAAAAATAAAAAAGTAAAGAAAAAAAACAATATGCCTTTAGCTTCCTTCCTTGCCTCCCTCTTATTTTCTCCCTCTTGCCTCTTAAAATTGGGTTATATGTTTTTTAAATATAATTTGTTGGTCATTCTGCAGTTAGGTAAGGAATTAGGAACAAAACCTGATTGCACACCCCTCTCAGCGGTAAATGAGTTAGGCGGAGACTTAAAGAGAGAAAGGTAGTTAAGATTATTTCACACATATATGAGAATGTCAGGACTTCCGGTTAAGATGGCGGCGTAGGTACCACGCCAAAGCAGCCTAGGGGGGAAAAAACCAAAAAAACTCAACAGAATACACACTTTTACTAAAAAGGGAGGTGTATAGGAAATTGAGGTGGCAGCGGAGAAGTGGAAGAGTTATAGAGCATCCAGAGCCTGCACAGGCGGGAAGGGCGGCTCCGGCAGCTCGGCCAATCGCCGCAACCACGGCGCAGAAGAAAACCGCCAGACTTTCGGCTCGAGCCGCAGGAAAAGCCAGGTGCGGGATTTCCCCCTCGCACCGCGCTCTCCGCAACTCGGGAGAATGTCAGTTTGGAAATTCAAGGCTCATTTAACATGAGGGAAGGTGCTTGGGAGATAGCTTAGCACTTAAGGTGCTTGCCTGAAAGCCTAATAACTCGGGTTTAATTCTTAAGTACCCACATAAAGCCAGATACATAAAGTGGTGCATTTGTTTGGAATTCATTTGCAGTGGCACTATGCCTTGGCATACCCATTCTCATTCTCTCTCCTGTCTCTGCTTGAATAGATAAATGAAATATTAAAATAAGGTTAGCAGAAAAGAGCAGTGAAGCATGGAGTGGTGCAGCACAAAGCTGGGGAGCAGAAGATGCTTGGCTGGCGGCAGCGCCTCAGTCAGGCCATGTGGGCTTTGTTCTGCAGCATGTTACAAGAAGCTCACACTTTGTATCCTAGGAAGTTTTGTGAGGGTCAACTGAAGAACATTTTGGAAGGAAAGAGTACTATGCAAGTGACCTGCTGAGAAAGCCCTTGCAACGGTTTCACAAAATGTTCCATCCTGCGTTACTCTTTGATAAATATTTCCAACTATAAAATGCTCAATTGAGAACTTGCAGAGTGGGACCATCTCAGAAGTGTAATAAAATATCATTAATTTATCACTGTACACTTTGTGAAAACTCCAGCATGGCATCTGCAATTGAAAACAGCAATTATGTGCGTACCACATAACACTGTTTGCCTTCCGGTAAAACAAAAATGAGTACAAACCAACTGTGGGGGTTCTTTTGGTGCTTTAACAACAGCATGGTTAAGTAGCCTCAGGGTAACCTGACTTTGAACCTCTGATCTGGCAGTTAACAGCTTGGTCTTCTCAAGCTGCCAGTTCTTCTTTGCAACGACAATGCAACTTATGGCAGAACTGGGAGGGTCATGCTGCAGAGTGGGCCTGAAGTATATAGCAGGTAAAATAAGTGGGAGCTCTTGCAGAAAAGATGTAAAATGTTTTTGATTTTATCAGCACACTGAAGATATCAATTATCCCTTTGTTCAGGTATTAGCTTCTCTGGGAGGCTACCTCTATCACTCATAAAAGTTGATTCTGTCCCGTTTGCTCTCTTATTCTGCCTTAAACTTTCTTTTTTTTTTCCTTTTTTTGTCCCGTGCTAAAATGCATGGCAAGTATGACCTCTCTCCTCCCTTGGAGACAGAAGTAAAGCTGTTTTTCTGCTCATTACTACATGCTGAACACTGGGAACATGGGTTGCATAGCAGGTGCTCAGTGGCAGCAGCTGAATGAATGAAAACCGCACACTAATTAAGGGCTATTTTTGCATAGCACACCCTAGTGCCTCCAGTGATGGGCAGGGACAATCACTGATAACTCCATAAGAGCCATTGTTCTGTAAAATCTGCTTGTTCCTTCTCATAGCACAACACCCAAAGAATATATGATGGATGGGCGGCCATGTCTTCTCAAAATCAGCAGCCATCCATCAAACCACTGCTCTCTTCTAGTGTTGTATTGCACACTGCAGTTTTATAATGCTAACAGGTGCACACGTATTGTGCACCCATCTAGTATGTAAGATAGGCATGGAACATTGTACTACATGGGGTGATAAGATGGGTAGGAGAAAAGTTGACATAGGACAAGAGGGAGTGCTATGCTGGCACTCAATTTGGCTTGAGATTATTGTGATCCATGACTCAGTATATAACAATTAAATACAGACACTGAGTCCATGTTTAGAAATAGTAACTTGAAATTACAGTACTTATATATGTTATAATAAAGAGGATATTTATCATCATTTCTTGAGGAAGGAGTAACTAGTTGTATCTGGATTGATCATGGCAGGCTTTTCAGAGGAGGTGAGCTGGAACTGAGATTTGATAGTGGAATAGAAGTCTGCTATGGGACAGTGCTCTTAGTACTGCAAAGAACTTGTACAGATGTGTGGCATGGTATGTAGAGAACTACCATTAGTGAGGTGGGACTGAAGTGGGAGGGAAGGGTGTTGATGCAATAGAGCTGAATGAGATCAGAACAAGGAGCCCATTCATGCTCTACTAAGGAGTACAGAATTAATTTTGTGGGTGAGGGGATATCAGGGCACATATGATCAGATGTGAATTTGTCTCCAACTTTCTTATCAAGGGCAGTTATTATATACTCTTTTCTGTTTTGTTTATCCCACAGTGAGATGTAGTTCATTACTATACCTTTTGGGACCTCAAATGTTTATTTTTCTGACTAATGCAAGGGGCATAGCTTTAGTGACTGGGTGATTTCCAGCTTTCTTATTCAACATCATAACTTCTATAACTGCAAACATTGTCCTTTCTCAAGGCTGGATACCATGTCCAGCATGTGGACATAGTCTATGGCTTGCAGAAGTGAGCCAGGGTCCATAAGGAACTGAGTGTGGACATACTTAATGTCAATAGCTCACATTGTCAGGTCAAAGTTGATGTGGGTTTGCTGTAACCAAGCTTTCACTCTTTTCCTAAGAGGAAATCAGGCCTTTCCACTAGTCTGTGGTAAGAGGATAGGCATGTAAATGAATGGGCAGAGAGAGCCAATGACAGAACTCTGTGACCACTACTGAGCCATGATTGAACCATAATGCTTTGTTTTCCCTCACTATTTCCCATGCTCCCAAATGTCCACCTATTAAAAATTAATGCACAGACCATCCACTGCATGTACTGGGCACTGTATGGGGACTGGGGAGTGAGTTGACTTGGCCCTGGCCCTAGTGAGTTGTCCCTTCAATCCCTCACATCAAGCTCTGAGAGCCTGGCTTTGCATGCTTAGCACCAATACAAGCTTACTACACAGTCTTTAGACTGTTGACTCACTACATGATGGTAGCAGCAGCCACACAGCTCAGAAGCAGGCCCTGTGCTAAGCTCCACCACCATGAGCTCCTGAAGCAGGACTAGTTCTACCTCCACAGGACAAAAACACAAAGCATTTAAGTAACTTGACCACAGTCTCAAATGACTTAGAAGTGAGATGGGATCCAACCTCAGCATTTGCCACAGGTACCAAGGTATGCTGTGTTGCAGTGAACAAAGCCCATGTCACCAGTGTGTCAGTGCAATGCCTCCTGATCTAAAATAAGTTACTTGGTTGTCTTTATGGTCCCATTCAGACCCCGTATTTCTACTTTTGCTTATCTACAACCTTTCTGTATTCAGAACTGGCTCTGGCTCAGCTTTTAAGAATCTTTTTTTTTTTTTTTAAAGAAATGTCCTTTTTGGTTCATTTTTTATTTATTAATTTGAGAGCAACAGACAGAGTGACAAAGGCAGGGGGAGAGAGAGAGGAAGAGAGAGAGAGAGAGAATGAATGAATATGGGCGCGCCAGGGCTTCCAGCCACTGCAAACAAACTCCAGACGCGTGCGCCCCCTGGTACATCTGGCTAACGTGGGTCCTGGGGAATTGAGCCTCGAACCAGGGTCCTTTGGCTTCACAGGCAAGCGCTTAACTGCTAAGCCGTCCTCTCCAGCCCAAGAATCTTTTTTTTTTTAAAATTGCTATTGTTTTTGTTTATTGAGGTAGGGTCTTGCTGTAGCCCAGGCTGACCTGGAATTCACTACGTAGTCTTAAGATGGCCTTGAACTCATGGCAATCCTCCTACTTCTGCTTTCCAAGTGCTGGGATTAAAGGTGTACGTCACCATGCCCAGCAAGATTCTTGTTGTTTATTGGAAAATAGATTGGTAGTCGATGGAAGAAGTATTGTTCTCCAAATCAATCTAAGGGCTTGGTTTTGATGAAGATGCTCAAGGAAGGCTCTGCTCTGCACCGCAGGACTTACCTACACACTGCTCGCCTCGCTTCTGGTACCCTGGAAGACACTGACAGGTGAAGGATCCCCGCAAATTGATGCACACTTGGTCTGCTCTACAGTTGTGAGTCCCTGAAGTGCATTCATCGATGTCTGTGGAGGACATGCAACACAGAATGAATGAATGTTAGGTTGCCTGTGAAGGTATAGACAGTTCCTCCATCTTTCCATTACATTTTTCTTAATTTACACTTCTAACTTTTTTCCTCAAAGCACTATAATATTATATTGAAAATGTTTAAAAATAACAAATGATTTCAAGTGCTCAGAAAATAATTTCAGAGACACAAGTGTGTACCCAGATATTTCACAAACACTAATGCTTGTCTCACCAATCTTGATTTTAAGAAAGAAAATATTCCAGTTACAGCTAAAACCATACTCTATCGTTCACCAGTGAACACTCTCCTTAGAAGGCATAGCTTCTTCCTGAGATTTACTTATTTATTTGTTTACTTTTGGGAGAGAGACAGAGAAAGGGGAGGGGGAGAGAGAGAGAGAATGGGTACACCAGGGCCTTTGGCTACTGCCAATGAACTCCAGACACATGCACCCCCTTGTGAGCATGTGTGACATTGCATGCTTGCATCACTACATCTGGCTACATGGGACCTGGAAATTCAAACATGAGTTCTTAGGCTTTGCAGGCAAGTGCTTTAACTGCTAAGCCATCTCTCCAGCCCCCTGAGGTGGTTTTCATCTTTTTATTGTGTGTATGTATATATATGTATGTATTAGATTGGAAAATTTAGCACTATTTTATGTGCTTTAACTTTTAAATAAGAGCCAGGTCAGGAAATGAGGCTTGCAGTCCAGCTACTAAGGAGGCTAAGGCAGAAGGATCCCAAACTCAAATCCTGCTGAGGCAACTTACTGAGACCCTACCTCTAAATAAAAAGTCAAAGGAGGGCTGGGGATACAGTTCAGCGGTACAGCACTTTTGCCTTACACGAGTGAGGCCCTAGGTTCAATCATTAGTACCACAAAAAATTAAATTGCATACTATCAATTTTTCCAATGTATGGCACTTGAGATAATTTCTACTTAGAAATCTCTATAAATCTGTTCAATAGCTGGGTTCATTCAAACTTTAATATTACATATCTCTGTTGTTTTTAAACAAATGATAGACTAACGCATACGTGTAAATCTTTTGTTGCAAATTTCAAAATTTAAAAGATTGAGTTTGATTCTTCCAAGATAGGTAGGTGGTTGGAGCAATATATATATATATTTATATATATATATATATATATATAAATATATATATATATATTTTTTTTCCTGAAAGCATTTTGCTCCTGGGACTAATTCACCAAATGTGCCTTAATAAACAGGCAGGCCATAGCTTTAGAAAAGTAAAAAAGAAATAATTACCACAAAAATCAAGTTTAAAGACTTACCAAAGCTATTTACAGGTAAAAGGGTAATGTGGATTTATGTGCACACATTCATATTTATAGCCATTCATTAGTGAAATATATTTTTGCCTTGTCCATGTCACCTTTATGTTCATTCAAATCTATTTTAATCCATAGCAAGGGGTAAAATAGTAAAAATAAAAGCACCACACAATTTTGGTGTTCTTCAGCAACTGAGGACTATGCTTCATTAAAAATATAACACATATAATCCCAGATAATGAGTTTTACCTGACACTCAAGACAGATTTAAGGGGTCTTAGATCATTGCTGTGGTAGACCCACGGCAGTGCTTTGGAAGAAATATATAGTGGATAAAAATCAGTTTAACAAAATAAAAAAAGATCTATCAGAGATGAGAATTTACTGTTTTCTGTCTCCTTTAGAAGTGGGGCTTTGTGCTAGTTTGCTTTCATTTTGCTGTATTTTCAAGAATTTTTGCATTAACACTATATTGTGTCATAATGCAAGATGTTCCATTTGTATAGAGGTTATCCTGAGATAACAGCTTCAGTCAGCTGTGTGGGAAATGGGAGGGAGGGAGGGAGGGAGGGAGAGAGAGGAGGAGAGAGAGAGACACTTGAGTGATGTATTCATTGGATACAACCTGGTAAGGCATTTTCTTACTATTCCTTTGAATCTGATTTTAAACCTTTAACCGTTTTTTTTTTTTTTTTTGTAATTTATTAGTACCATTACTGTTACTGTTATTTTCAGTCTTTTATCATGAAGTGTCCTTTTTAGGTACCATGCAGCAGTACAGCAAACTTCCTGGGAAATTATCTGCTCCCTTTTGTGTTTTGCATTATTTTCTCATATATACTTGCTGAAAGCCTTTCTACTGGGATTTCTTCAGAGCTTTATGACTCGCTAATGCAGAAATGACAGCAGAATTCCTATTGTTTATGTCAAGAACATTTGCCAGCATTCTCCGTAATACAGCCTTGAGAGCTAGGGCCAGGTTACATTCAGATGTGGCATGTCCTCTGACCATGCTGGCCATAGATCAAGGCCTAGGGCTGCAGTTGCACTTCCAAGGGAGTCCTCATCAGTGACAGAGGTTCTTCTCTGGGAGACATCTCTTTGCAATCTGCCTCCATCTCATCACAATCCTGATGTCCTGTAATTTCCTTCCTACTTTCTCATCATTTGTTTGGGAGTCTGATAAATAGGCTAAATTTCCACTGGGATCAATGTGTCATTGAACAGTTTGAAACATACAAACCTATGCTACTCTTTCTTAAGAACCAGATCTGTTTAGCTTCTGGGAAGAATTATTCAATGAAAATGAAAATGAAAATGAGTTAATTTAATAAAGATAAACAAAAAAAAATCAAAATACCACTACCTCTACTGCTAGTAATGGTTTTCCTTTCTCTTCCCTCCAAAACAAAGACAGCTTCATTAAGACTTGTTTCACCTAGCATTAACTAGTGGTTACACATTCTACTTACCTGGGCATAATGGCCAAAAAATAGCCCACAAGCTACATTTCTTCTGACCATCATGCAGAATATTTATCCTCTTATTTAGCCTTTAACAGGTTATATAATGCTGAAAAATATGGACAGATCGAACTTGTTTGAACTATCTTCAATTATAAGGTTCATTTATTTTAATTACATAATGCTGTTATTTTGAAAACTGTACTTAGAGATGTTCTCATTGATTGCTTGCACATCTATTCAGTCACAGTAAGACCATCATAACTGCTAACTTCTTTTTTTATTCTTTTCTACTTATTGCACTTTTATTTCTCTCAAGTATAATAAAGTACAGTGTCATGCCAAGATCACTAATAGTGTAGCAGAGCCATTATCTTTTGCAGGAGCCTTCAAGGAGTATAAGCAAAATCAGCTGTTTGTATGGGAGGCTATCCGAGTCAACAAAGCAATGCTTGATTTAACAATGAAATGACATAGGTTAGCCATGCTTCTCCTGACAACCTAGGAGCAAGTATTCTGGAATGAAGAGTTTTTGCTTTGCTTTCTAATTATCATTTATCCTTGACAGTTAAGCTCACTTACACTGTCTGGGAAGTAAGTTAACATATGCCCTGGTTCCTGGATCCAGTCTTGCTGAGGGTGAAGCCTGTGTTTCCTTTGTGTTTTACTTCATTGCCCAGCACTGTGCACAAAATGTGATGGGTTTTCAATAAACATTTGCTCACTAAATGAATGAGTGAGTCATTACTGTTTGCCGAGAACTGGTGACCAGAGTTTAAGGAAAGTAGGATCAGTGTTTTAGCTTATGCAATTGAAATTTATAAGGCAGAGTAACAGGCAAGATCCCAGGAATGCAGCAGAATCAGCAAGATGTTCACACATGGGAAAAATGCAAAGCAGGGTGCAGACCTCAGTGCTGAGGTGAAGCAGCAAGCCATGGGAGCAGCTTCTGCAGTTTCACAGAGGAGGTGGGTTCTTAGCTGTAGTTTGAAGGTGAGGAGATGCAAGGATTATTATAAGAATGAGGCTGTCTCTCAGAAGGCAGATCCCATTAGAATGCACTGGAGACTGCTGCTTTGCAGAGAATGACAGAAAGCCAAAGTCGGTGTGTCTGTAGTCTGTAGGGAGGCTGTGGGCGAGGAGTCTGGTGCAGTGCCTGCCAGAGTGTCCTCATAAAATGCTCATTGAAGTCATGAGAAGCAGAATTCAGGCCTTAATGGTGAGTTTAGAGGGTTTGTATCCAACATTATAGAGAAAGTAGCTCTGAACCATACACGCATAGTCTGATGTTAACATTACCAAAGGGCAACATAATAGAATGTGCTTCCTAAAATAAAGGCAATATTTAGTGATTCCCTCATTTTTAAAAAATGTGCCTATAGTCTCCCTCCTAGTGATTTATCCTACTGCAGGTTTCTCTCTTTACTGACTTTGGCAACCTTGGTTACTTTAAACAATCCTGTCCAATCCTTGGTAAGCTTTCACTTCCAGTCTCTTTATCACACTGACTCTTGATCGATGAATTTGCAGGTCTGATATTGTCTCAAAGCTAGTGGAGGCACTGGTGTCCATACTGCTGTGGTGTCCATTAAGCCTCAGCCTAGGCCTTTCTTCTTTTGTCCTTGGCTCCTTCCCTCCAGTATGACTCATATTTCCCAAATCCCTGACTCATGGTGCTTTCTTTCTCTCTTATGCAACACTTTAATCTCTGAAATGTTCTTTCCATAATTTGATAACTGACCACGACATGGAGTCACGTCAGTGTGCTTTATAGGAAAAGATACTCTGTATCTTGAACCCTGTTTGGTGTCACTTAGGCTTTTCTAATTTGTGCTGCTTTTGTTTATCAAAAATGATTTCCAACTACTTTTGCACAAGCCACCACAGACTAGCAATGGGAATACACTGAGCCTGAAGGAAGGGGTTTGAAATTATGTTGATTCTGTCATAGTCTATGTGATTTACAAGTGTGCTATCAATGAAGCTTTTGAAATAAAAGCAGCTCATTTGATGAAAATCTTATAGATTGGAGGCTTTATCTAATCTTCAAACTCATTCTTGGGCTGGAGAGGTGGTTCAGTGGTTAAGGTACTTGCCTGCAAAGCCCAAGGACCTGAATTCGATTCCCCAGTATGCATGTAAAGCCAGATCCACTAAGTGGTGCATTCATGTGGAAATTGTTTGCAATGGCAGGAGACCCTGGTATGCCCATTTTCTCTCTGTGTCTGCCTCTTTCTCTCAAATAAATAAATAAATAAATAAATAAATAAATAAATAAAACCTGTTAAAAATCATTCTAGAAGGAAGGAACTACCTTAAAGAATGGAGGTCATTGTTGTACTGCCACCTTACTAGTAGATGTTGTTGTTGATAATCACATCAGTAGCCAGTACAGCTAATGACGCTAAATGAAATCTTAAGAGGAACATATAGAATATGGCCTTATATAGGAGGGTTAAAATTCTACAATAACTTACCATAAAATAGACAAATGCTTTGCTATATGAAAAGATCTACATTGGATTAAGATGTCAGATTTACAAAACTCTGATTTAATCCCAACAACCCCATGGGTGGGTAATTGCATGGCCTAAATTAATTAATTAATTTAATTACATGAAGAAGGCGAATGCCACTTAAATGTAGGTTACAGGATAAATTGCCTAAGACTTCCATTTGTTTCTGCAGTTTAGGTATTCACAAATATTTATTTCTTAGGCGTTCTGGATAACAGAAGTTTTTCTGTAGTCAGGTGTATTTTAAAGCTTCCTTAGCATTCTTTAGAGGCTTACTAATGTTATAACACCTGGGTTCCTCCCTTGTGTCTTTCTTTTGCCTAGAATAACATTCATAGCTCTCCAAGTTGTCTTTCCCCAGTCTTTAGCCAATTATCAACAAATTTTGTCAAAGATTTTCTAGTTCTCTTGTTGCTTTCTTCATAGTACTGGAATCAGATATATCTGGGCCAAATGCCCAGTTCTAGTTAGCCTTTTGCCCTTCTGAAATTATCAGAATTCACTAAGGCTAAGCAGTTCTAGTGGAGAGGGAGAGATACTGTTATTAAGTTACAAAAGGGAACTGTCATCATTCATAGCCAGCAGTAAATTTATAGTTCTAGATTCTTATCAGTTCTGAAAAACACATTGTTAATAATTTGGTGTGCTTTAAATGATAAATAAACATACCACCAAAATCAACACATACTGACCTCCATGATAGTTCATTCTTTGTTTTAGACGGTGAAGGAATCAAGTCTCCTCAAAGTCCTGGCATTGTACTGTGTTCTATCAGAATCTTACAATATGCTATTCCCATGTGAAAAATTATGTTACATGTATTAGAGATGCTTTTTCAAAAATAAGGAAAGAGGACCCTTGGTCACCTAGTCTCCTATGTGAATAATAATATTCATTTGCAAACTGATTGGATGAGGTTAGACATCATTCATGAACATGGGAAGAGAACCAACTGGTGCATGTAAATGACTGACCTGTGACTCATCTGTACTACATACAGATCAAATGAGTCCATCAGTCAAAGGTTGAACCAGAAGAATGAGCAAGCAAACAAAGGCCCCATGTTCATTCTTCAGCTGCACTGGTAAAATCCTCAGTAATTAAAAATTTAAAAAAAGCAATAAGTGGTTGCTTCAGTGTCAAGGAAGTGTTTTTCTGGAATTCCTATGAATATACACACCTAGATAAACTCTTTTTCTTTTGTGAAGCTTAATTGCCCAGTAAAGTTGGTTGGGAAAAGATACCTTGGGGATGCTATACTCATTTATCACTTTGCAACCTTAGGGAGTTGAACCTTGAAATAAACAGCTTTCTCAGCCTTTGCTGTGGCGTGGTTCAGTATGAGGAATAAAAGACCCTCTGTGGGAAGGTTTAAGTTTATTCTATATAAGTTGATGATCCTGTTTAAAAGTGGAGAATCTTACCTTATGTTTGCACTTGCATTTCAGTTGTGTTTTGTTGGTATCCCACCACTTCCCCTTACTTCTCCCCTACCCCCCCATTCCTGTGGTCTCCAAATCAAACCCTGGAGAGTGCTGAACTGATTGGAGAATAGCTTCATTTGACTGAGCCCACTAAGCTCTGCATGAACACTGTGATTTGATTCTTGGCCTTTATTCCTGAGCTTTACAGATAGACTGGTAGCCCAAAGCACACACATTCCTGGCTTGCTCCAGGCAATCACTTGAGGTCACAAAACCCTTGGCTAAAGCAATGCCAATTATAACAAGTGTGGTTTGGTAACCACCTAATTACATGAGATCAATCACATGATACTTGTTACTCATTCAACAATAAGTAGTTTTTGTGCCTGTTCAATTTAGGCATAGTACTAAAATTTATTCAGTGTAACTTGGGAATACTTCTCCAATTCATTAACTACTTTTTTTTCTTTTTCTTTTTTTTTAAAATATGGAACACTTCACGAATTTGCGTGTCATCCTTGCGCAGGGGCCATGCTAATCTTCTCTGTATCGTTCCAATTTTTAGTATATGTGCTGCCAAAGCGAGCACTAACTACTTTTTTTCAATAAAGTATATCTTTGTGCCTTTTGTCTTGTCAACCTTCCTGTGTGTATTTCTTTGCGCATTTTATCATATCTGATGCTAGTTATATATGTTCCCCACATGTTTTCTGAATTACAATGGAATAGGGGAGTAGGATGAAGGGTAGGGGTTGCTGGACTCACCAAAGTTGGACGGAATTCTTTTCTTTTTCTCTTTTTGATTCAATTCCAACAGTATGAAGAGTTGTGGAAGACAGATACGTAGGTAAATCAAAGTGAAGACTGACTATGAAAAACAATAGTAGGGTCTGGGAAGATTGCTCAGTGTTTAAAGGTGCTTATTTGCAAAGCCTGCTGGTCCAGGTTTAATTCCCCAGCACCCACGTAAAGTCAGATGCACAAGGAGGACATGTGTCAGGGGTTTGTTTGCAGTGGCAAGAGGCCCTGGTATGGCATGCTCATATTAACTCTCAAGTGAATAGATAAAAGTAAATAAAATAAAAGAAAATTAAAAAATAAAATATTTTTTAAAAGCTGAAAAGGGTTTTAGAAATTTATAAAATATTTAAGATTTAACCCATTAATGCATGAGATATTTAAAATATTTAAAATTAAAATGCATACAAAATAGCAGGAGGGTAAACAGGTTTATGTATTTAGGATTCTTGTACTTATTGAGGAGGGGTTAAAAATTCCAATTCATTTTGAATTTTTATCACTCAGGGATGCATGTTTGAATAATCTCTATGGGAAACATAAAGGAACAGTAGAACATAAAACTAGAAAGCTAATTGAGAGGAAAACAGAACCATAAAAACATGCCATGAATTTAGCAAGAAAGGGAAGAAAGAAAGCTGGGCTGAACAGGACAAGTTGAAGCAAGTGGCGGGTGGTAGCTCAGAGTCTAAACATCCTACACGTCTGTAAATGTAGGTGTGCTGTGTGCTCTCCACAAAGCCAGGGATTACCACACTGATTTCAGAAGCAAAAATATACTGTTTCCAGAGAAACCTATAAGGGTACAGTTATTAAGAAACAAGATAATCAAGTATGTGAATAATAACCAGAAGAAAGCTCGCTTTACAATCATAATATCAGGCAAAACTGACTTTAAGGGATAAATGTTATTAGAGGAAAAAAAAAGGACTACTACTAATAACAAAAGTTTCAGTTCATCAGAAAAATGTAGAAATTCTAAATTTAAATGCATTTAGTCATTTAGACTCAGCATAGGTAAAGCAAAACTTGATAAAAAAAACTAATGTGTAAAACAGACAAAACAAAATTATGGTGAGATATTAAGGAACTGAAAAAAACCAACAAAACTTTTCAGAAATAGAGAGAAAATACCAAAACATGAAACACACATATATACCACTGTCTGGAATACATAGCCTTTTGAAGTATAGAAGGAACATTAAAAGAAAACAGTATATGCAATTTACAGATTATGTTCTCTAACAATAAAAAAAGGACAATGTCAATATTGGGGGGAAGCCTTGTATTGGAAAATAAGGAAGGTATTTCAAAAAGAGCTCATGGTTTAAAGAAGATGACAAAAGTGAAATTGGAGATTATCACAATCTGAAGAACACCAACATTTATATGTCCCCTCCCTAGAGGGCCCAGGGTCCCTCTCTTCTTTCTTACATTGTTCTTCTGCTCTGTGCTCAGTAAGTCACAGTTGGCTAAGAGGAGCCTGCAGGGCTTTTTTTTTTTTTTTTTTTTTTTTTTTTGCTGTTGTTGATTTTTTCAAGGCATGGACTCAGGTTTGTCCAGGCTACTGTAGTCTCAGGCTGGCCTTGAGCTCATAGCAGTCCTCCTACCTCTGTTTCCTGAGAGCTGGGATTAAAGACATGCACTACTGTGCCCGACTAACTTCAAGATTTTGAAGGACTATTTAGAATAAAGGAGCTTAACCATGTTGTGTCCAAAAGGTAGAACAAATGAAAAAAAATTCAAGGAAGATAGATTTTAGTTCAACACTCAAGAAAAGATACTGTGGTCTTTAGACATTTTTTGGGTGGGTGGACAGAGTAAAGGTTTACTTCAGGATTACAGTTTCAAGGGGAAGTTTCATCATGGTGGCAAAGGCATTGTCAAGTAGACAAACCTGGTCATGTTTTTGTATATCAGCAACCAGGCAGTAGTCTGAGTGAGCCAGCTCTCAACACCCAGTGGCTGGACTCTAGACATTTTAAAGTATGAAGAAGTAATGAGCATCTTATCTCTGGAAATACACCAATGGCACATGGGGAGCCCTGCTGGTGGCCAGGGATCTGGCTAGTCACCTGGGTTTGAAAACAGTGCTAAGGCATTACATGCAAGTGCTGCAGTGCTAATAATTTCTTCTTTTTTTTTTTTTAATGTAGTTGGTAGGTGTCTAAAGGTCGCTGTACTGTCAAGTTAACTCTTCCTTTAAGTTTGATATATTAACTATAAAAATAAAAAAGATGCTACATCTATCATAATATAGCAATTTGCAAAGATTCAACAGAATTGAACATTTGTACATTTTTTTTCATTACACACACATCTTTGTATAGTGGGGATGTTAACTATTACAATTTGTTCTGTAACATCTGACAAATTGCTTGATGATAAAGTGTAGCAGGGAAAGATCTCATCTGAAGTGTATGTTCTTTCACTCTCCCCTTGAGCAGAAAAACAGTCTTTTACTTCCTTCTTTCTGCCCTGTAAAAAGAATTTTTCAGGAAGGAGGACTTGGCACTCTATCATATTAAGGCATAAGGCTATTCAGTGACCAAAATGTTAACTGTGAGCAGCTATTGGATTGTGCCCAATTCTTTCTTAAAGAACCATTAGACCAAGGAGGATTGGATTTCTTGGGTTTGTTCCAAATTCATATTATCATTACCATCCCCCCCCCCACTTACCATGAATTATCCCACACACTTAAATTTAATTTTCTGATAAATTGTGTTGACTTAAGACTGTGGGATTCCTCCCCTTTGGCCCCCTCTCACTTTATGAGTTAAAACCTTCTCAGTGTGGTGAACCAAGAACATGCAAAGAACTCCAAGTATTAGATAAAGGAGTGTCTGAAGGTAATAGGGACAATAGGAAGCCTGTTCAATAAAATTTCTGGTCCTGTGAAAGTTTTAGTTCTGAAGATTTCTCCAAACCAACATATGAAATAAGCCTTTGAACTTTTAAATGAACCTGGGGCATTTTATCTTATATTTCCTTAGTGGGAATGATAAATTTAGACTATATATTTTTGGTGATCTTCATTTTTGTGAATCTAAAATAATGGCTTCTTTGAAGAATCCTTGGGTGCTGTTTAAAAGGAATTCATCTCCTAGTTCTAATTTCTTCTCCCCTCTCTAACATAAAGTGCTGGCTCCTGGGCATCTGAAAACCTACTCTTGATTTCTTGAGGCCAGGGTTATAGGCTTCTTTCTTCTTAACTCTCATTTCATTTTCCATCAAACTTCTCTTTCCCTCTATTTGGAAGGACCAAAGGAGAGCCTGCAATGGACATCATCTTTCTGGTCAGGAGTAAATGGATGTTAGCAGCAAGGAAGGACTAAAAGGTTTTTTTCATGTTTAAATACACAACTATATACCTGTAAAGTTACATACTTGCCAGATATTTAGCTTAATGTCTGCATAGTGATATAATCTAAAATGTGGGGAGACATATACCACATATGGTTTCTGTGTTGGTGGGGTGCAAAGAAAGATGGACTTATGCCAGTCTCATGCTGGATGTATTAAATATAGATGCCAAACTAAGTCAGTCTTCAAGAGGATTTCTTGGCACAAGTAAACACAGATGAAAAGCCCTCTATGCTCTCAGCTCTCTTATATGTACTTTGCATGGTCACATCTATGGAGTCTATCATACTCCAAACTTTCATTTTAGAAGAAAATGGAAAAATTGAGCAATTCATATTATTAATTTAAAAATTACCCTAGGACTATTTTTCTCTAGAAATGTAATAATTTATTTATGGAAACCTGAACTGAAAGCTTTTGGCTTCAGGCACACATGTGTCAATGTGGCTGACTGTAAGCCTGCCATGAAGGGTGCAAAGGCAGTCCCTTGTCAGTGACTTTTAGTTGTTGATCTTTTTTTATTTTCTAAAGTAGAGAAGTCAGCATATTCTCTCACTGTATTTTCAAGTTCTAAATTATTTAAGATTGCTCTTTCTATAGTTATTTATTCTAACTTTTTATATTCTTGTTATTATAAGAATGCATGTATATAATTTCTGATACCATGTAGTAAGAGTTGAAGGGAAGATTTGATCTTGTTAGAAGTTTCAGAGCTGCAGAATAATTTTTCTGTGCAGTTCACTGACATAAATATGATTGAGACAGAAGAGATTATAAACAAAGATGTCTCTATTCAAATACAATGTTGCATTCCTATTTTGTGTCCTATAAAACTTATTTCACCTTTCAAAGTCTCAGTGCCACATCTATCAAGTAGGGAAGATACCAATTTCATGATGCTATTTTGAGGACTACCTGAAATAGTACACACTCCCAAATAGCGATGTGGTCATAGTAAGTGCTCAGTGAATTCTAGTGGAAAGGCTAAAAGTTGATAGTGGATCAGGGTGATATTTCTATTGTATACAAATCGAAGGAAATAAGAAAATTACAAAAGTCATGACTTCTAATAGAGTTTTCATATGCATGCATACAATCAGAATGCTATCTTCATTTCCTTGCTGACTGCTATGTTTTGAATCTAGTTCTCATGACTGAAGCCCAATGAAGAGGATGATCCCAGCACAGCATGACCTTCCCTCCCTTGACATATTCCAGATGAGAGGACATGAGAACAGGCAGAGCCAGCCTTTTTTTTCTTAAACTATTTTTCATTAGGGAAATTGTAAACATTCAAACAAAAGGGTTCTGACAAACATCTTTTGTAGCTCATAATATTTTGTGATAGGAGAGGAATTCTCATGGCTACAGTTCCCATTCATGGCAAAGAGGGTTAGCATTTATAAAGATTACTTGGCAAACACAGCACCAACTGCCAGAGAGAACTACTGCATGGGTAGATTCTAGCTAAGAAAAATGGAAATTTTAGTAGCAATTATTATTTACTTAATTATATATTAAGGACATTATAGCTATCATTTTAAAGGCAGTAATGAAATTATATCAGAACTAGAGAAAAATAGAATATTTTCAAATATCACCAAAATAACTGCACATAGAGACAGGACAAGACTTTCTGGACATTTGTTCCAAGGTCAAGGCTCAGAGTTCAACACTAAGATGAATGGATTGGATTCACGGAATGCTTCAACCTCCAAATAAGGAGGTCCAAAACATGCTAGTGATCTATTCCACTTGGACCTACCTATGCATTATTGAAACTTCCACTTAGTCATAAGACACAGGAAAGTATGACTGAGTGTCAGTTTCAGTTTTTGAGATACTTTCCAACTAATAAGAGTAATATCATAGCACACTGAAAGTATTGTTTTGGAAAGTTAATTTTGATTTCTTTGGACAATAAATAATATGGGTAAATTATATTCATGTATGACTGTCTCTTATTCCCATAACAAGGGAACTTATTACTGGGAGCTGTCCTGCATTTCTGATGTCTAATATTCATTTTTATCATATTAATATTACTATTCATTTTTATCATATTATCTTTTAGATCATTCTCCATTGGAAAGCCCTTACTGCTGCAACTTCTGTGGTAAGGACTAGAGTCCATAGATTTGTGGGTACTTCTCATCTAGCCCGTGCCATGGCATGTTCTGTAGGATCAGCTTTCACGGCAGTGCTATGGGTAGTTCCATAGACAAAACAGTCTTTCTTGGGCTCCAGCTCATCAGCACATCTTACAGGGCCACTCTTTCCACTTCTCTGCTTCTGTCTGCGAGCCTTCCCCTAGCCCTCTACCTTGCCAGGACATATTCCCCTTGAGCTCATGCTAACCTTGTGCTCGTTTTCCCAGGTTCCTTTGACCAATGTGAGAATCCTATTGTCCAACAGGCTTTTGATAGCTTTAGTCACACACTATCTTTGTTTAAAAAGAGTAGCACTAGCAAACTTGAACTGATGAGGTTACGGCTGGGTGTTTTCCACCTCATGTTTAATTAAAGTCACTCCAAGCATCCGACTCATGGTACATCATTTGGTCCAAGCCTCTGTGTAAATTTTCTGACAAATAAATTCTGGAATTTTAATATAGGAAGCCAGCAGCTGTATAACCCTAGGCACATATCAGAAGCCTGTATAATTTTATAGCCTCAACTAGTTAAAGACAGCAATTAGTTCTCCACAAGATTTGACAAATTCTAGCATTCTTACATTATAAAGAAGTAATACACTTAAGATAAATAATGTCTGATTCCTCCATGGTACTTTTATAATTAATTTGTCTCTATGACAAACTTCTTTTTACATAAAGGATGCAAATAAGGGGAGTATACAGAACCTTTGTAGCCTCTGTAAAGCCTGAATTTCAGTTTTGTTTTCAAATCAGTGTCCAATAAATTTTAGTGGAAGCTCTAAAATAGAACAGACATCAAAAAAATATAAACTCTTCAAGACACAGTTAAGAAAGTGGCTAGGAATGATGCATTAAGTACTAGGAGGGGTTGTAAAGCTGGTTTGACTCCTGCAGCTTTTCCCTGAACTATTTTCTCCACTGAATTGTTTGATGAAAAATTAGCCTTACAAACAGACCTGTGTTATTTTTAGAATGAAGTGCATACTTAAGTTTCCATGTAGCACTACTATAAGTGGAAAATAAAACCAGTTCTAATTAGTTACAACAAAATTATTTAATTATTTAATTTATAATTCAGAAGCAAATGTTAGAATTTATTTTGCACACTTAATTTTCCTGTAAGCAAAGAGGATAGCTTTATCTGGATTTGCATATGTTAATTTCTAATTGATAAGGAGCATCAGTCAGTTTACACTGAGGAAAACTGATTATTTTACTTCTTGTCATCTTCAGGATGTACCCTAACTATTAATACATGACATACAAGTCTCTTTGTGCTTTGTCTCCCATCTACCCTCACACACTACACTAAAGTCATTCAAAACAACGCTGTTCCCTTCTCCTGTCTTCCACTGAACATGTTTCTCATTCTGCTAAACATTCTTTCTGCTCTTCCTTTCCCGAGGTTTCTAAAGTCTCATTCCTACAGCTTTCTAAGACTGAAGCCTGGTGCCACATTCTCTAGGACCCTAAAATAGGACTCAGTATTCCTTTCTTATTAAAATATTTTCATTTATTTGTTTGAGAGAGGGAGGGAAAGAGAGAGAGAGAGGGAGAATGGGTGTACCAGGGCCTCCAGCTACTACAAACCAACTCTAGATGCATGGGCCACCTTGTGCATCTGGCCTACATGGGTCCTGGGGAATTGAATCTAGGTCTTTGGCTCTGCAAGCAAGTGCCTTCTGTAACTGCTAAGCATCCTTCCAGCCCAGATTCATTCTTTTATAATTTTTTCCTTTAAAGGAAAAATTTTATAAATTTTAAAATTTTATAAAATTTCATTCATAGATTTTGTATTTTACTCATTTTATTTTATTTATTTGAGAGCGAGAGAATGGGCATGCCAGGGCATTCAGCTGCTGTAAGCAAACTCCAGATGTATGCACCACCTTGTGCATCTGGCTTATGTGGGTCCTGGGGAATCAAACCTGGGTCCTTTGGCTTCACACTGAATGCCTTAACCACTAAGCCAGCTCTCCAATCTCTTCAGCCCAAGACTCAGTATTCTTAATGCCACTCTGCTTCCTCATGTAAGCTCTTTGTACATGGGCCCCATAAGTTTTATCTGTGTATTTTTTTTAAGGTAAGCTCAACAAACTAGCTTTATTTTATTTTATTTTTTATCAGAGAGAGTGAGAGTGAATGTGAGAAAAAGAGAGAGAATTGGTGCACCAGGACCTCTGCCACTGTAATAAAACTCTAGATACATGCAACACCTTGTGCACATGTGCAACCTTACACATATATCACCTTGTGCATCTGGCTTATATGAGATCTGGGGAGTCAAACATGGGTCCTTAGGCTTTGTAGGCAAGTGCCTTAACTGCTAAGCCATCTCTGCAGCCCTCTTTTTTTTTTTTAATTAAATTGACTCTATTTTTTAGTATTATTTATTTATTTAGAGAGAGAGAGAGAGAGAGAGAGAGGGAGAGAGAGAGACACACACACACACACACAATAGGCAGAGAGAGAGAGAATAAAGAGAGAGAGAGAATGGGTATGCTGGGGTCTTCAGCCAACTGTGAATGAACTCCAGACACATATGTCCCCTTGTGTACATGGGATATTGTGTGCTTGTGTCACTGTGTTTGGCTACATGAGTTCTTAGGCTTCACAGGCAAACACCTAAGCCATCTTTTCATCCCTATCTGGGTATTCTTAGTACCCACTAAGTTTATACAGCTGTACCTCAATTAAGGCTTGGTGAATAATTTCACATTCTGAAATAATGTTTAGGGAAACTAGCAATAGGACCCCTCATCTGTGGTTTGGTGTCATTTTCCCACCAATAATAAAGCCATCTAACTCCCAATCTTATTCCAGAGTCCAATGCACAATAAAGTATGAAATCCAGACAACCAAACTATCATCTCAGAAGACTCCCAACTTCCAGAGGAAAAGTCCATGTATGACTGTTATTTATGAGGTGTTTCAGAATGGAAACTTAAATAGGTCAACAGAGGGACAATCCAGGTGTTTTCACCTTTGCAAAGTAGCTGTAGGATAGTGTTCAGTAAAATCAGTCATAGCTTAGTGAAATGAGATCTAAATCAGCTAACATTCCTTTGGATTATATTTCACAAACTTTATATTCTTATATTTTTAAATTCTTGTTTTAGAAGCTTAGAAGCCCATCCTCACTGTGCCTCCCAAATTACAGCTTCTCTTTCTGTATACCTTTAAAATTCTTATTTTAAAATGAAGTATTTTTAACTGGAAAATGTATTTCCCTTAGAAGCATCAGGAAAATGCACTGTTTGCCCTATCTATTCCTTACTCATGTTTATCTGCAGGATGGAAGAGGTGGTGGTGGTGTGTGTGTGGGGGGGGGGGGAGTAAGCCTATGGATAATTGCCTTTGGTCATAATTTCTGATAATTGCAAAAACTCAACATTAAGGCTTGCCTCTGCTTAGGTTGAGTTCATTTCATTTGGAGGAATCACAGCTTAAATATAAAATAATATAATGGAAAATATAAATGTAAAAATAATAGTAATAACAGTCTTGCTTAGACATAGTTTATAGTTGAAGAGGCTCCACATTCCTCTAGTCATATATTACCACTAATGAACATTAGTTTTAAGGATATGTGGCCATTAGATAGAAAGACTGATTGTTCAAGGAATTATTTAAGGGTTTAGTTACTTCTTAATTGATTATTTAATTTAAAATTTTTTATTTTAGGGAAAGAGAGAGAGAGAGAGAGAGAGAGAGAATTGTCTCACCAGGGCCTCAGCCACTACAATCAAACTCCAGACACTTTCGCTGTCTAGTGGGCATGTGTGACCTTGTGCTTGCCCTACATTTGTGCATCTGGCTTATGTGAGATCTGCAGAGAGATTGAACATGGGTCCTTAGATTTCCAGGCAAGCTCCTTACCTACTAAGCCATCTCTCCAGCCCTTAATTGATTATTTAATAGAGTTTGGAAAGTGAAATCCCAGCAGTTTATTAATTTGTAATTGGTATTTACCTCCTTGGAGTAATACTTCTTTAAAACCACTCACTTATTAGGAAATGCAAAATAATGAATGTGCTCATTAGAAATAGTTTTAAATTAATAATTCTGTTCCTGAAATAGTTTATCCATATTATGCCTCTTATTAGCATTGTTGATGTATAGATAGTACTTGAGAGTAATACAGTTCATTCTGGTGAAACTCACTTTTCTATAAATGGGACTGACATTCACATTCTCCACCTCTCATCACTAATTAGAATGGGTTGACACATTTAACCACATATGTAAACCATCTTTCCTTGTAATCCTACAGTTATCTGAAAGTAGTCTTTTAACTGTGTCACTCTCTGATGAAACTCTTTCTTATGACAATACCAAATCAAAATGACCAAGAACACAGGATCCTAAACTGTCTTCCAGTGACTGCCCAATTTTACTTCTGCTATTCTCACAGTTGCCCTCATTCCCCACAATGGCACCTGTTCCATCATTATTCTGCATCCAGGATGTTCATCCAGTGAAACATGAATTCTCTTAGTCTAGTTTTCCATCCTATACAACACTAATTCTATGAAAAATCCTTTATTGCCACCTGGTTGCTGAAGCCAGGCTCTCCTCTCACTCCTCCAGTTTGTTTGGAAGCTACCATTTATTATTGGATCCTGGGAATAGAGGCTCTCAACTGGGTTGTTGACATGACTCATTGAGCCGAATTGTCTATGGGATATAATTAAAAAATAACAAACACCCTACCTTGTGCCTAGGTATCTAATGTTATTTAAACACAGTAACTGAATGAATCAGCACAGGAGTCCAAGAATAAAAGACTACAAATTGAACTAATGAATGCAAGAATGGTACAGATTTAAGAGCACAGCAGAAATATATACTAATTATACACAAACAGCTTGGAATCTAGCAGAGAAGGAGTTCTTAAACACTAAGGTTCTTGATGGTTAAATTATCTTTTAATGCCTACAAAGCAAAAAAAGTAGTGATCTAGCCAAGAATGGGCTGGAAAAGGTCTCTTGCTTTCAAAATTCCCTGGCTGAGCACTGTGTGTGTGTATGGGGGGGGGTATGTAAAAGCAACATGAGGCCATGGTGACAATCTGGTGACACCATGTCCCCTTCCTGCTTCACCATAGAAAAGCTCATGATCTCACTCTGGGAAGTGTACTCTCCTCCTCATTGGCAAAGAGTCTCTGAAGGATTAAATGCCATGTGTAATGGGGGCAAGGCCGAGGAAACCTCACTCTGAGAATTCTCAGGGGCGGTGTGGGAGTCACCGCTAAGTTTTTAATATTTTTTTCCTTGTGATCTTTTGAAAAGATCAACTCTGCTTTCAGTTTAGGATTTTTCCCCAAAGAAGCCTATATGGCTACTTCTTCAAATTTGTTCCAGATGGATTTAGTCAAAGAATGATTGATTATCCACTCAGTTATGAGCTATGTGGTTAAGCTCAGAAACCTATAACAAACTGGCTTGGAATTGTTTCATGGTAAGTGGCAGAAAAGATAATCCTTAACCTGTCATTTTAGAGTTAGTGATGAGGAAAGAGGAATTTAGTGGGGCTGCTTATGTCAAGAAAATGTATTAGCAAATGGATGGTTGAATATGAGGCAAGCCTATGAGCACAGTGCTTTCCTCCTTGCCCCTGGGCTAGTAAAGGGAACTAGATCTGACTAGGAGCCCCCTGAGGTCTGTGTTAGTTCTCACTGCCTGCTTTATGGATCAGACCAACCAACCCAGGATGCTTCTCACCAGAGGCCAAAGGCTGTCCTTTACCTGGCCGTGAGTCACCCACTTACCCATCAGCAGGCCCATAGAGGTTTTTATTATTGGTGTAAGAGATACCTAGGCAAGTGTGAAAAGTAATTTGGAGGAGAATGAACTAAGAGTAAATGTACTGTGCTTCATGAACAGCTGTTTCATGCACTTTCCAAAGCAATTTATGATCACTCTGTCCATTTCAAACTTCTTTACCAAGAAGAAGAAGAGGAAAAAAAAAAAACAAAACAACTTCCTTTGGATTTTTGTTATTCTTAATAGCTTCATTAGCTCTTCTTTATTCTTTTTCTGTAGTTAATTCACGATCTGGCTTCTAGACCATTCTGCTGGGAGAGAATAGGTGTGACTAATGGCCTTCCCTTCCTTCAGGTCACCAGTTAACTTGCGCTTGGTTCTCTCTCCACTGAGATCTCCCTCCCTCCCTCTCTCACTTCGCCCTCCCTTTCTGTTCCTCTCTTGCTTTTGTCATATTCTCTCTCCTGTGAAGTGCTATTTGGATTCTGTCCCTATCTTATAAATATTCCTATTTCTTGGAACCCCAAGAAAGTTCATGTAGAATTTTGTTGTTTCTGAATTTTCAACTGTTATATAAGCTGCTATAACCTTAGGTTGTGTTCAGTACATATCTCCTAGTAAAGTTTTGAGGCAAAAGTAAAGATGTAAACATATTTAAACTTGAACAGGATTCTAGGAACAGGCTTCTAAGTAGGTTGTGGGAAGAAAACTGTGATCAAAATGGAATAGGGATCTTGGTGAGAGAGGTGAAGGACATTTTTCTGTGGTTTTAAAGAAACACACAAATATCAGAGTGTCTAGAACAAAAGTTAATATAAAGTAAGAATAGTGCTTAGCACAATACTTTTATGTAACAGACATGCAAGCACATGCTAATCTATAAAACTAAAAGGAATTTTTAATGCTTGCTCATTAAGTTTCTGCTTCCTGGGTTTTGTTTATTTGTAGAGTGGAGTAAATGAAGGTTATAATAAAAGTTTTAAAATTAAAGGTGATAGAATTATTTAGGAGTGAATCTGGAGGAGTTGCTAGTACCTGAGAAGATGAATGTTGGTGAAGGACAGAAAGGTGAACTTAAGCTGTAGCAACTAGAAATGCCAGATGCTTCTATTGGGCATGACTACACCTTATTGCTGACCTCACCTATTGGGCAGTGTTTCTGAATGGACCATCCTGTCTCTGGCAGTGCTGGACAGAGGGACATGCATGTTGCTTTTAACTTTAAGGAACTATTTCAGATTTTAGATTTAACTGTAAAGTTTGGCTACAGTCATTTCAGGAGACATTTTAATTACATGTTGTGGTGAGTAGCTTCTGACCTGGCTCCCAATAATGGCAGCCTCCAAACATTCTTGCTTTTGAGTGTGGCTAGATCTATTGACTTGTTTGTAAGGAACAGAAAATGGCAAAAGTGATTGGCTGTCACTACTTTGATTAGGTAACAAAGACTGTGACTTTCATTTAACTATCATTCTCTCTTGTGGATGCCCCCTCTCTTCCCTCATTCTAATGAAGAAAGCTATGTATTAGGAGATGCTTCATGCAGAAGTGCTAATGTGATAAGGGAAGGGATTAGAGCTCATGTGTAACTGAGATGGTTGTGAGTCCTGTCAAAAATCACTAATGAGCAAGGTGGGAAGTGGATCTTTCCCAAGTGAGCCTTCATATAACTGACTGCCACCCTGTGAAAGACCCAAAGCCAAGGAGCCAGCCATGCACACCTATGTTCCTGGCCCAGAGAAGCTGGGAGAGAATAAATTTTTGTTTACTTAAGCTTCTGAGTTTTGGAGTATTATATACACAGCAACAGACAGCTCAAATATAGCATTCCTTGTGGACATCTTGCTTTGGTTGTTTGCCTGATTTAAGTCCAAAGCTAAAAGAAAAAAAAAAAAAACTGAAATGGACACAACTTGTGGACTTTAAATAGAACGTTCTTTACTGAAAGGCACTCTTTTCTCTGATGAAGGTGAGAATCTCAACTCATAATCAGGAAACAATAGAATACTGGTTATATTTAGTGCTAGAACCTTTACATTTTAAAGATGTTCACATTAATATGTGCAAAAGTATATTTGCCATGCACAAAAGTTTAGATAATTCCATTCCAAGCTAGGGCTGACATGGAACCTGCACTGTGCTATGAACAACAGTAATTACTGATGTCAGTGCCTAAGGATAAGGTTGCAGTGAGCTTATCTTAGGGCTTCAGTGATCTGGCTCAGACATTCAGCAAACATCCAGTACTAATGTCACCTGTTTTGTCAATAAAGCTCCAGGACATCAGAGGTGTCTGGGTTTCTGTTTCTGAGTCATTAATATTATTATAGTTACAGAATGCACCTGCATTCTTCCCAGGGCAGATTTTAACTTGCCCTGGTATGCACTTATGATCAAAATGCCATCAGAAGCAAAGAAGAACTGCCATAAGTAGGAACAGTTTACATGTCAATCAAGAATCACAGTGCTGCCCTATCTCTGCAAGGCTTAGCACCTAGAGAAAGTCTAGTCTCAGATTATGTGCTGTGGTCTCTCTCTCCTTCCCTCTACTTTGTTTCCAGTAATAGCTAGATAGGATAGTGCAATTTAATAACTAGGAAAACTGAAGCTCAGAGAGATGAACCAATTTGATAGGTCAACAAATTACTTAGGAGAGGACTCATATGAAAGTCTCTTGCTTAGTTTCATAGAGTTTCCTAGTACTCTTTGCTGCTAAAGACTACTTTCTGGAGTCCTTATGAGCATTCAAGCATGAAAGCATTCCATTACAGGAGAAAATTCTTTTAATTAGCAATGGAAATATCTGTGTACTTAAGCTTCAGTTGTTACAAGGTAATTTAGAAACCGAGTATCTAAGCAAAGGAGAAAAATCACCACTCATAATTATGATTCTACCCAGATAATGCCATACTTTGCTACTGTGGGAAGTGTAGTGTACAAATCCATTGGACATAGTAACTTCTTGGTAGGAAGCACACTGTCAGCTATTGAAAGTCATCCCTAAACACTTGAACAGATGTCCTAAGAATTTTCATTTTAGAAGAATGGGAGCCATTGTTCTAGCATTCATGATACAGAGAAATTAAAAAACATATTAAACCACATCTTGAAGTTAAATAGTTGTAGCTAATATTACAAAGGATAGTAAAATTGATTTATTAGATGTTTGAGTCATATCACAGAGGAATCCTGGAAGTCCAATGGTTAGCTTCACCATTTCATCCTAAATGGTGATTGTTTCACAAAAGTCATGCATTTTCAGTGATGGTAGCTTCTCTGGAGAGGTGGAGGCTATACCACTTAGTTTTATGTGTCAGTTTCCCAGATAGCTGGTGAGATATTATTTTTGAGTGTATCCATGAGTGCTTTTTTTTTTTTTTCCAGAAGAGATGGTTTTGGACTTGATAGACTGAAGAAAGCAGACAGTCTCCATCAATGTGGGTGGATATAGTTCAATCCAAAACCCAAATAGAACAGAAAAGCAGAAGATGGGTAAATTTACTCTCTCTATCTCTCTTTGAGATGGGACATTATCCTTCCTTCAGATATCAGATATCCATCTCAGGCCTTTGAACTCTTTGACTTACACTAGTGGCTCCTGTTTTCTACCCTCTTCTCAGTCCTTCAGACTCAACTGAATCATAGCACTGGCTTTCCTGGTTCTCCAGCTTGCAGTGGTGTATTTGTGGGATTTCCTCACCTCAATAATCACAAGACAATCCCCACAATAGATCTCTTTTGCTTTCTCTCCCTCACTAGTGTCTAATTTTGTATAGAGGAGAAAAGTTATTTCTTCCCTTCTCTATCTGCTGAGTAATAGCTTTGACCTAACAGTGATGTGCCTTCTATGGAATAATTAATAACCAATGTCTCCTGCATTCAAATATAAAAGTTTGGTTTGCATATAAATCTGCATTGATTCTTCTAATTCAAGATTTATATTAAGAGGAGCTGGGGAGATGACTCGGGGTGTAAAAGCACTTATTGTGAAAGCCTGAGAGGGTATAATTTGCTCCACGTCCCCAACATTCATGTAAATGGCTGAGTGTGGCCAAGCAAATCTATAATCCCAGCCCTGTGGGGAGTGGAGAGTGGAGAATCATTAGGGCTCACTGGTCAGCTAGTCTGACCGAAAAAAAAAACAGCAGCGCTGGGTTCAATAAGAGATTTTTATCTCAAGCAAACATGCAGATGAGCAATTAAGGACACCTTATGCTCTCCTCTGGTTCCCATATGTGTGTGCACAGGATGCGCCTATTTGCATACATGCATTTAATGTACTCCACACACACCACACATTATACAAGCACACATGCAAAAATGTAATTTTAAAAAGACTTGTCAATACAAAATTATACATTAAAAAAGATTTATATTAAGGACTAGGTAGACCCATTGTTTGCTGTTAGTTTCATCAATTTTTCACTTTCATATGTATTTTCCCCCTTTGGAGAAACTCCCAAACACAATTAATTTTTAAATAAAACAATTCATTTGAGGTCTTTACTGGGGTCTTCTTTATTTTCTCTTGTTCACTATACACTATACCCTGTTACTATAAATCTGAGACCAGAAACTGAATTTTACTTATGATAATACATGATCAAAATGATTTTGAAATAGATTCATAAAAGTTGTGGTAATGCATATTTTTTAAATTTCTGGTTTTATATTATAAGCAGTTTCCCCAATAATTCTTTAAAACTACCTATTAACATCCTTCTCGTGTATCTGGCCAGATTTCAAAATAGCAATTAAACAGTCAAGGCTCTTTTTCTTTTCTTTTTTAATTTGTGTCTGTGTTTATCTTTGGCTTTTCGAGGCAAGGTTTCACTCTAGCCCAGGCTGACCTGGAATTCACTATGGAGTCTCAGGGTGGCCTCAAACTCATGGAGATCCTCCTACCTCTGCCTTCAAGTGATGGGATTAAAGGCGTGCGCCATCACAACCAGCCAATGCTCTTTCTCTAATAGTCTGGGGAGCTAGCCATCTGTGATAAGCTAGTTTATTGGAAACTACTGCCTTGTTATACTTACACAATACTTTTTCATGCTTAAATTGAAAAATCAATGAGAAGATTTTTAAGTTTGCATTAAATTGAATTCTAATTTAGAATGGTTTTCTATTTAACTTTTTATAAATGAGCTATTCACCAAACAATCTTCATTAGTTTTCCTGGACTCTCATTGGCAGCTTAAATTGCACACAACTGAATTTCCATCTTCTGTTTAGCTTCTTTTTATCATTACTCCTTATATCTCCTATCACTGAAGGAGGGAGGTCATACAACTGAAGTTCAAAATAAAGCTGTGCACCTTTACCAGCCAGAACAGGAGAAAATTTCTCTTAGGCTTACTCCCTGGATTATGGTTCTTATGATATACCAGGTGTTGAGATGTTTTAACAAAAAGGCCCACAACTTTTAGTGGGATATTTAATTCATCCTAAATGACTGATTTTCTACCCTACTCATTTAGTGTGGTTTCATTCTGAAGTTATTTCTGATGATAAAATTACCCAAGTCAACAGAAAGTAAGAGCTTGGTGATTTAATAGTAGTCTCAAAAAATTAATTTTGTTAAAAATTCTCAGAAAGACTAGTAAAGAATTGAACCTAGTGCTTCAGAAGTGTAAGCTGACAAAGTCTCAGAGGTTATGATTTAGTGACTTTGTATCTATTTTGTTAGCCATTTCCATGTATTCTGGCTAACAAAATTCTTCATTGAACACATAGTGCAGCAGCTTCCAAAGGTGTCCTATCTTCTCTCAAGAAGTAAAGGCTTGCCTTTGGAAAACAGGGACCAGTGTTGCTCATACAGGTGAAAGTGGAAGTGCATCTGGAGTTATTTCCAAAGCATCATCAGCTTTAATAAGTTTAATTTTGATAGATGCTATACTGTCACTGCAAATAACTACATGTGTGTGTATGTGTATGCATGTGTGTGTTTGTATGTGTACACATACATGACTATAAATTTCTGGAATACACTAACTCCAGGCAGGAAAAGGGCAGTCAGAATGAATAGGCAGGTTTCTGAACAATCATTTAACAATTTCTTTTTTTAGTGTAGGGTCCTTTTGTACCAGAAACTTCTCAGGAAAGAAAATGGACAGATAGATAAATCACATTATACAACAATATCTCTTTAGCCCTTAAATTATAAAAAGAAGTGATTAGAAAAATGTTCATTGATGAGTTTTACAAACTTGAGTGATACCTAAACCCTAAAGTACTCACATATTTTAGTAGAATGATTATCTAAGAATTTTCTAAGAAGCTTCAAGTCAACAATAATTCTAACGATTTAACACCAACTCTAAAAAACAGACTTGTAATGTTGGTAACATGAAAAAAAATTGAGATATTTAAGTCTGTAGTGAGTAGAAGAAAAATAAGGATTTAATGGCATGCTTGTGTGAATGTATGTGCACTAGAAAGGCTATGTTGTAAAATTGGTCACAAGTGATATCTGATCATCATGGATAAAAATGCCCTCTAAGCTGGGCTGGGGTGTACTTGGTCTGCAACGAGGAACCAAATGGGACTCCAGGAATTATTTTCCATTAAGGATTATGTTTTGTGGCTCCACTTAAGGGAATAGGGTTGGATTCATTACAGCACACACAGCCATTGAGAGCAAAATTTTTTTTTTTTTTTTACTATAGTCCTCAGTACCTTTTAAGATTTAACTGTCAGCACACAGTCAGTTCCAAATTCTATCATGACTCTCATGTTAGCTGGGCATGGATAAAACTATCCATAGTTTCTGTTTCACTTTTATTTTACCTTCTATTCAAGTAGAAGCCAGTTATAAACTCTCAAGAGGCCTTCAACAAGCTAGGTTCTTGGGGCCCTGACATCTGGTATTCTTTTTTGCTTCCCTAGAGATTAAGTTCTTTCTCCTCCATGATCATCTCTGAATTGCTCTTTCCTAAACCACCTATACACAACTAAGAGTCTTTCTTGGATCCTACAGGCAAAGGATTATTTTTAGCCTGTAGTACAAAGAAATGTCAAATACAAGACTGAGTTCTGGGCTGGAGAGATAGCTCAACAGTTAAAGTGCTTGTTTGCAAAGTCTAATGACCAGGGTTTTAACTCCCCAGTGCCCACGTAAAGCCAGATACACAAAGTGGCATATCATCTGGAGTTTATGGAAACCAGAGGTCTTGGTGTGCTCACTCATATTCTTTCTCTCTCTTCTCTATCTCTGCTTGGAAATAAATAAATCAATAAATAAGTTTAAAAGGCTGAATTCTCAAATCTCTTTTTCCTTTCTCTTATTTTACAGACTTTCATCAAAAGCCTTGAACTTCTTCAGAATCTCAAAATTCACATTAATATCTCTGAGTCTTATAGGCAGACAAATATTGCAAAATTTCACTTATATGTGGAATCTAAGCCAAACTAATCAAAACAGAAGAACATGGTTGTCAGAAGCCAGAGGATGGGCTGGGAGAAGAATGGAGAATTGTTAAAGTATACAAAGTTTCAGTTAGATTGGAGGAATTTTTGAGATCTATTGTTCATACTGGCAACTGTAGTCAATCATAATTTATATTTCAAAATTGCTAAGAAAGGAAGTATGCAATGTGATAGATATGTTATTTTGCTTGATTTAATTAATCCATAATATATACATGCATCAAAAATAACACTGCATGCCTGGCATAGTAGTACACACCTATGGTGGTTTGAATTAGATAGTCCCATAAACTCATGTGTTCTGAGGGCTTGGTCCCCAGCTGACAGCAGTTTGAGAGGTGGGGCCTTGCTGGAGGAGATGTGTTGGTAGGGCTGGGCTTATTGGAGTTATAGTCAGCTCCCCTTTGGTAGAATCCAGCTCACTCTCTTGCTGCTGTTTCACACTGGCTGTGGCAGAGGAGATGTCCAGCCTCTGCTCATATGATACTTTCTCCTGCCATCATGACACTTCCGCTCTTAACTTTAAGCCAAAAACCTTCCTCCTATCACCTGCTTTTGGTCAAGTGCTTTGTCCAAGCAATGAAAATAGAGTCATTGGTGCTAGAAACCTTACTCTGTGGCTTTTGGCCTTTTGGAACTGACTTGGAGAAGGAATGTGGAAGAATCTGAAGCCTTGGGCTTAAGAGACGCCTTGCAGAGCTGTAAGTATAGTTGGATTAGCTGCTCTGGTTAGAATTAAGAGACTTAAATGCAGAAAGAATTGTGGACTGTGTAGGTTTGGCTTTGAGAGGAAGAAAGAGCATTGTCAGGACTAGAGTAGAACAGTTTGTATAAGAGGTGGCTGTGCCCATCCTATATTCTGAGAACTTAGAGCAGGGTTGAATTTAGAAGAAATGAACTGCTATGAGCAGATAGATATGGCACAGAAAAAAATTGAAAGTTTTGAGCAGGAGACATCTGCTTACTTTAGCTGTAAGTTTTTGATAGATTTATCACCATTAATATTGAGCCAGCTGTTCTATATTGGGACAACATAAAGGATGCTGACTCTTTTGAAAGCAGGAAGCCTGAAGAAAGAATGCTGAAGGTGTTTTGCTACGCTTCAAGTTGGTTTTATTACCCGCAGGATTAACAAACTGGCAGCAAAATACACATGGTACTGGTACTGGAAGTATAACAAATGCAGGAAGGAGAGGGTCATTTGATTTGCAAGATGTTTTCTTTTGGAAATAAGACACTGGGAAATGAGATTAAGGGTTGTTGGAGTCTCTGCATGGAAACCCAATGGATAAGTGAGGATAAAACATGTGTTGCAGTAGACAGCAAGATTTTGGAAATGCCAGAATTATGGGAAAGATATCAAAAAGAGCTATCGACCAAAGATGAATTTTTCCCTGGACTGGACAGCCCAGCTGGAGGGTGGAATTGGAACCTCAGAAACTTTGTCACTGGTTGATGATGCTGCATATGAAGCTACAAGATTTGCTGTTTTTCCTGTTGGATTTAGGTCTGGCATTGGTTCCATCTTTCTTTTCCATGCCCAATGTCATACGTGGATGTTTCCTCTGTGCTATTTTATGTATGTGACTTTTTTGATTTTATAGGTTCACACTTAAGAGACTTTGGAACATGTGGATGTTTGGACATTGTTGGGATGAAAAAAACAATGGGAACTTTTCAAGTTAGACTGGATGCATTTTTTCATAATAAGATGATTATGAGTTTATGAGGGTTAGGATTGGGATGTGGTGGTTTGAATCAGATGCCCTGACAAACTCATGTGTTCTGAATTTTTAGTCCCCAGATGTTGGTGATTTGGGAGGTGAAGCCTTGCTGGAGATGTGTTACTAGGGAGGGCTTAGCAGAGTTAATAGTCAGCGCTCCCACATAAAAGCTCAGCTCCCTGTCTTGCTGCTGTCTACCACCTGCTGTGGCAGAGGTGATGCCCAGCCTCTGGTCATGCCATGCTTTCCCCTGCTATCATAAATCTTCCCCTTGAGTTAGTAAGCCAAAATAAAACTCTTTCCTTTCTTCAGCTTCTTTTGGTCAGGTGCTTTAATATCAGTAATAAGATGCTAACTATGCCTGTAATCCAAGTGCTGGTGAGGAGGACACTGGCAATTCATGAGACTCAATGGCCAGCTAGTCTAGCTGAATCAGTGAACTCCTGGTTCAGCAAGAGTCACTATCTCAAAGAATGAGATGTAGAATAATAGAGGAAGACACTCAGTGTCAACCTCTGGCCTCCATATGTATATGTACATGTGTTCATGCACCCCCAGACATGTGAGGCCTATATGCACACAAGCATGTATGCATACAGGTACACATGCCACATGCACACACACCTACAAAACTTACATCATATCCCTTAAGTATATACAACTATTACTTGCCAATTAAAAATAAAATTATAGGCTGGGAATGTAGTTCAGAGTTAGCATACTTGCCTAGCACATGCAGACCTTGGGTTCAATCTCCAACAGTGTCATTTTTTAAATTAAAAAATTTCAGCTTTATGATTTTCTTACTACAGATATCAACAACCTCATGTATATTTTCATTAATCACCAGAATATTTCTGGGGAATGAAATATCTGGCATAGACATGCATTCAATAGTTAAATGGCTTGTCAGAAAATAATTTCAGTGTTTTCCCTTAGTGTCTCCATAAGTATAAAAACAGCCTGTTTAGTTACTAATGTTTATCAAAATCTGATAAACCCAGATGTGAAAAACAGATTTTATGGATTCTTCTTTGAGATAAACTTAAAGTGGGAATAAAGCTTAGATATTCTTTATTAAAGGGGTGGGATATCTCTTCTAATAACTATATGTTAGCCAGGCTGACTGTTTTTAACACAATTGGGAATTGTAGTTTGCTTTTGAGACAGGGTCTAACTTTGTATTCCTGGTTGACCTGGAGCTAGTTATATAGAACAGGCTGGCTCTTAAATTCACAAACATCTTATTATTCCTCACAAATTACTGGGATTGTAAGTGTGACCACCATACCTTTATTTATTTATTTATTTACTTTTGGAGGAAGGGGATAATTTAGACATGTGGTTCTCAATGGTTCATTTCCAAGATGGCTTAAGTCTTAGTTCTTCTACAATTAAAACCTGTTCATTCATATTCAGAAAACATTTTGAGTGCTTTTTAAATATTAAATAAAACAGTTTTGGAAGGTGCTTAGCCAGGACTCAGTGAAGTACTTTGTTGGGGAGAATTACTGGCATGGAACCAAAAATAAGTATGTACTGTGCATCATCCATTCTTTCTGACCTGGCTTTTCTTCCCTCCTTGCTACCAGTCCCATCAGAAGCAACTGTTCTTGAGACCTCTCCATTCTTGGATGGAAGGGACATGGACACAATCCTTGTTATTGGTTCTGCTTGGCTACAGGATGGTTATTTCCTGTGATGGTTGGGCCTTAAATTTCAAGTTCTCTTTGTGTCTCCTAACTGCTACATTTTACGGAGGAAATAGGTTTTTATCCTTGGCCATATTTCTGGTGGTACATCTTTTTTGGTCTAAGTATGTATGTTAGTTAATGGTAAGACTACCTTTGTCACAAACTAGATTTCCTTTGACTTGACAACTCATTATGTGCATCTGGTGGTACTTTGTTAAGCAGCTGTGGTTTCAATGTAATTTGGTCCCTTGTGGGTCAAGTATCAAGTTCCTTAGGTTCTATGCTCATTCTTGCCTTTTCCTTGACTCTATCAAAGCACCTTCCATGTACTTTGATTTTATCAAACCACAACATAAAGTGGCTCTCAAACTCAAGTTTGTTGAGTCCTTATTGGATAGTTTTGGGTTATGTTTGTTCAATTTCACTTGAAATATTGCCTAGTTACCCTGGAATAGCATAAATGTACAATTACTTGAAATGTAGAGTTTCAGAATTTGAGTGAAATCTCAATTTTTTAGTTTATTTAGAACATAATCATATAACATTGATTCACTGTCATTCCCTCCTTTTAATCTCTGTTCAGATGAAGTAAACCATCTATGCTGTTGCTAATACTTTGGCACTCAGGCTTCTTTTCAAGTTTTTTTTTTTTCTTTGTCTTTATTAAATGTTTACATATCAACAAGGGTTAGACTACAAACCTGCAGTTGTTCTAAATGCTTGTAATGACAGTGTTTCTTCTGCCAATGACAGTGTTTGAATGCAGTTTTCTTGATCAGTTTTATTTCTCAGTGTACAATTTGCAGTTACCTCCTGGAAAAAGCAGCATGCTAATGAATTTCAGATGTGGTGTGAATAACTTATTTGTACATTTGTGCAAAATCAAACACATTTGGGACAAATTTTGTTTACTTTTTTGGTTTCAAAGAATAAATTGTGCCAGAAATTCAACAAGTGCAAAGGCAAACCTTACAAAAGGGGGCTTGTTGATTTCAGAGCTTGAGATTTTCTGCTGAAGAAAGAAATAAGGAACCAGTACCGGGGCACATTCCTGAAGTTATCCAAGCTTGCAATTCTACTCTAATCTGTTTCTCTGTACTTGTGTGGGGAGAGGGAAGTTCATTCCACAGATGAAGTGTTAACTAGTCTTAACAAGAATCTCCTCATCTTTGATGGGAAGTACATCTTTGATCAAGTTTAAATTGAACAGAAGATACTCATGTGAATATGCTTCAAATATCTGATGACTCACAGAATCTGAATGGAATGAGATGGTCATCTGCACGTCTGATATTGGAAAGATTCCCTAGTGCTTTAGTGACTGAAAAATCCTTTAGGGCCATAGCCAGGGTCAGCTTCCTTCCTTTCTGTGGCTCCACACAAACTGAACCTCCAAACCACACTGATTCATATCACAAGCCTGAGCCAAGAGCTGATGGGGGATCCTTAGAGAGGACATAGGTATTACTGAGCATCAATACTCACAGCCAGAACACAATTTAAAATTTCTTGAGATTGTACATGTCATTTTCTTGGTTCAAGAATACAATCGTAGCTGGGATTAATGTCCATGCATTCAGGAATCAGAGTACCAGTGCTAACAGTGGTAAGGGAAAATACTATGTTATTCTACCCTATAGAATCTTTATGCTTTCATGTTACTACTATGCATTGCTTATATAGAATATTATGACACTGTCCTCTGATTTATATAGCTGATGCAGCTTTCTAAAGCTAAGATTAAGTTAGGACATTGGTTCTCAGACTTGAGCAACATCAGAATTATAGGATTGTTAAAATGCAGGTAGCCGGACCCCACTCCCAGAGTTTCTGATTTTGCATGTGTGGTATGAGACCCAGAAATATGCATTTCTAATAAGCTACCCAGTAAGTTTGCTGCTTCTGGTCTGACAACCGCCCATTGGGAATCACTCAATCAGGGAGTTTGATGACAAAGTCTTATGGCCAGTCTCAGATTGGTCTCTTCTGTCCTTTACTGCAGACAGTTATCATATTTATGAAAGAATTTTTAGGACACCTTTGGTGAATGAGTCAGATGTGTACACATGTTTTCACCAGTGCAAATGAAAACTATCTTAAATCCACTAGAAATTCAGTGACTACAGTATTTTGAAAAGTAAGTTATAAAACAATGTAATATTTTTCAGGAGAAAATCAGTGACCTCTATCACACTGCAGTGGCTTATTTAAAATGTAATTTAAGTTTTCCCTATAAACTCAAGTCTTATCCATTAATATAGCTTTAGAGAATTTCAAGGTACTCAAAGATAATTAACTGAAAACAATGAAGGATTATAAGCAGGCTAAATGACCATTCTTCCTTTTGCTTGAAATATTTTTAGGTTAATATCATTATTACTCAATTATATTCTTCCTTTGGTAAAATATGTTTTCTTATATCAAAGCTCCTCATTAGGCTATGTAATTATACACAAAGGAAAAATTAGACATTTCCTCATAAAACTCACCCAAGCAGCAAGAGTTCCTATTAACATTAGTCACGTCAACACAGGGGCAGCATTTGAAAACTGTTTGCTAAGGATAATGCCAGGTGTGTTGAGCCATCCAATTATACTACATCTAGTTAAATTTAGGATGAAGGAAATCAAAGAAAGGTATCTGTATCTGAGAAGCTGGACATGTTAATTCCAGTTTCTCTTTTTAAAGTACAAGGTCAGTGGCAGAATACCTGCGTAACCAGTGCAAGGCCTCATGTTGGATCCCGATACTGAAAAACAAATTGCAACTGTTTTTCTAATGTACATGTATAGATAATTACTTCTTTCCTTTTAAAATTATAATTTAGCTATCCTGTTTATAAAGAAATGTGCAGACGATGATAGAATGTCCCCAAGAAAAGAATTTTCTTTTGACCCTGAGTATGTTTTTGTCCTTTAGACTTTATAAGATCAGAATGTTTTGTCAGTGTTTTAGTTGCTTCTACATCATAGGTAATGATAATAAAGATAAAATAAAAATCAATGAAAATATAGGTTGAAAAAATAAAAACTTTATAAAATTGAAAAATTAAAGTTGAAGTATTTGCCGATTGGAAATACAAAAAGATGAGCTAATTAAGGTATGGCATGTATCTAAGCATGCAGGTCCAAGGCCTCTGTACTCTCCCTTTGTAAAGTCTCAGTGTGCAGACTTGCTCAATGGCACACGGAAAATAGCTGCAAGGAAGAAATCAGTAAGTTTGGTTGGATTTTTGAAAGTTTCAAATAAACTTAGTAGTTTCACTGGTCCTACACTGCCTTAATCTGAAAAATGCTTCTACAGTTAGGACTTCCTCACTCTTGGCTTGCTAGCAGTCCATGGGGTTTGGTTATAGAGCTGTGCTAGGATGAACACGCATCCTGTTTGACTTAGTGTGAGGCTATTCTGGTGAAATGAAACTTGCAATTTTAATATCAAGATCATTTTGGAAGACAAAAATAACTAGAAACCCTAGGGTATGCTTTCATACCTCTCTATGACACCTTATGGTGTGCACACATACATCACACAGAAATTGGTCAGGCTTTACACTCTGGACTTGACTCTATAATCAGCTTCGCTGGGCATCTTTTCTGAGTTTATTCTTGATTGCCCAGTTTATTTTGCAATTTTGTGTGCCTATGAATTGTGACCAAGTTGATAATGGTTTAATTACCAGTTATGCAAAATGTTCTATGTTTAATTTTTTAAGTTCAATTAAGCAAACTCCTTAAAGTTGGGTAGCTGTTATTTTTTTCTTTCTTTCCAATTACCAAGTGACTTTTTGTTTTTCCTACAAACTTGGGACTTTGAGAAAGTGGAGTATGCTAGGGAAAACAAACAAACAAATTTTGACTTGAACTAGTAATTCCTAATTTCACTTCCTTTTAGGACAATCTCATACAGACTAACAACATAGAAAACTAGGGGTGAATGGAATGGAGAGATGGCTTAGCATTTAAGGTGCTTGCCTGCAAAGTCAATGGACCCCAGTTTGATTCCCCAGAACCCTCATTAAGCCAGATGCACAAGGTGGCACATGCATCTGCAGTTTTTTTGCAGTGACTAGAGGCCCCTGGTACGTCCATTATCTCTCTATCTGCTCCCTCTCTCTAACTAACTAAATAAATATTTTTAAAAAGAAGACTAAAGATACCCTATTCAAAGTTTTTTGTTGTTGTTCATTTTTATTTATCTATTTGAGAGTAACAGAGAGAGAACGAGGCAGATAGAGAGAGGAGAGAATGGGTGCACCAGGACCTCCAGCCACTGAAAATGAACTCCAGATGCATGCGCCCCCTTGTACATCTGGCTAATGTGGGTCCTGGAGAATCAAGCCTCGAACCAGGGTCCTTAGGCTTCACAGGCAAGCGCTTAACCACTAAGCCATCTTTCCAGCCCAAAGATACCCTATTAATGAGTTCTAATTTATCTCATTTTCATCCAATTTCCTTTTGTTGTCATTGAGGTAATGATATCACATGGAAATAGTTTCTAAAAATTTACCTACACATAGCTCCAGGTATGTAACACTCAAATGATCATGTATTTCTTTGCTTCAGATGCTAGTCCTTTGAAACTTGGTGTGAATGGCTCTCCTAGTGCAACCTTATTTGGTAAAAATTACTTGAAAAAAATCCCACCATATTTTACTAAACTGTTAAGGCATAGACATTTGATTATACATTTATAAAACAGCATACATAAAAAAAATCTCATGTTGTTTCTCTGTGATGGCATAGTCGATTCATATTAAGACTAAAACAGCCCTTGTATAACAAACATTCTCTTTTAGGTTATATAATGGTAAAGTGTACCTGTTAAAAATATATGTGAAAAAGACTTTAATACAAATATGACTTACATGTAGGCATAAATTTATTCTGATCCAGCCAACCATGGTAAAGATGTTTGGTCTACTGTACATAAGTATGCAGCACTTAAAATAGAGTGGAGATCTTTATTAAAACAGAAGGCTCCTCAAACTGTATGATGATGCCAGGAATATAGGTCCTTGGAGCACATTAATGTTTAAGCAGATGTCCCCACATTTTCACATTGGTTATAAAGCATTATTTTTGTGCCGCTGGCCTGGAATAAGAATGTCATACATCTGCAGGCAATTAGAAGCTGGGCTGCATGTTTGATTAGCTCAATAATAAATGGGCAAAAGTGTGACTCGACTTATGTTAGTCAGATTCCCTAGACAGATAATTTTGTTATCATATGAAATAATCCCCTTTTATCAACAATTAAGTAAATCCACATTTATGGGCACTTTGCAAAATTGGGAGGTGGGAATAAATACAACTTAAGTCTTAAGTCATCCAAAAAACTTTTAACCCTGCTTTCAATGGTATAGACCCCAGTCCCAAAATTTAGAAACTGGCTAAATTATTCAGAACAGCTTGGGTTAGAAATACTCTGTGTTTCTAACATAAACAACTATATTTATGTCCTCCACAAGCAAAGTACCTAATAATTTTTATTTATAACTAAAAAATTCCTAAAGGAAAGAGAACTACATTTTTTAATATGTAAAAGAAATTATAAGGCCTCCTAAGTATTTTAAAGAAAAATTAAATAGAATTTCATCATTATGATTCACAGTATAGTTTCTACTGTAACCAACATATTTTGTAAGTTTTGAATATATGCTACCCTGGAACTTTTCATCCAGTTCTAGGCTTTTTTTTTTTTTTCTTGAATTCAAGCTTTGGAAAATGACCCATTCATTTAACCATTTTTTCCTCTTGCAATTATCATTAAAGTATACAATATCTGAAGGGCTAGAAATAATTCAGAGTGTAAAAATCTATATTAAAATTTTTTCAATATTTCTTAATTTCATAAAAATAACACCATGCCTTCCAATCTAATATATTTAAGTAACACAACTAAAACTTGGCATATTCAAATAAGCTGAAGATATTTTTCATCAAAATCTACCAAATACATATATAAGAACCATCTCATCAGTTTATCTCCTTGACATAATTCTTAAATTCAGTATCAGAATATCAAGCACATGCTGAAGCATTCATCATCAATATTGGAATTCTGACTCATGATAGTAACACAAACCAGATGCTCATGTGATGCTCCCTATGAAAAGTGACACCATCACCCCAAGGGTTAGCTCTTGATGTGGGGTCACTGAAAATTTGCACACAAAATAAGAAATAATAAAAGCCAGAGCAAGGAAGATTTCCTGACCTCACTTATAAGCCATTTAAAATCTACTGTCTATCCAGAAGATAAAGCGACGCCCCGGAGCACAGAGCTGCTCAGCAGGCGTAAGGAGTGCATATTCCACTAATGTCACAGCTTAGTGGGACCAGCAGCTGAGGGAGGAGGCACTCTCTTCCTTCTCATGACCAGGTAGAAGTACAGAGCTTCCTACTGGTCATGGCCTGTATACCTAAGTGGTGCTGACAGGAAGCCCTGTCATATGGGGTCTGCCTAGTCAGCCCCTAGCAGTGTGAGAGAGTAAGCAGGCTCCTAGGACACCATCTCAGGAAAAGAATCTCCATACCAGGCAGCTCTGAAAGAGTTGTTGAGATGGAAAAGGGAAACAAAATTGCTTAGCATGGTCCACTTAGCTATTATCCTCTATATCTTCAAAGTCTGAGATTCTTATCACTTTGCTAGCATGAGTCTACAGCTGTTTGTAGAATACACAGTGATATGTACTCTTTGTGAAAATAAACAGAAGAGCTCAAGCAGATGGTGCCATGGTGCAAGTGATAGAAGCAAAATGTGCTCAAACAAGAGCTTGAAAAGGACAGAAATGGAAGGGGAGTCTCCCTCCTAGGGAAGCAGGAGCTCTTGTTCTTCATTCCCCAGTAAGAGAAATAAGTTAGTGGTAAGTCTAGTGGCAAAAAGCTTGAGACACCAAAGGGGGGCATTTATGGACTAGCTCAATAACATACTTTCAAATTCCCAGTGAAATAACATAACTCCTCTTTTCACAGCTGTGACTCTGGCACCCTCCTGTTTAAGTTTAGAAAGCAAGTTCTGCACTTAACACCTGTGTGAACTTTGGTTCTCAAACCTGGCTGCATGCTGGAACCACACTGGGAGCTTTTAAAAGTACTGATGCCTGGAATTCACCTCTAGGGAGTGTTCTAGGGTGTGGTTTGGCCACTAAGAAGCTTTAATGTCTCCCAAATGACTACAAATAAGGCTCCTAAGGTGGGAACCACTGTCACATTTTCTGAACTACATTTGCTCAAGGGAAAATGATAATGTCTTTGATAGCTATTACCTTTTAGGAGTATGACAATGACTAAATGTGCTACTACAGACTGAAATGGGGTACTAGGGGTTTAGGAAGAGTCCTTGAACCCCAAACCCTGGGTTCATGTTTGTTTTTAACCAAAGTAGTGGGCAAACCAAACTCAGAAGAATAATTATTAAATTATAATATCAAAACCAAGGGAAGGAAAATGAATCTACTACCCACATGGTCTGAGAGCCCATGTGGGCCTAAAAGAAAAATGAAAAGAGATTTAGAGAGAAAAGAAGAGAAAGTACAGATAGCTCCTGCCATATGAAGGGCAGGAGCAGATAGAGCACCCATGTGAGGGTATGGGAAGATTACCACAACCTCAATTTCAGGAGCTGGCCAAAAGATCTTGCTCTCCCCCTGGTAAATGTATTTATTTTGGTGGTGGACTCTACCTTCTGGTATGAATAGGTGAGCCAGATAGACTGTTGATTGGTATGGGCTAGAAGCTAGTTCAGGAAGAGGCTAGCCATGATGCCAAGTTCTAGGGGCTAAACTTGACCAAACCACAATGTCAGGATTAGATTTAAATTCTAGGAAATTCAGGAGGGGTTCAGGCTGTCTGAAGTCAGATATACTTTGATCACTGTGGTGAATACTGCAAAGATAGACCCAGAGACATTCCTGTTTTATACTTTCAGGAGCCCACCCACTCTAAACTGACAAAGATGCCTCACTTCTTCTCATAGAGGAGGCACTTAGCAAATGTCCAAAGTGTGGGAAGATGCCCTTCATGAATGGGAGCTACAATTATCATCCTCACCAGGAGATGCACTTAGGCAAGAACTTTCCTGTTAGTATAGTAAGTCACACTCACCTTGGCACACATTATGCTCGCTCTGCTCGTAGCCTGCTGCACACTGGATCCGATGGGAAGGGTTGGAAGGAATGCGCTGAGGGTCAGCTGGGTTCCTTCTGAAGACAAAATTATTTCGACCAGTCTGTACTTCAGGGCCTGCCACTGCAGCAGCGCTGGCTATGAAACCACCCCCAGGCAGGACACCACTGGCTGCCACGCTACTGGCAGCTACACTCCCAGTGGTGGTCCCAGAGGATGACTCAGCTGCTGATGTTTCTAGCTGTGGCTGTTCATTATTGACAATAATCTGGGCTGTTTTAGGAAGGCAAAGGTATCCTCCATAGTGATTGACACATTTCATTCCACCTTTGCAAGCATCCGGGACAATGTCACATTCATCAATATCTGCAGTCAGTAATAAAATAAGTCAGTAATCTGAGAGGGGAAATGGAACATGGAAATACATGCACAAATATTTTTGGTATATACATGCAGGATAGAAAGAGAACCTATGTGCCACATAGGGAGTCTGAAGTTGGCTCACCTTTGCACTGCTGTCTTACAGGGTCCCATTCATATCCATCAGTGCATTGCTGTAAAGAAAACATGAAAGATGGGGCCAGGAGACAATTTGTTTCCTATGAAGTCATTCTGAAAGCATCATTCTTAGGTCTAGAATCCTACATAGATGATGACATGAGTGGCTGAATATTCTCTAGCTGTTGCAGACAGCTTCAGGTTCTCTGAGATGAACTTCCAGACCAGGCTCAGTTATGGAGGAAGGGATTTATTGAAGTTTGCAGATCCAGAGGAAGTTCCATTAATAGCAGAAGAAGCTGGCCTGCTTTTACAGGACTAAACACAGAGAGAGAAGCACAGCCTAACAACCAAAAGCCACACAGTACAGCACACTTCAGGAACTCCAGCTAGGCACACTTCTTTAGATTGAAATCTCAAACCCACCATCACAAGATCCACTCAGTGACACCTCCTCCAGCCAGGTGGCTGCAGATGCAAACTACAAACTAATAAAACACTGGATATATTGGGGGCCATCTAGTCAAACTACCACACTAGTCTTTTCCCTTTTATACAAGTCTGTTCATTGGATAGCTTTGGAGTTTCTTCTCACTCCTCAGGTGTCTTGAGTCCTCTGTTGGGTTTGGTACAGCTGTCTATCACCATCTTCTTGGAATCCTTCTCTGTCTGTTTTGAAACTAATCTCCTAAATGCCTGATTGCTCTTTTTTTATTTTCTAAGTTTATCCACATTAACAAAAAGAAACAAGTAAATAAAAACCAGATTTCTTGCATCTTTTCCCACTCTGAACTCTTCCATCCCTCTGTAAATCTTAAGCATCAGAGCACCTGATGGCTTTCTTAGGCTTCTAAAACCCCTCTCCTGCCCTGCTGTGCCTCTGAGCTTCATTCGGCTCCTTTGGGACCTCCTGATCCACTCACCAAACCAGTCACCATCCCAGGACCTGGGATGTAAGGTCGTGAAAACCGTATCATTTATCTCATGGCAGAAGAGCAGATGGGTGGGTGGATGGGTAAGTTGGAGCAACTTGTTAGTAGCACAACAGGAACATTTGTGGAAGGGGCAGGGATGCTGGCATGTTTGGACAGAATATAAGGCCTAACAGAGGAGGTGACAAATGAACTAGCTAAGTATGACATAGAGTGAACAGGAATTTTCTAGGGTGACTTGGGAATTCTAGGAAGGGAGACCATTTTGAGCAAAGGCACAATCTATTAAATAGGGAGAGGGAAAGAAATGAAAATAGTTCTGGGTGGAGGTTAAGGTTAGCAAACTGAGCAGGGCCACATCTAGAAGCCTCCTTAACTAGAGGGAAACAGAATCAACCTGAAGATTAGTGACTGTCACAGTTTATTATGCCTTTGAATTACCCAGAGTGCTTGTTAAAATATAGATTTCTTAGGCAATCCCAAAAGTTCTGATCTTGTAGGTCTAAGAAGGAGGCCTGGAATCTGAATTTCTTTCAAAGCACCCCAGATGAGTGTCTATGTGCTCCAGTTGTCTATATGCTCTGTCTTCAGAACACTGCAGCAGATGATGAGAAGCCTCTGCAGATTTTTTAAACCCAGTAAACAATTTGGTAGATATTAATTTGAGAAAGTGAAGGAAGGAAGATGCTTCAGAGAAGACTGCAATGGTAGAGTAGACAAATTGGTTTTATAGAGCAGAGAATTGATTATGTAAACAAATCCTTAGGAAGTAAGTAGCCTGGACATCAATTCAACTATTTTACTGATACCTGAAATGTACCAGGGTGAAAATTAAACTCATGTTACCTCCAAGACTTTTGTTTTCCCCAACACTATCCAAAGTGCCATTACTTTAACCCAGACCCAAGAACATCAGCTCCCACTTCTCCAGTTATTATGATTCAAGCTCCAAAAATTTGTTCTTTTTTGTAATTACTATATTATTGTGAGCATTTTTGACCTCATGAGGATGCAAGACTTTATATTTTACACACAGTACCAATGATGGTCATTTTTGCTTTTATTTGAGCTCACAGTGACTTCAGCAGCATTTTTATTCAGCCTTATTCCAGCTGATCTGACCACATCAGTTCCTGACTTCTCTTAGTTCTTTTAAACACCCAGTTTTTGCTAATGCCACCCTCTCTGACTTCAGGGCCTCTTTTGCAATCTGAGCTCATATCCTCCTTCAAGAAGTAGCACAAAGTTCTAGCTTCTCTTATATGTTACTACTGACATTAGTCACCTCTTTGCCTTTCTATTTCTTTAGCAATTTGTATAACCTATATAGTAATCTTATTTGTAGATTTCAATACCATCTTACCAGGGAAAATTTCTTGATGCAGAAGGTTGAATTTTCTCAGTAAACAAAGAAACTTAAATTCCTTTGACAGTGAAGGGAGTTGCATATGTAGATACTTGTCCAAAAAGTAGCTGAATAAACCCTATGTTTAATATGGAAAGGGAATATAAGGCTGTCTTGTGGATACCAACTCATCTCTCTGAACTGTATCTTGCGAATCACACAAAAAATATCGATTCATTTGAATAAGTTGTATGGTAAATAGGGAAGACTTACTGTTTGCTGTATATTCAGTATATTACACTTGTGCATTTAGTGTGGTCTACTATTAAACAAACCTAAAGAGAACTTAGCTTCATCACTTGCTGGCTGTGGACCTTGAGCAAGGTAGACACCTTTCTTCTTAGCAGAAGGATTATACCACTTACCTCATACTTGGTTACAAGGATGAAAAGAGAGTATCTTCACAGTGAGGTACTCAAGAAGAGTTACCTCTTGTCTGTTACTGTGAACTATTAGGTATACACAGGTACAGACAGCTCTAACTTTAGCACAGAACGGGCATCATAACTGGGAAACCTGTTAACAATAACAGTCTTAAAACCGTAGTGTTTAACCCATGGGGAACATTTTTTGCCGAAAGTAAAAATAAATAAATAAATAAGTAAATAAGATTCAAGTGATTAGAAAAGGAAGGGGTATAAGATAAATAATTTATAATAAAATCCACTCAGTAATATGAAACAGGAAGATTGTGGGTTCAAGGCTACACTGATTTGCACATTGAGCTCCAGCCTGGCCTAGACAAGACCCTGTCTCAGAAGAAAAAGCAACAAAATCTTTTATTAAATTGTTATAAAAATGCATAACAAATTTAATCTTTGTTTACTGAGAAGGTAGAAAGTTTAGCCTGAATAACAAAACATTTTCATTTGAAGACAAACAGTGTATGCATTCATTTCTCTTGCTTTATTTGTCTCCAGCAGAGGAAGAAACTGCATTTAATATTGTTACCAAAATATTTACATTAAACTATTTTATTTATAGTTGATGTGAACAACAAAAAGGAATGTTTGCCAAGTGAACAACAGCATTCTAGGATAATCTGGTACAAAAAGTGAGATAAGGTTTATTAATAACTGATATTAGCTCACTTTTGAGTTTTAGTCTGAAAAAAATTTCACATTCTTTTGAGTAGGACTATTTAGTTTTTGAAATTGGAAACAAGTAGAAAAAATGTGTTTTTAATATATATTCATCCAGAACACATATCACTCATCTCACAGCATTGAGTGAAAACTAGGAAACCCAAAGCAGAGGTGGAAAGAAACTCATCAGCGAGGTAAGTACTTCTCCACCTTGCTCTTTTCTCCCATATCTAGATTTTTTGGTAATGGGAGTGTTCTGATGATACTTTTAATGTTTATTAAACATTGACTATGCTGATAAAATTAACTTATTAATCAAACATTACTTGGAAATGTCAGAGTTGCTAACAATTAACTGCAAAACAGACACACACAGTGCATTTTTTAACCCACTTCAGCAAAATAGTGTACCCTTGTGATACATACCATAAACTGTATCTGAAAAAGGTACTCACGAGTTATACCATACATGAATGCACAGGATTCATGACTTCAATACAAATCGTTTCCATGAGAACATGACTGCACAAATGAGCCACTGTCCTTACATAATGTACACCATTCTTACTGACTTGAGTGCTATTCTGCATTCATTGATTTCATCTGCATGCATGCTGGGTTCCAGGCTTCCGGGTTCCTGACACCGGCTAATTCATTGAATGTGTTGCAAACATAGAGTACTGATTTTAGTTTTAAGAGTATTTGGGGAGGACCTTGTACAAATCATTACATTTTAGTCTCTAAACAAACTTTTTGAAAGAGTCCAAGGCAGTTTACAAAGATCTCAGCTCTAAACCATAGTAAAGTCTTACTTAATTTATTCGGTTTCACAGAGTACAGCCCATGTATACTGGTTGGGGTTGGAAAAGCCTTTCTCCTGTCATAGGATCCCACTCAGATTCCATCACCCCTTACCGTGTACGTGATGGTTTCTTCCGTGTCCTGGGACTTGACCAGCACCAGAGCCAGCATCATTAGGAAAAGGGCTTTTAACATCGTGAACTCAAGGGAAACAGAGGATATATATGAAATTTAGTATCTGCTGTGGGGAAATATAAAAAATTTAGCAGGGAAGTAACAGGCAAGAAAGGGAGGTTGGGAAGCTAACATTACAGGATACCCAATTTCCAATGTGTTTTTTTTCTCCCTTCCTCAACTTTCCTCTTAGCCAAGAGAAAACTGCTGCAAGACTGTATTTATTACATACATATAGAGGACATTTGGGGTGCATTTATAGTAATTACAGCAGGTTCCATAAAAAGGGATCAAGGCGTTGTGTGTTCATTCTAAAAAACGATTGTGTACGTTTACCCCTGGAGGTAGAAGTGGGACTGCAGATCTCTGCTCTCTTAAACATTAATGATTTTCCTATATGCTCACCTCTAGCTAGTGAAGTTCCTGGCACAGCTCAGCAAAATTACCTGCAAATCAATATTTATTAATGGCTTCAGACTCTCTTTGATCTTAGCCAAAAGGCCGAAAAGAGATAATGACCTCAAACTTTCTCTCTTTTTCTTTTTGCAAGTAAGAAATAGGAAAGCAAACATCTCAGTGCAATCTCTAAATTCCAAGCAGACTGTTAGAGCCTCCCTCTCCCCAGCACGAACTCTCACCACTCTCACCGGCATTTCCAGGTTGCTCTTTGCACACCACTGGGTTTCAAAGGTGGGGATGTGCAAAGGCGCAGCCCAGAGCCTCTAGCTCCCTCGTGTCTCATCAGCCCCCAGGTCCAGGCCGAGGTACCTACAGGGTCTGGGTTGTCTAGGACCAGGATGGTGGCAGACACTGCAGCCCCAGGTACCAGTTTTGGCGTAGCCGACCAGGCGCCCGCCAGGGGGGCAGGTTCCGTTTCTTTACTACTAGCTCGCCAGCGGCTGTCCGCGGGAACTGCGCAGCGCTCCGGTGGCATCCAGATGCCACTCAGTCTCTCCTCTCTGTCTCCCGAACCTCCTGACCACGTTCATCCGCCCAGCGTGCTCACTGGCACCCCTGCCAACAGATGTCACCCGGGTCTCCGCGCGCGCGCGCTGACACAGACCGCACTCCAACCGTGCGCACCTCCGCTCCCAGTCCTGCACAGTGAGGGACACTTCGCGGGTGTTTTGGCCACCTCAGGTCACCCCAAGTTACTCCAGGGCGCGCGGGGACAACCACAGTCCCCGGCTCCTACCTGCGCCGCTGCGCCGAGCTCCGGGCCTGGGCAGCGAGGAGGGCGCGGGGGAGCACAGCCCGGTGGGTCTGAAGTGGCGAGGTCTGGCCGCGGCTGCGGAAGGAAGAGGAGGAGGAGGAGGAGAACGAGGGAGAGGGGGAGGGGACAGGGAGGGAGAGAGGGCGGAGGGAGGCGCAAAGGCGAGCCAAGCAGCGAGCCCGGCGGGAGAGCGCCCGCGCCCCTGAGCCCGGCCAGGCGCTGCTGCCTTGGCTCACCTGCAAACATTTCTTAGCTACTTGGGGTCCCCAGGAATTAAATTTTTTTAACTCAAATAAGTGCCTCCTAGGAGAGCAAATTAACCTTGGTCCTTTGCTTTTCTATTTCAGATTATTTATTTAATTAGTTGGCTTCCTCAAGTTTGTGGCCTACTAGGGTCCAGGTGTTGGCAGTGGGCCAAGTGGAACTCACACTAAGAAAATTGTGTGTAGGGGGTGGAGAGGGTTGTTTTTGGTTTTTCAAACACTCTTTTAAAATAAGTCTTCTTTCCATCTACAATTCTTTCCTCCTCTCGTCCACTTGCTGGAATTTCCAACACTGTGCATCCAAAGTTAGACATTTTGCTGCCATTTTTATACCACTGGTGGAATTTCAGGAATCTGGATAGAGGAAAATATGTTTTTCCTCCTTCATCAACTCATGCCACACAGGCTGTAGTTATCTCAGATACTCCAACTCCAACTCTAAATGCTTTCACTGCAGCTATGCCATTTAAGAACCAAACAGCCAAATATAATTTAAAAAGTAAAATAACTTGCAAACTTGAAGGGCTTAAAGGCTTATCAAAGTGGGCAGTAGGTGTAGACAGTCCAGAGTGCAGATGTCAGGGGACAGGACACAGTAAACAATGTCTTGTGAGCTGCCTCGATCCTTATTTGAACGTACAGGGTGTCATAATTGTAATAAAGATTAATTTTTAAAAAAATTTATTTGCAAGCACTGAGAGAGAGAAGAAAGACAGAGAGAAACAGAGAGAAAGAGGCACTCCAGGGCCTCTAGCCACTGCAAACAAACTCCAGACGCATGTGCCCTTTGTACATCTGGCTTATGTGGGTCCTGGAGAATAGAACCTAGGTCCTTTGGCTTCACAGGCAAATGCCTTAACTGCTAAGCCATCTCTCCAGCCCAGTAATAAAGATTTTTATTACGAAAATTCTAATAGCTCCACCAGCATTCATTAAGGACTCCTAAACTGTTTTTATTTCCTTTTTTAAAAAATAGATTTTCACTTTAGTGCAGTAAGATCTATCCAGGTGTTTGCTTCTGTTTCATGTGAAAAAAGTGAGGTTAAACACTCTTAAATTTGTATCTGCAGCCTGATATCTTCCCGGGTATGCAGTTGCTGTCTTGCCTTCTAGACATTAGACATCTAGCAGACACTTCAGAGTGAGCATGACTCTGCTAACATTTTCTCTTGTAGCCAGATCCACCATCTCAGTTATTAGAAAGTTCATCATCCCATTTTCTGTGATCCATTACCTTGGGTCATCCTCTAGTTCATCTCACACGTTCTACATCAGCCACCCAAAGGTTCTGTTGCCTTCCGAATATATGAAGAATTTGACCACTCTGACATTTGTAGCTATCCTGATCTAAAGCATTACATTTTTTTCTACCTAGATTTTTTAAAACAGTCTCATAATCTGACTTCCTGCTTAAAGCTTTGCCCCCCACCACACTGATTTTCTACATAAATTCACATGAATGGAATCATACTGTTTTGACTCTGGCTTCCCTCAGGATATTTTTGAGATGCATCTGTGTAGAATTTCATTCCATTTTAGTGCTACATAGCATTTCATTGTGTGGATAGATCTCAATTTTCTGTTTACTTATTGAGAGATTAGCGAGTTGGTTATGAATGAAACTGTTTCAAGCATTTATCTTGAAATTCTCACATGGGTATGTGAAAATTTTCTTTTACATAAACAAAGTAATTGTCTGATTGTACATTACCACCAGCAACACATAAGTTTCCATTTCTTTCACACCCTTACCAACATTTAGTATTGTCAGATATTCACAATATTAGCCAGTCTGGTGGCAAAGTAGTATCTCGTTGTGGTTTTATTTTATCTTTCCCTAATGCCTACTGCTGAATATATTTTTTCATTTGCTTATTGTCCATGGATCTAATTTCCTTTTTGAAGAGTCCATTCCAACCATTATTGTTAGTCCTATTAATAGTTAGTTTTTAAAAATAGTCTTTTTGGGGCTGGAGAGATGGCTTAGCAGTTAAGTGGCTTGCCTGGGAAGCCTAAGCACCACCCATATTCGACTCTCCAGGTCTGACCTAAGCCAAGCGCAAAGTGACACAAATGCCCAAGGTGACACAAGAGCATTAGGTTACACACACACCTGGAGTTCAATGACAGTGGCGTGAGGCCCTGAGATGCCAGTGCTCTTTCTCTCTCTCACACTAAAAAAAGAAAAGCCAGTCTGTTGGACTTGCCTCAAAAAAAAAGTCTTTCTCCAAGTCCTTATCAGATATATACTGAACATTTTCTCTTCCTCTTTGCCTTGTCTTTCCTTTCCTTTTCTTTCTTTCTCCTTTCTTTTCCTTTTGAGGCAAGCCCAACAGACTGATGTCCCTTTCTATGGGAGAGAGCAAGAGTGAGATAGATAGAGGGAGAGAGAGAGAGAATTGGTGCACCAGGGCCTCCAGTCACTATGATCGAACTACAGATGCGTGTGCCAGCTTGTGTGTATGTGTGACCTTGCACATGTGCCAGCTTGTGCGCATGTGTGACCTTGCACATGTGCCACCTTGTGTGCATGTGTGACCTTGTACATGTGTCACCTTGTGCGCATGTGTGACCTTGCACATGTGTCACCTTGTGCATTTGGCGTATGTGGGTTCTGGGGAGTCAAACATGGGTCCTTGGGCTTCACAAGCAAGTGCGTTAACCACTAAGTCATCTCTCCAGCCCTGCCTTATCTTTTTAATTTACCACCTTTAGCCTTTGGCAGCCAATAGTTTTGGTTTAGTTTTTTTCTTTTATATTTTACCTTTTTCTGTTCTACTGAAGAAATCTGTCAAGAGCAAACCTTTTAAGGTCTGTAAACTTTGGTACAACTTTGTAAAATGGTAAGGATAATAGTCTCTACTTCTTTAGGCTGTTTTGAGACTTGAATGAGGAATCCATGTAGAATATTAGCTACATGAGAATCATTGTTTTTCAATATTAGAAAGTCTGGTGAGGGAGAGGTTTTCCTAGATAATTCTTCTCTTCTAATAGATATGATTCACTGTCCTAACACTAGGGGTACCTGATGACTGGTGTAAAGGAAATTCATCCTGCAATGGAGCTTATGGGTGTATTTCAAGGATAGGCCATTATCCCATTGTAGTGGTTTGAATCAGATGTTTTCATAAACTCATGTGTTTGGAATGCTTGGTCCCTAGCCGATGCCAACTTGGGAGGAAGAGGTTTGTTGTTGGGGGTGGGCCTAGGGTTACGTCCCCCTTGCCAGAGATTGGCTCACTCTTCTGATGCTGTTTTATACTTGATGTGCCCGGGAAGTGACGCCCAACCTCTACTCATGCCATGCTTCCCCGCCATCATAATGCTTCCTTTTTGAAACTATAAGCCAAAATAAAAAATTTCCTCCAATCAGCAGCTTTTGTTGAGGTGTTGTGTCCCAGCAATGGGAAAAGTAGCTACAACATAAAATTGTTTCCAGAGGAACAGGCAGCTAGAAACATGACTGTGTGCCTTTTGGCCCTTTGAAACTAATTTGCAGAAGGAATGTGGAAGGATTTGAAACTCAACATATGACTTGCAGTACTAAAGCAGAGTTTGACCATTCTAGTAAGAGTTGAAAGGCCTAAGTACAATAAGAACTATGGACTGTGAGGCTTGGCTTATGAGGGGAAGAAACAGCCTTGTCTGGACTGGGATAGAGGAAGTTTGTATGAGATGCTAGTATGTCCTGCCTCTGTCCTAAGAATCTGAGCAGACTTGAATATAGAAGAAATTAAATGACATGAGCAGAAGGATATGACACAGAAGTAAGTGAAAGTTTTGGGCAGGAGATAGCAGCCTGCTCCAGTTGCAATTGCTTGAGAGACTACCACCATTGAGACTGGGCCAGCTGTTCTGCATTGGGAGACTAGGAAGAATGCTGCTCTTTTGATAGTAGGGGACTGAATGGTGAAGAAGTTTTCCTGTTCTTCAAAGTCAGCTTTATTGCTTCCTGGATTAACAAAGTTAGTAGAGCATCTGATATTATGGAAGTATAACAAATGCAGGAAAGAAAGGATTATAAAATTTACAATGCAGTGTTTTTTTTTTTGTTTTCTTTCAAGGTAGGGTCTCATTCTGGCCCAGGCTGACTGAGAATTAACTATGTAGTTACAGGGTGGCCTTAAACTCATGGAAATCCTCCTACCTCTGCCTCCAGAGTGCTGGGATTAAAGGCATGTACCACCACACCTGGATAAATGCAGGTTTTTTTTTTTTTTTTGAAATAAATACTGGGCAATGTGAGGCAGGGTTGTAGAGCCCCTTTGTGGAGGTCCAATGGAGCCATGAGAATAACTATGGATTGCACTGGAGATCCCAGGATAGTGGAGATGCCAGGATTAGGGGACTACTGGCAAGGAGAGATGTTATTTTGGGATGGAGTGTTTCCTGGCCTATGGGTAACCCAGCTTGAGGGACATAATTGGAAACTTGGAGACTTCACCATTGGTTACAGATGTTGGACCATGATATATAGGATTCGATGTTTGCCTTGTTTGTTTTAGATCTTGTGTTGGTTCAATATTTCCTTGCAATGCCATCTTTTGAGGTGTGAATGTTTACCCTGTGCCATTATGCCTTCTTGGTTTTACAGGCTCACAGTTAAAAGACCTTGCACTATGTGGCTTCTTGAACAGTGTTGGGATTGATAAAACCTATAATGACTTTTAAAATTGGATTGAATGCTTTGCATTTTAGATCATGGAAGGTCATGAATTTATGGGGACCAGGAACAGAATGTTGTAGTTTAAATCAGATATCCTCTCCTCCAAACTCATGTGTTCTAAATGTTTTGTTCACAGATGAGAGCAACTTGGGAGGTGGCACCTTGCTGGAGGAAATGTGTTGCTGGGGGTGGAAGTTGAGATTTATTAGCCCCCAAGCTTGCCAGTGTTATTTGGCTCACTCCCCTGCTGCCGTTTTCCATCTTCTGTACCGAAAGTGAAGTCCAGCTTTTGCTCATATCATGCTTTCTGTTAACGTCATGATGCTTCTCCTAGAGTCTGTAAACCAAATTAAAAACTTCTCTTTCGTCAGCTGCTTTTAGTCAGGTGCTTTGTCACAGCATGTGAGACTAATAAGAATTGAAAAGAAAATTTTTGTTGGTTTATTTTTGCTTGTTTGCTTCTTTTTTTATGGTGCCATAGATTGAACCCAGGACTAGGCAGTTGCTCTATTACCTACCTATAGCCCTATCCCTGAAAGAAAGGCGGATCTCTAGTCATTATATTGTATTTAACTGTCTTCATCATAGCATGCTTACCTGTAGTGATCACACTGCTTTTTCTTTATCTTCTAGGCATGGTTTCCTGGATTTCCTTTGGAAACAATGATTATGGTGTTAGTTCTTGACCAGGTCTGTTCACTGAGTGCCCCTAAATGTACACACACACACACACACACACACACACACACACACACACACACACCCCTCCTAGGCCCACACTATAGATAAAGGAAAATAAGCCAGTGTCAGCACAACAAGCAGGTCAAGGCCCAGAACCTTGTCACTGGGCAGAATTATTGCCGTCAATAGTGGTTTAAATCATTTCTGTGCTTGTCAGACCTAAGACACAAAGGGCATCTTTCTCTCCTCCTTACATAGAAGATAGCCTATTTCTAACTGTGATACCAAGATGTCCAGTCTTCATGTCAGCCTGGATGCAGACTAGAAGCAGGGGCATGCTACCAGTCCTTATTTAACTTTATCCTTTGCCTAGATCATACATAACCTATCCCTGAATCCAGGCATCATAGTTTGGCAGAGAACATTTTTAGTCTATGTGATTTGCACTGGTTTCTTTTTCTTTTCCAATTTATCAGTGAGCATGGACTAGGCTTTGCTAGTTATAGCATCAAATCTCTGTGTCACAGTACTTGGCTCAGGAATGGCAGATACCCTAATGAGGTAGGGGTGGGACATCAGTTTTATAGACTAAAAGTCTTTTTGACTATATGAACTTCGAAAGGTTACTTAACCTCACTGCACCTCACTTTCCGTAAATGTAAAAGGGGGGATAATGATAGTTCTTATGCTATAGATTTTTACAAGTATTAAATTAAATATATATATACAGCTCTTTAGTGAAGTTACTGTGGTAGTTTGAATGTATGTCCCATATAGACTCAGGTGCTTTATTAAAGCTTATAACTTGAGTTTCTAGCAGCCTGGCTAGAGGAGGTGTCACTGGGGTGGATCCTGGGGTTCAGTCCTAAGGTGTGTTGAGGGTGGATCTGATTTCTAGCCCAAAGATATGCAGAGAGGTTTGAGGGACCTACTTGTTGCCAGTTAGTGTTTTTTTTGCTTTTGGTTTGCTGGCTATTTTGTTGTTTCTGTATGCTTGCTTGTATGGAAACAGCTTATTCAATCACTGATAGAACTTTCCTGGATCCGAAAGTTTGAAATCAATCCTTTCCTCCCCTAAAGTATGGTTGGATATTCATCCCACTAACATGGACTTGTCTACTATAGTTACTTATATCTAACTATTGCTACTGTTATTATTGATCATGCTGGCCTACTATGAGCTTAAGATAGTCAATTTGATTCATTGTATGATAGGGTACATTATTAATTCTGAAAGTTTCATCATATTTTTTGTGTTCTCCTCTCCTTTACAGAGTATTTAGAAGAATCAAGCTCTGGGTGCTCAGTCTGCTATAGTTTGATGACTAAGTCATGGAAAAATATGGGCCTATAATAAGCAATATCATAAAATGAAGATTTTTTTGGAATAAATGGACCTGAGATAATTAGCTTTTTGAATTTCAAAAATTGAAAGCATGACGGGCTGGAGAGATGGCTTAGCAGTTAAGTGCTTGCCTGTGAAGCCTAAGGACCCCGGTTTGAGGCTTGGTTCCCCAGGTCCCACGTTAGCCAGATGCACAAGGGGGTGCACGCGTCTGGAGTTCGTTTGCAGAGGCTGGAAGCCCTGGCGCGCCCATTCTCTCTCTCTCTCTATCTGTCTTTCTGTCTGTGTCTGTCGCTCTCAAATAAATAAATAAATAAATAAATAATTAAAAAAAATTGCATTTATTAAAAAAATTGAAAGCATGATAAATTATACTTCCTTACTTTTGGTAAGTAGATAAAACACACTGGCTCAGAAACTTTAATAATTTTGTGTTCTAACTCAAAGCACTATTATATTTGTATTTTAAAAGGAAATTGTAGCAGAGAATAACCTGCCCAAGGTCACCCAGCTGAGGAGCAGCAGATCAGTGAGTCACAGGCAGGTTTTACAGTTTCAGAATCCTTGCTAGAAGTTCTGCTTAACATATTTCTCTCCACCCCTCTAAGAAACTTCAGTATGACAGGCACATAAAGAACCACACATGTACATTCAATGGAACACAGCAACTGAGATTCAATCTGGATATGTGAGATTGAACAGAATGGACTTGGCGATTCCAATAAATTTACCTGGATAAACTCTGAGCTCAGGAGAAGCTGAGACATTAAATTTTAAGACTGTTGGTAGAAAAATATTCTCAATTTCAGAAGAAAGTCACAGGTGTGGATGACCATGCACTATGCAGTTGTGCCTTTAATTCAGTATGATTATGGTGTTAGTTCTTGACCTTGTTTGTCAGTGATCTTGCTTGTTTGCTTCTTCTTTTATGTCTGGATCAAATGTGTCCTGCTGCTCATTTCTATGAGTGGCTCGTAGTGGTGTAGGCTAATGGAGTCCAAGAGGGACCAGAGTGGGTACTCTTGGGATGCTGGAGACCAAATCATGAATCACTGATTTAGCACCCAGTTTCTGGCCTTGTAACCCAAAATAGGCAATATCCAGATTCACACAGTTTGAAAAATTGTATTCTCTTATGAAGGTGCTGAAAGAGAAGCCATAGCTGGAGCCAGACTGGATGAATTAATCTCTATTTATGTAGTAAGAGTTCATTGTTAAATCATAGTATTCTTTTATAACTTTTTTTTATTTTTTATTTTATTTATTTGAGAGCGACAGACACAGAGAGAAAGACAGATAGAGGGAGAGAGAGAGAATGGGCGCGCCAGGGCTTCCAGCCTCTGCAAACGAACTCCAGACGCGTGCACCCCCTTGTGCATCTGGCTAAGGTGGGACCTGGGGAACCGAGCCTCAAACCGGGGTCCTTAGGCTTCACAGGCAAGCGCTTAACCGCTGAGCCATCTCTCCAGCCGTTTTATAACATTTTTTAAAAAGTTATTTATTTATTTGCAAGCAGAAAGAGTGAGATAGAAGAGAGACAGACAAAGAGAGAATGGACACACAAGAGCCTCTAGCCACTGCAAATGAACTCTGGATGTATGTGCCCCTTGTGCATCTGGTTTATGTGGGTCCTGGGGAATTGAACATGGGTCCTTTGGCTTCACAGACAAATTCCTTAATCACTAATCCATAATAGTATGCTTAATGGCCACATTATAGTATGCTTAATGAATTGATAAAAATGATGACTGATATATAAATATATAAATAGCCCTGCCTATTATGTACTCTTGTGAAAGTTTAATGTTGTTCAAATTTTTATTTTATTGGGCTGCTCTTCATGGTGATGCTTAAAAAAAACTCATTATTTTATAATACTAAATTGTCCATCATTATGTAAGTATTCTCCCAATAAACACACATATGGATTTCGGACATAGTAGCCAGGATTAAAGCAAGCCCTTGTTAAAATTTTTGATTCTGTGTTGTCTTTTGTCCCTGAATTGGAGTGCACATAAAGGCAAAAGGAAGGGCTAATTTAAGTGAACTTTTAACAGATGTGAAGTCTTCTTGAATAAATAAATTACATTCTAGGTAAGGCAGCAGGATATAGTGGCGTGGTCCTATAATCCTAGCACTCCAAAGGCTGAGGCAAGAGGTCTTGAGCTGTAGACTAGCCTAGGCCACATAACATGACTAACACACACTATATTATTATACTGTCATATCATACAATACATTATATATATGTGTGTATGTGTATAATATGTTAGACTTTTTGGAAGAGTCTTGTGTAGCCCAGGCTGGCCCTAAAATTGCTAGGTAGCTGAAGATGGCCTTAAAGTCCTGATCTTCCTGCCTTTTCCTCCTGAGTGCTGAGACTACAGATGTGCATCACTATACTTGGCTTAACCAATAGTTACAAACTTGTACACTGAACAAATTGTGTGTTTGTTTAGTTGATCACTATAATATCCTCTAAACAGGACCCCATGGGACTGGTGACCAGCATGTTAGAAGAGGGCTCACTAAATTATGTGGTGGCTGCATGGAAGCTGGGCCTCACAGAATATTGACAACTTTGCACTTATGTAGCACTAATTGGCTTCAAGTATGTCATTGGTGAGACCTTCATTTTAGCAATTGCCAGATGTGTCATTCTTCAGAAAATATTCTGTGAAACTCTCTTCCTTAATGCCAAATGGACATGAGAAAGCTTTCAGTCATCTGGAGCTTGTAAATTGTTCTGAAATATTTGGAATTTTATTAGAGGCTTGATTTCATCATAGAGCAAAGTCTATCTTGGACAAATAAAAGTCAAATCAATCAGAAATGATTGGAACCAGTAATTAGAATTTCCTTAGAGAGATGAAAGTGTATGATGTAAATCCATTGCCTTGCAAGAAAGTGCTTTCTAACAACTTATCATACGCAAGCTCAGATACTGACACAGATGGGAAGTTTTATTTTGTTTTGGGCTACAAGTCCATCGTTCCTTGTTTTAAACTTAGTTTTCTGGAACCTTCACTTGGCTGAGTCAGGCTGATGGATTTCACCATAATTGTATTATGGAGCATGAAGTTAGAAATGAAACCCTCTGCAAACTGGTTATTTTATTTCAATATGCAGTTTAAAGAACTTGATCAATAATAGTCTTCCACTTTGCCAGTTTGGAACCTTGCCATAATATTTTGTTGATTTTGTAACTTAGTTATTTAGTTAATTTTTAAATTTTTTATTAGTTATAGACATACTCGATATGTAAACAGTACCTGTTGCTACCATCCTTATCCTCATGCCCCCCCGCCTGGCAAAGGGAGCCTCCTTATTAGGAATGCCTCCTCTTCCACAAAATTCCCTGAGCCATGTTGGATTTGTTTAAGTCTACTTCAGTGATGAGCTCTTAGAAACCTCTGGATCTCTACTTTGCTAAGTGTTAAGTGTCCTCAGAGTCTGACTCCTTCACTCTTGTGCTGATATCAGGTTTACTGAGAAAGGACCATTCTTACTCATTTCCCCAACTCCTCTGTAGTTTCAGCTGGGGCTGGGGGTGAAGTGTGCTGGATCATTTATCTCCTTAGATCCCACTCCCATCTGAAAAAGAGAAGTAGAATCTTCAACGGAGAGTGAAGTGAGCACTGGTTAAATGGGATAACCATTATTAATTTAGAGAGAAGTTAAAGGGTGTAGACCCTCTTATAGCCCAAGATTAGTGGGAGCTTGATATTAGAGAGTAAACTCATTATCTGGATATGATTCTGGACTTGTTTCCCCATTACAGATACATTTTCCTTTCCACTGAATGGATCTGTTAGCCAATCCAAGTGCAGTTGGTTATCCACCATGGCTGTGTGCCACTATTGCACCTGTGTGAGTATCATGTCATGTTGTTTGCTCCTGAGTAGCTTAGATTTTGAGTTGATCAAATAGATGTTGGCCAGTTTGCCCTGGTAGCTTGTATAGCATCATTTAGCACTAGATGGGCTCACTGTCTGGGGACTGGCTCTCTTCTGGATTCCAGCCAGGTCTCTCCATGGTCCATGTTGACAGTGTATGATGTCTTCAGTAGTAGGGTCCTAACCATTAACCTATGGTGGGTTAATCAAGTGCTCTGACAGAAGACTGTCTTATTTGTTTTGAGAGACCTTGTAGGTCTCTTTGATCAACAGCTCATTGTGGATGTTAACCACATCCTGGTACAGGAATTAAAGGCAGGTGCTAAGGGGGAAAAACACAGAAACAAAGAGAAGCAGGATAAATTTAAGGTTAGGCTTCACCTTACCCTCTCTGGGGCCCTTTGATTCAGGTACTCCCCCTAAAATCCTGCTGAGGGTTCATTCTTTTACTCTAACTTCCAGGATATAGGATTCTATGGTACCAGTTAAATATGGGTTCAGTTTTGTGTCCCTGCCACCCTTCCCCTAAGCCCTACCTTCCCTATTGTTCAAGCCTGGAGATGCTGTTCAGGTATGTCAGCAACTTGGGCTGATCTAGGTTAGGAACTGTTGATGAGTGAGATCATGTGATGATTGACTTTCTGTGAATGTGTAAGTTTGCTTAGCATGATCTATTCCAAGTTTGACCATTTTTCTACAAATTTCATTGTGTCATTGCTTTCTTACTGCTGAGTAGAATTCCATATGTGAAATACCACATCTTGGTTATCCATTCATGCAATGATGGGCACCTGGGTTGATTCCAGTCCTTAGCTATAATGAATTGAGCAGCTATAAGCATGGCTGAGCAAATATCTCTGAACCGAAGTGTGGAGCTTTAGGGTAAATGCTCAGTAAAGGAATAACAGTAGCTCTATATTCATCCTTTTCAGGAGTGTCCATATTGTTTTCCATAGTGGTTGTACCAGCTTACATTCCTACCAACAGGGAATGAGTGTTCCTATCTCTCCACATCGTTGACAATATTTGTTTTTGTTTGATTTTTTAATGTTTGCTATCCTTACTGGGGTAAGGTAGAATCTCGTTGTTTTAATTTGCATTTCCCAGATGGTTAGGGATATTGAACCTTTTCTTAACTGTGTGTTTGCCATTTGTATTTCTTCCCCTGAGAACTCTCTATTCAGTTTTGTGACCCACTTTGTGAGTGGGTTGTTTGTGATTTTTTTATTGTTTAGATTTTTAAGTTCATTGTAGATTCTAGAAGTTAGGCCTCTGTCAGTTGTATAGTCAGCAAAGATTTTCTCCCATTCTATGGTTAGTCGATTGGCTCTGCTTATGATATGTTTGCCCATGAAAAAACTTTTTAGTTTCATGAGATCCCCAGGGTTGAGTGATTGTTTAAGTTCCTGAGCTACTGGGGTTTTGTTAAGGTAGTTTTTTTCCATTCCTGTATCATGGAAATTTCTCCCTATTTTTATTTCCAGTAGTAGCAGAGTTTCTGGTCTTATATTGAGGTCTTTGATCCACTTGAACTTGATTTTTGTGCATGGCAAGATGTGTGGGTCTAGTTTCATTTTTCTGCATATGGTTATCCAGTTTGTCTAGCACCATTTGTTGAAGATGCTGTCTTTTCTCCAGTCTACTTATTAGGACCTTTGTCAAAGATCAAGTAGCTGTAGTTACTTGACCTAATGCTGGATCCTCAGTTCTGTTCCATTGGTCTATATTCCTGTTTTAATGCCAGTCCCGTGCTGGTTTTGTTACTATGGCTTTGTAACATAGCTTTAGATAAGGTAGGGTGATGTCTCCAGAGGTGTTTCTTTTGCTAAGGATGTGCTTGGATATCTGAGGCCTGTTTCCATTCCATGTGAATTTTGAGATCCCTTTTTCTCTCTCTTTGAAGAATAATGCTGGGATTTTTATTGGTATTGCATTAAATCTGTATATTGATTTTGGTAGGATTGCCATTTTCACAATGTTAATTCTGCTTCTCCAGAAGCATGGGAGGTCTTTTCATCTTCTCAAGTCCTCCTAAATTTCTTTCCTGAGTGTTTTTATGTTTTCATTATATAAGTCTTTCACATCCTTGGTTAGTGTTATTCCACAGTATTTTATTTTTTTGTTGTTGCTATAGAAAATGGGAAAATGTCACTAATTTCTTTCTCTGTATCTTTGTACTTTGCATTTAGAAAGGCTACTGATTTTTGTGTATGGATTTTGTATCCTGCTACTTTGCTGAAGGAATTAATCACCTTTAAGGGTTTTGAAAAGGAGGGTCTCAGATAACTTATGTACAGAATCATGTCATCTGCAAATAGGGATTACTTAACCTCTTCCTTTCTAACTTGTACCCTTTTATTTCCTTCTCCTGTCTTACTGCTTGTGGTAGGACTTCTAATGCTATGTTGAAGAGCAGAGGTGAGAGTGCGCACCCCTGCCTTGTTCCTGATCTCAATGGGAGTTCCTTCAGTCTCTCTCCATTAAGTATTATTTGGGATTTAGGTGCTTTATATGTTGAGATATAAACTGTCCATGCCTATTCTCTCCAATGTTTTTTTTTTAACTTTTTGAGGAAGGGTCTCACTGTATCACAGGCTGACCTGGAATTCACTATGTAGTCTCAGGGTGGCCTTGAATTTACAGTGATCCTCCTACCTCTGCCTCCCAAGTGCTGGGATTAAAGGCGTGCACCACCACACCCGGTTCTCCAATGTTTGATCATGAAGTGATGTACTTTGTCAAAGGTCTTTTCTGCATCTATCGAAATGATCATGTGGTTTTTTTGTTTAAGTTTTGATATGTGGTGTACTACATTAAAAGATTTCTGTATGTTGAACTGCCCCTGCATTCTTGGGATGAAGCCTACTTGATCAAGGTAGATAATGCTTTTGATGTGTTGTTGGATTCTGTTTGTGAGGATTTTGTTCAGGATCTTTGGTTTTTTTTTAATTTATTTTATTTTATTTATTTATTTGAGAGTGACAGACAGAGAGAGAAAGAGGGAGGGAGAGAGAGAGAGAGAGAGAGAGAGAGAGAGAGAGAGAGAGAGAGAGAGGGAGAGAGAATGAGAATGCCAGGGCCTCCAGCCACTGCAAACGAACTCCAGATGCGTGCACCCCCTTGTGCATCTGGCTAACATGGGTCCTGGGGAATCGAGCCTCGAACCGGGGTCCTTAGGCTTCTCAGGCAAGCGCTTAACCGCTAAGCTATCTCTCCAGCCCAGGATCTTTGTATCTAAGTTCATCAGGGAAATAGACCTGTTGTTTTCTTTTCTTGTGACATCTCTGCCTGGCTTTGGTATTAGGGCAATACTAGCTTCATAGAAGGAGTTGGGAACCTTTTCCTGTTCTCTGATTGTGTGGCACATTTTGAGAAAGATTGGTTTGAGTTCTTCAATGAAGGTTTGATAGAATTCAGTTGACAAATCATCTGGTCTTGGACTCTAATTTTGGGGGAGGTTTTTGATTGTGTTTTCAATCTTGATGGATATGATAGACTTGGTTAGGAGATTAATCTGGTCTGAGTTTAGCTTTGGTAGGTGGTATGTGTACAGGAAGTCATCCATTTCCTCCATATTATCCAGTTTTGTAGAGGTTTTTTAAATAAGTCCTTATGATTCTCCCAATTTCATTTATGTTTGCTGTGATCTTTCCTATTTCATTTCTAATTTTGTTAATTGGAAGCATCTCTTTTTTTCACTTGATCAAATTGGCCAGGGGTTTGCCAGTCTTGTTTATTTTTTCAAAGAACCAGTTCTTTTTTCATCAATTTTCTTAGTTTCCAATTCACTTTTGCTCTGACCTTAAGCATTTTTCTCCATCTGGAGCTTTTTGGGTTGGATTCTTTTTGCTTTTCCAGTGCCTTTAAGTGGATGGTTAAGTTATTGATTTGGGATCTCTCTGTCTTTATTATGAAGACATTTAGTGCTATGAATTTTCCCCTGAGGACTGCTTTCATATTGTCCCATATGTTTTAGTACAATGTGTTCTCATCTTCATTCAATTTTAAAAATTTTGCAGTTTTATTTTTTATTACATCTGCTACCCATTTATTGTTTAAAAGTGTGTAGTTCAATCTTCAGGAGCTGACAGAGTTCCTGACACATCTCTTGTTGTTAATTTTTAGATTTACAGAATTTTAGTCTGATGTCATACAGGAAATTATGTTGATTTTCTTAAATATATGAAGGCAGATTTTATGGCCCAGTACATGATCTATTTGGAGAAGGTTCCATGGGCTGCTGAGATGAATGTCGATTCTGTAGATTTCAGGTAGAATGTTCTGTAGATGTCCATTAGTTCTAGTTGATCTATGGTGTGACTGAGCTTTCATACTTCCCTGTTGATTTTCTGTTTGGATGGCCTATCTATTGCTGATAGTGGAGTATTGAAGTCCCTGACTATGATGTTGTTGGTGTTTACTTCTGTTTTGTTGTCAAGTAGGTTTTGTTTTATGAATTGTGTTGCACCTGCATTTGGTGCATAAAGATTGATGATTATGATGTCCTCTTGTTGGATCATTCCTTGATGAGTAAGAAGTGGCCTTCTTTGTCTTTTTGGATTTGTTTTGGTTCGAAGTCTATTTTATCCAATATTAATATAGCAACAGCTGCTTATTCCTTACTTCTTTTCACTTGGAATTTCATTTTCCATGCTTTCAACCTGAGGAAGGACCTGTCTTTATTGGTGAGGTAGGTTTCTTGAAGACTGCAGATTGAGTTGTCCATTTTTCTAATTTACCCTGTTATCTTGTGTCTCTTGATGGGTGAAATAAGGCCATTAATTTGAGGGTAATAACTGCGAGGTTTAATTTAATCCCTGCAACATTGTAGTACTTTATGGGCTTGGTGTTTTCTTTGACTTTGTAGTTTTTGAGCCTTCTCTGGGTTTAGTTATTGTGTCTGCTTCTTATAGGCTCTTGAGTTTCGTTGTTTGACTCTTCTGTGTGGCAAATTCCCTGCAGTACTCCCTGTAAGCTTGGCTTTGTGTTCATATATTAGTAGAGCTGACTTTTATTGTGGAAGGTTTCCTTTCACCATCTATGATGAGGGATACTTTTGCTGGGTACAGTAGTTTGGGTTGGAAGCCATAGGTGGTTAAACTTTGCAGTGTTCCATTCCAGGCTCTTCTGGCTTTCAGGGTTTCCATTGAGAAATCTCAGGTAATTCTAATGGGGTTACATATATACGTAGTATGTTATTTCTCTCTTGCTGCTTTTATGACTTTCTCTTTGTTTTCATTGTTTAGAATATTAATGATAATATATCTTTGGGTGTTTCTCCTATGGTCCAGTGTGTTTGGAGTTCTGTTAGCATCTTGTATGTTGAGGGGACTCTCTTTTGACATGGTGGGAAAGTTTTATTTGATAATTTTGTTGAATAAGTCCTCCATGCATTTGGTCTGAGTTTCTTCAACTTCTGATATATGCATGATCTGAATGTTGGGACATTTATGGCTATTCCACAGTTTCCTCATGTTCTGTTCACAAAATGTTTTGAACTCATTCAAGTTTTTGGACTTGTGAAGTGTTCTATCTTATCTTCCAGTTCTGAGGTTCTGTCCTCCACCTGACAGGCTCTGTTCTTGATGGCTTCCAGAGTGATTTTGACTTGTTCAATTTGGTTTGTATTTTCTATTGCCTTTTTCTGTATAGCATACACCCCTCTATTGAGTTCCCTTGTTACCTCATTTCCTGATTTTCTTAATGCTTCTTGGAATTCATTCTTGCATTTATTTATGTCTTCATCGAGCTTAGCCAGCTGATTTATTTTCTTTCTTCCTTCCTTCCTTTCTTTCTCCCTTCCTTCCTTCCTTCCTTCCTTCCTTCCTTCCTTCCTTCCTTCCTTCCTTCCTTTCTTTCTTTCTTTTCTTCTCCTTCTCCTTCTCCTTCTCCTTCTCCTTCTCCTTCTCCTTCTCCTTCTCCTTCTCCTTCTCCTTCTCCTTCTCCTTCTCCTTCTCCTTCTCCTTCTCCTTCTCCTTCTTTTTTGGCTCTTCTTCGGCTAACTTAATTGTCTCTGGAAGACCCTCTGTTTTTCTTTCTTTCCCATTAGGTCCAACTTAGCAAGGACAGTGGTCACACAATTGTTGGTCTTTTGTTGATTTTCTGCAAGTTCTGCCAATTGCTTGCCAGGGTCACATAGCTTATGCCTTCATTTTGGGTTTTGTCCTGTTTTTTTTTTTTTTCTATGTTTTGATTAGAGCCTTCCATTGTGGGACTAGGCAAACTTGTTGGGGTTACTTCCATTTGCTGTTTCATGTTGTTCCTTTTGCATTGTGGTCTGCCCATCACAGTGTGGGAACCTTATTTAATTCAGGGGGAAGCTGTAGTTTACCAATGAAGTGTCTTTAGTGATTGTTCCCTTGTAGGTTCGACTAGATTAGGCTTTTGATGGCAAGGGGACCCATCTGCTCAAGTGGGAGGAGTCCCAGAGACCCTGATAGGGACCTGGAGACCTGGTGGCAGAGTGGGGAGAGGAGCCTGGAGATCTCACAGTCTTGGAGGCAGGTTGCTGGGTGGGAGGATAGGATGGGGCTGATCCATAGGTGGGTGGCAGAGTAAGGGTATAGTGCAGCACATGGGAATTGGACTACACAGGCCCAGTGTAGACCCTGTGATGGGGGGACCCAATGGTGCAAAGGCTGTGATGCGGACCTGATGGCGTGGACCCTGTGAGGTGGGCCAAATGGCAGGACCCTGTGATGCAGACCCTGGGACTCAGACCAGATGATGTGAACCCAGTTGCTGATTTTTTAAAATATTTTTTAAAATTTATTTATTTATTTATTTATTTGAGAGCGACAGACACAGAGAGAAAGATAGAGGGAGAGAGAGAGAATGGGCGCGCCAGGGCCTCCAGCCTCTGCAAATGAACTCCAGACGCCTGCGCCCCCTTGTGCATCTGGCTAACGTGGGACCTGGGGAACCGAGCCTCGAACCGGGGTCCTTAGGCTTCACAGGCAAGCGCTTAACCGCTAAGCCATCTCTCCAGCCCTGTTGTTGATTTTTTAAAAAGAATTCTCAATGCTCTGGTTTTCATCTTTGTTTACTTTATTTATTCTTTAGTGAACATTAAATTTTACATTGATTACAAATAAGACATGTCTCAAAATCTCTAAAAATATTTAAATTAATTTTTATGGTGCCATTGTCCAAAACCCTTAAAGACTTTAAAATTTATCATTTTAAAAAATGTGTAATTGCTTTAGTATGATAGATTTGTGATTCTTTGTTTTTCAAGGTAGGGTCTCACTCTGGCCCAGACTGACCTGGAATTCACTATGGAGTTTCAGGGTAGCCTTGAACTCACAGTGATCCTCCTACCTCTGCCTCCCAAGTGCTGGGATTAAAGGCTTGCGCCACCATGCCTGGCTAGATTTGTGATTCTTTCCCTGAGTATGTAATATCCTATACCAATGGAACTCCTGAGACCAAAACCTAAAAATAGAATGGACATTATTATTTTCTCTCTGTTTTTTAAAAATTTTAAAACATAAGTTATTTTGATAAGTGAGCATTAGTTTCTTTCTCACTGCAGAATGTGGAATAACCAAAGGAAATCCCTCCTAGAATTTACAATTTATAGTATACTGTTAATAGAAGAAATATAAGGAATGACATAGCTAACTTTTATTGTTGATTGAGCAGGGCAAATGTGGAAACTGTATTCAAGGTAAGAGGTTAAAAGTTTACATATCCACAAGAGAGATATAACAAGGATATTGCTGGGATTTAAGATTGTTTTTTGTTCTTTCTCTTTAACATCTCTGTTTAAGCAGATGCTTCCATTGTAGTTAATTTTTTAAAGTGCCAAGAATTATAAAACAGCATTGAATTTATTCAATTTAGTTGGAAAGAGGACGAGATTAGAAAGGACTTTCCAGTCATAAGAATAGATGAATTCATTTTTTAATGAAAAAAAAAAAAAAAGAAAAAGGGATTTCAACAACCATTTGTTTCTACTTCCTCATGAGACGTTCAGCTTAGATGTGTTGTTCAACTTAACACTATTTAGTACAGACCCAAGGTCTTGACTCCTATCTTTGGAACATTTCACTTTCTCTACTCCAGTTTCCACCTTCCTCCTGTGCAAGACAATGGGCTGGACAGCTTTTATTTGGGAATGATTCCCTTTTTGGTTAGTGTTTACATAATTCAATTCCCACTATACAAACAAGGGCAGTCCTGATTGGTCAATATTTGACTTTTGACAAGTGACTTCTGAAAATTCCATCATAGTGACCTGTTCCTTTTCTAATCTTTCAATCATGGCCTTTTGTGCACAATCCACTCTGACAACAATAAATACATGTTGTAAAGTTGGTTGGAGGTCTTTCTTTAGTATTTATTTTAGAACATGTTTCTACTTATTGTTTGTTACCCTGGCAGGGGCTCTGTGGAATCTCTTGGATTGAAAATCACACCTCAGAACAGTTGTTGTAGAAGGCTTAAAGTCCTGGAGGCCTGAGGGAAGTGGGTTTATAGCAGTAGGGTTCAAACCCTAGCCAAAGTGTAATCTTGTGATGGAATGGTAGGACCCTAGAAGAAACAAACTTGACAAATAGTTTAAAAATGTAGGGACCAGAGGAACTTGACAATAACTTCATTGGTAAAGTGCTTGCCTTGCAAGTTTAAAGATCTGATTTGGATTCCCAGTTCCCATGTAAAAATGTGGGGCATAGTAACATGGGCTGATAATCTCAGTCCTTGGTGGTGGTTTGGATGGTGAGGGGGATAGTAGGCCCCCTAATGTTTGCTGCCAGCTAGTCTAGCCTAACTGGTGAACTGTAGGCCAATGGAAGACTGTCTTAAAAATAAAAGAGTATAATTCTTAAGTTTATACATGCAGGCTGGAGGAGTACATGTACATCCATACACAAATTTGTACCCACATGCACGCGCATGTGCACACACACACACGCACACACACACACAATGCAGTGACTAACTTAAAGAAGCAGACAGATGGCAACAAGTGCCCCATAAAGGGAAGCAAACAGGACAACCAAGATCAAACATTTGTTATAAAAATCCTACCAGGAAAATCCTTCCTTGGCTCCCTGTTCCCAAAAATCATTGGTATATTTGAAATTTTTTACATTTTTTATTTGTCTAGATTTACTGACATAAAAGCAACATCATTCCTTTAACATGGTACCTACAGCACCAGCCAGTCAATCTAAGGACTGAGGGTTTTAAACTCTTCTTACATTATTCCAAGTTCTTGAGCTAGTATGGGTATTTGGTTTGTGAGTTCTAATGATAGCATTTGGGTAATGAAAATAGAGTTTATAAGGCTTCACATTCCTGTACCAAGGGATAAAAGCAATGAGCTAGGCACTGCTCTTTTAGATTGGGCCAGAGAGGTATATACGAGTAGGAGCATGCACTCTTGACTGGGGAAAACTTTGAGAAGGATGGACACCGTGATAGTTAATCTTCATTATCAACTTGATGGAATTTAGAATCATTATGAAATATACTTCTGGATATGTCTATGAAGATTGTTGCATGGATGGACCTGGAAAGTATTATACTAAGTGAGGTAACCCAGGCCCAGAAAGCCAAGCGCCACATGTTCTCTCTCATATGGGGATCCTAGCTACAGGTGACTGGGCTTCTGCGTGAGAATGAAAATACTTAGTAGCAGAGGCCAGTAAGTTGAAAAGGAGACATAAAGGGTGGAGAAAGGAAGGGAGGAGGATACTTAATAGGTTGATATTGTATATATGTAATTACAATGATTGTAATGGGGAGATAATATGATTGAGAATGGAATTTCAAACGGGAAAGTGTGGGGGTGGGGAGGGAGGGAATTACCATGGGATATATTTTATAATCATGGAAAATGTTAATAAAATTTAAAAAAAAAAAAAAAAGATTGTTGCAGTCAGGTTCGCATTGCTGGCAGAAAACACCTGACCAAGAGGAGCTTGTGGGGAAAAAAGGTTTATTTTAGCTTATAGACTCAAAGGGAAGCTCCACAATGGCAGGGGAAAACATGAGCAGAGGGTGGACATTATCTCCTGGCCAACATCAGATGGACAACAGCAACAGTAGAGTGTGCCAAACACTGGCAATGGAACACTGGCTATAATGCTCTAATGTCTATACGTCCACCCCCAACAATACACTGCCTCCAGGAGGTATTAATTCCAAAATCTCCATCAGTTGAAAACCTAGCATTCAGAACACCTAAGTTTATTGGGGATACCTGAATCAAAGCACCACAAAGATATTTCCAGAAAGCTTTAACTGAGGAGGGAAAACCCACCCTGAGTGTGGCCAGTACCAGCTCATTGGCTTGGGTCATGGACTGAAAAGGAAAAAATGAACTTAGCACCAGCTTTCATCTGTCTCTATTTTCTGACTGAGCACAAAGTGAGCAGCTATCTCATGCTCCTGCTATCATGCTTTTCTTAACATCATTGGACCCACAGACCATAATTTGAGCCAAAACGAAGCTTCCCTTCCTTAACTTACCTTTATCAGGAATGCTGTCACAACAAAAAATAACTAATATAGAAAATTGGCTTGGAGGAGTGGGACAATGATGTGATAAGCCTAACCATATGGTTCTTAGCATTTGAAATTAGTTTATGATAAGAATGTGGTAGTCTGCATCTGTGTGCTAGAAAGCCCTAGAATAAAGGACACAGAGTATGAAAGACTATAATACAAAGGGAAATGCAGACAGTGGAGGCCCAAGATTTCAAAGGAGAATAAGGACTCTATTAGGAATTGCATTAGAGGCAGTTTGTGTTTTATTCTAGTAAAGAATTCTATCTGTGCCCTGAGAACCTGAGTGCAACTGAATTCAAAAGTAATTGACTGGGGTTGGCCTTAATGGTTCATGCCTATAATCCCAGGAGGCTGAGGTAGGAAAATTGTTGTGGGTTTGAGGCCAGCCTGCATTACAAGCGAGTTCCTGGTCAATGTGAGTTAGAGTGAGATCATTGCATAAGTAAATAAATAAATTAATTACAGTAAAACTCAATTGAATCCAAAACAAAAAACAATGGGCTAATTTTTTGGCAGAGAAAATTTTAAGACAGGATAACATTCAGGATATAGAATGGCTTCTGCTCACTGTTTTTACTCAGATCTACACAAAGAAAACAGGAAGTTGTGAAAATATAAAGTTTGAAAAGGGTAAGAGTATGAGTAAGTTTGCTGATAAGGTGGTACAGAAAAAGTATGTGCAGTTATTAAGGAGGTTAGAGTCACTAAAGAGAAACCTCATGCTATTCACTAGGATAACAGTAAAGGTGCCCTGAGGGTAAGACTCCACCCACTGAAGGCTCTATCATGAAAAAATTCATTTAGAAGGAGGGAGTCTGCATTGAGACTGCCATGGAAGGAGTTTCCCTCTCAAAACCAATAGCCTAAAGAAGTATTTCCCCCGAGTTAGCATATAGAGACCTTTGTAAATGTGGCTTAAGGTGAAAAATTACGTCTCAAGTTGGCAGCAGAACTTGGTAGCATTATCCATTTGGTTTTGGATGCGCAGACATGGAAGATGCAAGAGTGAGGGGGGTCAGTAATGTGTGGTGAGCTCATTTTACTATAAATAAGCCCTGGCAGACCTTATATGAGTGAAGATAGGAAGATGAGGCACAGTTGTAGTGGAGATCCTGAATTGTTACAGATGCCAGGATGGTGGGGCATATGCTTAGGAAAGCTTCAGGCACCAAGCTTCAGACAGCCTGAGAACTACATTTGCTGTCAGCAGAAGAGCTGGAGGATTTGAACTGCTTGAAATCACTGCACACCAGATGATTCCATCATAAGCATCAAGTCCTGGAAACAGGCCTATAGGATTTGGTATTTTCTTTACGGTGTTTCAGTTTTGCTTTGGCAAGATCTCCATTCTTTCTTTTTAGAATTAGAGTGTCTACTCAGTTGACATTGCACATTGGAAGTATGTGTTTGGACTGTTAAAGACTATGGAGACTTTTAAAGTCAGAATGAATGTATTTTGCATGATGACATGACCATGAGCCTATAGAGGCCAGGGGACTATTATAATCTACAATTGATGTGTTTGGGTTTTAAATTGACAAGGGGAAGACTTATGGTGGCTAACTTTGTCAACTTGATGTGATTTAGAATCATCATATAAACACTACTTTAAGTGTGTTCATAAGGGTGTTTCCAAAAATGGTTAACTGAGAAGGGAAGACTCACTGAATGTGGCCAGGACAAGCCCACAGGCTAGGATTCCAGGTTGAATAAAAAGGTGAAAATGAGCTGAACACAATTCCTACATCTCTGTGTGTGTGTTCTGACTATGGACAAAGGATAAGCAGTATCTCATGCTCCTTCAGCCATGCCTTTCTAGTCATAGCAAGTAGAAAACAACATCAGGAGAATGAGCTGGATTCTATTGAGGGGAGGTGATTATAATACCTTTAGCCCACCACAAGAACCATACCTCATCCAGGAAGGATTCATCTTCCAAGTTGTCCTTAGCTGGGGACCAAGCATTGAGGTTATGGGGAATAACCTTCAAACATCACATTCCATTTCTGGTCCCCATAAACTCACAACAATTCATGATGTAAAATTGAATTTATTCAGTCTTATTTTAAAATTACCCATAGCTTATATCAATTCTAGCACTGTTAAAACACTCCCATAGTTCAAGGATTCTTAGCTGTTAGACTATAAAAACACATGTCATAGAGTAAACATTTATCCTACAAAAGATGGCATTTCAAGGAAATATTGAACCAGTGAAAGATCTAAAACTAACCAGGCACACATCAAATCCTGTAGCTCCATGTCTGACATCTAGATTCAGTGACAAAGTTCCTGGGGCTCCAACTCTGCCCCTCCACCTGAGCTACCCATAGGCTTGGGATAAATGCCATCCAATGCCAGTAGCATTCCTTGGCAGCAATCCCATGGTCCTGGCATCTCCACAATTCTGAAGTTGCCCCTTCAACCCACAGTTCATCCTCATAACTTCATTAGTTTCCCACATAGTGACTTCAATAACCTTGCCTCATATTATCCAGTAGCCATTTCCAAAAGAACATGTTGCAAATTTAATAAGCGTTTCTTTCCTGTATTTGATATATATCCATAGTACTAGGTAGGCTATCGAATTTGTTAATCCATAGGGGAATAAAGCTGACTTTAAGCAACAGGAAAACTTCTCAGCATTTAGACAATCTACTTTTAAAAAGCCAGCATTCTTCCTGCTGTCCTAATGCAGAACAGCTTGCTGTATCTCAATGGTGGTAATTTCCCAAACAATTGCATCTAAATTGGGCTGCTTTCCCCTCCCCAAAACTTTCATTTCTTTCTGTGACATATCCTTCTGCTCACATCAGCTCATTTCTTTTATAATTCAACCCTTCTTAACTTCTCATGACACAGACAGAATGCAGCAAGCCTTACACTCACACTAACTGCTTCTAGCTCAATCCAAAAAACCCAATTTCTTCCATTCATAAGCCAAGTCTCACAGTCCACCGTTTTTACTATATTCAGATCTTTCAACTCTAACCAGAATTGTCCGTCAAACTGCATAGAGCACTGCTAGACGTCTCTTAGGCAGAGTTTTCAAAACCTTCCATATTCCTCCCACAAATCAGTTCCAAAAGGTTAAAATCCACCTAGTTAGGTTTTTGGCAGAAACTACCCCACTCCACTGTTACCACTTTTCTGTTGTAGCTATCTTCTCATTGCTGGGTCAAAACATTTGCCCAAAAGCAGCTAGGAGGAGAAAACTTTTTTTTTTTTTTTTTTTTTTTTAAATTTTGACTTATAGTCTCAATGGGAAGCTTCATGATGACAGGAGAAAGCATGGCATGATTAGAGGCTGAACATCAAATCGACCACAGCAGGTGAAAAACAGCAGTAGGAGAATGAGCTGGATATGAAAAAGGGAAGCTGACTATAATACCTTTAGCCCATCCACCAACAACACAACTACTCCAGCAAGGATTCACCTCCCAAGTTATCATTATCTGGAGACCAAGCATTCAGAAAATATGAGTTTATGGGGGACATCTGATTTAAAGCACCATGAGAGGCAAGAGCTTATTGTGACTCAAGGGCACATTTTTTTGGAAACCCCTAAGAAGTAGGAGAGATTCAGGATGAGACAATTGTATTTATTTATTTATTTGATAGAGACAGACAGAAAGAGAAAGGAGGGAGGGAGGGAGGGAGGGAGGGAAGGAGAGAGGTAGTGAGTATGGGCACGCCAGGGCCTCCAGCCACTGCAAACCAATTCCAGATGCATAGGCCCCCTTATGCATCTGGCTTATGTGGGTCCTGGGGAATCAAGCCTCAAACTGGTATCCTTAGGCTTCACAGGCAAGTGCTTAACCACTAAGCAATCTCTGCAGCCATAGGATGAGACTATTTCAAGAATGGCCAGTTAGTGTGTGCTGGTTGACAAGTGATGTCCTGGGGTTCCCACTCCTGTGGCATTAGACTCATAGGATGAATTAATGGATATGTTTTAAAGAGTGAGTTAAACTACAGACAGTGTAGACCAAGCCTGAGGATAAGTGTGTGGCTAAAGCCCAAACTCTGGGTCTCCAAGACCTCTCTGATCAAAAGATGGAACTTCCTGGAGTTGAAAGACTCAGTTAGAGTTGCCTCATCATCCCTGGGTCTCCTTGGACCTATCTGATCTGTGGAAAGGGCCAGACTATTGGTCTTAGCCCCTTTGTTCCCTTTGATTTTCACCCCATGCTTTGACTATTGAACAGCCAGTGGGCAATCTTACCAGCCATTAGTTTTAGACTTAACTTCAGTGTAACATTTCAGCAAAGCTTAGACAAATACAAGAGGATTTTTCAAATAAATTTTGACTTTGTTATGACATCTTACTAAAACATAAAATCTTTGATTTTCAAGCAAATTCTTATAAATGTTAATAAGAGCACATCATTATCATAAGAGAGCCTTATTGGTTTAAACAGAGGATTAGATTTTCATTTTATATTAGTGTATTAGACTTTAACCTTAGAAAATGTATTGACTTTTAATCATCATAGATATAACATTTAAGTTTGTTCCTTTACAAACCTTCTTAATATCTACTTTAGCCTTTTGCTTCTATCTAGTTCCACTTGGGACAATCCTTTGATTTTAGGACAAAATACTTTGCTGTATAAAATTCCTTTCTCCCCAAAGCATTTTCCTTTTCTTTAATCTTTAAAATATTTTTGTATCCCTAATTTTTATATAATTTTATAAATTGAATGTTTTTTATGCCTTTTTTCAAGCTTTGAGAGTTTAGAAAACTACTTATTTATGTCACAGTGAATTGGGAAAGACAGGAGAAAAATAAACATGCTCATGTTAGTAGGTAGAGAGCTAGAATCAAGACACATTGCTATGGTGGGGAGACTTGATGGCGTTTTAAGGAATACAAGACCTTTCCATTGTAAGGTATAACGAGCAAATTTAACTCAATTCTTTAGAAGACATCCTGATAGTAAGTCTGAAGGAACAGAAGGGCCTTATCTAAGTTTATATAGGTGATTGGTGGAGAAAATTTCTAATAGGGCATCCCTCCCCAAGGAAAAAGGGTCCAAGGTGGATAAGAGACTTGAGGTGTGACTTTCAAAAAGGGTCATCTCACCTTTTCGAAAGAAACTCCTGATGATTCCACAAGGGACTAGATGTGAGACTTTCAAAAGAGAGGTGCCACCTTTTGGCACTGGGACCACTATGAAAAGGCACAAACACTGAAACTGGAAAAGGGCAGAATGAATATGATGTCCTGGGGAAGGTCTCAGATGAATGAAGTCAGCTTTAGGAGGGTCTGCTAGAAGAGAAGGGAATGGAACTACAAGATATGAAGAATTTTCTATATTAACATGCACAAAGCCAATCAGTGATTGTTGCTGCTTGCTGCAAACTGGTAAGAAGGGTTGAGGTGTATGTCAGTTTATATTGATTATCAACTTGACAGAACCTAGAATCACATAGGAACCAAGTCTCTGGGTATGCCTGTGAGGGATCATTTAAATTAGGCCAACCTCTGGGCTTATGTACTTACTATCAGGATGTCTTCTAAAGAACTGAGGTAAATTTGCTCCTTATACCTTACAAAAGAAATGTCTTGTGTTTCTTAAAATGCCATCAAATCTCTCCCCACGATAGCATAACTGAGGTGGGAAAACCCATAGGCTGGGATCTTGGAAGGGATTAAAAGGAGAAAGCTGGCTGAGCACTAACATCTATCACACTCCACTTTCTGACTAAAGACACAATGTGACAAGCTGCTTCATACTTTTGCTGCATTATCCTGTCTGCCATAATTTTCACAGAAAAATAGGATTGGATTTTTTTTTTTTTAGAGAGGAAATGACATATACAAAGCTACCAAGGCATTATTATTTTATCATGGGAACATTTGAGTTTGTTTAAATATAGATTCAAGTTTGGGCAGGTTGGAGGTGCAGATCCAAAAAGTGGTAGCCTTTTGGGTCTGAAAGAGTGGCTTGGAATTATGGTTGGTGGGCACTGGTAGAAAATTTAGGAAAATGACTGAATAGACTTAAATATTGAAAATATTACATTGGTTATTGGTTATTGGTTATTGGTAGTGAAAGGGGTGAGGGGTGATCTCTGAGGTACTTGGAATCCTGTTTAAATTTTTCTAGTATTTATAGAGAGAAAATGTCAGGCTAAAGGGCATAAAGAAAGCAGAAAAGTTAGTTGCCCTCCAGAATTAAATGGTAAGACCCCTTTGCTGAAGACCCCACATGTTTGGGCTGCAAGTCACTGAGAAATCAAGCTGGACTTGAGCTGGCAACCTCCTCACTGTTAACTAGCTGTCAGTATGCTGGAAATACATATACAGTCTGTCAGGGGATAAAATTAGTCAATAGTGTTAACCGGCAATGGACCCTGCAGGCTTTACAGCTGGCCAGCCAGGCCAAATATATCAGCTCATGCAATGATGGTTTATTATGGGGGAAACCAACTGCTTTCTGATTGGACTTGAGGCCCACTCCATGAGAGGGAATTCCTGCTTGTTATTGAAAAACCTATGGCTAGGGAGGTCATAAGCCCCAGGGGGAAAACTACTATTGCTCTCTTGTTAAATATATATGTCCATCAAAGTGCCCTCCAAATATATGCATATATTAATGCTACCCTCACTTTTGGTTGGAGAGGCTTCTCTTTTCAGATGGTTGTGACCACTGGGGTGGCTCAAAATTCACCAAAGTGCTGAGAAGTGACAGTAAAGATTTGATCACTAAGTGAGACATCTCTGTTACATCTTCCAAGTCTCAGGGACCATTGAAGAAGAGGTGATGGAAAGAATATAAGATCCAAAGGAAGGTGAGGAGTTCATACAGTACTGTCTTCCAGACATAAAGTGGCCTTGATACTTATGACCTCACAGTGGCTGATGCTACCTACACAAAACCTGCATAATAGGAGGGAAATAATGATTTCATCAAAATAGAAGAAAGACTAGGTGGGAAAAAGATGGCATTCAGTTGAGGGGGGAATTTGGGTGGAGGAAAAGGAAGTTTTCAATAAAACAAAGAAAGCAGGATGTTCAAGACATGATATGGTTGGAGGAAGAAAGCTTAGATGACTTGGAATTCATTCTTGGGAGACCAAATAGATGCTGGTATAACTAGCCAATAGAAAAAGTGAGAAGGAAATAGGGCTGAGAGTTGGGAATGGAAGAAAAGAGAAAAGCTGATCATGAGTGAGGAAATTTTATTCCTCCCAAAATTAATGGATCTATAATGCTGGCTATTATCTTTCAAGACACAAAAAAACAAACTTGAATTATAGTTATCCAGGCCTGGGGAATAGTTTATATATATGTGTAAAGTAGAGGGACATCCTACTGTGGTAAGAATCCAGAAATTCAGCTTGCCAGTTTGCTTTTTGTAGTAATAAGCTCCTATCAAATATTCATCCCATTTGACACTAAACTACACACAGGAGAGAGGGTTGCTGCTATGTCAGTGCTTGTCATGAAAGTGATTCTTTATGAAAATGTGTTGAATGAGTCACTGAATGGGTAGTTAAGTTTGTCTTGGAAGCTGTGCTTTAGTTGAAGACCTCACAGAACACCTACCCTGGAGGGTATTGTCAGGAAAACTCTTGCCTCTTACCCAGCTACTTGTCAAGAGCAGTTAGCAACAATGCTTGTCAGTTTCCTTTCATAAGTCTATTTTGATTATCTTTCCATCTTTCTAATTACATTACTTAAACTGAATATTTCTAAGTGTGTATGATATTTTGAGTTCCTAATTAATTTGGACATTGCTAAGATTTGAAAACACATAGAACATATTTTAAAATTTATTTTTATCTTTGTGTATTTTTAACTGTGTATGATGAGTGTGTGTGTTCACATGTGTAAGTGTGGGTATGTGCATGCCAAGGCATGCATGTGTTGGTTTTACTGTCTCCTTCATTTGAGGTAGGGTCTCTTGTTCTTTACTGCTGCCTAAGACCTGGTTAGCTGGCCCAGGAGCTTCCAGAGATTCTCCTGATTGAAACTCTCATCTCCCTGTAGGAGTGCTAGGATTACAGACCTGTACACTCACTTATGGCTTTTGCAGATTTTAGGGATTCAAGCTCAGGTCCTTATGCTTATACAGCAAATTCTTTATCCATTGAACCCACTCATAGAATATTTAAGATATACCCAAACAAAAAGTTCCCCAAAAAATAAACTTGTGCCGGTGTGGTGGGACATGCTTTTAATCCCAGCACTTGGGAGTCAGAGGTAGGATAATTGACATGAGCTCGAGGCCACCCTGAGACTACATAGTTAATTCCAGGACAGCCTGAGCTAGAGTGAAACCCTACCTCAAAAACCAAAAACCAAAAACCAAAAACAAAAAAAACCCAAAGAGCCCCCCAAAATAAATAAATAAACTTGTACTTTGAATATTATTTGTCTCAAGTAGTGCTTTAAGTTGGATTGGCCTTAAATTTGTGTTTACAACATTTATATGGGAAAATTCTTAGTTATATATCTGAAATTGAATAATAAAGTACTCCAAAATTACAAACTCATTATAAATCCTATGACTGAATTATCTTTAGGTAGCCCAGTAAGCCAGTAAATCCTATGGAAAATAAAAACTAATAGATGAATTATTTGTGAACAATAATGTATACTAACTTATTGTACAGGCATACCAACATACCAGTGCTTAATTTGACAATTAAATTTAATTAGCTGATTATGTAGTGGCTAAGTGCTGATGCATTTTATTTGAAATTATTAAAGACATGCTCATTGTTGTAATTGATATTTATGAATAGAAAGTGAAACTTAGTTAAATGTCTATGGAAAATCATGTGAATGATTTGTGCCTGAATGGTATGTTACTTATTTTTAATATTTAAAGCATTTTAATCAACAATATATGTGCATTTAATGGTACAGATATTTCAATATAGGCATATAGGTAGTGAGTAATAATAAGATCAGTGTGGTAGGTATATTCAACCTCAAATGTCATTTATTTGTACTGAGAATGAATAGTTTAGCATTAAGGGTGTAAGGAGGTATAGAGGAGAAAAATGAAGATCAAGGCAGGAGAAACAAGCCATAGTTGGGTTATGCAGGCCCTTGTTTGCCATATGAGGCAGTGTAAGCTACATTGTGCCAAAAGGGATTTGAAAGGATTTGCTTGTAATTGAAAAAACTGTAGACTGGATTTTGAAACAAGGAATGTTTTGATCTTGAGGAGAACCGTCTGTGTATACAGGGTTTGTAGTGCAATCTGGAGCATAGCAGATTGGAGAGTGAATACAGCCTAATGTGATAGAGACTTGGGTTGTTGCTAAGAAATTATTTGATGGAACATTTCAAGTAAATGTGTCCAACACAGAATTAGTATGGAATTAAGGTTTACTGTAATAATAAGTTAGCTATGTGTGATAGTTTGTATTAATTTATTTTCCTGTGTTAATTTTGGTTGCTTTTCTTACTGAAGTAGAGTGGAGGATATAACCTGAAGTAAAAGTGTTCAGAGTTTATGGCCTGCTACACAAGAAGGTAAAAATAATCTCTTTTAACAATGCTGGTTTTGTTTTCTGAGATTATTGTGCATATATTTGCCATGTTTACTATTGTGATCTCGCTACTATTCTTCCCATACGCAACTCATATATTTTCCCTCTTTTTCCAACTTCTGCACTATACCTTAATCTTCTTCTCTAGAACTATCAACTTCTATGGCCTTAACCTCCTTTAGAATCTGTGGAACCTAACAGCATCCCAACTTTCTTGTCCTAGATACTTATGCCAGCTCTATCTTTTTCAAAATTAATTCTAGTCCCCATCATGGATCACCCTATATCTCTCCCACTTGTAAGTAGCCAAAATCCTAGTCTCCATACCAGCCTTTCTAATTTATCCAAAAACAGTTACAGAAGTCAAAGGTACCGTTGTTGTTAATTTGATGCTATCACTTTAGCACAACATGAGCTCCTGGACAGAGGAACAACTTTAGAATGAAATAACCCAAGATATAAAAATCCCAATGCAGTTATATAAGAAAACACACAAAATCGAGAAACATAACACCTCCAAAAATTATGAATCTGGTAACAGCTTCCAGCAAGAATGAATTGGGTGAAATGTCAGACAGCAGACTCAAAAGAATGATTACAAGTATGTTCGAAGAAGAAACCAAAGGAATCAAAGAAAAAGCAAACTCAAGAAGGAATCTCAAAAGAATACAGGAAATCAATCAGCTGAACAAAACAAGGAAGCTGATATAAGATGCATAAGTAAGGAAATAGAAATACTGAAGAAAAACCAGTTTGATATACTGGAAATGAAAAACACAATAAGTCAAATTCAAAAGCTTGTTGAAATCCTCACCAATAGAATAGATCAAGGAGAGGAGAGAGTATCTAAGCTTGAAAACAAGGTAGAGGATTTCAAACATGCCAAAAAGAGAAAAAATTATTAAGAAGGTATGAGCAGGAATTCAAAACAATTGGGACTCTATGAAGAGGTAAAAGTCTAAGAATTTTGGGCATAGAAACATAGAAGAAGGAAAAGAAGGCATGATTAGTTCTGCTCTCTCCTTTGGTCAGAGAAGCTTCCTTTTACTGATGGTAGTGACTACTAGGGAAACAAAAACACATCAAAGTGGTGAGAATAATGATGTTTTGGTGTATAGCACTGAAGAAGACATGTCTATAATGACCTCTGAGGCTCAGGAAGCATTGAGGAAGAGGGGGGCAGAAAGAGTATAAGAGCCAGAGGATACGGAGGAGTGCTTTGGAATGCTGTCTTCTGGACAGGAAGTGGCCATTGTGTTCATGAGCTCATAGTGACTTTTGTTACCTGTATAAGATCTGCACAATATTAGGCCCATCATAATTCTGTCATGAATGATGGCTGTCGCAGTTACCTTCATGTTGCTGGCACAAAACACCTGACCAAAAGAAGCTTGTGGGAGAAAAGGGTTTATTATGACTTACAGACTCAAGGGGAAGGTCCATGATGGCAGGGGAAAATGAGGCATGGACAGAGGCTGGGCATCACCTCCTGGCCAACATAAGGCAGTCAATAGCAGAAGAGTGTGTTGAACACTGATACGGGGGAGCTGGTTATAACACTCATAAGCCAATAGCATACCTCCTCTAAAAAGGCTACCATTCCCAAATTGCCATCAACTGGCGACCTAGCATTCAGAACATATACAGCTAATTCAAACCACCACAGTTCAGGAATCCCACCCCCCACCACCAACAATGAAAAAGAAAAAGAGAGCAAAGTAGAAGAGAGACTAGTTAAAAAGAGGGTGTATTAGTCAGGGTTCTCTAAGTGGTTCTAGAGAAACAGAATTGTAAGGATGGATTTCTCTAATGGGCTTAGTGCTATCTGGGGTTGGTTCTCCAATTTCAGTGCTACCAAAGGCCCTACTGGTGATAAGGAGAGTGCCTGTACTGGAAATAAAGAGGGCACTAATAATCCATGGTGTGAACTTTTTAAAGAACTCCATGAGATAGATGTATTTGGTGACCCTGACTCATGTCTTGTGAGGAGCAAGGAATTTAGTGACTCTGTATTTAAAACATTTGAATATTTGTGGAAAAGTAAGACCAATGATGAGGCTGGTTGGTTGCTTTTAGCATCTTTAGACAAACTACTGAAGGAACAGCAGAAGCTCAAAAAGGAAAATTCCAAGCTTAAGACCCACATACATGATCTCAAGGTTTCTAAAGGTGCTCTGGAGGAGAGTCTCCTCTCTAGCCAGAACAGGGCTCAAATTGCAGAAAACCAAACCCAAGCTCTCATTATGAGATTAGCTAACTTGCAACGTAAGCTTAAATCCCAGCCTCACCAACTATCAGAAGTTAAAGTGAGGGCACTGATTGGAAAAGAGTGGGATCCTGTGACTTGGGATGGTGATGTGTGGGAAGACCCTGAAGAACCTGGGGACATTGAAGTGTTAGATTCTGAAGAAGATGTTTTGGATGAAAATATGACCTGCCCTCCCTTAGCACCAGTTGTATCCCCACCCCACTTCTGGTACCAAAATCTGTATTAGTCAGGGTTCTCTAGAGGAATAGAATTACTAGAATGAATTATTTTATAAAGGGAATTTATTGGATTAGCTTACAGTAGTCCAATAGCAGTTGCAGGCCTGAGAATCACCGAACCTGGTAGCTGCTCAGTCCACGTGGCCAGATGCCTCAGCAGTCCCGACCGGCACTGCAGATGGTACCGGAAAACCTGGAGGCCTCCTGAGGAGCCAGAAAGCCTGGAGGCTTCCTGAGGAGCCGCTGGGTTTCGATCCACGTGTGTCTTCAGTTGATGTTGGTCTTTAGTCCGCACTGGTCTTCAATCCATGCTAGAAGGTAGGGAGCAGCTCCGGAAGCCAAGTGGAAGGAAGGAAGGAAAAAAGGGAACTCTTCTACCCAGAGCTTCCTTATATCAAGTCCCTCTCTGAGTGGGACCGCCCACTCTGGGGGAAGGGCTCACCCTGGGAGAAAGACCTCCTCCTTTAGAGTTGATCCTTCCTAGAAGCAGCCTGTGGATTACTAAACAGATCAAGTTGACAACACCTTAACTATCACAGAGGGGATTCAGTGGAAGGAGATTAGGGGAGGGTGACAAAATAATGTGTTGAGAGGAGCTATGATCAAAATACACTATGTACATAAAAATTGTACCATCCTATTAGGTAACCCCCTCCCTTCCTTTCTGTTCCCTTTATATTTCTTTTATAGTTTACTGGCCTTTGCTACTGAGTTCAGTTCAATGGAGGAAAGAGAAATCACCAGTGAAGATACTCAACAGTGGATACTGCAAGTGTTATATTTAGCCAGCCAGGCCAAATGAGCCAACAGATGCAATAGTGGCACATCTTTCATGGTGGAAACCAGCTGCCCTCTTATTGGACTGGAGGCCCACTCCATGGCAGGGAATACATCCCTGATACTGAAAACTTAAAACAGGGGTAGACATGAGCCCTAGGGGTGAAATGTCTGCTACTGTCTGGCTAAATGTATATACTATGCTTATCAAACTGCCCAGTAAGCACTTCTCTTAATGTTCATACCCTTATATTAGTGATACTCTCACTTTTGATAGAGAATCTTCTCTTTTCAGATGGCAGTGACCTTGGGATGACTCAGAAGGCAACATGGTGTTGGAAAGAAGTGACTGGAGGGCTCAGGGTCTAATACGGAAGAGGTGGTGGAAAGAATGTAAGAGCCAAAGGAAGGGTAGGACTCCTTACAACGTTCTCCCCCCAGACACAAAATAGCCTGGATATCCATGACCTCACAGTGCCCTACACTACCTACGCAAGACCATCATAAGAGAAGGAAAAGATCATGACATCAAAATAAAAGAGACGGATTGAGATAGGGAGGGGATATGATGGAGAATGGAGTTTCAAAGGGGAAAATGGGGTGGGAGGGAGGGTATTACTATGGGGTATTTTTTATAATCATGGAAGTTGTTAATAAAAATTTGAAAAAAAATTGTCCACATTAAAAAAAAAGAAACTAATAAAGGGAGAAACATACTTAAATTATAAAAGGAGTTAATTCAGTACAGAATATTCTTTTTTTTTAATTTTTATTTATTTATTTGAGAGCAACAGACACAGAGAGAAAGACAGGTAGAGGGAGAGAGAGAGAATGGGCGCGCCAGGGCTTCCAGACGCGTGCGCCCCCTTGTGCATCTGGCTAACGTGGGACCTGGGGAACCGAGCCTCGAACAGGGGTCCTTAGGCTTCACAGGCAAGCGCTTAACCGCTAAGCCATCTCTCCAGCCCAATACAGAATATTCTTAAAAGAAATAGGGAATAAGAACTTCCTACACCTAAACTGCTTTACCACTCTGCAGCTTTGTTACCTAGTAAAATATGTTATTTTCAGATTTTATTTTTCAAGTTTTAAAAATATTTTTATTTTTAGTTATTTATTTGAGAGAGAGAGAGAGAGAATGGACATGCCAGGGCCTCCAGCCACTACAAACAAACTCCAGATGTGTGTGCCTCCTTGTGCATCTGGCTTACATGGGTCCTGAGGAGTCAAACATGGGTCCTTTGGCTTTGCAGGCAAACACTGTAACCACTAAGCCATTGCTCTAGCCCTATTCTCAGATTTTTAAGGCTGACTGTGAGCTAGGTTTAAGCTCATCATAGTTATATTTTGTCCTAGGACCAACTACTATGTGCATGGCACAAACAGGAAGCCAGGGCCAACAGAAAGCCGAGTCAGACGGAGTCTGACTGTTCAGCAGTTAATGACAAGGCAGCCGGATTGTCTGCTGTATAACTGAACTAAACTCTTAATAGGGAGACAGATCCCAAGGCAAATAACCCTGTTCATTGGCACTATTAGAGGCTGTGGCTCTACACAGGAATAGGGAATTAAAGCCTTCAGGAAGGAATCTGTGGTGTTACTGGCATATAAAAGACAGCTTACCATTTTGCTGTCTTTTTGATAATGGATTTTCTTCCTCAGGCATTTTATTATCTTTTTATAGAAAAAGTAACAAGCCATTCAAAAATCCATGATTTATTAAAAATTGGAATCTTGCTAGTACATTTGAGTGGTTGTCAGGAAGTTAGCATTTTTAGCATTATCTGGGTATAAGTATTTATTGCTTTCAATATGTTTTTAAAGACTAAACACTTTTTTATTGGGAACATTAATACATGAACATTTGATTGCATTTCTGACACATTGCCTTTTCCCCCTGCCCCTGGACCCATTCCACTGAGCACCTTTCTCTTTCCAAGCAGTCATTCTTTGTTTCTTACCCTCCTCTGTTCTCTAATATGAAAATGTTGATGGGCTCACATTGCAGTCAGGTTCACATTGCTGGTAGAAGTCCCCCAACCAAGAGCAGCTTGTGGGAAAAAGAGGTTTATGTTGGCTTATAGGCTGGAGGGGAAGCTCCATGATGACAAGGAAAATGATGACATGGGCAGAAAGTGGACATCACCCCCTGGCCAACATAATGTGGACCATAGCAACAGGAGAGTGTGCCAAACACTGGCATGAGGAAACACCCATAAGCCCACCCCCAACAATACACTGCCTCCAGGAGGCTTTAATTTCCAATTGCCATCACCTGGGGAACCTAAGTTTATGGGGGACGCTGAATCAAACCACCACAACTTAGAACTGTGCAGGTCTTGTGGGGTAAGGACAACCACAGTGAGGTCATGAATGTACAGTCAGTTTATGTCCTAAGGACAGTGAACCAAAGTACTTCTTCCTACCCATGGCTTTTACATTCTTTCTCCCATGACCTTTGGAATCTCTTTCAAAATGTTCTCTGAGCCTTTCGGGTTGTAATAGAGATGCTTTATTTAGTGTTGTGCTCTCAACGGTCTCTTATTTTCTGCTAGGATGAGTTTTGAGTTTCCTCAGTGTCTTCTCTAAGGAGAAGATTCTCAGGCCAGCAGTTAGAGAAGCACTCATTGTTTCTGTAGTAAATAAGTCATCTCTATCACCCTCAGCAGGACTCAGGGAACTTAGCTTTTTAAGAGAAAAATGATAAAACTAATGTTTTTTGACAAAATAAGAGAGATGATCTTAAATTAATTATTGCCACAGGATAAAAAGTATCAAAATATTTATTAGACTTTTTGAACAGATATAATTTAACATAATCAAGATGTTTATTGTCATAAAATAGCCTGAGATTTATTTTTTCACTTAAATATTCAGTGTGATTAGGACTTGTAGTACACATGACTGCAGTTGGCAATCTCATTCATTCTAAAGCTATCTGAATAATGGAATAGTTCATCCCAGTTTTTGCCTAACTGTCAAAGCATTTATATTATCTAGAAGGAATTGTGTTGTCCTGTAGAACCAAGAATATTTTTAATTGAATCCTGTGGTGGCTATGTTTTCAGGATGATCTTTGGTCTTCAGAATTCTTTCCAGAAACCTGGAAAGGATTGTTTATTAGAGTTTTTTTTTTTTTCCCCCAGACAATTAAGCATTCTCCTATTCCTTCCCAGCAATAAAGAACACCTGGTACACCAAGCTGACTTTACTTCCATATTTCAAATATGAGCTCTGATCTTTGAGAAAAATAAAGATTCAGGGCTGGAGAGATGACTCAGGCTTTGACCTGCAAAGTATAAGGACCTGAGTTTGATTCCCTAGTACTGACATTAAGTCAGATGCACAAGGTGGCACATGTGTTTGAAATTTGTTTGCATTGGTAGGAGGCCGTAGTGCACCATTCTCTCTCTTTTTCTGCCTTTTTCTATCAAATAAATAAAAAGATAAATAAATAAAATATTTTAAAAAGATTCAGTATTTGTGATCAGGTAGAATCCACTTAGTTTTAGTAACATCTTTCTTTGAAGTAGTCTTACTTGATTTTTTTCTCCTTTTCTGCTTCTTTTCTTGAGAAATTTGATAGGAAAGAGGTTTGAAACAAGTGGTTTTGTCAGAGCTCTTGTTATTCTATAGTGCTCTGCTGCTCTCACAATGCTCTTTTACCCTGGCATTTCATAAATTACCAAATAAGTCTCCCATTAGAAAGTTATCAAATCATTTCCTAGCTGAAAGAATAACTGACAGATTTATCCTTCCAGTAACCTCCTACCCTTGTCCCAACCCTCTACCTATTAATTTTGTCATATTTAGTCATGAATAAACAATAGTTTGTGATGGCTCTTGGGAACTATGAGATGCTCACAAATGGAATTTAAATTTCTATAAGCAGTCATCTCTGTCAGATTTTGGGATCCTCGCCATGTATACTTAGCATTATTCAATCACCAGTCAAAGTCATATCTCTAGAAAAGAATGTGTCTTGTCACATAAATTCAGTCTCTGAAGGCAGGCCAGCATAAGCCAAGCAGATACAACTCATTGGGTCTTAATCATTAAAAAAAACCCCACAAAACCAACAATAACAACAAAAAACTATAAGGAACATTTGCTAAGCAAGTTGTAGCACAATGGTTCATTACAACTACTAACTAATGTGGGAAAATGTTTGGCTATGAAAAGATAAAACATATGAGAGGCAGGTACTGAATGGGACCCCTCAATGGGAAATTTAAGTCATGCATTAGACCTCACAGAAAGCTTGGACTTTTTTTTTTCTTTTTTCTTTTTTTGGTTTTTCGAGGTAGGGTCTCACTCTAGTCCAGGCTGACCTGGAATTCACTATGAAGTCTCAGGGTGGCCTCGAGCTTATGGTGATCCTCCTACCTCTGCCTCCCGAGTGCTGGGATTAAAGACATGTGCCACCACACCCAGCAAAGCTTGGACATTTTATGCCTGTGGATCAAATTTAATATGACAGTTACAGTATCTTTGAACAGATCAAGTTTGATTTCTAATGACAGAATACTTTTGAGTGGCTAGTGAAAACTTACCAGCACTGTGAGAAAGGTTGAGCCAAAAGATAGAGGTTACAGTTTAAGTCATCTGCCTTCCTAAAATGTCCATCCTTCCAATTAGAGAAAGGTAAAAGTCATTTCTGCAGCATCATGGGCCCCAATAGGAGTGGCACTGTGGTACCAGTTCTTTGGATACAGTACATTGTCTCAAGGCAAAGGGATCATGCAATTACTAGGAATGAAGTGTAGGTTATAATTATTAGTCATCGTTGATCTAGGCTAAATTCCAACAATGAACTAGTGGTGAAAATCCCTGGGTTGTATTACTAATCTTCACATGGCTTCTTCCCTTTTGTTTTTCTTCTCATTACATTATTAATTGTGCATCAATGGGGTGTAGTTTAAACTCCCATAGTGGAATAACAATGTTTAAACAATGTATAGCTTTAAAAGTTCCTCATAGAATAGGGAGGAGGCTTATAGTTAATAGATGTTGTCACTGAACTTTAATAACTTATTTTGTTAATTATTTTATTTATTTGTTTGTTTGAGGGGGAGAAAGAGGCAGATAGAGAGAAAGAGAGAGCATGAGTGCACCAGGACTTCTAGCCACTGAAAATGAACTCCAGCCACATGCATCACCCTGTGCATCTATGGCTTTATGTGTGTACTGGGGAATCAAACCTGAGTCTTTTGGCTTTGCTGACAAGCACCTTAACTGCTAAGCCATCTCTCCAGCCTGATAACTTTTTAAATTTTCTCAGATTTTTTTTCCTGATATTTAAATATTTATTTATTTGCAAGCAGAAATACACACACACACACACACACACACACACACACACACAGAAAGAAAGATTGAGAGAGAGAGAAAAAGAGAGAGAGAGAGAGAGAGAGAGAGAATGAACACACTTGGGCCTCTATCTATTGCAAATGAACTCTAGATGCATGTGCCACTTTGTGCATCTGGCTTTACATGAGTACTGGGGAACTGAACTCTGGTGTTTAGGTTTTGCAGGCAAGTGCCTTAACTGCTGAGCCCTCTCTCCAGTTCTCATGCCTCTTTTTATGTTAAATCTGTCACTTCATTTTAATAGGGCTTTTATAAATTGCTTCAGCAGTGATCTCATCTTTTATGGTTGAATATTGTTAAATTGGACTCCATAATACTTTTGAGCCTTAAGGTTGTCCTATTAAAAAGTGTCAGCTTTTTGGGGCTGGAGAGATGGCTTAGTGGTTAAGCGCTTGCCTGTGAAGCCTAAGGACCCCGGTTCGAGGCTCAGTTCCCCAGGTCCCACGTTAGCCAGATGCACAAGGGGGCGCACACGTCTGGAGTTGGTTTGCAGTGGCTGGAAGCCCTGGCGCGCCCATCCTCTCTCTCTCCCTCTATCTGTCTTTCTCCCTGTGCCTGTCACTCTCAAATAAATAAATTTAAAAAAAAGTGTCAGCTTTTCCATAAAGTATGCAGTTCATAAAACATATATTATCTGATGTGGCTTATATACAATATTAGTTTTTAAGTACTATATTTACAGAGCTTGAAAAATATTTGTTAATCATTATAATTATAAAAAACAAAAGATAAGAGGTATATTAAAATCAGCTCAAATCTAACTATCTAGAAGTAACAAGTGTTAACATTTTATTATATATCTTTTACTATCTTTCTATTCATGCACATATTGTAAATAGTCATAGTAATCCTACCTATATCCCAATTTTTCATGTTTCGCATTATTATCAATACATTTCCTTCCTACAACTAAGGATAATATTTGTGTAATGTGATATGCAGCATTCAATAATTTATTTACCTGGTCCTTAACTATTGATGATTTAAATTGTTACCAACTTTATATTGTTATAGACAGTTTTCTTATTAGTGTTACTGGAAATAATTCACTTTTAGAATAAATTTCTAGAAGCATAATTCCTAGATTACTAAGCATATATTAGGGCCTTTGACATCTGTTGCCAAATTGACCCAAAGAAAAAATACATAATAAATAATTTCCTTTATGTAGATCACTCAGATATATGCTCAAAATGACTCTTGGTCAGAATGCCACAGAGATACTTACAAATCCATGTTTATTGTTGCATTATTGACAAGAAATAGAACTAGCTTAGATGTCTATCAACAGATGAATAAATGAAGAAAGTATGTATGGCATATGCTTTGGTTACATTTGTGTTCATTTATGAAAACTAATTTATGAAAACATCATCTTCTTGATGAGCATAAGTAACCCTTCATACTTTCTTCTTTTTTAGTTTGATGTCTTCACTATTGAAAATGACATCATATGGTTGTTCTGATTTATGGTACATTAATGACTAGTGAGGTTCAAAAACTTTAAACATGTTATTGAAAACATTCAAACATATAGAACATATACCATAATCATAGTCCCCTTCCTTCATCCTCCGCTTTTGCCCTCTCCTATGTCCCCTCCACTGAGTCCCTTCTTTACAGATAGTCCTTCATATTTTTTTCACTAATTTATTTATGAAAGAGAGAGAAAGAGGCAGGTCGAGAAGGAGAGAGAGAATGGTGTACTAGGGCCTTCGGCCACTGTAACTGAACACCAGATGCGGGCACCACCTTGTGTATCTGCCTTACATGGGTCCTGGGGAATTAAATGTGGGCCCTTTAGCTTTGCAAGCAAGCACCTTAACTGCTAAGCCATTTCTTCAGTCTCCTCTTCTATTTTTATTGACAATTCTTATGTATGTACAAAACATACTTAGATCATAGTTGCCTCCCCTCTATCTGTCTCTTACCCAATCCCTACTCCTTCCTCTGCCCCTGTCCTCCTTCAAACTAGTCCCTATACTATTTTAAATCGATTACAAATTTTATTATATGACTCTGCTAGGTATTGGTCGTACTCTCCATCTGGTTATACTCATATCCTTTTCCTCCCATGGTGGAGTTATTGATGTTCCCTGTGATGGGGGAAGGGGCAATGCCGCAGAATACTCCTTCTGACTTTGTCTCTTAAAATCCTTCCACCCCATAATCTGTAATGTTCCTTCAGTGTTGGCAGGTATGTTATAAGACAACTTTAGTGGTAAGCTCTCTACAGTCTCTGAATTTATGCTTGAGGCATTTTGAGTGTCCCAAGACACTCTATCTCCCTGGAGCTGGTTGTCAGGCTAGCAGTGACAGAAGCATTCATGTTTTGATCTTCACTTCCTTTGTCTTGTTATATATTTACTCATATGCCTATAATTTTTATTATTTTTTAGTATTTAATATAGTTTATATTAACTTTATTCATAGAATTAAAAAATGTCTAGTAGATATATAATATCTTTTACTTTGTCATCGCCTTTTAATGTTTAGAATATGTTTGATAGTTTACATTTTATATTTATAGTCATGCACCATATTATAACAGTTCAGTAAATAGTGTATCATATATACAGGAAAACTGTTTTCACAAGATTACAATGAAGTCAAAAAATTTCTACCACCAAGTGTGTTTTTTTCTGCACCTTTTCTAGGATTAGATATATAAAGGCCATTGAGTTACAAGTGTACTTGTTAGAACACGCTGGAAGTCTATAGCAATGGGTCAGTATGGGTTAATAGTCTGGGAGCACGAGGTCACATCATACAGATTTGTGGAAGTATATTCTGCATAATGTCAGAATTAACTAATAGCATACTTCTTAACACATAGCTGTTATTAAGTGACATGTGACTGCATTTGGAAAACTTAAATATATCATTTATATAAAAGACTAAGTAGCAATTGTAGTTTCTTTGAATAATATGAAACAATTAACTTTCTACTCACATTCTAGTTTAGGAACAGCACTCTGTCAAAATAACTGAAGCCTGTATGAGTTCCTGTTATAACAAATTTCTTATTCTCTCCAGAGATAAGTGATTTCTTAAGGTTATCTTTGGGGGTTTTATTTATCTATAGGTTTTAAGTCATGTGTAGATAATTCCTAAATGATGTATTTAATTTTGCATATTTTCAGCTAAATATAACTGGAATCAAATTTAATGAATTCTTTTGTGAATTTAATTTAACATTCATTAAGAGAATTATCCATGTCAATGTATGAGTGCTATGCTATTCAATCTTTGGTTGTTTGTGTTATTTTTTGTTGTTAGAAAAAAGTGTTACCACAAACTTTCTTATACATATCTAATGGTACATATGTATACACACTTTCTTTTCTGCTCTACATTTTATTTTTAAATTATGTGTAGATGTGTATGGTGTGTGTGTGTGTGTGTGTGTGTGTGTGTGTGTGCATGCATGCATGTGCGTGTGTATGTCATGGAACATGTATGCAGGTTTGAGGACAACCTTGGGGTGTTTGTTCTCACCCTCCCCTGCTTGGGACAGGGTCTCCTTTGCTTTGATTTTGATGCTTTGCTTCATGTTCACCAGTTGAGTTGGCCTACGACTTTTGGATTATTTTAGCTCTATCTCCCATTGTGGTAGGTACATTTGGAGCATAGACATATGTACTGGTTTGTGTGCCTTTACGTGGATGCTGTTGAGTCGAACTTGGGACAGAAGGCTTGTGAACAAGCACCTGTAACTTATGAGCCATCTTCCAGCCCTTTATGCTTTATTTATTTATTTTTTTGAGACAATCTTGGAACATGGCCCAGGCTCTCCTTCTGTATGAGACCCTGGGTGCTGGGATAATAGAAATGACCCACACCATTCAGCTGATACTTTCTGCTTTAAAAAAGCCAAACTGAACCAGATGTGGTGGATCATGCGTGTAATTCTGTAACTTGGGAGGCTGAGATAGGATCAGAAGTTTGAGACTGACAGGTACATAAAACAAACAAACAAACCAACAAAATGCTGGGACTGGAGCTGGGGAGATGGCTTGGCAGGTAAGAACACTTATTTTGCAAACCTGAGGGCTTAAGAGAGCCCGAGTTTGATTCTTCAGCCCCTACATAAACAGCTAAGCACTGACTATATATGCCTGTCACCCCAGTCCAGTGTAGAGCAGAGACTCAAGAATTTCTGGGTCTTGTTGGTCAGGTAGTCTGGGTCAGGTGAGAGATTGATGCAAGGAAATATGAAGATGAGTGACAGAAGAAAACACCACCTGTGGCATCCTCTGCACCTATATACATGAGGCATGCATGTCTACCCAAACATGTGTATATATCATGACACACACACACACACACACACACACACACACACACACACACACGGCCCAGTAGTTTTTCAGAAGGCTTGCTTTATTTTGCATACTTATTCTGACAAGTTTCTTAAGCGTTCCTCTTTAGCATTATTGTCAAAACAAAACAAAACAGCTATGGCTATAAAATGCAATCTCACTGTGATTTCATTTTTTTCTTTTCTCTGATTAGTGATGAAGTAATGTTTTAGTCATATATTTATTAATCATTTGTGAATGACATCTTTATTGGTCATCTGAGAAGCATCTTCTCATCTGTTTTGTCACTTTTCTATTAGGCCGATGGATTTGTCTTTCTTTTTTGAATGAAAGTTATTTTTTTTTTAAATATACAGAGAAAAAGTGAGAGAATGGGCACACCAGGGCCTCCAGCCACTGCAAAAGAACTCCAGACACGTGTGCCCCTTTGTTCATCTGGCTAACATGGGTCCTAGAGAATTGAGCCTGGGTTCTTAATAGGCCACCTTAACCACTAAGCCATCCCTCCAGCCCTGAAAGTATTCTTTTTTAAAAATTTTAATTTTTTTTATTAGTTTTGTATTCAGCAAATCCAGGCAGTTTGGTACCATTATTAGGCTCATCCATGTCCTACTCCCTCCCTATTGGCCCCTCCTTGTTGAGGTATATGAGTAGTGCATTGTGGAGTTAGCCCACAGTTATTGGTATGATAAATGTCTCTGCATATCATGACCCAACATGTGGTTCAGACATTCTTTCAGCCCTCTCTTCCTCAAAATGTCTCTGAACCATGTTGGGTTCATTTTTGGTCTGCTTCAGTGCTAAGGTGTTGGGGGCCTCTGAAGCTCTGGCTCTCTGATTTGGTAGGAGTTGATTTTTCTCTGCGTTGGTCTCCTTCCCCCTTGTGCTGGTATCCGGTTCATCAGGAAAACAGCACCCTTGCTTGTTTCACCAGTTTTCCTTAGTTTCAGCCGGGGCCCTTTTGAGATATGATGGAGTGGCTCTCTCCTTAGGATCTGCATCTATCTGAAAAAGAGAAGCAGATTCTCCAGCGGAGAGTAAGTTAGCACCAGGACAAATGAGATAACCCTTACTTTTTTTAATAGAGAGTTTAATAGGTGTATGCCCTCTTGTAGCCCATAATTGATGGTAGCTTGATATTGGAGAGTGGGGTTATGTTTGGATATGGTTCTGACTTGTTTACAAGCTCCAGCTATGGGTCTTTTACTACTGAGGGGATAAGTTAGCCAAATCAAGAGCAATTGGTCCCCCACCATGGGTGTGTGCCACTATTGCACTTGTGTGGGCATCACAACAGGTTATTTGCTGGTAAGTAGGTTAGACCATGAGTTGCTTGGTAAGATATTGGTTATTTCCCCCAGCCGCCCATGTAGCACCTTCTGTCACTAGATGCACTGACTGTCTGGGGACTGTCTCTCTCCTGGCTTCCAGCCATGCTGTTCCATTTTATGTGTCAGCTGCATATGGAGTCTTCAGCAATAGGGTCTTACCACTAACCTTTGGTGGGTCATCAAGTACTCTGAAAGAAATCTGTCCTTCTTTTAGGAAACCTTGTAGGCTTCTCTGATCAAAAGCTCATTGTGGATGATAGCCCCATGTTGGTACTGGGAGTCACAGGTCAGTGCCCACTAAGAAAATGAGGAAGAATATAACTAATATACAAGAGTTAGGAGGAGAGAGAGAGAGGGAGAGAGAGAGAGAGGGAGAGGGAGAAGGAGGGAAGGAAGATGTAGAAGGTTTAGGTTAGATTGATCCTACCCTCTCCAGTGTCTTGTGGTTCAGGTGTTTCCTGTAAGGGCCTGGTGAAGGTTCAGCCATTTGGTCTGCCTTTTAGGAAGTAGAATTTTATGGTACCATTACCATTTGGGTCTAGATTAGTGTTTCCCACCCCTTTGATGCCCTCTCCTCCCTCCCCATCCATTCTAGTGTCTAGTTCATGAGATGCTTGCTGGGTATATAAGGCATCTTGAGTAGATTCAAGTTAGGTGCTGTAGATGAATGAGACTATGTGGTGCTTTTTTCTGTGATTGGGTAAGTTCACTGAGAATGATCTGTTCCAGGTTCAACCATTTTACCTCAAACTTCTTTGTGCCATTTTCTTACTGCTGTATAGAATTCCATTGAGTAGATATACCACATCTTAGTTATCCATTCTTCTAGTGATGGACATCTGGATTGATTCCAGCTGTTTGCTATTATGAATTGAGCTGCTACAAACATGGTTGAGCAAATCTCTCTGGCCTGTGGTTTGAAGGTTTTAGAGTAAATGCCCAGTAGGGGAATAACTGGGTCTGTTGGTATCTCTATAGTCAGCTTTTTCAGGAGTCTCCATATTGATTTCCAAAGTGGTTGTACCATCCTGCATTCCCACCAACAGTGGATGAGTGTTCCTACTTCTCCACATCCTTGCCAGCATTTATTTTTGTTTGATTTTTTGACATTTGCTATCCTTATTGGGGTAAGGTGGAATCTCATAGTTGTTTAATTTGCATTTCTCTGATTATTAGGGATGATGAACATTTTCTTAAGTGTGTGTTTGCCATTTGTATTTCTTCCTCTGTGAACTGCCTGTTCAGCTCTTTGCCCCATTTTGTGAGTGGGGTGTTTGACTTCTTACTGTTTAGATTTTTGAGTTCTTTGTAGATTCTAGAGATTAAGCCTCTATCAGTTGGATAACCCACAAATATTTTCTCCATTTCTGTGTATAATCGACTGGCTTTGGTTATTATATACTTGTCTGTAAATAAACTCTTCAGCTTCATGTGACCCTATTGGTTGAGTGACTATTTAAGATCGTGAGCTACTGGGGTGTTGTTCAGGAAGTCTTTTTCCATTCTTATATCATGGAAAGTACTTCCTAAATTTTCTTCCAGTAGTATTCGAGTTTCTGGTCTTCTATTGAGGTCTTTGATCCATTTGGATTTGAATGTAGTGCATGGTGAAATGTGTGGATCAAGTCAGTTTCCTGCATGTAGTTATCAAGTTTATCTAACACCATTTGATGAAGATGCTGTCTTTTTTCCAGCCTATATTGTTTGGGCTTTGTAGAATATCAAGTAGCTATAGTTGCTTGACCTAAAGTCTGGGACCTCAAGTCTATTCCATTGGTCTATACTCCTGTTTTTATGCCAGTACTATGCTGTTTTTATTACTATGGCTTTGGAATATAGCTTTAGATTAGGTATGGTGATGCCACCAGAGGTATTTCTTTTGTGGAGGATATTATTGGATATGCGAGGCCGTCTACCTTTCCATATGAACTTTGAGATCAGTTTTTCTATCTCTGTGAAGAACACTGTAGGGATTTTAATTGGAATTGCATTAAATCTATATATTGCCTTTGGTAGGATTGTCATCATCACAATGTTAATTCTGCCTATTCAGGAGCATGGGAGGTCTTTCCATTTTCTCAAGTCCTCCTCAATTTCTGTTTTGAGTGTTTTTATGTTTTTGTTGTATAGATCTTTCACTTCCTTGGTTAACGTTATTCTAAGGTATTTTATTATTATTTTTTTGTTGCTATTGACAATGGCACTATGTCCCTTATTTCTTTCTCTGTATCTTTGTCATTTGCATATAAACATGCTACTGATTTTTGTGCATTGATTTTGTATCCTGCCACTTTGCTATAGGAGTTAATAACCTTCAGGAGTTTTGGGATGGAGTCTCTTGGGTCTCTTACATATACAATCATGTCACCAGTGAATAGAGCTAACTTAACTTCTTCCTTTCCAAATTGTATCCCTTTTATTTCCTTCTCCTGTCTTATTGCTTGAGCTAGGACTTCCAGTACTATATTGAAAAGCAGAGATGAGAGAGGACAACCCTGTCTTGTTCCTGATATTAATGGGAATTCCTCCCGTCTCTCTCCATTAAGTATTATTTGGGCCTTCGGAGCTTTGCATATTGCCTTTATTATGTTAAGATATGAACCAAACATGGAAATTCTCTCCAATGTTTTGATCATGAAGTGATGTTGAATCTTGTCAAAGGACTTTTCTGCATCTATTGAAATGATCATGTGGTTTTTATGTTTAACCTTGTTATTTGGTGTATTATATTTTGACAGGTTTCCATATGTTGAACCACCCTTGTGTTCCTGGGATGAATCCCACTTGGTCAAGGTGGATAATGCTTTTGGTGTGTTGTTGGATTCGGTTTGTGAGGATTTTGTTCAGGATCTTTGCATCTAAGTTCATTAGGGAAATAGGCCGGTAGTTTTCTTTTCTTGTGGCATCTCTGCCTGCTTTTGGAATAAGGGGATGCTAGATTCATAAAAGGAGTTGGGTAGCTTTCCCTGTTCTCCAATTGTGTAGCACAGTTTGAGGAAGATTGGTTTGAGTTCTTCCATGAAGGTTTGATAGAATGCAGCTGAGAAGCCATCTGGTCCTGGACACTGCTTTTTGGGGAGGTTTTTTAATTACATTTTCCATCTCCATGAGTGTGATGGGCTAACTGAGGTGATTAATCTACTCTGAGTTTAGCTTTGATAGATTGTTCCCTTGATAAGTAGGAAGTAGCCTTCTTTGTCTTTTTTGATTATTTTTGGTTTGAAGTCTATTTTATCCCATATATAAATATATATTTGTTTGTTGTTTTTGTTTTTTGGGGTAGGGTCACAATCTGGTCCAGGCAGACCTGGGATTAACTCTGTCATTACAGGGTGGCCTTGAACTCATGGCAATCTTCCTACCTCTGCCTCCCAAGTGCTGGGATTAAAGGTGAGCACCACCACGCCCAGCTTATCCAATATTAATATAGATATGCCTGCATGATTCTTATTCCCATTTGCTTGGAATATTGTTTTCCACCCATTCAACCTGAGGAAGTGTCTGTATTTAGTGGTGAGATGGGTTTCTTGTAGCCAACAGATTGAGGGCTCTAACTTTATTTTTATTTTTTTTTCATTTCACATTTTTTATTAACACTTTCCATGATTATAAAAAATATCCCATGGTAATACCTGCCCTCCCCCCACACTTTCCCCTTTGAAATTCCCTTTTCCACCATATTACCTCCCCATCTCAATCATTGTAGTTACATATATACAATAACAACCTATTAAGTACCCTCATCCCTTCCTTTCTCTTCCCTTTATATCTCTTCTTTAACTTACTGGCCTCTGCTACTAAGTATTTTCCTTCTCACACAGAAGCCCAATCATCTGTAGCTAGGATCCACATATGAGGGAGAACATGTGGCACTAGGCTTTCTGGGCCTGGGTTACCTCACTTAGTATAATCCTTTCCAGATCCATCCATTTTTTGCAAATTTCATAACTTCATTTTTCTTTACCGCTGAGTAGAACTCCATTGTATAAATGTGCCACATCTTCATTATCCAGTCATCAGTTGAGGGACATCTAGGCTGGTTCCATTTTCCAGCTATTATAAATTGAGCAGCAATAAACATGGTTGAGCATGTACTTCTAAGGAAATGAGATGATTCATTCAGATATATGCCTTGGAGTGCTATAGCTGGGTCATATGGTAGATCAATCTTTAGCTGTTTTAGGAGCCTCCACACTGATTTCCACAATGGCTGGACCTGATAGCATTCCCACCAGCAGTGTAGAAGGGTTCCTCTTTTTCCACATCCCTGCCAACATTTATGATCATTTGTTTTCATGATGGTGGCCAATCTGACAGGAGTGAGATGGAATCTTAATGTAATTTTAATCTGCATTTTCCTGATGAGTAGTGATGTAGAACATTTTTTTGTCTGGAATCTGTTGTGATGTTTCCTTTTTCATGTCTGATTTTTATTAATTTGTCTCTTCTTTCTTTCTTTTGGTCAGATTAGCTACAGGTTTATCAATCTTGTTTATCCTTTCAAAGAACCAACTCTTTGTTTCATTAATTCATTGGATTTTTTTTTGTGTGTGTGTGTCTATTTCATTAATTTCTGCCCTAATCTTTATTATTTCTTCCTGTCTACTGATTTTTGGTTTGACTTGTTCTTCTTTTTCCAAGGCTTTAAGGTGAAGCATTGGGTCATTTACTTGTGACCTTTCTAATTTCTTAATATAGGCACTTAAGGTTATAAATTTACCTCTTAGAACTGCCTTCATGTGTCCCAGAGATTTCAGTATGTTATGTTCTCTTTATCGTTTGACTCTCTTAATTTTGTGATTTCCTTCTTGATTTATTCATTGACCCATTCATCTTTTAGTAGTGTATTGTTTAGTTTCCATGATTTTGTGTATGCTCTATAGCCTTTCTTGCTACTGATTTGTAGTTTAATTCCATTGTGGTCAGATAGAATGCAAGGAATTCTTTCAATTTTCCTGAATTTGTTAAGATTTGCTTTGTGTCCTAATATATAGTTAAGATTTGCTTTGTGTCCTAATATATAGTCTAATTTAGAGAACGTTCAATGTGCTGCTGAAAAGAATGTATATTCTGCAACATTTGGATGAAGTGTCCTGCAGACATCTGTTAGGTCCATTCCTTCTATGAACTCATTTAGTCCAGATGCTTCTCTGTTTATTTTTTCCTGGGATGACCTGTCAATTGAGGAGAGTGGGGTGTTAAAGTCACCCACCACCACTGTTTTTGGTGTTATCTGTGACCTTAGTTCTAATAGTGTTTGTTTGATGAATTTGAGAGCCCCCATGTTAGGTGCATATATGTTTAGGATTGTAATGTCCTCCTGTTGGAATGTGCCCTTAATCAATATAAAGTGACCTTCCTTATCTTTCTTGACTAACATTGGACTAAAGTCTACCTTGTCAGATATTAGGATAGCAACCCCTGCTTGCTTTCTAGGCCCATTTGCTTGAAACACTGTCTTCCAACCTTTCACCCTAAGATAATATCTATCCTTTGTAGAAAGGTGAGTTTCTTGGAGACAACAAATTGCAGGATCCTGCTTTTTAACCCAGTCTGCAAACCTATGTCTTTTCGTTGGGGCATTGAGGCCGTTGATATTAAGAAATATTTTTTTTTTTAATTTTTATTAACATTTTCCATGATTATAAAATATATCCCATGGTAATTCCCTCCCTCCCCACCCCCACACTTTCCCGTTTGAAATTCCATTCTTAATCATATTACCTCCCCATTACAATCATTGTAATTACATATATACAATATCAACCTATTAAGTATCCTCCTCCCTTCCTTTCTCCACCCTTTATGTCTCCTTTTCAACTTACTGGCCTCTGCTACTAAGTATTTTCATTCTCACACAGAAGCCCAGTCATCTGTAGCTAGGATCCCCATATGAGGGAGAACATGTGGCGCTTGGCTTTCTGGGCCTGGGTTACCTGACTTAGTATAATACTTTCCAGGTCCATCCATTTTTCTGCAAATTTCATAACTTCATTTTTCTTTACCGCTGAGTAGAACTCCATTGTATAAATGTACCACATCTTCATTATCCACTCATTTGTTGAGGGACATCTAGGCTGGTTCCATTTCCCAGCTATTATAAATTGAGCAGCAATAAACATGGTTGAGCATGTACTTCTAAGGAAATGAGATGAGTCCTTTGGATATATGCCTAGGAGTGCTATAGCTGGGTCATATGGTAGCTCAATCTCTAGCTGTTTTAGGAACCTCCACACTGTTTTCCACAATGGCTGGACCAGATTGCATTCCCACCAGCAGTGCAGAAGGGTTTCTTTTTTTCCACATCCCCGCCAACATTTATGATCATTTGTTTTCATGATGGTGGCCAATCTGACAGGAGTGAGATGGAATCTCAATGTAGTTTTAATCTGCATTTCCCTGATGACTAGTGACGTAGAACATTTTTTTAGGTGCTTATATGCCATTCGTATTTCTTCCTTTGAGAACTCTCTATTTAGCTCCTTAGCCCATTTTTTGATTGGCCTGTTTGATTCCTTATTAGTTAACTTTTTGAGTTCTTTGTATATCCTAGATATTAATCCTCTATCAGATATATAGCTGGCGAAGATTTTTTCCCATTCTGTAGGTTGCCTCTTTACTTTTTTCACTGTGTCCTTTGCGGTGCAAAATCTTTGTAATTTCATTAGGTCCCAGTGGTTAATCTGTGGTTTTATTGCCTGAGCAATTGGGGTTGTATTCAGAAAGTCTTTGCCAAGACCAATATGTTGGAGGGTTTCCCCTACTTTTTCCTCTAGCAGTTTCAAAGTTTCCGGTCTGATGTTAAGGTCTTTAGTCCATTTGGACTTAATTCTTGTGCATGGCGAGAGAGAAGAATCTATTTTCATCCTTCTGCAGATATTTATCCAGCTTTCAAAACACCATTTGCTGAAGAGGCTGTCTCTTCTCCAATGAGTATTTTTGGCATTTTTATCGAATATCAGGTGGCTATAGCTACTTGGGCTTACATCTGGGTCCTCTATTCTGTTCCACTGATCTACATGTCTGTTTTTGTGCCAGTACCATGCTGTTTTTGTTACTATGGCTCTGTAGTATAGGTTAAAATCAGGTATGGTGATACCACCAGCCTCTTTTTTGTTGCTCAGTATTATTTTAGATATTCGAGGTTTTTTATGATTCCAAATGAATTTTTGGATTGTTTTTTCTATTTCCATGAAGAAAGCCTTTGGAATTTTGATAGGGATTGCATTAAATGTGTAGATTGCTTTAGGTAAGATTGCCATTTTCACGATATTGATTCTTCCAAGCCAGGAACAAGGGATGTTTCTCCACTTTCTAGTGTCTTCTGCAATTTCTCGCTTGAGTGTCTTAAAGTTCTCATTGTATAGATTCTTTACTTCCTTAGTTAGGTTTATTCCAAGGTATTTTATTTTTTTTGATGCAATTGTGAATGGGAGTGATTCTCTGATTTCATCCTCTGTGTGATTGTTGTTAGCATATATGAAGGCTACTGATTTCTGTGTATTTATTTTGTATCCTGCTACATTGCTGTAGGTTTTGATTAGCTCTAACAGCTTGCTAGTAGAGTCTTTAGGGTCCTTTATGTATAGAATCATGTCATCTGCAAATAATGATAACTTGATTTCTTCCTTTCCAATTTGTATCCCTTTTGTGTGTGTCTCTCGCCTTATTGCTATGGCTAAGACTTCCAAAACTATATTAAATAGAAGTGGAGATAGTGGACACCCTTGTCTTGTTCCTGATTTTAGTGGAAAAGCTTCCAGTTTTTCCCCATTTAGTAATATGTTGGCTGTAGGCTTGTCATGAATAGCCTTTATTATATTGAGATATGTTCCTTCTATTCCCAGTCTCTGTAGGACTTTTATCATGAAGGGATGTTGGATTTTGTCAAATGCTTTCTCTGCATCTAATGAGATGATCATGTGATTTTTGTCCTTCAACCCATTTATGTAATGTATTACATTTATAGATTTGCGTATGTTGAACCATCCCTGCATCTCTGGGATAAAGCCTACTTGGTCAGGGTGAATGATCTTTTTGATATACTCTTGTATTCTGTTTGCCAATATTTTGTTGAGAATTTTTGCATCTATGTTCATGAGGGAGATTGGTCTGTAATTTTCTTTTTTTGTTCTATCTTTGCCTGGTTTTGGTATCAGGGTGATGCTGGCCTCATAGAAGGAGTTTGGTAGGATTCCTTCTTTTTCTATTTCCTGGAAAAGCTTAAGAAGCAATGGTGTTAGCTCTTCCTTAAAAGTCTGGTAAAATTCAGCAGTGAATCCATCCGGGCCTGGGCTTTTTTTAGTTGGGAGATTATTGATAACTGCTCGGATCTCCATGTTTGTTATAGGTCTATTTAAGTGATTAATCTCATTTTGATTTAATTTAGGTAGGTCATATAGATCAAGGAAATCATCCATTTCTTTCAGATTTTCATACTTTGTGGAGTATATGCTTTTATAGTATGTCCCTATAATTTTTTGAATTTCTCTGGAATCTGTTGTGATGGTACCTTGTTCATCCCTGATTTTATTAATTTGTGTCTCTTCTCTCTTTCTTTTGGTCAGATTTGCTAAGGGTTTATCAATCTTGTTTATCCTTTCAAAGAACCAACTCTTTGTTTCATTAATTCTTTGGATTGTTCTTTTTGTTTCTATTTCATTAATTTCTGCCCTAATCTTTATTATTTCTTCCCGTCTACTACTTTTTGGTTTGCCTTGTTCTTCTTTTTCCAAGGCTTTAAGGCGAAGCATTAGGTCGTTTACTTGCGACCTTTCTAATTTCTTAATATAGGCACTTAAGGCTATAAATTTACCTCTTAGAACTGCCTTCATTGTGTCCCAGAGATTTTGGTATGTTGTGTTCTCATTATCATTTGACTCTATAAATTTTTTGATTTCCTTTTTGATTTCTTCATTGACCCACTCATCATTTAGTAGTGTATTGTTTAGCTTCCATGATTTTGTGTATGCTCTATAGCCTTTCTTGCTACTGATTTGTAGTTTAATACCATTGTGGTCAGATAGAATGCAAGGAATTATTTCAATTTTCCTGAATTTGTTAAGATTTGCTTTGTGTCCTAATATATGGTCTATTTTAGAGAATGTTCCATGTGCTGCTGAAAAGAATGTATATTCTGCAGCCTTTGGATGAAATGTCCTGTATATATCTGTTAGGTCCATTCCTTCTATGACCTCATTTAGTCCAGATGCCTCTCTGTTTATTCTTTCCCTGGATGACCTGTCAATTGCTGAGAGTGGGGTGTTAAAGTCACCCACCACCACCGTGTTTGGTGTTATCTGTGACCTTAGTTCTAATAGTGTTTGTTTGACGAATTTGGGAGCCCCCATGTTAGGTGCATATATGTTTAGGATTGTAATGTCCTCCTGTTGGAGTGTGCCCTTAATCAATATAAAGTGACCTTCCTTATCTTTTTTGACTAACTTCGGACTAAAGTCCACCCTGTCTGATATTAGGATAGCAACCCCTGCTTGTTTTCTAGGCCCATTTGCTTGAAAAACCGTCTTCCAACCTTTCACCCTAAGATAATGTCTATCCTTTGTAGAAAGGTGAGTTTCTTGAAGACAACAAATTGTAGGATCCTGCTTTTTAACCCAGTCTGCAAATCTATGTCTTTTCGTTGGGGCATTGAGACCGTTGATATTAAGAGATATTATTGAAAGGTGTGTATTTATGTTTGCCATTTGTGTGTGTGTGTGTGTGTGTTACTTGTTCTACCTGTGCTCTCTTCTGTTAACTGGTATTTGAGTATGGCTGGTTTTTTCTAGGTTCCTTATATGTGTGCTTTTCTTTTTGTTCAGCATGGAGGATTCTATCAAGTATTTTCTGTAGAGCTGGTTTTGTCTTCAGATATTCCTTTAACCTGCTTTTGTCATGGAATGTCTTTATTTCTCCATCTATTTGGATGGATAACTTTGCAGGATAAAGTAACCTTGGTTGACAGTTGTTATCTTTCAGAACTTGGAATATATCACTCCAGGCCCTTCTGGCTTTAAAAGTTTGTGTTGAATAATCTGCTGTAATCCTGATGGGCTTGCTTTTGTAGGTAACTTGATTTTTCTCTCTAACTGCTTTCAATATTTTTTCTTTGGTTTGTGTGTTTGGAAGTTTGAGTATAATGTGGCGAGCAGAGTTTCTTTCTGGGTTTTGTCTGGCTGGGGTTCTAAAGGCTTCCTGTATCTGTATTGGCACCTCTTTCCCAATTTGGGGAAAATTTTCCTCTATGATTTTGTTGAAGATGCCTACTATGCCTCTGGAGTGGAATTCTTCTCCTTCTACTATGCCCTGAATTCTTATATTGGATCTTTTCATAGTGTCCCGAATATCTTGAAATTCCCACTCATACTTTTCTATAAGTTTGTCTTTCTCTTTGTTGGACTGCATTAGGTCTGCCACCTGATCTTCTAGCTTAGATATTCTGTCCTCTCCCTCATCCATCCTACTGGTGAGATTTTCTACAGAGTTTTTTATTTCATTAACTGTGTTCTTCATTGCTAGTAATTCTGACTGGTTTTTCTTTATTATTTCTATTTCTCTATTTATGTCTTGTATTGCCTTCTTTATTTCATTAAATTGGTGTCCTGCCTCTTCTTTGATTCCTTTGATTTCCTCTTTGATTTCTTCTTTGATTGTTTTCATGTGTTCTTTGACCTCTTTGAACATATTTATAATTATTCTTTTGAACTCTTTCTCAGGCATTTCCTCTAACTCTTTCTCACTGGAGGACATTTCTGATGCATTAATACTTTTAGGTGGATTTATATCGTCTGGCTTTTTAGTGTTTCTTGTGTTATAATGTATATATTTTTGCATCTTGGATTAAGTTAATGCTTGGATTTTCTAGCTAGCTGTGTATTCTTAGCTGTATCAATTGATTTGATGTAATATATTTTCAGGGTAGGACCTTAAGGTATTAGGTGTGGCTCTTAAGACTCTCAGAGTATCTACAAAGATGTTCTTAGGGGTTGAGTTTCCCTGCTATATGAGTATTCAAGCAGGCTGAGTGGAATAATATACTGGTAGATTCTAAAATTTAGCTAAACACTGTACCCATTCCATCAAAAACAGCCCCGAGTATGTATGCAAGAGTAGTTATTATAATGACCAGATCCTCTATCAACAAAGAGGTTTAGATTTCTGGTCTGTTGAGGTATCCAAGTCAGCTTGTGACCAAGTGAGACCCTTCCCTGGTGCAATCCCAGTTACCTTGGGTGATTGTGGTCTCAGTCAAGTTGCTGCCTGGGTCGTCGGGCTGCTGTTCTGATTTCTGGAGCTGGGCACTTGCTTTTCCTACGGGGCAAACTGAGCCGCTGCTGCCGCCTCTGCAGCTGTTGTAGCTGCCACCCCCGGAGCCCCCACCGCTGCTGAAGCTGCCGTTGCCGTGTCCACCGCTGCTGCTCACCCCGAAGCCGCTGCTGCGGGATCTGTCACCGCTGCCGCTCCTGGGTCCGCTGCTGCTGGGGCCACTGGTACCGGTGCTGGAGCCGCTGAAGTTGCTGCCGAATTCTGCTCCTGCTTGGGTCCCGCCATCAGCCCAAGTTGGCGTGGCCGGGTCCCGGGCCGCTGCTGTGTTTGCTGGAGCTGGGTTCAGGCGGCAGGGGAGGGGAGGGAGCCGCGGCTGTTCTGGTTGTATCGTTTCTCCACGTGTGCTTTTACCTCGCGGTCTGCTCCTCCCTCTGTTGCTCGCTGCCGCTCTCCCCTCACGTTTCCCGAGTTGCGGAGAGCGCGGTGTGAGGGGAAAATCCCGCACCTGGCTTGTCCTGCGGCTCGAGCCGAGAGTCCGGCGGTTTTCTGCTGCTCCACGGTTGCGGCGGGTGTCCGAGCCACCCCGGAGCTGCTGTTCCCGCCTGTGCAGGCTCTGGATGCTCTATAACTCTTCCACTTCTCCGCTGCCACCTCAACTTCCTATACACCTCACTTTTTAGTAAAAGTGTGTATTTTGCTGAGTTTTTTTTGGTCTTTCCCCCCCCAGGCTGTTTTGGCGTGGTACCTACGCCGCCATCTTAACCGGAAGTCTCCAAGAAATATTATTGAAAGGTGTATATTTATGTTTGACATTTTTTTTGTGGTTCCAGTTCTACCTGCGCTCTCTCGTGTTAACTAGTATTTGAGTATTGCTTGTTTTTTCTAGGTTCCTTATATGTGTGCTTTTCCTTTTCTTCAGCATGGAGGATTCTATCAAGTATTTTCTGTAGAGCTGGTTTTGTCTTCAAATACTCCTTTAACCTGCTTTTGTCATGGAATGTCCTTATTTCTCTGTCTATTTGAATGGATGGATTTGCAGGATAAAGTAACCTTGGTTGACAGTTGTTATCTTTCAGAACTTGGAATATATCACTCCAAGCCCTTCTGGCTTTAAAAGTTTGTGTTGAATAATCTGCTGTAATCCTGATGGGCTTGCTTTTGTAGGTAACTTGATTTTTCTCTCTAACTGCTTTCAATATTTTTTCTTTGGTGTGTGTGTTTGGAAGTTTGATTATAATATGTGAGGAGAGGTTCTTACCAGGTTTTGTCTGGCTGGACTTCTAAAGGCTTCCTGTATCTGCATTGGCACCTCTTTCCCAATTTGGGGGAAATTTTCTTCTATGATTTTGTTGAAGGCGCCTACTATGCCTTTGGAGTGGAATTCTTCTCCTTCTACTATGGCCTGAATTCTTTTTTTTTTAATTTTCATTAACATTTTCCATGATTATAAAATATATCCCATGGTGATTCCCTCCCTTCCCACCCCCACCTGAATTCTTATATTTGATCTTTTCATAGTGTCCCGAATATCTTGAAATTCCCACTCATACTTTTCTATAAGTTTGTCTTTCTCTTTGTTGGACTGTATTAGATCTGCCTCCTGGTCTTCTAGCTTAGATATTCTGTCCTTTCCTTCATCCATTCTACTGGTGAATTTTTCTACAGAGTTTTTTATTTCATTAACTGTGTTCTTCATTGCTAGTAAATCTGACTGGTTTTTCTTTATTATTTCTATTATCTTATTTATGTCTTGTATTGCCTTCTTTATTTCATGAAATTGGTGTCCTGCATCTTCTTTGATTCCTTTGATTTCCTCTTTAAGTTCCTCTTTGTCTCCTTTGATTTGTTCTCTGACTTCTTTGAACATATTTACAATTATTCTTTTGAAATCTTTCTCAGGCATTTCCTCTAACTCATTCTCACTGGAGCTCATTTCTGATACATTGATACTTTTAGGTGGATTTATATTGTCTTGCTTTTTAGTGTTTCTTGTGTTATAATGTATATATTTTTGCATCTTGGATTAAGTTAATGCTTGTATTTTCTAGCTAGCTGGGTATTCTTAGCTGTATCAATTGATTTTATGTCATATATTTTCAGGGTAGGAGCTTAAGGTATTAGGTGTGGCTCTTAAGACTCTCAGAGTGTCTACAAAGGTGCTCCTAGGGGTTAAGTTTTCCTGCTATGGGAGTATTCAAGTAGGCTGAGTGGAATAAAATACAGGTAGATTCTAAAAGTTAACTAAACACTGTACCCATTCAATCAAAAACAGCTCCAAGTATGTATGACAGAGTAGTTATAATAACAACCAGATTCTGTATCAACATAGAGGTTAAGATTTCTGGTCTGTTGAGGGATCCAAGTCAGCTTGTGACCAAGTGAGATCTTTTGCTGGTGCAATCGCAGTTACCTTGGGTGATTTTGGTCTCAGTCAAGTTGCTGCCTGGTCATTGGGCTGCTGTTCTGATTTCTGGAGCTGGGCACTGGCTTTTTCCTTTTTTTGTGGGGGGGGGGAAAACCAAGTCTGGCAAGTGTGGCCCTCTGCTGGAACTGCTGCTGCTAAAGCAGCCTCTGCTGGGTCTGTCAGCAGCTGAAGCTGCTGCTTCTGGGCCCACCACTGCTGCTACCTCTGCTGCTGCTGCTGTAGCTGCCACTTCGGAGCCACCGCTGCTGCTGAAGCTGCTGCTGCTGGGTCCACTGCCACTGATGCTTCTGAAGCTGCTGCTGCTGGGTCTGCTGCTGCTGCCACTACTGGATCTGCTGCTGTTGGGGCCTCTGTTAGTGGTGCCGGAGCCGCTGATGTTGCTGCTGGACTCTGCTGCTTGGGTCCTGCTGTCAGCTCAAGTTGGTGTAGCTGGGTCCCGGGACCACTGCTCTGTTCGCTGTAGCTGGGCTCAGGCGCTGGGGGAGGTGAGGGAGCTGCAGCTGCTCTGGTTCTCTTGCTGTTCCATGTGTTCTTCTACCTCATGGTCTGCTCCTTCATTGCTCACAGCTGCTCTCCCTTCCTGTTTCCTGAGTTGTGGAGAGCACCGGTGTGAGTGGAAGCTCCCTGCACCTGGCTTTTACTGTGGCTGGAGCCGAGGCTGGTGGCTTTCTGGTGCGCTCCCGCCACCACAGTTGGCGGAGCTGCCAGGGCAGCTTTTGCCGGACTGTGCAGTCTCTGGATGCTCTGGATCTCTTCTACTTCTCCGCTGCTGCTTCAATTTCCTATACACCTTACTTTTTAGTAAAAGTGTATATTTTGCTGAGTTTTTTTGGTCTTTTTCCCCCCTAGGCTGCTTTGGTGTGGTACCTATGCCTCCATCTTAACCATTGTTTTACTTTTTAATTGTGCATATTATTTATATAAGCTATGATTATTTTAAATTTATATTATACCTATTTAACTGGCGATATTCAATGGTTATCACTACATTCATTCTCCTTTTGGGCGATATAAGGATCTGAGAAACCTTGAACTTTGAAACCCATCTTCTATACTATTGTTTTCTTGTCTTTTAGTCTGTTTGCAAAAACAGCCCACAAATAAGATATTATTTTCATTGCAGTCAGATTTTTTAATTAATTTACTCACAGGATTATTATATTTCCATTTGTATTTCCCCTGCATTTTAGATCGTTCATCATGCTAATCTTGAAAGATACTTCTGTTGGAATATGATTGCAGGCTCAGGCTTATTGCCCTTGGACATGTTGAAGATGCTGTTCCACCATATCTGCTGGCTTCTGCTATTACTCTTTAATGCCAGCAAACATTGCAACAACTCATTTTTCCCCCCCCAAGTTTTGGGCTTAAAATAGAAAAAAAATCTCAAAATGGAAAGTCACTTGAAACTAAAAGAAGATGGAAGAGATTGGACTTTCTCTAGTACTTCTGGGTTTTACAGTTCTGGGTTCACTTCCAGTTAAAGTTTTGTCTGTTATTGTCTAGCCCTATAGTTCTATGTGAACAGGAAGATTCATGCTGTACTAAACAGGACTGCTTTATGGATGTGTTAGATGTGCTTTAAAGATTCAGTTCTGGAAGCTGTTTCCCTTTTATCTTCCCCCCCCAGATGCCACATCTTTCATATGGCCACCATTTCTAATATAGTGTTAGGAAAATAGGTAGTCAATAAACACCTGTGCATTAATGGAAAGGGATGCATAAGAAAATACCAATATGCTTATTTTAACTTTCTGCTTGATTGTATTCTAGATAAATGATAGTTTTGTAAAGAAAAGCAGGATCTAATGGAATCTAAGAAAGATATGGAAAGAGAGTTTGCCTGGCTGGTCAGGTAATTTGAACTTGTTTTCAAGCATTCTAAATATATTTCCCATTTCATGTTATGAGGTACTTACCCATCATTCAATTGAGTTTGTTTTTGTGTAAGTTTAAACATTGAATGATTTCTTGAGTAGTGCTTTCTTATTTCACGTCAGGCTTTTAAAAAAGTGATTTGCATTTTGTTTTACAACAGCTGCCCAAAATATCCTTGAAAAAAGAGGGCTGTGTTCACCTTAATACTTAAAAATCACTTGGAGGCTGTTCAATTAAGCATGAGTATGTGTTTGCAGGAAAGTAAAACATCAGCAGAATGAGGAACCTCTGTTCTTGGAGACTTGGTGCATATCATTTATGCTTGAAAAAACAGAGTGCATTTATTTGTTTTAATGTCCAAAAACTTTGACCTATGAGTTAAAAGGAGCTAGCTGACCAATAAAGTAAAAATAGCATCAAACTTACTTTTAAACTGGGTTGATATTTAACTTTGCATCTCTTCATCACAGCATGTTGAAACAGTTTGAAATAATTTTCTAGTGTCAGAGCGTGTGAAGTGCCTGCTGTGGTGATGCTGAATTACCCAAATGACCAGCTCCCCAGGCCCACCCTGGAGGCAGGGAGAGTGATTGCTTTTTTTAGTTTAAATTATCCAAATAGCTGATCTTTATAATTCTGTGATACTCAGCAATTGCTCAATCTTCATCTGACCCCTGTGGCCTTGTGGACTGAGTTAAAGAAGAGAAGCAAAGGACTTAAGGAATGGTATGTTAGGGCCCAACAGTGGAAGACTTGTCTTTTTAAAAATGTTCATTTAAAACTAGAGCTGATACCTGATAATTTAGCTAAACATGAAGAGATCTTGATTAATCTTGTAATATATCTGTATTTTGTTGATTAATCCTGGGAGATTGTGTTCTTTTGTTTCCTGTTTTCTCTTAAGGAGTTGGTAGATCTTTTCTTGATATGCTGTTTCCTCCAGTTCACCAATAAAGGCCAGCCTCTTTTCCCAAATGACTTTTTATTATTTTTGTAGAAGAATGCTGATGATAATATCTTTTTTATTACTCTTTAAACTGAGTCTCTCTGTCCCTTCTCAGTTGAATATGATAGCATTCAATCATTTTATATTTAATGAATAATTTTGGTCCAACAAAAGCATTTCTCTTCCCATCAGTCATTTCACAGCTGCAAATATACCCATGAAGATATAATGGAAACAGGAGATGCACATTCATAGCAAAATCATTTACTTTAGACTCTGAGTTTGATTATGGAGACAGTGACATCAATAAAATGTCCTGCCATATTTTGGGGGAGGCATTGTGACATATACACTGTATAGGAATAAATAGTTTATAGATGTCATTACTGTTATAATTTAGAGGGTGTGATCATTTTTATATTCCTGCATCTAAAAAGTAAACAGTAATGTTTTAGCTTATGAGTGACTACTAAATCACTGTAAGCAGCATCAACTAGGTTAGGCCCTCCTTGAGCTGGTTGCACGCCCCAGATCAGACCCATGTAGAGACTGTCCTGGCACTGAGTAGGCTGCCTAGGGTCCATTCAGTCATATTGGGATAACCCCTGGCTCACACATAGATGGACTGGGGATCAGGCCTATTTGGTTGTGTTGTCTACCAGAGAGCATCACTGAGTAGGGAAAACTGGTCTAGATCCTCCTGGTAAGGGTTGCACTGGTCATACTCCCCAGGGCACCCAGCTAAGATTCCTGTGGAGACTTCCTACACATGGTGTGTGCTGCTTAGCTTCCAGTGTGTCCAGTCCAGGCCCCCAAATAGGCCACCAGCCCATTCCCACCAGATCAAGGCTGACCAGTGCAACACAGGCCCCACCTGGGGTTATCTGCAGATGGGTAAACACCAATACACAAGTAACACAAGAAACCAAGGCAAGATTTCCCTACCCAGCCCTACAGCAGAGGCCTCCAGTGAAAACTACTTAGAGGAAACTTGAGACAGAGAATTCCAAGTTGCACTTATGATTGGCATATTCAACAAACTTAAATGCCTGATCAAAATGGAAGGAAATCAACAAAAAGAACTCAGTAGACAGTGGAATGAGCTAAAAGAGGACATGACAAAATGCATGAATGAGAAAGCACAAAAATCAAGTAAATGCCATAACAAAGTCAAACCAAGAAAAATGAAAATGGAATTTAATAAAAAGAGATAGAGATGCTGAAGAAATATCTAATGAAAACCAAAAATGAAATAATGCAATTAAAAGGTTACCAAGAAAACCTTACCAACAGAATAATCATGTGGAGGACAAAACAAAAGAAATAGATTGGGATGACAAGGTTAATGACAAGTTCAAAAATACATAAACAGAACATGAGGTAGATGTGGGACACCTTAGAAAGACCCCACATTTGAATCACAGGCATACAAGAAGGGCATGGACAATGTCTTCAATAAAATCATAGAAGACAATTTTCTGAATCTTATGAAAGAGAGGACCATCTAGGCAGAAAAAATACTAAATAGATAGCAATAGAGAAGCAAGTCTATATGTCACGTTATGGTCACAACACTAAGCACTTAGAACAAAGAAAAAGTACTCAAAGCTGCAAGAGAAAAACAGCTTGTCACTTACAAAGGTAGACTCATAGAGCTACACTGATTTTCCAATGGAATCTCTAAAAGCCAGGAAGGCTGGGAATGGAGTATTTCAAATTTTGAAAGACCACTGCTGCCAACTCAAACTACTATACCAATCACAATTATCCATCATAATAGATTAAAGGAAACTTTTCATAATAAAAGCCAGCTTTCTGAATGTATGAGCAGTAAATCAGCTCTACAGAGAATCCTGGAGGAAATACTTCATACTGAAGAGAAGAACAAACATACTCAAGAGGCTATAAGAGGGAAAAACAATAAAAGTGGAACAGATGTGAAAGCATATGAAGATCAAGAAAACACCAAACTGTATAAGTTTTCAACTTGACAGGGATTAACTCAAACCTCTTAATTGTAACTGGACATCAATGGACTCAATTCCCCAATAGAAAGTCACAGGTTAACTGGGTGTGGCTGCACACACCTTTAATCCCAGAACTCGGGAGGCAGAGGTAGGATGATCACTGAGAGTTTCAGGCCACTCTGAGACTATATTGTGAATTCCAGGTCAGCCTGAGTTAGAGTGAGACCCTACCTTGAAAAGAAAAAAAAAAAGTCACATTTTAATGGGCTGGATCCATCCATTTGCTGGCTTAGCTTCAAGAAACTCACCTTACCATTAAAGACCACCATAGGGTGAAAGGATGGAAAAAGATATCCCATGAAAATGGAAATAGGAAGCAAGAAGGAGTGGCTATACTAATATCTGACAAAATAGACTTTAAAACCATGAAAATCAAGAGTTAAAGCAAGTCATTTTATGCACATAAAGAGAGCAGTTCAACACAAGCATATTAGAATCATCATAGCATATGAACCAAAGCAGATGCACCAACTTTTATAAAGCAAAATCTACTAGATATTAAATCAGGAATAAGTCCCAACACAATGGTAGTGGATGGTTTTAATATCACATTATTAACAACAGACAATTATAAACAGAAAATGGATAAACAATGGAGCTAAACACCATAGATCAAATGGAATTAGCAGACATCTACAGAACATGACATTCAAACTCTACAGAATACACATTTATGCTTAACATGTTATGAAACCTTCTCTAAAATAGATCATAAATTAGAACACAAAGCAAGTTTCCACAAATTTAGGAAAATTGACATTACTGCCTCTATTATATCTGACAACAATGCAATAAATGTAGAAATCAACAAGGGAAAAACAGAAAATTTACAAACTCCTAGGGATTGAACAGCACACTATTGAATAATTAATAGGTTGCTGCATAAATTAAGAAGGAAATAAAAAACTTGTTATACATTAATGAGAGGAAATGAAACATGCTAAAACTTAACAGACACAATGAAGGTCATCTTCCATTGAGGCAAGTTTATAGTGCTAAATGCCTACATCACACAAATAGAGAGACCTCAAATAAACAATGGTCCATCTGAAAGATTCATTAAAACAAGAACAATCCAAACACAAAAACACCAGATGGAAAGAAATAATCAAGTAGGGCAGAAATCAAGGAATGAAGGAAACAATTTTAAAAAAAATTGATGAAATGAAGAGCTGGTTCTTCAAACAAAACAAAGGAAAACAAAGAATAAGATCAGTAAATGCCTGGCCAAACTTATCAAAAGAGACAAGACCCTATATAATAATATTAGAAATAGAAAAAGAAGATGCTATAATAAATACCAATGAAATTAGGAGAATGATTATGACATATTTCAAAAACTTATATTCCAAAAACTGGAAGAAATGGATGAATTTCTTGACTCAAATGAGCTACCAAAGATAGCATCAGAGGAGATAAAATATTTGGATAGGTTAATTAAAAGTCTCCCAAATTTAAAAAAAGTTCATAATCAGGTGGAATCACTGCTAAATTCTACCAAATCTTTCTAGAACTAAAACTACTGCTTCTCAAGTTATTTCACAAAATTGAAAAGAAGGGAATGTTCCCTGACTCCTTCTATGAAGCCAGCATTACACTAATAGCAAAACCACACACACACACACACACACACACACAAAACCACAAACAAACTATAGATTAAAATCCCTGATGAATTTAGACACAGAAAATCTCAAAAGTATTATAAATCGAATCCAAGAACTTATAAAAATATCATTATTTCAATCCGGTGGCTTTCAACTCAAGGGTATGGAGATGGTTCAGTATACAGAAATTGATAAATGCAATACATCACATGAATAGACTTAAGGACAGAAAGCACATGGTTATTTCAATAGATACAGAAAAAGCCATTGATAAAAATCCCTTCATAATTAAAACATTGGAAAGACTAGGGATGAAGGGATCATAGCTCAACATAACAAGAGCTATATACAACAGATTTAAAGCCTATATCATAATAAATGGGAAAAAGAGCATTCCCATTAATATCTGGAAAAAAAGACAGGGGTTTCCACTCTCCTTACAGCTATTTAACATAGTACCTGAAGTCTTAGCTCAAGCAATAAGACAAGAGGACAAAATAAAAGAGATACAAACTGGAAATAAAAAAGTCAAACTAGCCATATATTCAGTGATTCTATAATTAAGAAATCTGAAGAACTCCACTGAAAAACTCCAAGAGCTGATAAACTCTTTCAGCAAAGTGGAAGGATATAAAATCAACACACAAAAATCAGTAACTTTTGCATATAGCCATGACTGACAAATATATTAAGAAAACAGTCCCAATCACAATAGCAACAAAAATTTAACTATCTTAGACTATCCCCTAACCAAGAAACTGAAAGACTTATACAATGAAAACACTGAAACACTAAAGAATGGAATTGAGGAAGATGTGAGAAGATGAAAAGATCTCCCATGATTATGGACTGGAAGAATTAATATTGTGAAAATGCACATCCTTTCCAAAAGCAATAAATAGATTCAGTGCTATTCCAGTTGAAATTCCAGCAGGCTTCTTAACAGAAACAGAAAAAATAGTCTCAAAATTCATATGGAACCACAAAAGGACTCAAATGGCTAAAAATGTCCTCAGGGAAAAGAACGCCACTGGTGGTATCACCATACCTAGTTTCTAATTATACTACAAAGCCATAGTAATAAAAATAGCATTGTACTGGGATAAAACAGACACATAGACCAATGGAATATAAGATCCAAAACCTGGGGCTGGAGAGATGGCTAAGTAGTTAAGGAGCTTGCTTGTAAATTCTAACAGTGCAGGTTTGATTCTCTAATACTCACATAAAGGCAGATGCACAAAGTGGCACATGTATCTAGAGTTTGTTTGCTATGGGAAGAGGCTCTGGAGAACCCATTCTCTTTCTGTCTATCTTCTTGCAAAGAAATTTTTAAAAACTCAGAGAAAAGAAGATCCAAGTTTTAGTAGCTATGTACACCTGGTCTTTGACAAAGAGACCAAAAATGCACACTGGTGAAAAGACAACATCATTAAAAAAATGGTGCTGGAGATACTGGATAGCTACATATGGGGAGAATGAATCTAGACCTTCTCTCACTGCACAAAAATCAATTCAAAATGGGTCAGGGACATTAATATAAGATCTGACACCCTAAAATTACTAGAAGAAATAGTAGGGTGAACACTCCAAGATATAGAGGTAGGGAAAGACTTTCTGAATAACACCTAAATGGCACAGGGAATAAGACACTCAACCATTGAGATCTAATAAAACTTAAAATAAAAGCTCTCTTACAGCACTATGGAAACAATTATGGAGATTTCTTGAAAACTTACAAATAGATCTACAATTGGATCCAGCTATACCATTCCTGGGTTCTGAAGAGAACTTTATTATAGTGATACTTGTTTATTTCTACTCTCTTCACAATAGCTAGGAATTGGAATCAACCCAGATACTCAACTGAAGAATGGATAATGAAGATGTGGTACATACTCACAATGGAATACTACTCAGCAGTAAGGAAAAAATGAAAGTATGAGATTTGCAGGAAAATGGGTGGACCTGAAAAAACCTTATACTGAGGTTATAAAGGCTAAAAAAGATGAATGCAGCATGCTCTCTCTAATGTTTGGATCCTAACATGGAATAGTTGATTTGCTTATAAGTGGTAGTAACCATTGACAGTATTGGTTAGGAAGTTAGAATGAGGCTTGTAGAGAGGAGAAGCAAGGAGAGATCAGAGGAGGGGATAGTAGACAGGCAAGTGTAGGGACAGAATACAGGGCCTGGAAGGGACTGAAGGGAGCAAGGGTAAGGGAGGGAGGAGAGTAGAGAGAAACAGAAACTCAATGGTTGCATGAATCTGTACCATAGAAACCTACCTCTTGGTTAGCTAATGAAGGTATATAACTCAGAGAGAGAGAGTGAAAGAGACCAAGACAGAGAGATAGTTTGGGCATAAACACCCTGCAGAAATGGAGAAAGCTTTATCCCCAAACAACAGGCTCTTGTTGGTAAATGCCAGTGCCAGAACTGGGTTACCTTCCACAGTGACCTGTTAGGGAGGTCCTAACACTCCCAAAACAATGCAGACAATTGCCAAAGAACTTCTTTACTCTCTAGTGCTAAATGGTATGACCCTATTGCTAAAGCGCACCATAGGCTGTGATTGCAGGACATGGAGAGATCATGCTGGAATTGAGATGGAAGCCAGCTCCCATCATGTTGGAAAGAGCTATGTGAGCTGCTGGGTCATAAAAGTCACCAACAGGGGCTGGAGAGATGGCTTAGCGGTTAAGCGCTTGCCTGTGAAGCCTAAGGACCCTGGTTCAAGGCTCGGTTCCCCAGGTCCCACGTTAGCCAGATGCACAAGGGGGCGCACGCGTCTGGAGTTCGTTTGCAGAGGCTGGAGGCCCTGGCGCGCCCATTCTCTCTCTCTCCCTCTATCTGTCTTTCTCTCTGTGTCTGTCGCTCTCAAATAAATGAATAAAAAATTAAAAAAAAAAAGTCACCAACAGTGTGAACAAGCAGTGGATCATGAAAGGTACAAATTCAGTCAGCCAATCTTAAGTGCAGAATGAGAGATCAAGGGAGGAGCTTAACAATGTTGGTGGAGAGAAGAGATCACCTTCAAAGAAGGCTGTAAGGTAGAGTCTGCAGAGTTCCTTGTTTGGTCTGACATGATTAGGAAGAAGAGAAAGTTGATGATGGTGCCAGTGCTTCTAACTTGAGTGATCAAATAGATTTACTTGAATTGAAACAGAAAGTACAGGAAGCCATGGGATTAGGACTGTCTTTTGGCTGTGGTGGTTTTATTTAAAACCATATGGATTTCCTCAGAAGCTATGTCCAGTAGATGACAGTGAAGCTGGACCTGGAGAGTGGAACTGACATTGAGGGTGGGAGTACAGGTGTCAGAAATCTGACAACAATAGATAGGTTGAGGGTCGATGAGGTCACACTGGAATTGATGGATGGCTGCTATGAAGGGGATGGATGAGGAGAGTGCAGAGGTAAACAGCGTCCATCTTCCACTCCAGATTTCATGTCTACCTAAATCCAAGTATAGGACCTTATTTGGAAATAGAGTTTTGTGGTTGTGATTAAATTAAAATAATGTAGTATTTGATTTGGGCAGGTTTTAATCCAATGACTGGGGTCTTTATAACAGAAACATACACACACACACACGAGAAGGCCATGGGGAGACAGAAGGAGATAGTAGATATTGGAGTGGTGAATGTATAAACTAAAAAGTCAGGATTACCATGAACTACCAGGAGAAAGGCCAAGGATGTAGGCTCTTCTACATGCTTCTGGGAAAGCATGGCCTTGCCAACACCTCCATTTTAAAGAGTAAATATATGTTTGTTATTTCCAGCCACATAGTTTGTGATAGGGCATGGACAACTTGGAACCAGACAGAGGAAGCAGAGGGGAAGATATGAGAGAATCCAAGCCGGAGCAGTTCTGAGGGGAGAAAAAGAAGTGTGCAGGCATGGAGTTACATGGGCTGGTTTGAACTAGAGGAGATGCTTTATTTTGAGGTCATGTTAGAGATAAAGTCTTATGGGTAGTGGGCCCCATTGGGTGTACACTTCTGTGCTGAATGCAGGTATGTGGCAACCTTTAATGGTGGGAAGCAGACAGGCAGAGAGCAGGATGGTTTTTGGATGCTCCCAATCTCATGTTCTGTCTCTTTCCTCCTCTTACTTCACAGCTCACTACTTTGTAAAGGACAAAGTGAGTGGGCCAGGGCCTAAATTACAGCTGTTTCACCTTTCCCCGCGTGTCTACTGCCTCTTTTTCCCCACTGTTCTCACTTCTGTGGGGTCTCACTTCTCTCCTACATTTTCTGAATAGCCTTTAACTTGTTAAATTAAGCACCTTTTAGTCTTTTTTTTTTTCCTTGACCTGACCACATCTCTGCAGCTTTAGCCTTTCTGTCTGCTTTGTCTTGTTGAACATTTTTCTTGATCATGAGTGCTATGGTTATGTTATTCCAAGTTTTAAATTACACCTTGGTCTCCCCAGAGTTCATTCTTCCTGATGCTGCATGATGTAGGCTAGACAAATTTCTTGGTATGACTTTGACTTCCATGATTATTTATCTCCCTTAGACAGTTTATATACTTATTTTTTAATAAATTAATTATGAATTAGTTCAGTAAATATTCCCCCACAAAAATTCTTTGTTTATATTGAACTATATTAGCTCTAATTTAATTTAAGTCAGGAATATTCAGCCTTATTTCATGTCTATTTAGAATCCCTTATTTTATATTAAGTGTTTTCTGAAGGAGCTTATTGAAGAAAATGTAAAAGATAAAAAATATCCAAGAATTCCTTTAACACATTTAAATACAGAGTTTTTTTTTAAATTTAATTTATTAGTTTTCTTTTCAGTAAATACAGGCAGTCTGGTACCATTATTTAGGCTCATCTGTGATCTACCCCCTCCCATTAGACCCTCCTTGTTAATGAAAATGGGTCGTGCATTGTGGAGTTAGTCCCCAGTTATTGGTATGATAAATGTCTCTGCAAATCATGACCCAACATGTGACTCTGACATTCTTTCTGCCCCCTCTTCTGCAAAATTTCCCTGAGCCATGTTGGGTTCATTTTTGGTCTGCTTCAGTGCTGAGGCCCTGAGTTTTTATGCTTAGTTTTATAAGCACAATTATAAACAAATGTTTTACATTGGGTGAATGTATAATACATATTTATTTTCTGCTTTCTAATTTAATATTGTGTTTCTATGTTGTCACCAGTATTTGTTTTCTTTGTTAATTTCTTTGTTTTATTCTTTGATTCCTTTGAGTATAGATAAAATCTCTTTTTTTAAAAAAAAATCTTTGTCAGACATTTCATCTAAAACATTGGGGGTCATTTCTGATGGATTTATAATTTTTGGTGGTATTGTATTGTCTTGATTCTTTGTGTTTCTTGTATTATAATGTAGCTACTTTTGCATACTGAATTGATTTGATGCTTGGGTATTCTACTTATCTGCAGTGTTCTTACATGTTCTTACATGCATGTTCTTACATGATCCAACCTTATATACCTTCAGGATATGAGATTAAGGTGCCAAGTGTGGCTCTTGTAACCCAATCCAATGGCAGAAGTGTTGACTTTGCCTGCTATTCAAGTGTTTTAGTGGACTGGGTGGAACAATTTACTGGCAAATTCTAAACTTCAACTGAGCAACATATACACTCAAATAAAACCAGCACAGAGTATGCAAATGTAGGGATTGAAAGAAACAGAAAACCTTATAAAGCCAAAATCCCTAAGGTTGTGTGTTGCTCTATACCCTTAATCCTGTCAGCTGAGAGGTTGAGATTTCTGTTCTGAATTAGGTTCCAGGCCAGCCTGTATCTCAATCAGACCCTGCCTCCAATAATGACAGAAGCAAAAGACCAAAGCCTTATAAATCTGAAAGCATCAAAGGCAATAATATTCAACCCCCAAATACAGCTTATTTGAAAATGGTAAAGCCAACCAAGACTATGTAACCCATAACCTGCCCTGACATGGAAAGAGAGATTAGCACTTCCCTTGCAGGCCTGCTTTTTTGTCAGTCAGCCTCAGCGCCTTTTGGGGTGGCTTCCAGTCTCAGTGCTGAGTGCCCGCTTTGATCCCTTTGTGTTGTGCTGTGGACCTGGTGCTCTGATCAGCTGTGTTGGATGCCCTGCTGCCGGGAGCTGCAAGTGTTCTCTGGAGGTTTGTCGTTCTGACTGTTGTGGAATGGGAGAGAGCAGGAAGCCTGGAGCTGTTCTGGAGCTGCTCAGCTGGCCCCACCTGTGTCCCTTTCGGCAGCTCCTTTGCTGGTCTCTGCTGATTCCTCTTCAGGTTTCTTGACTTAGCAAGGAGGCTGATGAGGTTGGAAAATCCCCTTGTTTGGTCTCTGCTCCTACAGCGTGGCAGCGCACTGAGCCAGTTGGGCATGCAGATGGCACAGACTTGCCACCTCAGTGGGATTCTGGCTGTTTTCCTCCTTTCTGGTAGATCTTGGTCTCTCCTCCCCCTCTTCTGTGGCTAATAAAAACCTATACACCTTCACTTTTTTTGGATAAGAGTGCATTTTATTGTGGTTTTGCTTAAATCCCTTGATAGACTGGCTTGGCATGACTCGTATGCCACCATCTTACCTGGAACCCAGACAGGAGATTTATATCCCTTATTTAAACTTTTTTCCTGGTGGTGTGCACAGATGCTTGCTTGCTCACTGTCTGTTGGCCGTACAAAGCCACTGTGTTGCAAAGCTTATGTGAGAGAGGCATGTATTGTGTGAATGTTGGGTTTGCTAAGAACCATAATTAAATTCTTCCTTCAAGTTTTCACAGAATGTACTGTGAGTTTACAGAAGGGATGTTTATGTGTTTGTAGAGTTCAGAGAGTTTGAGAATTGATATTTTACAGAAAACAATCCTTGCCTGATTGCTGGGATATCTGCCTTACAACTGCTTGGGTTTTAGGTTAGCAATACTTGAATAAAACATGGGTGGTGTTGACAACCTGATTCTGATAGTCCTGTATTCTGGGTTTTTGAAATTAAACCTAGTGATATGCTAAAAGCTCAATTTTGTAACATTATATATTAAACATTCATGAAAGGAATAAAGCAAGGAAAGCGAGTTTCCTGCCAGCCTTGCGGTCAGCAGCCCTGCTTTGGCCTGATTACTTAAGCCCATGTTTTTCCTAAATCAGCCATGAATCAGTAATTATCAAGTTTTGCAATACTAGGCAATTCCCTTGAGAATAGAGAATGATTTGTAATGTTAAATTGATAGCTTTTTAAAAAAGCAATAGTTTGCCTCTTCTTGATGGGTTTCCCTGGGCCCTCTATTAATAATATAACGGGATTTGAATGCGGAGGCGTGGGAGATGTAGCTTTCTTATGTGATTAGATAGCCCAGGTTTGCTTTCTTTCCCCATAAAACTCAAAACAGTGCTAGTGTGTGGTGTGCTGGTTTCACTTCTTTTCACATGTATTTAAAAAACAATTTAATCCAAAAGAAAAAGAAACACATAAAGTCAAGATTTTTTTCTTTATTTAGTTCCTTGTAGTATGATAGGGCATGACCTAGTGATAATATTTTCTTCTCCTGTATGGGACTCTCCTTTGTGCCCAGCTATTTGAAACCCATGGAGTCAAAAGCTTCCTATCTCAGAACTGATTAATTAGGGATCCAACCACAGGCGCTGTTTCTCCCCTGAGGTGTTTTAAGAGTCATCCCGACAGCAATGTAGTGACACTATTTCAGGATCAGGAGGCCTACCGTGCAGTGTATAATTAGTATATAATTATCCTTTGCCAATTGTTTTGATGTGCATAGTCATGCCAGGATTTTAACATTTCTTTTTTTGCAAATACATCTGATGAGGACATCAGACAGAAGGGTTATAATAAAGCAGGGAAATCTCTACTAATTAAAACCTTTATTAAATTTTTTATATAATTCCTCCCAGCATACTCCTTTGTTCCTGCTTTCCTACCTCTGCACTTAACCCCTCTCCTTTCCAACTATTCCCTCTTCTACTTTAGTGTTGTTTCTTTCTCTCTCTTTCTTTCTCCCTTCTCCGTTATCCATGATAACATGTTGATGGGCCAATATTGTGCAGGCTTTATGCAGTTAATGACAGTTGCTGTGGTGTCATGAATACAATGGCTACTTTATGTCTGGAAGAATGGCACAAAGCACTCCTTTCGTTCCTGTGGCTCTTACATACTTTCCATTACCTCTTCTACAATGGTTCCTGAGTCTTGGAGAGTGTGATTGAGGTATTCTATTTAGTGCTGAATATTCAAATGTCACTCCTCAACACCTTGATGAGTTTTGAGTTACTGCCATCTGGAAAGAGAAGCTTCTCTAACCCAAAGTGAAAGCAGCACTAAGGAGCATATCATGGAAGGATTTTAAACAACTTGTTCTGGGGCCCTCAGACTATGGTTCCTTTCCAAGCACCATCCCTACTGCTACTGTATGATACCCAGTACACCTGTGCAACTGCTTTGCGCACATGTCACTTGTTTTCTTTTTGCACTCTTCTTGGGTACACTGTTGGCCACATCTTTGCCTTAGGAGGCCCCAACCAGCTTCACGTAACATCCATGAGTATTACTCTGGTAGGGCTTTAGAGAGCTGGCATAGAGTAGCCTTCCAAGATATCTAGAATGTAACAGACATGTTTTCCTAGGACTTTGTCTAAACATGGACCCCTTTAAGGACTTATGAGTTCTGGTATTCTGAGGCCTTCTCCCCAAGCATGCTGATGAGCACCTTGGGAATGGGATCTGCAGAAGTCATATCTTCCCACACTCTGCTGCCACCACTGAGCTTGGGTGCTGGTATCCTGAGTGAACCCACTCCCTGCTGCTCTTCAGAGTGCTGCAGTGCAGTGGCCCAGGTTTGCCTATTGCAGTATTGGGGGAGCTGCAGAAGTTCACACAATCACAAGATTGGAAGGGAGCCTACTGGTCATTGAGTGCTTACGTCACTCCTACAAAATTACTGCCAAGTAATTATCTAGCCTGACGGGAAAACTTATTGCCTCCCAAGGCAGTAAGGCAGTTTGTTGAAATTCAGACAGCTCCAACTGGTGGGAAATTTCTTTCTCATACCTAGTCAGTTGATGTGGTTCCTGTATTGAGTAAAACAAAATTCCTATTAATTAGATCCCAAGGGTCTTTCCAGAGTTGACTTAATCTAATGCATTTGGGAAGAAAACTTATTTACATTTAGAGTTTGGTGGACACTGCCTTGTGCTCTACAAAATGCTGCCTTACATCATCAACAGACCTGTAGTGGGCATTTAATATAAAACACTTGTTGAGCGGAACTGAGCTATTTTCTGAAGAAAGCAGTGATTACCAGGACTTTAGTGCTTATAGCATGCATCATTCTTTGGCATTAGGCTCTTGGTTATTTTATATGCACATGCCTTGCCCTCACAGCTACTTGTTCAACTCCTTGGGGTGTGGACCTGTCTTGTATGTGCAGTCCTGAGCAAGTCTTACTAATGACCTTGCCCTCACATAATCAGCTAAGGCTTTGTAAGAAAGCAGAAGCCCAAGAACTTCTCTGTACAACCTTCAGTCCCTTTTCTTCTTTGCCCTAGATTCAGAATGGCAGTCGTCACAGTGGGTGGGTCTTGTGCCCAGAGCCAACTCTGTCTTATTGAGGGCCATAGAGTAATTTCCCAGCACAAGTTTGCCCAAGCTGGCCTATAAAACCCTCTTCCATTTCTGCCTGTCATAGTGTAGCATCACTGGTAGAGCTAGTAGGGGTTAAGCTCACTTGGGTGTTGGTCTGGCAACATGACAACTACATACCAGAAACACCCTTCTCCACTCATCTGCCTGCTGCCAGCTTCCTCATTCTTCAGATCTCAGCAGGAATGTCTCTCTGTGGAACCTTCTTGATTCTCCGGGTGGAAGGATCACCGTTTCTTTCTTGTTATCTCTATGCTACAGACAGTCTTGTTTTTTCTACATTCAGTATTGCATAGGTCTTATTTATTCCTCCCACTGTCTCCTTTGTTCTTCAGATGGAAAGCGCCTGAGTCTCATTTCTCTTTGTCCATTTTTCAAAACACAGTGCAAAGTAAAGAGATGCACCATCAGTGTTTTTGAAGGAATCACCTTTGAATGTGATGAGTCATTTGCACACAGAAATGCATTACAAAATGTTAGATAATCCTCTTTTGTTTTATAAACAAGCTCTTGAAATGTAACATTTTAATTGACACGTGTTAATTATACTTACAGACCTTTATTATGACATTTTGGTATATATAATGTGTTTTTATCATATTCCCTCTCCTCCGCACCCTCTCCTATTCCACTCCTACTTCTCCCTTCCCTCTTTCCAACCAGTTAAGTATTCATGTTTTGTATTTTCCTTCCCTCCCCCTTCCTTCCTTCCTTCCTTTCTCTCTCTCTCTTTCTTTCTTTCTTTCTTTCCCTTTTTCTTTCTTTCTTTCTTTCTTTCTTTCTTTCTTTCTTTCTGTCTTTCTTTCTTTCTTCTGTATCTCTTTCTTTCTATAAAGATTCTGGATGAGGGATTACAGGAACATAAGCTCCTTATTAGTGGCTATATCACTAAAGATTTTTTTTTAAATATTTTTTTAAATATTTTTTTACTTATTTATTTGAGAGCGACAGAGACAGAGAAAGCTAGAGGGAGAGAGAGAGAGAATGGGCGCGCCAGGGCTTCCAGCCTCTGCAAACGAACTCCAGACGCGTGCGCCCCCTTGTGCATCTGGCTAACGTGGGACCTGGGGAACCGAGCCTCGAACCGGGGTCCTTAGGCTTCACAGGCAAGCGCTTAACCGCTAAGCCATCTCTCCAGCCCTCACTAAAGATTTTGTCTCTCTCTCCTCCAGCAACCAGTAAGTAACTGCCTATCGATACTCAGGGAGGGGTAGGGCCTCATGAGCCCCTCTTTATTAGTTAACACTATCTGCTTATAGGACCTCGGGAAGGAACAGGTGCTCAAGTTGCTCCCCCATGACAGAATGTTGACAGGCTCAGTCTTGAGGTCTTATACCCACAGTCACAACTGCTTTGAGCTTGAGTGCAATGACAATGTCATGCTCTGAAACAGTGCTCTAACTCACTTCACTTCTTCCTCTGGCTCTTAAATTCTTCCTGGCTCATCACAGAAGAACCTCAGAAGGGTTCAAATGACCCATTTATGGCTGAGCATTCAACAGTCCCTTATTCTTAGCACTTTAGCCAGTTATGAGTCTCTGCCGTTACTGTTACCCACTACAAAAAGGAGTTACTCTGACCAAAGCTAATGGCAACACTAATCTATGAGGATGGACATAATTATGAAAAGTAACATTTTTTGAAGTTGGGGATTACTGTAATGTTCAGAACTTTGCCCGTGGTAGGCATGTCTAAATTACATGCTTTCAATGAACCACAGTGAGGGTCCTGTGGTCTGAATGAGCCATGTGCTTGCACAGGAACAGAGTGAGATAGGCCCTGAGGATGTAAAAATCACTGTGGATGTATCATAAGAGCACAGAATGGCAAGTATAATGTGCTATCTACTTAGTATGGAAGCCAACTTCAGGCCAAGCAAGCATTTAGCTTCGTTGACTGAGAAGTCATAATGGCCATGGAACCCAGGAACAGAAATCAAGGAAGTTATCTTGCACTTTTTATCTTCCTAAGTGTGTGCTTCTGTCTGGTCAATTTACACTGGGAGAGTCTGTCACCAGGTAAGAAATAAATGTGTGAAGAACATACTGGCAAAGACTTGGTAGATCTCTACGTGTCAGGGATGCCTGCCAGCCCCCTTTTAATTCATTCATTCAGCAAATATTTATTGAATTTTATTATGGAAATGCCTCTAAAAGATAAATTCTTGACCTGATTCGCTCAGAAAAAGAAGGAAAATACTCATTTTCTAGCTACTGTAATGTGATGTCCTTGTGGGGACCGAGCTGAAAGCATGATGTTTATTTCCAATTCATGATAAAATGAAAGCTAGAAAAATTAGTCAGCACCTAAACAACCGGTCATTATTGACTAGTGAGTGTGTACCCCACCCCTGCCAACCTGCCTCCTGTGCACACTCACACATGGGAAGCATTTGTTTTTCAGACCAGGTTCTAATTCTTTACCCAAAAGATAAAATGAATTTAAATTTATGTTTTTGTGGAACTATTAGGATACGGAATTTAGCTGTTACTAATCTCTGCTTTTTAAAATTTGCTGACCTTCCACTGTTTAACTCAGTGATAAAATTCCACAATAAATTTTGACTTGAAAGTTTTCAGGATGTCACAAAAATGGGAGTGACGAATGTAGCTTTGAGATGAGGAAAATATTTGGCAAATCCTGTAGCACTTAGGACAAGCTTTATTAAGTGTGGTGGAATCAGATGATCATTATTGTTTTTATTTTTATCTGGGGTCAAACATAATTAAAATAAAACATTTTCTGTGGGTTTCCAAATTAGCCTAACAATTTACTGGTCTCCAAAGATATTTGTAGATGGTAATTTGCCACATAGTTTTCAAGCCAAGGGCTCTCTAGATCTGGAAAGAAGTTGGAAAATAATTTGTTTAAAAACAAAACAAGTTCCAAGAAACACCGTGAGAGAATGTTTTGTGGCATTGTCGAGAACTCATTTGGAAGGTGCTATCAGAGATACTGAGAACCATAATGCCCAGTTCTGGGAAGTGTAGAACTGTGAGATCTCAGAGGAAATGTTCTAACTGCCCTCTTGTGGCCAGATGGAAGGTTTTCCTCTTTCTTGCTACAGGAAAGGATAGACTCCCCTGGAGCTGCTTATAAAATAACCTAAAAGCAATTAAATATTTTACATTTTAAATAAGCTGAAAATACGCCTCCCAAAAGCAAAAGACCCTGCAAATCACTCAAATCATACTTATTTAGTTCAGTAACCCTGATGGCTATTGGTAGATTCTATTAAAATTGTGGCTCCTTCCACCACACCACAGGGAAGTTGTGTGAGATATAGGATGGTGGGGTTTAAAATACTAAATCCTTGAATATATCCATACTTATCTTGTAAGGCATGGTGGTGATTAACTTCAGAAGCAGATGTAGAAAACAATAATAGGATGAACTTTGTTTATTTTTCGAGGTAGGGTCTCACTCTGGTCTAGGCTGAATTGAAATTCACCATGTAGTCTCAGGCCCTCCTGAGTGCTGGGATTTAGACGTGTGCCAACATGCCCAGCAGGATGAACTTTTAACACCTTTCAGTGGGGTGATGAAAGCTATCACTTAACCTGAAAACTTGGACTTCAGTCTGCTCATCTATAAACTATGGCAGTTCAAAGGCAACTTCTAATTTTCCATTTAGCTTCAAGATTTTAAATGTGAGCTGATGGACAGTGAAAACTGCTTTTTGGTCTAAGATTTCTTTCTGGCTATGTAGCTAATTTTAAAGAATCTTTTTTTTGCTGTTGTTTATTTTTATTTATTCATTTGAGAGTGGCAGAGAGAGAGAGAGAGAGACTGAGAGAGAGAAAGAGAAAGAAAGAGAGAGAAAGAGAAAGAAAGAGAAAGAAAGAGAGAGAAGGGCCTCCAACCACTGCAAATGGACTCTAGATGCATGTGCCACCTTGTGCATCTGGCTTATGTGGGTATTGGGGAATTGAGCCTCAAACCAAGGTCCTTGGGCTTCACCAGCAATCACTTAACTGTTAAGCTATCTCTCAAGCCCTGGCTATGTGGCTTTATAATAGTGGACTCAAGAGTCATTGGGGACATTTTATTATTAAGCCTTGGAAAACTGCAGGATTATAGGGTTATTTGTAAAACTGCATCATTAATATTGTGAAAACATTTTTAGATTATTCATAGAAGTATGGATGTATTACTTATCTGCTATGTGCTATGCATTATTGTAGGTGCCAGTAGTATAATGTTGGGGACTGGGGAGAAGACTTATCTTCAAGATCTTTATAGTTTGATGAACTTTACATTCAGTCATTTATAGGTCTCATTACATGGTTTGCTTGCATATTCACATGGTTCTTTGTTCTATTTTTTGTTTATTTTTTATTTATTTCTTTGAGAGTGAGAGAGAGAAAGAGGGAGAGAGAGAATGGGCATGCCAGGGCCTCCAGCCACTGTAAAGGAACTCCAGACGCCTGTGCCCCTTGTGCATCTGGCTAACCTGGGTCCTGGGGAATCAAGCCTTGAACCGGGGTCCTTAGGCTTCACAGGCAAGTGCTTAACCATTAAGCCATCTCTCCAGCCCATTCACATGGTTCTTAAAATATTATTGGTAACATAGCAATTGAAAATATCTCTAAGTATCTTGAATGTAAGGGTCATCTTGGGGCTTAGTAGCACTTACCTCTGGGAATTTTGGCAAGAACTATGTCTGGAGACCACAGCCCATTTTCAGGGTCATGTGTCCTTTGGAGAGGCTCATGTTGAAGAGGTGCTTAGCTGTGCTTTGGTCATTTTAAAAACTGCTCTTCCATGGCTATATTTTATGAACTTCTAGTAGGCTTATATCTTGTTGGAACATACTTTTTCTATGTAATGTGTTCATACTAATACTCTGCATGGAATATTTAATTCAAAAAGAAAGATCATGTTTTAAAGAGTTATAATTTTATTAATTAAACAAATCAGGCTGACAAGTCATCTTGGTTTGCTTTCTTAAGTCCTTGAGTCTGCTAAGATATATAAAGTGGATGAGCACTCTTAAATTTGGCAACTCTAATAGTTTTGGATGTGAGAAAAGTTAAGATGAGTTATGTGAGTATGCACATGTGTATTATCATCAGACTACAGGAGTTTGAGAAAAGTGATTATCACAGACTACAATAAGGATGGGAGAACTCTTCTTGACACATTTTTTTTCCCCATTGCCTTGGTACTTTTGGAATTCCTTACCCATCATCTACTGTATGTAGCATTCTTATAAGTTAGAGTTTGGTCAGATAGAACACTTGAATTCTATTCAACTTGGCAAGATGGAAAGTCTAGACTCCAGTGATTCGTTTTAGGGTGGTGTTTCGGGAATGACAAAATATTTCAGAATAATTTAGGGTATTCCAAAAGGGAATTTGGGAGTGGTTGAAATGGTTTGTGTAATTCTAAGAAGAAAGGATGAGGGAGATTAGAGGAGAAAAATGGCTTTATGATTTCACTTAAATATTTGCAGACATAAACAGTGTGACTACAGGTTCATAATAAAATGAAATGATAATAAAATAAAAGGATAAAAAGGATAATGGTCTTTTCTGGTCTCAGTTACAACTGAGTTTAATGCAAATGAAAATGTAAAACAAAAACACTGACTTGTTAGGAAGGCAGGGTTGTTAAAGAATGATATGAGAGCGTCTTCCTGGATATATTGGCAAACTTTTAGATACAGAGTTATTATATCATATTGGTGCAAATGGCATGGTGACTACTTCATTAAGCAGGTTTTTATACAGAAAGGATCTGAGGGAAGGAGTGTGACATCTTAGAGATAACACAGATCTGGGTTCAGAACATGCTGGTTAGTCATTTGTGGGCAGTGTGGCCTTCTGTAAATTTGTTTAGTCTGTTTCCTTGCTTGTATCAGAGTTTTTCTTTTCCCCTAGGCAATCCAGAGAGGATCCAAGCCTTCTGTTTCTAGAAGACTTTGGTGTATACTTAGCCACTTTTCCAAATCATGTCAACCAGCAAGAGTTAAAAGAAGGAAACAAGTTATGTAGAATGTTACTGTTTAAGAGGTATATGAAACTTTAGATCCTTTCTTCCAGCTATCCAAGCAAAGAAAGGTGTTAATATGGAAGATGATAAAGCTTTTGCCCCATAGCCTTCTGAAAACATGCATTTTGGGTTTCTTATTTTGGTGTGGGAATGTGGTAAGGCAGCAGGGGTTACAATTCCTGCACATCTGTCTTAAAAGCTCATCCAGGCATTTTCTCTTCTGGTTGTGAGTTGAATTTGGTTGTTGATTACATTTTATGCAGACCTCTTTCCTATGTTTATTTATTTTTTCATATATAGAATGTTTCAATTCCTGAGTGAATATTAATGAATATAGTTCTTATGTCTTTATGAATGGGACAGCATTTGCATTCTTGCTAGTTCTAGAACACAAGCTTAAGTGTTCATGGAGGTTAGAAGTGAGAAAGGTACTACCTAACTCGAGTATGAATGTGAGAGTCAGGTGGACTAGGATCTCAGTCCAGAAGATGGCCACTAGTTAACAGTTACTGTCTCATCAGTATGTGGGCTGTGTGATGTAAGAGCTTCCAAACATTTTTGTGAGTAGTCAGAAGCATGGGAGTTAAATGTGACTTCCCTTATGGTTTTTAAAATAGCATGCAAACCAAATGAAGTCCATTATCTGAGTACTGCTAATGCATTTATTTGGATTCCAGTTACAGATGGTGAGCTCTATCTGTATGTTGGCAGTTGATAGTTAAGAGTTAGGTATATGGGGTCAAGTCACAGCTGAATCACTTACCAGCTGTGTGACTTTGGCAAGAATTTGTTTTCTTATCTGTAAGTGGAGATGACGATAGCACTTATAGGGTTTGAAGAAGATCAAAATGAGTTAAAATATATAAAGTGCTTAGAATAGTGCCTGACATGTAGTAGGTACTATTGAAGTGTTTAATATTATTGGAGCCTTTTTCATGCTTTCTCTCCAAGGGACCATACCTGTCTTCCTGTGAGGTCAAGAGAGAGAGGGGGGGGGGGGGAAGATTAAATAAAAGGAACTCTACTACTCTGCATTGGGTACTAATGTGCCAGGAATTCCCTGGTGCTATTTCCTCATTTAATCCTTGTGTAAATGCCCCAGACACACTTCATACACATTTTAAAGCAAGGACAACAGAGACTCAGCAACTTCTCTGTGACATCACTGGAGCTTAAATTTAAGTGGCTTGTATTCCAAATGTATAATTTTACTAGAAAGTTTGTCATTATTGACCCAAGGAGATTTGATTTGTATAATGGGAAGTTGTCTTCTAACTGAACGTACTTGGGTACAGTTCCTTTGTTTCTCAGGAACTCACTGTCTCTAGGTAAGCCTCAACTCTTTGGGGACAGGGATTGGATTTGTATCAGATACTTTCTCACTGCTGTGGACAAATACCTGACCAGAATCAACTTGAGGAAATGAGATAGGGGTGGAGTTCTGGGAGGGATTATATATTCATAAAAATGCAGTATCTCTCAGGCCAATGAACCCCAACTTTGGGTCCTTGTCTAAGTTATTGAAGAATTAAAAAAACACAGATTCAGAGAAGGATAAATTATGAATTATGAGATTTACTTTAGGGAGAGTTAGAAGGAAAATCAAAGCAAGCAAGCCCAAGCCAAAAAAAATTCTCCCATTCACACTCTGGCTGAAATGGGGTAGGGGAGACTGAGAAGTGCCCCCTCACATAGGGGCAGAAGGAGAGGGGCCAGGGGACCAAGAGAGATCAGGAGCCAAGTGGGGCCAATACAGCTAAAAGTCTTACACATGTGATTCAAACCATTCATATGAACCACATACGCAGTTAGAATGAGCTGCTTCATCAAGCTCAGGTGTGTAAGGAAAGCACCTGATTAGTTGGTGCATTTTAGAGGCTGACTCAGGAAGGTAACAAGTGTGCTAAGCATGGGAAAAGCTGAGAAAAAAGCAAGGAGATGTTGCTGGAGTTAATGCTTGTACCCATCTTGAATGACACTGAACCAGAGACAGTTCTAATCCAGTCAGGGCAGGCAAAGTTACACCTGTCCCTCACTAACTACCTATCAGAATAAAAACTATCTTGCTTCTATTTGTATCAGAAGGAACAGGTTTTGGCTTATAGTTGTAGGGATGCTTTACATTATGACTGAGAATTCAAGGCAGTCCAGCTCCTCACATAGAAAAATCAGATAAGAACTGGAGACCAAACTATGAAACTTCAAGGTCCCTGTCCCCCGAGACCATTTCTGGCAGTAAGGCTTCAGAACCTTTCCAAATATCATCACCAGCTGGAGACCAAGTGTTCAAACACATCAGCCTATGAAGGCATTTCATGCTCAAACCACAGCTGGGTTTTTACTCCAGTTGAAGCTCCCAGCATAGCCTGAAAATGTTCTTATGAATATAGAGTGGATGGGAGGTGAATAGGAGGAGAAGCAAAGAGGAGAAAGAAAAGAATGATGTTGGGAAACATGACAGCAGAGGTAAAGAGAATGAGGATGTGAAAGGCAAAAGCCATCAAACAAATTACTTGTCAGATGCACAAAATGATTTTTGACTGAGATGAACTTCTCAAACCATGACAGAATAAAAAAAATGCAACCATTTCTTCAGAAATTCTTTTTCACATTTTCTCTTGAGACACAAGTCAAATGAACTACAAAAATATGAAAGTCTCGCTGTTGGTTAGTGAAGTATCTTTTAAACAATCTCACCTTTTAAATAATCTTTTATCTGAGAAATTTGAGTACTGGCAACATGGTAATCCTTGTCTTGTTAACTTGAACATATAAAGAGTTGGTGGAATGATCTGAATGTGCTGAATATTTTTGAGCAATAGTGTAGAACAAGCAGGCAGAAGAGAGCTGGCCCTTTGTCACTTTGCTGTCTGATTTCCACTTCCATTGAGGGCCCTTCAGGACTGTAACTCAACCCCATGCTGTGCCCCTCAAATTCTCAGAGGGCTGTTGCTTCACCCACAGAGGTGCTCCTCTTTGACTAATCCGGCTGCACAGTCACACTGAACAAATCCCTGTGGAGTAAGCGCTCAGTGTCTGAGTGCATTAGTTGAGGGTGCTCTTCCTTGGGCATAATCTACTTCTTCCCGTACAGACAGAAGGAGGTCTGGTATGTTACTTCTTTGTTGTTTCAATTTGCTTATCTGTACAGTGATAATAATTCTAAAATCTACCTCATATTAAGGGAATGATTAAATGAATTTTACTATATGTAAAAGACTGTGTAGGGGGGTCAGGTAGATGGCTCATTTAATAAAGTGCTTATTATTCAAGCATGAAGACCTGTGTTTGGATCACCAGCACTCACAAAAAAAAAAAAAAAAAAAAAAGCTGAGTGCATCAGTATACTCCTGTAAGCCCAGTGATGGAGACGTGGAGACAGGAGGAGTCCTAGGGTTTGCTGGCTGGCTAGTAAGTAAGCTATGGGTTCAGTGAAAGACTGTATTAAAATATAAGATGGAGTGCAAATAACTCTGAAATGAATTATATGACAAAAGTGCTTATATTTATTTAGTTAAAAAGGCCCTTGATAGGTGATCAGATGCATTTATTCAATGCTCTTTTAAAATTTCTACTGTATTCACATTTGTATTTCTTTTTGTAAATTATTTAGATATCATGAGGTTATATAAATAGTTTTGTTCCTCATGGGTAGAATGGTACAATTATTCAGCAACTGGTATAGACAAACCAGTGGTCACTGGTTAAACGTGATTTTTAAAAAGTAAGACAGAGGGATATAATTTACTTTAAGGAAGTAACTTTGATTCATACTTTTTCATTCATTTATTCATTCATTCTTTCTTTTTTTCTTTCTTTTTTTTGTTGTTTGTTTTTAGAGGTAGGGTCTTACTGTAGCCCAGGCTGATCTGGAATTCACTATGTAGTCTCAGGGTAGCCTTGAACTCACTGTGATCCTCCTATCTCTGCCTTCTGAATGCTGGGATTAAAGATATGTGCCACCACATTCAGATCATACTATTCTATATGATAAATTGCTTCTCATTTTACTAAATGGCTACAAAATTGTCAGACTCACCGAAATACTAATTTCACAAGACTTGTGTTTTTAGTTCATACTATAAGTTGTATTTTGAGTATGGAAAACATCATGACTAATTATCAGGAGTCATCTTTTTACACTTCCTTGTATTGTATTGTTGCTGGCCAGTGCTACAGGGGAAAAAAATGAATTCAGAACTGTGCTGTGCAGTTATTCTTCATTTAAACCATGTTCCATCCCTAAGACCTGCCCTGGGAAAAGTGGAATAGAACAATGTAGAATAACAAAAAGCCATTGGTTTTAGAACTTACTACACTTGTATTTAACTCCTAGGTATATATCTTATTGTGATTTTAATGCATTCATTGTTTTTAGGTTGTTTTGGGACAAGTATAGTTCCAAATAGTTCTTAAACTTTAGCCCAGCACAGAGTCAACTAGGATATGGTAAAACACATGTTATGGACATTGTAGTAGTTTTAATGGATATCCCCCAATAGATTTAGGATTTCCAGCCACCTGACTGGAGGAGGCATCACTATGGATGGATCCCAGGGTCCAGCTCTAAGGTGTGTTTGGGTTTGGATCTGAATTCCAGCCTAAAATATGCAGAATACTTGCGCTCTGCCTGGGTTTCTGGAGTGTGCTTGCTTGTGTTGGTGGTGCTGGTGGTGGCTTTTCTTTCTGGGTGGAAGCGGGCCAACTCCTTTCACTATTATGGAATTTCCCCTGCATCTGTAAGCTTCAAATAAAGGTTCTGTTCCTCATTTAAACTGTGCCTGGTTTGGAAATTCATCCCATCAACATGAAGCTGACTCTACAGACACCAATTACAGATCTTTTGACTCTATGTCTACTATTTGGTCCAAGAATTAATATTTATAATGAGTTTTTGAGTCATGATGCTACTCAGAGAACTTTGCTTATCATTGGGATAAATTATGCGTGGGTAAATAAGGTTCTGACGGTAGGCTATGAAGAACTGCTTAAATTTGGGGCTAAATTTCCATATCTATAATATCTATAAATGGGAGGAAAATAAGGAAAGTATTAGATGATTTTCTGTTATGATCAGAGGTTTTGGTAGATGTACCTGGCACTAACTAAGGGGCAGTCAGTAAATAATGGGAATTATTCTCTGGAGTCAGACTGATCTGTATTCAAGTTAAAGTTTTGCATAATGCTAGCTTAGTGATCTGTTAGAAACTCCCTCATCTCCCAAAACATTATCTGTTTATGTAGTAGATAGTACAGGCTAAATTGTGTCTCCCCTCCCCCATCCATGTGTGGAACCCTAACCCCTGTATGGTGGTGTGTGAAGATATGGCCTTGGAGAGTTGAATAGTTTGTTGTAGTTTAAATATGAAATATCTCCCATAAGATTCATGCATTTAAAAACTTTGCTCCTAGTTCACTATTTTGAAGGCTGTAGAGCCTTTCTGAGAAGTACCTTCCTAGACGAAGCGAGTGACTAGGGATAGACCCTGAGGCCTCCTACTCATTTTCTGTTTCATGACTGACTACAGTATGAACACCTATCCCACCACCATGCATTCCCTGAAATAATTGACTATATATAATCCTTGAACTAAAACCCAAAATAATTCTGTTCTCCCTTATGTTGCTTCTAGTTAGGAATTTGGTTAAATTAATTTAAAAAATGGTGTTGGGGGTGGGACTGTTGATGTGATATACATGACCATATGGTTTTAACCTTTAGAACTGGTTTGCAAGGACGAATATTAAGGAATTTAAAACTTTGGGCTAAAAAATTCCTAGAATACTATATGCAGAAATTAATGGGATTTCAGGAGGGGAACAGGGACTTCATCAGGAACTAGATTGTATGCCATTTACATTACATTCTAGACAAAAAAATCTGGCTACATTCTGCCCATGTCTTGAGAATATGAGTAAAGTTGAATCAAAAAGTAATTGACTGGGCTGGAGAGATGGCTTGGCGGTTAAGCGCTTGCCTGTGAAGCCTAAGGACCCCGGTTCGAGGCTCGGTTCCCCAGGTCCCATGTAAGCCAGATGCACAAGGGGGTGTACGCGTCTGGAGTTTGTTTGCAGAGGCTGCAGGCCCTGGCTCGCCCATTCTCTCTCTCTCCCTCTATCTGTCTTTCTCTGTGTCTGTCACTCTCAAATAATTAAATAAATAAATAATTTAAAAAAAAAGTAATTGACTAATATGTTTGTTGAAGGGAATTGCATAATGATAGTGTTAGGTAGGGAGAGGATTCCATGATGGAGTCACCATGGTCAGCAGAATGAGTGACAGAGGCATGGGGAAGTGGACTGTCCACATTCTTCAAGAAACCACCTGGTCATTATCCCCTCCTTACCTAACAATGCCCAGATCATGTTTTCCTGCCTCCTTGTCTTGTGAGTCACCTGGTCACTGTTCTGGTGTCACACCCTAGCTATTTTCAATGGTTAATGTATTAACCTCCTCTAAAGGAACTTTTCTATTCAACTAAGCAAACAAGTCTTTGTTTTTCCTTTCTCACGTTCACCCAAGTGAAAAAGCCCTATAGAGCCCACTATCTGCAAACCCAGGCTGGCTGTGCCCCTCTACTGAGAGTCATCCCTGGCAGCTTGTGCTTTTCCTGAAGAAAAGCTTTCATCTTTGCCTCAGTGGTTTGCCATCATTCCCAAACCTTACAAATGGTTCCATGATTCAGGTAGGTGCCTCCCAGTTGCCCTGTTGGTTGGCCAGACCTCATTTCCCCTGACCAGGCCATTGATCCTCTGAAGGCCTTGGACCATCTGCCAGGTTCTGGTCCCTCCACTCACAATGACTTAGCCACACTATTTTCCCATCCTTCAGCTCCTCCCTCCTTCTCAGTGAGTGTCCCTCTCAGATTGGCCTGCTCTTAGGTTTATTCCCTTCTCATATAAGCCATGCCAGCACACCAGGCTACACCCTTCACCCTCTTTTGGGTCCCAACCCCAGGTCTCAAGAAAGATGCACTCTTGACACCTTGGGTCTGTCTCTCTTCAGTCTACTGCACCCCAAGGAGTGCTTTTTGGTTCAGTTTCACTGGTCTCAGGACACTTCTTCCCCATTTCTCCTCTCCCTCCACCTGCTGAGGTCTCATCTTTCACTGCCAGCTGCTTACTTCATTGGGAGCACAGATGCCTGCCTTGCCAGCTAACAGGCTAAACATCTGCCAGTTATGGCTATATGGCCTCTGTCCACATGGGAGATTCAGGCTCAATTCACCCTAATGGGCCAGGGGGTCATATTGGTGTTCTTAAGCCCTGGTTCCTTTCTCTCATCCTTGTTTTGCTATTTCTCTGTCTCCTCTCACTAACTCTTTTACATTATTCTTACACTCCCATGGGGAATAAAATCTCTAAACCAATTTTGATTACCACTCCCCTGTCTATCTCCTTAAGAACTTAAAGCCTCTGTAACTATTGAACAACTTCAAACCTCATCATCTGATCTTTTTCTACAATACTGTCTGGCCACAATATAAGCTGGACAATGGTTCCAAATGGTCTGAAAGTGATACTTTAATTTCCAAATTCTCACTGTGGTGATTTTGATTCAGGTGTCCTCCATAAACTAAGGTGTTCTGCAGCTAGGTTCCCAGCTGATGGAGATGTGGGAATTAACTCCTCTTGGAGGGAGTGTACTGTTGGGGGTGGGCTTATGGGTGTTATAGCCAGTTTTCCCTTGCCAGTGTTTGGCACACTCTCCTGTTGCTATTGTCCACCTTAAGTTAGCGAGGGAGTGAAGTCCACTTACAAATGGTTCCATGACTATGATTCCGTGTTATGCCATCATTTTCCCCTGCCATCACAGAGCTTCCCCTCGAGCCTATAAGCCAAAATACACCCCTTTTTACCACAAGATGCTCTTGGTTGGATGATTTCTACTAGCAATGCAAACCTGACTGCAACAGTAAAGTGGTACTGAGAAGTGGGGTTGCTGTTAGACACCTGACTGTGTGGCTTTGGCCTTTTAGAGCTGATTTTTAAGAGGAATGTGGAAAATTTAAAAACCTTGGCCTAACAGATACCTTGAAGTGCTGTAAGTACAGCTTGATGGACTATTCTGGTCAGAGTTGAAACACCTGAATGCAATAAAAACTACAGACTGTGAGGTTTGGCTTATGAGGGTGAGAAAGAGCTTTGCTTGGACTGGGCTAGCACTTTGTGGGAGAAGATTGCTCTTATGCTTGTGTCCTGAGAAGTTGTGCAGGGTTGCTTTGCATAGAAATAAAATGGTATGAGCAGAAGGATATGGCATCAAAAGAAAAGTCTTTGGGTGAACTGCTGCCTGTTCAGCTGCAATTGAGAGATTATAACCTTTTAGACTGGGCTAGCTGACCTGCACTGGGGCAACAGGAAGAATGTAGACTGTTGGAGAGGCCTGAGTGTTCAAGAAGTGTCCTGTTCTTCAAATCTGCTTTATTCCCCCCTGGAGTAACAAATTGTCATCCTATCTGGTATTGTGGAGTATAAGAAATAAAGGAAAGAGAGGGTCATTAAGTTTGCAACACAGTTCTGTGTTTTGGAAATGGCCATGGGCAGTGTGAAGCAGATTTGTTGGATGCCTGCATAGAGACCCCATGGGGCCATGAGGATGAACCATGGATTGCAGTGGAGACCAAGTGGAGATGCTGGGACCACAAGATGGATGCTAAGGAAAGCTGCTGGCCCTGATGAAGTTCTTCTGGACTGTGAGTAGCCTAGCTGGAGGGGCAGAATTCTCCAGAGACTTGTAGCTGGTTACAATTATCAGACTTGGAAATTTGTCACTGGCTAGAGTTGTTGGACTTGGAACTACAGAGTTTGATATTTGCCCTGGTTGTTTTAAATCTTATATTGGCTGAGTATTTCTTTTCTATGCCCAATGCCATCTTGCAGAGTGAATGTTATTCTGTGCCATTATGGGGTTTGGGGGATTATTTGTTTTGCCATTATGGCTCAGTTAAAAGATCTTGGACTATGGGGATATTTGAACATCATTAGGTTGATAAAATCTATGGGGACTTTTAAAGTTGGACTGAAATGCATTGTATTTATCATGTATGGATATCAGTTTATGTGGGCCAGGGGTGGAATGTGGTGGTTTGATTCAGGTGTCCTCCATCAATTTAGGTGTTCTGAAACTAGGTTCCCGGCTGATGGAGATATGGGAATTAACGCCTCCTGGAGGGTGTGTATTGTTGGGGTGGGCTTATAGGTGTTATAGCCAGTTTCCCCATGCCAGTGTTTGGCACACTCTCCTGTTGCTATTGTCCACCTTATGTTGTCTAGGGCATGATGTCCACCCTCTGCTCATGCCATCATTTTCCCCTGCCATCGTAGAGCTTCCCCTCAAGCCTGTAAGCCAAAATAAACCTCTTTGTCCCAGAAGTTGCTCTTGGTTGGGTGATTTCTACCAGCAATGTGAACCTGACTGCAACACTCACTGATTTAGAGAACTTCTGCCAATGTACAGGCAGGTGGTCTGACCCTATCTATATTCAGGTATTTTTCACACTGCTTGCACAGCCCTCTCTCTGTTCTACCTGCTCTTCTCACCAGGTCCTTCTACCCAAGTTCTCAAGAATGTACTCTAATTCAACCCCTCCCCCATACTCATCTTCACCGTCTGATTTTGACCTGGACACCATAGATGACCTGGTCCCAACAGCTCCTCAAGCCCCTGCAGCCCCTACAGCTCCTACAACTACCTGAGCCTCTCCTGGTCCCCTCCCTGATACCCACACTCCTTCTCCTTCCCCTCATCCATCTCCTGTTCTGCCTCCGTGCCCCCTGACACCACCATCTCCTATCTCCTCTCCTCCTCCTTTTCCCGATTGGGCCCAATGTACTCATTCTTTTTTTATTTTTTTAAGTATTTTGTTTATTTTTTATTTATTTGAGAATGACAGAGAGAAAAAGGCAGATAGAGAGAGAGAGAATGGGTGCGCCAGGGCCTCCAGCCACTGCAGATGAACTCCAGATGCATGTGCCCCCTTGTGCATCTGGCTAATGTGGGTCCTGGGGTATCCAGCCTTGAACCGGTGTCCTTAGGCTTCATAGGGAAGCTCTTAACTGCTAAGCCATCTCTCCAGCCCCCAATGTACTCATTCTTGTAGAGGAGGATTGTGCCCTTTATAAGGAATCATTCACATTCCTTTTCCCATGTTTGATTTATCCCAGATTGAGAAACATCTAGAGTCTTTCTCCACTGATCCAACAAATTATACCCCAAATTTTGCTACCTCACCCAGGTTTATAACTTAACTTGGTATGATCTCTTTGTGGTTTTTTCCTCCACTCTCACTCCTGATGAACAAGGATGCATCTGGGTGGCAGCTCAGCCCCATGCTGATGAGGCTCAATTAACTAATAACAGTTTTCCAGTGGGGATGCTTGCTGTGCCCAGGAGGACCCTGACTGGGAATACCATGCTCCCACTAACTCCTCTGGACAGGTGGCCTGTGATAAGATGGCTTTTGCCTCATGTTTGGCCTCCAAAAGGCATCCTTTAAGTTTGTCAATTTTGACAAACTTTGGATACTTACCCTAGGCCTAATGAAAGTCTAGCTGAGATGATGGGATGCCTAAATGAGGCACTCACCCAATACACTCACCTGGAGTCTACTTCCCAAGAGGGCATAAGAGTTATTAATACCAATTTCCTGTCCCAGTCTGCCCCTAACATCAGGAAAAAAGGTCAAATGTCTATGAAAGAGACTACAAACCTTTCAGGGAGATCTTCTTGACCTGGCATGTAAAGTTTTCAAAAGCAAAGAGTACCAGGAATGGACTGAGAAGGTGGCCAGAGACAGACAGCAGTTCCAGTTCCTGGCTGTGGCCCTGAGGCCTCCTCCAAAGAAGACCATGGGGCCTCAGTGATCATCACCAGGACCCTGCTCCAAGTGTGGCCACACTGGTCAGTGGGCAAGAGCCTGCCCTAAACTGTGCCCACCACCAGGACCCTGTCCCCACTGCGGATTTGTTGGATACTTCAAGGTTGACTGCCCTTCTTTGCCTCAACAAGGTAGGCCAGCCCATTCCCCTCTTCCCCCACAAGAGCCAATTGCTGATCTTCTGGGCCTGGTGGCCAAAGATTTATGGTGTCCTGGAACCTCAGCCACCACCAACACTCTTCATATCACAAGGGAGGAACCCAGGGTCACAGTCCAGTTGGCAGAAAGGCCTGTCTCATTTGCCATAGATATGCAGGCAGGCTGGTTTGTCCTGCTTTACTCTCTGGTAAGATTTTTTCCTTTGCAGATCTCTGTGTCAGGTATTGACAGCCTATCCCACTCCCCATTCATCACCCTCCCTCCTTATCCTGTGTAGTCTGGGACACTCCCCTCTTCAATTCATTTTTTGTAGTACCCTCTTGTCCTGTTCCCCTTCTGGGTCAAGATCTTATGCAAAAACTCTACCTCTCTCTCTGACCTACCACTCACACTCTGTCTTCCTCCTCACACCAGTCTCCTCCTTTACTAAGGATCCAAGCTTCCCCCTCCCTTGCTCTGAGGTTGATCCCAGGGTGTAGGACACTTCCTCACTGGCACTAGCCTCTCACAACATGCCTGACCTCATCAGACTCAAAGACCCAATGTCCCTTCCTGGCCGTCCTCAACACCCAATCTCACTTAAACATAACCAAGGAATCAAACCCATTATTTCTCACTTGCTACAAGCCACCCTCCTTTGCCTCACTCATTCTCCTTGTAATACTCTGGTCTTGCCTGTTATCAAACCTGATGGGACCTACTGCTTCATCCAAGATTTTCGCCTAGTCAATGCCACTGTTATGCCCATTCATCCAGTAGTCCCCAACCCCTATGTTCTCCTCCCTCACATCCCCTCCTCCACTACTTATTTTTCAGTTCTTGACCTCAAAGATGCCTTCTTCTCTACACCCCTCCACCCTGATTCCTATGATCTCTTTGCATTCACCTGGGAGGACCCCAATATTCATACTGCCTCTCAACTCACCTGAATTGTCCTTCCCCAGGGTTTTGGAGACAGCCCCCACCTATTTGGTCAAGCTCTCTTCACTGACCTTTTGTCCCTGGATCTTTTGCCCAGCACACTTTTACAATATGTAGATGATCTTTTGCTTTGCTTACTCTCTCTTTCTCTATCTAAAATACATGCTAGCAAACTTTTAAACTTTCTTGAATATAAAGGATATTGAGCCCCCCCCCCAAAAAAAAAGCTCAACTTTCTTTAACCCAAGTTAGGTACCTGGGCTTTTTCCTTACCCCTTCCTCATGACAACTCACCCTAGTCTGCAAACAACATTTTTGCTCCCTCTCCCCACCTACCTCTAAGGAACAAAACCTCTCTTTTCTTGGCTTTTCTGGGCTCCTTAGAATGTGGATTCCAAACCTTGCCCTCCTGGCAAAGCCCCTTTATGACAAAGCTAAGGGAGACTTTCATGAGCCCCTAGACCCCACGTCAGAGACAGATGGTGCTTCTTCTGCCTGCATGATGCCCTCTTGGAAGCTCCAGCCCTTGTACTTCCTGACCTTCAGCAGCCTTTTCTTCTTTATTCCACAGAAAAATGGCGTATGGAATTAGAAGTTTCGGATCAAATGAAGGGTCCATTCCTTTCCCCTGTAGCTCAGCTCTTTAAACAACTAAAAAGCCTTATCTGGGGCTGGCAACCATGCCAATGCACTCTCACTGAAGCTGCTCTTCTGGCCTAAGAGGCACAGAAATTCACTTTTGGGCAACAACTCACTGTCTTCTCTCCCCACAGGCTTAAAGATCTACTTTCCAACTCTCACCTCTCTACTATGACCCCATCTAAAATTCAACTCTTTCATATCACTTTACTTGGTAATCCTGACATCACACCTGACTCTTGTCTTCCACTTAACCCTGCTACCCTCCTGCCTCTACCCAAACAACTTACACACTTCTGCTTAGAGACCCTAGAGGAACTCACCAATCACAATCCTATAATCTCTCTATCCTCTCTCCCCAACCCCAGTCACACCTGGTACATAGATAGCAGCTTTTCTATTAACTCACAGAGCTCTCAGATAGCAGGATATGCTATTGTCTTAGATGACCAGATAATAGACACTGGCCTGTTGCCTGAAGAGGGTACATTCCAAAGGGCTGTAGCTCTCACTAGAGCCCTAACCTTGGCATGAGGCAAGACAGTTAACATCTACACTGACTCTAAATATGCTTTTGATATTCGACATCACCATGCTGCTACCCGGAAGGAGAGAGGCTTCCTCTCAGTTAAAGGAACCCATATTACTAGTGGGCCCCTTATCCTTAAACTACTACATGCCTTCTGTCTTCCTGCAAAGGTGGCAGTCATTCAGTGTAGGGGACACCAGGCTCTAACCTTACCCATGGCCAGGAGAAACTCTTTTGTAGGCAGAATTGCCAGGGAATCCAGCCTCCACAGCACATAATCAGCTTTAGCTTTTTTCCTTGCTCCTACTTCCTTCACTCCCTCATACACTCCAGAACAGTACCAAACTCTAACAAAACTTGATGGTATCCCAGGACCACAAGGCTGGCTATTCTTTGGGGACCTATACTGCTTGCCTGATCTCCAAGCTATGACCATCCTGACCCACCTACATAATCTATTTCATGTAGAAGCCCATCTGCTACAAAGATTCCTGACTCCACTCCTTTTCTATGCTTGCCTTTCCTCTCTAATCTCTTCCATGACACAGGCTTGTGAACTCTGAGCCAAGGCCTCTCCACAAGGTGGAGTCCGTCCCCTTCCCTCTTTCAAACCCCATCATCACAGGGGCTAATTTCCCAGAGTGGTCTGCAAAATAAATTTTGCTCACATGCCTCCTCACAAAAAGACTAAATACCTTCTTACTATGGTGGATACTTTATTAGGATGGGTTGAAGCTTTTCCTATGATGGGAGAAACTGTAAATATAGTTGCCTCTCATATTCTCCAGTCTATTCTGCCCTGCTTTGGCCTTCCCCTTACCATTCAACAAAACAGTGGATCAGCCTTCATTTCCAAGGTAGTCCAGGAAGTTTCCAGAGCTCTGGGAATTGGAAACTTCATATTCCATATAGGCCTCAGTCCTCAGGCAAGGTAGAAAGAGCTCATGCTATTCTTAGAACTCATCTGTCTAAACTGACTTCTGAACTTCACCTGTCCTGGACCCAGCTCCTCTAACTTGCCTTAGCCCAAATCAGAGCTTCTCCTTGGGCCCTTTTCTTCTTTAGCCCTTTTGAACTCATGTATGGGCACCCCTTCCTATTAAACAACTTTCCCCCACTATCAGAAAATTCTGTCTATGGGAACTTACCAACTTTCACTTTTATCCAGAACCTTCTCTGGGAACATGCTGACTGTCTTCTTCCCCAACCATCAGAGGAAGCCATGAGTATCTCACTTAATCCTGGGGATTGAGTCAACCTTAATCAATCATGCCCACAGGGACTCAAGCCACTCTGAACCAGATCTCATTTGGTGATCTTAACCATTCCCACAGCCATCTTGTCCTACAGGGCATCTCCAATTTGATCCACCTACCACAGCTCAAGAGAGTCAAATGACCTCTGTCCTACCCTATCTCTTCCAGGGATAAGTACACCTCCACCCCAATTGGCCCTCTCAAACTTAAACTGTCTCCTGTTCCTACTCTTTCCCCAATCCCAGAATGTTCCTCTTGGTACACTGATGCCCCTCTGCCTCCCCTTTCTTGGTCCAAGAAAGGGGCCCTCTACCCTTCACCTGAGTGCTAATCCCCCCTTGTACCTGGTGTTATGATGTCTTAGCTGTTGACAAGGATAACAAGCTCCTTAGTTTTTCCTTCTGTCCTCTCATGGGGTGTGTGGAGCCCATCTCCCTCACCTTCTCTATAACGGATATCTCCAGTGACTGCCCCAAAGCCAACTCAATACAAGGATGGTATGAGAGAAGTCTCTCTTTTGCTCAGGACCAAGTCATAACAGCATGCTACACTGGTGGTGTCAGAGGGTGCTCACTATCAATCTCACCACTCTGTCAGTACCACTACTTTCACCCCACTAAATCTTATGTCATTCAACCACCACAGCTCAATTCTCAGGGTGCACTCACAACTTTTTCTATCAATGACCCATGGGGCCAAAAGTGGGCAGATGGGATGGTAGGGGTGGCAACCTTATATACTATGGGGTCTCATTGTGGGGACTGAATAGAGATACCTTGATCCATTCAGAATTCCCCCAAGACTGCCCAAAATTCCCATATCTAGACTGTTACAGACACCAAACAGGCTCATGGGAAGCACCAGGAGGATCTGCATGGTCTAACCTCCACCACCTCCTGAATGTAATTCTCTCTTCCTCCTCAACCAATTCATTCTTACCAATCACACTGCCTGCTTCCTGTGCGCTTCATTTGAGTGGCCTCTCATTACTGCAGTCCCATTGTTCAATGTCACCTCTGTTTCAGGTACTCCCTGCTTTTGGTGTTCTCTCTCCAAACTCCCTATCCCACTTTCTCTTCTGAATTGCCTGATTGCTGGAATAAAGACATCTCTCAATGCTGGTCAGGAGTTTTCAGGAATAATTCTATTGTTAAAACCACACTTTTCTTGAGGCAATGTATTTTTGGTGTGACTCCATGCTATCTACTTGCATCTCTCAGAGAACACACTCAGGCCCTTGCACCCCAGTCACTTAGGTAACCAGCCTCAGCATGTACACAGAGGGAGAGCTGGCAGTCCTTCTTCCTAAGCATGCTCACTGTTACAAAAGGGCTGTCCACTTGCCTGTGATGATAGGAGTAAGCCTGGCAGCCTCTATAGCTGCCACAGGACTGGCTGCAGGAGGCCTGAGCCATAGCCTAATCTCTTATGAAAGACTCTCAACAGAACTGAACATCACAGTCCAGGGGTCCACCGAGGCCTTGTGACTGCTGCAGGAACAACTGCCCTCTCTGGCCTCAGTTGTGCTACAAAATTGCCAAGCCCAGATCTTTTGACAAAAAGCTGACAAAGGAGGGACCTGCCTTTTCTGAATGAGGAGTGCTATTACTATGTTAATCAGTCAGGCAAGGTAGAGGTTGAGATTAAAAACAAACAAACAAACAAACAAACACACTAAAAAACATGGCTGACCAGCTTCAGGCATGAACACCAGCTCTCTTTGGGTCATGGAACATTTTTGGGACAATGTGGCTCTGGCTCTTGCCACTGCTAGGGCCTATACCTGGGCTATGCTTGCTACTTCTTCTGCCATTCTGCCTTCAGAGATGCATCTAAAATCAGCTGGACCAATTCACCCATTGACAACTCAACCAACTTTTTCTGACCCGTTCCTCCTCTATCTCCTATCAGCCTCTAGCCGCCATGGAACTGCCTCCTCATTGCCTAACCTGAAGGGAGACCCATTAACCACATTATCTAGGCTCTCCCATAAGGACTCATTTATCCCTATGGTTTGCACAAAGATATTACAGAAGAGAGACCACCATCCTTTATCATTAACAAAGGGCTCTCAAGGACAGTCTCTGAAGATGGAGTCACCATGGTTGGCAGAATGAGTGACAGAGGCATGGGAAAGTGGACTGTCCACACTCTTCAAGAAACCACCTGGTCTTTATCCCCTCCTTACCTAACAATGCCCCAGGTCATGATTTCCTGTCCCCTTATGTCATGAGTCACCTGGTCACTGTTCTGGTGTCACACCCTAGCTATTTTAAATGGTTAATATAATGAACACCTCTAATATAACTTTTCTATTCAACTTAATGAGGATTTTTCTTTCTCACCTTCCCCCAATTAGAAAAGTCCTATAGAGCCCACACCTGAAAACTCAGGCTGGCTGTGCTCCTCTCCTGTGAGTCAGCCCTGGAAGCTCATGCTTTTCCCAAATAACAGCTTTCATCTTTGCTTCAGAGTGGTTTGTGTGGTCTAGATCACCCCCAAACCTTACAGATAGCATCAAGGCTGTGATGATGTGGTTACTGCTTACCTCTGAAATCAAGGTTTACAGTTGGAGAGAGATCAAGTGGAGCAAAGAGATATAAAAATTTGCAGTTTGGCAAGAAGAGGAGCATGAATGATTTTAAAGTTTTAGACAAGATACATGTGAAAGCTGCTGTAGTTGTTAAAGAGAATGGCATCATTAAAGTGAAATCTAGTACTCTGTACTGGAAAATTAGGGAAGGTGCCCTGAAGACAGAGCCCTACTGATTGATCTCCATGGTATAAAGATAAAAATTCATTTAAAAGAAGAAGCAAGCCTAAACCGAGGCTGAAGGGGTTTTCTGCTTAAAACCAACCTCCTAGGTAATTGTTTTCCCAGGGCCAGCAGTCAGCATAAAGAGGTCATTATGACATCTTTGTTTCAAGGTGGCAAGGCTGTGAAACTTGGCAGCATTGGACATATGGAACTGTTTTTTCAGGCATGAAATATACAATAGTGAGGAGGTCATGGAGTTGTGCTGAGGTTTTGAATGCTGCTAAGGCCAGGCAATGTGTGGTGGAATTTGATACACTGAAAAGAGACTTTGAGGGGTCACTGTGTGAAGTTGTGAGGGTGAAGCCCAAGTAGCAATGGAGACCCCATGGTGTTGGAGATGCAAGGACCATAGGGTGTCCACCAAGAAAAGCTGTAGAAATGGAGTAGAACTGACCAAAGAGAAAGGCTATATAAATTGCAATAGGCTGAGCTGCAGAGGGAGATCAGATGATTCAATCAAGAGTCCTACAAGGTAGACATGGCGCTGCAGGGCTTGATGCTGTCCTTATAGGTTTTTTGTCTTGCTTTGGTTCAATTATCATTTGCTATGCCCACTTTACTCTTTTGTAGTGAAAATATTTATACCATTGTAAGTTGAGGTATTTAAGTTATTTTTAAAATTTACAGGGCTAATAGTTAAAGAGATTACCTTGGGTCTCAGGAGAGATGTTGGGCTTTTGAAGTGTTGGTACTAATAAAGAATATGGGGAATTTTGAAGTTATAATAAATGCATTTGGCATTATGATATGGTCATGTGCTTATGAGGACCAAGATGGAATGTTGTGGCCTCCTGAGTACAGGGATTAAAGGCGTGCGCCACCATGGCCAGCTTAAGTTGTTTTTCATTAGGTATTTTGTGATAGCAAAGAGAAAAGTAATTAAGATCTATATAAGTCCTGAGGATAAGGCCCTCATGATATCTTGAGACATCTGTGACGTCTTTCTCCCTGTCTTCCCCTTTCCTCACCTGCTGATCTTCTCTCTCCATCTTCTTTTCCTCACCACGTGATGAAAAAGTGAAAATGGCCCATTTGCAAGAATAGTCAGCACACAGTTGGCTTACATCATGATCTCACGCATTGTAGCTTCTAAGTATGAGAAGTGTTTGTTCTTTGAAACATTCAGCCTATGGAATTTTATTATGACAGTCGTAGAAGACTAACAGTGGAGGTAATCCCTGTGAATTAGACATACAAGGAGACGCTGTATATGTAGTACTCAGAACAGTGCTGGCTGCCCTAAGTAGGAGCTAATGTGTGTTAGCATATTGTCCAATACAAACAATCACTCTGTCTTTCCAATTCCTTTGTAAGATTTCTCCTCATGTTAATTTCATTAAGAACTCTCCAAATCTGGTCACCTAATTGTTGGACATGTTCTTGAATAGGAAATTACAGATAATTCAAATCACTGCCTTTTAGCTTTGCACAGATTAACTTCTGAATCTTACATGAGCACATATGTTTATATAAGAACAAAGGGGATACCAAACATCATCCTGTATTCTGAAGTATCCAAAAGAGTAAGGCTCATTTTCTGATGATGTTTTCTGTTTCCACAGCATGTTGGTCACTGGGCTCCTGGGTGGTATATAACACATGTGTTTTCCATTAATGTGGCAACTAGAGAGTGGTCACTGGGAATCTTTTCTTGTTGGTGCTCAGGTTCTGTAATTAGCTCAGGGTGGATGTTTTTGGAAGGAAGGAGGCAAAGATTTATAAACTGAAAATTAGACTTAACATATTTGACCTTGGGTTAAATTGCTGAAAATGGTTCTGGTGAAAAGTTTCTGCTGGCTTCCCCCCTCATTAAAATTTCTTCATTTATAAGTAGATTCCTTATGACCTTATGTTTCCTTTGTCAAGCAGCTGTTTCCTTGAAAAAAAATCTCATGTTAAAAATATAGTTAGTTCAAGTTTTAAAAGAAAAAAGAAAAATTAAATGCCTCTGATTATGTTAGAAATAATATTTTATCAAGGCAAATAATATTTAGGAATCACTTAAGCAAGAACATGAGCTTCAAGAGGAACAGTTTTAACCATCTTTATTATTTAACTAATGAAAGACATTAGGATGAAAAGTCTGAGAGTTTCTTGTAAAATTAAACATTTATATACCACGTGGCTCAGCAATCCCAGTCCTAGAGAAAGGACAACTGATATTTGCAACAAACCAGGTACACAGATATTTACAATAGCTTTATTCATAATTAATAAAAGTGGAAATTACCTCAGTAGGTTTGTAAATAAACTAGTGTATCTTTATAATGGCCAGGCTACAGTGCAAAGGAGCAGACAATTGCTATGCACCAACTTGAATGAATCTCACAGGCATCTTGCTAAGTGAAAAGGTACATGACAAAGATTATCAGGCATTCTTAAAGAGATAAGACCAACAGAATAGAACAGGACTGTGGTTTGACAGTGTGTAAAAGCAGGTGGTGGATTAGGAAAGAAGAGTGCCAGAGTATTCTGGGGTAACACAATTGTTTTATATATGACCATTATAGTTCCCTGACTCCATACATTTAGCAAAAGTCATATAACTATACAACAAAGTGTCAGTTTTTCCCTTGATTTAAAAAATATTAGTTTCAGAGATGATAGGAAAAGTCATGTTTCTTTCAATACAATAACATATTTCTTTTTCCTCTTTTTAGTCTTCTTTTTGTTTGTTTCTTTGTTTCGGAGACAGGGTCTTATATAACCCAGGCTGGCCTTGAGCTAACAGTTTGCCCCAATCCCTCCAATGCTTGGATTGTACATGTATCCTACCATGTCTTTTTTCTTCTTTCAGGTGTATACATGATTGTCTCAGTGTAATAGCAGGCAGTGAGGTTTTACAAGTGTATAGACTTGAATCTATTATGAGATATCACTTAGTTATGGTTGCTGTATCACAAAGAGATAGATGAATGATTCAGTTTTACTCATGCCTTCATGTACAGCAACCAGCAATCACAAGTCAGTATCATTAGTTACTAGTACTAAAAAATTGCTTTTCAAAAATCTCTCATCCCCATCACCTACTAGCTTTCTGATCTCTACTGCATTTCAAAAATAAATTGCATCTGGATTCTGAGTCTGAGAGGGCAAGTGGTTGGGTCAAAAGTGGGAGTTCACCTTCCTTCATACGACACACCAGTTCTTCATATCCTACCATCTGAAACTAATTTGTTGTACGTAATTTATTCCATAAAGTTGTTGGAACAAACAATACATGCAAAGCTCCTTAGCTGTGTGTTCAACAGGGAACTTGCCTGGTTGTGCATGATCTCAGCTCTCAGCACTTCTAGATGCCATGTAGCACTTGGGGTGTCACGAGGACCCTCAAAGGGACTATTATTTATAAGTTAGGGTACTCATGTGGTGGTTTGTTATCTGTGGCTGCTGTGACTTGGGTTACAGCCCCCATCCCCAAGTTGCTCCTAAATCCAGTTCAGTGCGTGAGTAATGGGGAACAGGAATGCCCATTCTGTGCCTTAGAAGTAAGTAGCACAACAGGATTAGGGGCTGTTTGGTCAAATGTGTGAAAAATTACAACATTATGTTTATCACTTGCCTTCCCAGAAATGAATAGCACCTCTTATGGTGCATTGACAGTTACTTACAGGGTGTGGCCTAACTTCACCTATGATGTGGGTTCTAAAACATTTCCCATAGTTCCTCAAGCCTTTCTACCTTACATCTGCTGCCAGGAGCCTTGCAAGGTGATGGGTGATATTATAGTCCTCCTCACAGATTTTGCAAATGTCTTTGTAGTCTTCATATTACTTACCCATTACACAATTCATTTAACCTCTTTGTGTGTGTGTGTGTGTGTGTGTGTGTGTGTGTGTGTGTGTGTAGGGTCTTTCTCTAGCTCAGGCTGACCTGGAATTCACTAGGTAGTCTCAGGGTGGTCTCAAACTCAAACAGAGATCTTCTTACCTCAACCTCCCAAGTGCTGGGATTAACAGTGTACGGCATCATGCCCAAATCATTTTACTTCTTTCAAAGACAGGGAAAAAATAAAAAGAAGGTACTATAGACATAGAATAGTCTACTTGTAGTATTCTTTCTTGCCATAGTTTATAGTTTCATTTTTTCATAATTATGTAAGTCTATTTCTAGTGTGGGGTTAAAGCTTTTCCTTCTGAAATCCTATACTACTCTGGCACCTTAAGACTGAAAATACACACAGATAATTATTGAAGTTTTTAAATGCTTATTAGTTCTAGAACTGCACTTTGTTCTCCTTGTAGAAAAGGAATGTCCCTTCTGCAGGAATTTTCTATTCACACTTCAACTTTGGCACATAGTGCCTATTTTATTCAGAAATGCTTTCCTAGCATCTTCTAGTAATCAGGCAATGTTCTAAGTACTGAAGAAATAAGACAAAGTTACAAAATTTGTAGAGTTGACATGGTGTTGGCATAATAAAAAATAGAAAATTAGGGCTGTAGAGATGGCTGAGCAGTTAAGGCCCATGCCTGCGAAGTCTCAGGACCATGGTTCACCAGGTCTCACATAAGCCAGATGCACATGGTGGCGCATGTGTCTGGAGTTTGTATGCAGTGGCTGAAGGCCCTGACATGCTCATTCATTCTCTCTCTCTCTCTCTCTTTGTCTCTAATATATAACTAAATAAATAAATAAAAAGCTAATGCTTAAAAACCAGAAAATTATTTCCGATCATGTGTATTTTGGGGAAAGAAAACACGTAATAAAACAGTTGACCACAGGCATGGTGAGAGTGTAGTTAATACATTAGACAACAGATAGTCATTGAAAAGATGTGTAAGAAGGTGACTTGAGGTGTATAACAAGAAGCTAGTCCTGCAAAGACTGAGCAAGGAGCTCAATCTCAGCACTCGGGAGGCAGAGGTAGGAGGGTTGCTGTGAGTTTGAGGCCACCCTGAGACTCCATAGTGAATTCCAGGTCAGCCTAGCCTAGGGTGAAACCCTACCTCAGAAAACAAAACAAACAAACAAATAAACAAAAAGACTGAGCAAGGATCCATCTGGTTGTGTAACCATTAGACACTTATCAGAACTTTTTCATGGTTGAAGGGTGGCATTGGGAATTGCCTCTTTTACTACTTTCTCTAACAATCCACTTAAGGAATTGTTGTCTTCCCATAAAACCTTGGAAAAGGTGAGTTTGAGGATCCAAAAGACAGAAGTATTATGAAGTCATCATTTTCTGTGTGGATGTGGCCATATTTCTGCTTCTGTAGTTGGTCATCAGGACTATGTTCCTTCTACCTGTTTCTTATTCCTTTGCTCTGTCAGAACTATAGCTGATGAGGATCAAACTTTTATGCACATAGGAGACAAGACATTGTCTTTACTGGATCACCACCATTTATTTCTGATCAGTATTTCTTGGTGGAAGAGAACAGGGCTTTTCCAAGCAAACAGCCTGGGTTCCAGACATCTTCCTTATCCTTACAATGTCCCAGTTTCCCTTTAGTAACTGGGGCCAGTGCCTTGTCTAGTACATGGAAATGTCTGATGGCTAGGATATGGGGAGATGCAAGGAGTTTTGACTTTCAAGAGAATTATGTTAAGCTGTTAATCATTCTTCTTCCTTCCCCCTTTCTACTAACTCATTTTAAATTGAAGGATGTCAGTAGTGAGTCATGTTTATAGTTTAGGTTCAAAGTGGGTGGCTGTCTTAAGTTTTGTGTCACCTTGATCTGTATAGGAATCCACAGACATTTCTCATAAGTGGGTCAATGAGGTTGCTTCCAGGAAGGATTAACTAATGGAAGAAGTCCTTCTTCAAGGGTGAGTGTGTCCCTCTCAGAAGGGGGGGGGGTTATCTAAGGAAGTCTGGGACAGAATGTATCCCCTCCTTCCACCTGGCTGCCAGTGCTGCTTGCTGCTTTCCATTGTGAACTGAAGACCAGCATGCACTAAATGCCAGCGTGGACTGAAGAGCAGTGCCTATCCAGGAATCCTCCAGGCCTTCAATGCTGGATTGAGACTGCTGAGGCGTCCAGCCTTGTGGACTGAGCAGCTAATGAGGTCCTTGATTCGCAGGCCTGCTAACTGCTATTGTTGGACTGCCATAAACTAATCCAATAAATTCTCTTTTAATACAATTCATTCTATTGATTCTGTTCCTGTAGAGAATTCTGACTAATAGGGCCAATACAATGATGATAAGGACTATCTCTTTCCCCTGTTTTGGGTAATGAATTTTTACCCACATGAAGCAATGAGCTGATTGAGGGATAAAAGCATTGATCTACTTAGGACACTTTCCTATTTGGCCTATGTGTACCTTCTTTATAAACTGTTCTGTGTACCAGAAAAACTCACTGTTTGAATTGCATTACCAGGGCACTTTTGCCTTTAGCTTCGAGGTGACTTTGTCCAGTGGAGGCACTGGCTATAGTTCAGTGGGCAGGAGGAACAAGGCAGTTTGTGTGTTTATTTCTGTCCCTCAAATCCTGTGGGTTGTAATCAGATAGTGTCTTCTTCCCCCTACCTGTGGGCATGCACACCCTGTATGACTATCCAGTTCTGGTGACCTCTACTGTTGTCTTTCTAGGATAGGGTAGTACTTTGACCTTCAACTAAAACATGGTGGATATACAAACACATTTAGAGTGGTTGAAAGTAGAGTTTAACTAATGTTTTCAAATAATTACTTCATAGCATTTTTCATAGTGTTTACTACAATAGCATTCATGGGGAAATGATCCCTATCTAAATAATCCCTTTGCAGATTTAAACCCTATAAATGCTTAAGTTAAAATGGCAAACATAAGCAAACAAACAATCTTATTTTTCCCTCAAGAAATGAAAATGATCATCAACATTTTAGCTTATTTTATTTAGTAATATATTCTGTAAGGAAGGTGAAAGTGTATTATAGGGCTACATGTGGAACCAGGTTAAGTTATCCCACTTAAGTAGTATACACTCACAAGATTTGTAGGCTAAGGTTAGGTGTTTTAGATTCTTGCTATAACTTCTCTTGCAGGAATTTCTCCTTGGGGTTGAATTAAGACTTGTCAGATAACCATATACCATAGCAAATCTAACTTTTGGTACTTACTGGTGGTTGTTTAGATGCTGAAGGCAATGCATTAGGAACTGATGGTGATTGATTCTTATCCAATCAGTTCCTCATGCAGTATCTGCGACATCAACAACTGCAATGACTACATTAAATATTTATTTCCAAATGCATCAATTTGATCTTATCATATGAAATTTGTGGTTAAGAAACTCTTTATAATAGCATACAGTAAAGCAGTCATAATGATGGATAAGTCACCCAACTCACCAGGAGAGACATTATAAAACTTAGTTAATGTACTCATTTATTTTATGAAAAACTTGTGTGGGCAAATAGTTTTAAGAAAGGGTAATAAAAGACAACTTTACTTAATTCCTGTTAGCTGTTTGTCATGATAGTTGAAAAATGTGAAAGTTCTAAAGTGGATGTGAGTGATACAATTCTGGCATATTACTTAATTTCACATTCATTGATTAGAATAAATTATACTTCAAGATAAGTTTATGGTGCTTATCTCTCCCTCCAATTTCATTGTGGAGTAATTTGTATGTAAAAATAACACATAATGCGTATAATTTGGTGTGTTTGGATATATTTATCCATTTATGTTACTATCAGTTAAGCCAAGGCAATCAACACCACCATCATTCCCCAAAGTGCCTTTGTTTATTATGTCCTTTTACCATACTAGAATTCCAGCTTACTGAGTAGATAAGATTAGTGGATATTGAATGTTTATGAAATCAAGTCAAACAACTTCAAGTTGTAACTGATTAACTACCTTGCAGATGGATTTTTGAGGACCTCTCACTGGAATCTTCTAATTAATCTAGAACTTCTACAAATATAGAGCAAAGGACTCTAATATTGTTTAGCAAATCTACTATTTTGTCTAGTGGAACTTCTGGTTTACATGGGCTATTTTGAGCATAAAATATATGAAATAATTGGCTATGGAATTTGGAACTAGAATAGAGGTGCTGATCATAGATATGGAGAATTTAGAGTCCACATATTACCTTCTGTGTGGCTTTTGTTTGGATTCCAAATAGGCTCAAGAGTTAAGATTTTATCATATTCATATTTTATAGACAATGAAAGCTTGAGAACTTGAAATATCATTCAAGTTCTCTAGATAATGATTCTTTCTTTAATTGATAATCAGATTGATTTAAAATTAACAGATATCTTAATCATATTTTATTTATATGTCTTTTATAGAGGATATTTACATAAAACCAGAAGAGTTGTAAGCAGACTAGGGTTGGGGATTCTGATGCCTTCCTTGTTGGAGAAGGAATCACAGGAAAAGAACTAATAAGTCTTTGCAGCTAGATGGCACAAGTGAGGGAATTGGATCAACAATTTGAACAGCAGTGATAGCTCACTTGGCAGTGATTAAGGACCCTGTGAAGAACAGGGTCCCTCCATTGGATTAGTGCAAAGATACAGGAGTTTTTCTCCAAGAAGGATTTCTTATCAAAAGTAATAGGACAGGAGCCTGATTTCCCCATATTATAATCCTAGGCTTCTTTTGGCTACTACTAGTGCCTGGTTATAGATTTGAACACATTCTAAAAGCCATAAGCAGGAGTTCATTGCATAAGCACTGTTCTTTGCAAACTGTTGTAGCAAATCAGGTGAGGAAATTCAGATTCAAGGAGATAGGTGGTTCTCAAAGTTGGACACACAGAAGAATTATTTAGAAGGCTTTTAAAATGCAGATCACTGTGACCTCATCTAGAGCTTCTGAATTAGCCAATTTGGAACTTGACAGAGTTGCAAACAAGTTGCCTGGTTATATGGCCTGGGAACCATAATTTGAGAATCATTACCTTAACTTAGTCAGAGACAATCTGGGTTATTGGACCATGTGATCTTAAACATGAGTTTGAAAAGTGAATGTGATTTATGGAGCAAAAACAAATAAGAATTAATCTTCTAGAGAAGTTTAAATTCTAGGAATTATCATAGGTCAGGAATGTTACTTGTTGGACTTCTCTATGTTATTATAGTCTTTATAGGTATGCATTTTCAATTCTGCTGTCCTTTGGTGAGCTAATAGTGATTATTGAGTGTGAAAAATATATCAAGAAAACTTACAGATTATGACAAATGATAGTAAGGGAAGATAGCTCAGAGACTGGCCATAATTAAAGAAAAGCTTAAAATCTAGGTCACAGCTTCCACCAATTGTTGGAGCATTGTATAGGTTGAAGGTCAGCTTCCCTAAACTGAGGTGTCCAAATAGAACTAAAAAGCTGAAGGTGACCTTTTTCAGGGTCTATTTTGAGTTTCTTGGGATGTTCTTGCATGGGCTAATAAATAGCCGAGGAAGGCACACGGCCACTGTGGGTCCTCAGGGCAAGGGCAAATCTAGGTCTCCACTGAAAATCAATCAGAGCTTCAGTGAGTTTGGAGTCTACAAAACCCAAAGGCAGGAAGGTTTTGAATCTGACCATCTGTGCTGGGGAGAAGTAGATTCAGGCTTACACCAATGCTCAGATCATTAGTACATTTTGTTATCCGTGGTCCTTGCCACAGACGGTAGCTGTATTTTTGCTCTTGTTGGAAGGCTGGCTGCTTTGCCTTTGACTTGCAGAGCCTTCATGGACAGGTAAAGAAGAGCTACCCAGTGTATGCTGTTGGGGATGGTGACTATAGTGATGAGAATGCTGATCACTGACTCCCAGAATTCCTCACAAGTTCTTCAGCAGTGAGTACACAGAGTCTTACCCTAGAAGGCTAGAGCACTGTTGGGCTCCACCCTCAGTGAGGGCTGCATGAACTAAGCAAATCACAATGCTTGACTATCACATTGACAGAGATGCCAAATCCTTCACTTGTTTTTGGTGCTAATTATCCCTAGGATGCTATTCTGGAATTGTTAAACTAAAAAAAAAAAAAAATAGATTAGACAACAAGAAGATACTTGACTCTTAAAAGAACAGAGATTCAGTGAAGTAGTTACCGAAGGCATCAGGGTTCCTAAGCCTTCCCTCAGCTTCCTTCTTGTTCAATATTCCTAAAGTTAAACTGCAAAGAAGTTATAGAAATTCATACATGAGTTTTTTTTTTACATTGTATAACTGATTATGTTCTAAGAAAAATGTATTTGATCAAATTATGTACACTGCTTTACTAGTAACAACTCTGCAATTGCTTCTGGTATTATTCATTAAAACTTGGGTCATCTATCCCCAGATATCTCCTTTTTCTCCATATCCTGCCAGTTTTTGTTTTTGCTTGTTTCTCATTTCAAGTTGCTCTGCTCCAGACTTGTAGTGTGCAAATACAGTGGTTCTTATTGCAAAACGCACATTTAGATTCCCTGAGTAGCTCTTATATAGAGATGATCAGACCCACCTCCAGGCATTCTAATGACCTCACCTGTGGTGCAGTCTTTGCCCCTGGTTTTTTTCAGAAGCTCCCCTGTGCTTCCAACAACAACGACATAGACAGCACAGAATCCATAAAGCCTTCACGTACCCCAGCAGTGAGAATGTGCTGACACATAGGGTACACTCAAGCATTTAAGAACATTTCCTACTTTGTTGAATCATATTCATTTTTCCTTTGTGGAATTGGAATTAGGAACGTTTAATACTATAAAAGTTCTTTCAACTAGCATGAGTAATACAGTATGTAGAAAGTTTCAGTAGCTGAAAGAGGTCTAATAAATGTGCTAGATTAATATGATGCTCTCTCCTCAGATAAGTTAGTTCTTGACATGTATTGGAATTAGTTCTGTTAGTCTGGAAATAACTAGTTATCACACTTTCTCTTCAACCTTGACTTTTGGTGAGGAAATTTAATGGGTTATGTTTATTTGTCTTGATACAGAAGTGTAAACTGATATGACTGAGACATATAGACTTAATTATCCTGGAGGTTCCCAAAGAACTATGTGACAGTTAGAATTTGAAATAATGTATTTTTCCTTGTGTGTGTGTTGTGCTATGGTGTGTGCACATGTGTGTACCCTTGTGGCTCCTCAGGTACTAGTCTACTACAGGCGTGTTCACCTGTGCTGGCTACAGCAAAATATTTGGTGTTTTCTGCTCATTCTTACTGATCCCAGAACTTTCTTTGTTTCTTTCTTTCTTTTTTTTTTTTTTGTTTATTGTTATTTATTTATTTGAGAGCAACAGACAGAGAGAGAAAGGCAGAGAGAAAGAGAGAGAGAGAGAATTGACACGCTAGGGCCTCCAGCCACTGCAAACGAACTCCAGATGTATGCACCCTCTTGCGCATCTGGCTAACATGGGTCCTGGGGAATCGAGCCTTGAACCGGGGTCCTTAGGCTTCACAGGCAAGTGCTTAACCACTAAGCCATCTCTCTAGCCCTCTTTCCTTCCTTCCTTCCTTCCTTCCTTCCTTCCTTCCTTCCTTCCTTCCTTCCTTCCTTCCTTCCTTCCTTCTTTCCTTCTTTCCTTCTTTCCTTCTTTCCTTCTTTCTTTTTTTCAAGAGTTTTGGTGAGTCTAGTTCTCTGCTCTCTTACTGGACTGGGGTAGCAGATATGTGGCCATACCCAGCTGTTTATTTGGGTCCTGGAGATTGAACAGCAGTGATCTGTCAGGCCTCCTCAGGCCCCATGCTTGCATGGGAAGTGCTTTTGATCACTAAACCATTTCTGTAAAGAAGAAGAAAATTGGCCTTGATTTTTTTTTCTTTTACAATGAGAAATTCACATTTGTTTGCATTATTTTGCTCAGTAAAGGGGTTTACACTTGTTTAAGGTAAACAAGAATTAGAGCTGGATATGGACTCAACAGTGTTACAGCAACCATAGCCTATGGTGTCAATGTTAATTAGGACACAGAAGGAACAAGGAGGAGTGATTAAATGTGATAACCTGGGGAGCTGAAGTTTGAGAAGGATCTGCACATTACTTCCTTTTGGACTGATTGACTAGAATTTGATGGAGTAGTGCCCGCAAAGAGAGATAAGGTGCTTTCATATGGAGAACATCTTAAAATAAGTGTTACCTTTTTATTTTTTTGTTTTAATTTGTGTGTGTGTGTGTGTGTGTGTGTGTGTGTGTGTGTGTGTGTGTGTATGGGTATGCCGGGTCCTCTTGCCACTACAAATGAATACCAGATGCCAGTACCAATTTACCTGTACAATTATGTGTACAGATAAGCACCTTTAACCATTGAGCACTCTTCTCAACCCAGGAAAAAACATTTTTTGTTTCAGCTTATAAAACCAAACTTCCTTGCTGCAATTAAAAATAAAGTAGTATTGAAAGAACACATGAGTAGCAAATGGATTAAATAATGGCCAATTAGTTCTCAAGGCTAGTTTTCAGTTTATAGCAGAACTTTAGAAAGACTAAGATTAGAACATGTTGAGCATGAAACAGCAACCCTCAGTGCTCTTTTCTCTTGTCCATGAAATAGAAATTTGGTACTCTAATTTTGGTGTTCATACTAATCTTTGGATCCATGAGGCGAAGGAAACTGCTTTGTTTAGCATAATCCCAGAGAGCACTGTGAGGGATTACATGAACAACTCACAGTTGCCAGCTGAGATTAAGCCAACTCACAGCTATCATGTTAACCTGAAAGGAAAATGTGTGAGCAGACTCATTTGGTTGCCTTAGGTAGAAGTGTGCTCTTCACTGAGTGTTCCAGGTGAAGACCTGATGCTGAGTTGTATGTATATCCTGCATTTTCCCTCATGAGACATTAACACACTCCTCCTCTTGTTGAACTGAAATTTATTTTCACAGATTTCTGTCATTGTCATTGTTCCATTATTATGGTAGGGGTCCATGTTATGTCGACTTAATCCTTATGTAATAAGAAACACAGCCAAGCAGAAGTATAGATGGATGGATATAAAACCAGCCACTCAATAATCATTTTCAAAAAGAGCTTTATAAAGAATCTATAAAATGCCAAAGTCAAACATTATAGTTCCTCAGACAAGAAAACTACCAGTTATATAAGTTGAAAAAATAATGAACACATACTCACCGATGGACTGCTATGACAATGGCGGAATGCCTTGTTCCCTTTGTGCATGGTCCTGTCTATGTCCTCTTGCCTATACTACGTTTGTATTATGGTTCAGTGAGATTGGGCTCAAGTCACAGCTCCTTCAGCTCAGGGTCTGGGGCTGATGGATAGTAATAGTAATGGTCAAGAAAGGAGGGAAGAGGGAATACCTCCATCACCTACTTCAGTTTTTTGATTCAAGAAGCACCAGTAGTACTTAACATAGATGCAGACCCACTTGTAGATTTTGATTCAGTAGCCCTGGTTTTGGAGCTGGAATTTGTAGTTTTTTGATGGGAATTTCTCCCTTCTTTTCTCTCTAGCTTGATTTCATAGCAGACTATTTCTTCGCTTACATTGTAGACTACATCCAAAACAAGATCCTTGAAATGGCAAGAATACATTAACATTAATGTTAATAATAATATTAATGCTTTTAATCATACTGGGAGAGTTTTCTCTGCCTCCCCCTTCCTGTAGACTACACACACACACCTGCCATATGGACATATATTGAAACATATCAGGCGCTGTCTTCTCCCTCCAGTCTACTTTGTCGACAATACTACCCACTTTGTGTTCTCTATTTCTGCACTTGTTATGAAACGTGATGATTCTTTTGCTTGTTGTCTCTTTCATTAGATGGAACATTTATATATGTAGGAGTCATATCTATTCATGTTTATATTTCCAACAATGCAACTTTCAGCATTGTTATATCTGACATTTAATAAGTGTTCGACTAAAATTTATTAAGCTAAACCAAATGATTGTTGAAGCAAAGAATTAACAATTCCACTTTATAACTTGTAGACACTTTTAGAAATAATTAAAAATTAATTCAATTAAGACTAATTATAATTTTCTGGGTTATGAAAATGGCTTTTCATGGAAAAATACAAGTAAGTATAACAAACGACTGTGAAAGTACAAATGAGTTGAAACTTCATATGAAATCCAAAATAATCTCAGAGACCATTATAAGTGATTAAAATATGTCTTTAAGTTTATTTTTATATTTTAAATTGCTAATTTATAATTAAAGCACAATGTTAAACTTATTTTTGGAGCCAAAGTACTAAGGATCAAAAATAAACAGAAGATTTTGTCCTAATAAAAAACAAAAACCAGTCAATTCTAATGTTCATTTCTCTGAAGTGGGTGTAATGGCTCAGACTCAAGTTCAAATCAGCAAGAATGTTGTTTTAGTTTTTCTTTTGTCTTAACCTTAGATTTGATTGTTTTTCTTTAGGAGTGAGGGCAGCTGAGACGCTGAAACATGACTTTAAAGAAGTCCATGAATAAATATATTTTTCTGATGCAAGGAAACATCATAAAAGGAAATACTGGATTGGAGATATAGCTTAGCAATTAAGGCATTTGCCTGCAAAGCCAAAGGACCCAGATTCGATTCCCCAGGACCCAGATAAGCCAAATGTACAAGGTGGTACATGTGTCAGGAGTTTGTTTACAGTAGTTGGAAGCCCTGACATGCCCATTCTCTTTTTATCTCTCTCAAATAAACAAAATAAATTAAAACAGGAAGTACTCATTGTACACTGATGAGGGTTGTGGGACCTCTAGGAATGAATCCAAGCATGGGTCAAGTTCATGCTCACACCTGCTAGGGGAAGGCTAGGTAGGGAAGCACAGAAATGTCCCTTATTGCTCAGCCTACCTCACTGGATTGCTGTTATTGGTGTTTAAAAAAGAATACAAGGGTGAGACTGATAAAAAGTCTTTTTGATAACAGAGCTATATTAATGTGAATGGAAAGACTGTAGGTCAGGTAAACTGAAAAAAATGTTATCCAAATAAAATATGAAGAAGTTTGCTCTTTCTAACACTACTTAGAGTCTAGCTAAGCATTAAGGGATATTACCACATTCATAGAAAATATTGCTATACATATATGTGGGCATTAAAATAAATTCATGTGCTAGCATAATTTAATTAGATGTTTTCAATAGACTTATTCAGGTATAAAAATAATTCCTGCCCAGTTATTGGGTCTGTTGAGATGGTAGAAATTTTAATATTTTCCTGAAGACCAGTGTTGTTTTTTCAAAGCTATGGTTATTTGGATACCTTCCCAAAATATAGACTGTTCTTCCTGATGCTTGCTTGGCTGTGGGATGGAGTGGAGGATATTGGGAAGTGTATCCACTTTGGAGTGAGGTAAGTCTAGGCTGTGTCTAGTTCCACCTCATTGTTAGCTATGGGCTTTTAGTTCTTAGAGCCTCAGTTTCTGTATTACTGTTTGTGTATGAGACTGAAAAAATGTGCGATGTTTGTAAAAGTGTACAACTAATTGGAAATGTGATACACAGACCCACAATACACACAAACTTTATTTTGTTTTCATTTTGTTACCCTATTTTGGTTAACTGAATTATTTTTTATTGCTACTGTAAACTTTCAACATCTAAGCATTGGAAAAGGTACCCAAATCCCTCTCCTATTTTTCATGATTTTTTGTTATTTTCATTATTCTAGGAAAATTTCAGATTTACTTCTGTACCTTGCTAGAATTGCTAGTCTACTGATTAGGTATCAGGGTATATTGGGGTATAGGTCAAGAGCGGTCCCTTTCTCTGGATGGGGGCTTCTGAGTTTGCATTTATTTCATGGTTTCTCACAACCCTGTTGCTTTTAGAATTAATATCAGCTATATTTACAACTCATTTTTTTCTCTTCTTGGATTTGAACATTCTGTCACTGGAGATATGGTTAGAAATCTACTCCTACCTTAGGCTTCAGGTTTAAAATTTGAGATATCTCATGTTCTTGGATACTTATACACATGCATATGTTGGAGTTTTAATATCTTTTTGTATCCTCTTTTTGGAAATTAATTTAGAACCAAGGCATAAAATCTAGAAAAAGTACTGGTGACTAAGAAGACCTATGTGCATCTTCTCCCTATTACTACACAAAATCCTCCAAATCTTGTTATTTATTTATTTTAGTTTTTTTATGGTAGGTTCTCACTGTAGTTCAGGTTGACCTGGAATTCACTATGTAGTTCCAGAGTGGCCTTGATCTCATGGCAATCCTCCTACCTCTGCCTCCCGAGTGCTAGGATTAAAGGCATGAGCTGCCACATCCAGCTTCCAAATTCTTTTTTTTTTTAAAATTAGTTATGAACATACTCAGTATGTAAACAGCACATGTTAGTACCATACTTTCCCTAATCCCTGCCCCGCCTGCACAGGGGCCCTCCTTGTTGGGGATGATTATCCATAGCCCAAATTCTTAGTAGCTGTCGTGACCATCTAAAGGCTCCCTAAATGAGCTTCCTATTTAATTTCTGCTTGGGAGTTACTGTCCATGTAATAACTTTTTTCAAGTACAATTCATTTTAATGTCTCTTCTGGTTATTTCTGTGATTGTGACCAAATCCCCTAAGGCTTGAGAGCAAGCCAATTATTATTATTATTATTATTATTATTATTATTATTGACTTGTAGGCATTCAGAAAATGTTTGGCTTAAAATTGGTTTTAATGAAATATTTGGCTGGAGTTACAAATGAGCATTTTGGCTGGAATTTTGTTAAATACCAGTTTGAAGCTGAATTTTGGTAAAGCTACCCTGAGATCATCTATCTTTGTCAATGAATTGGTTTGTTTATTAAGTGCATACTTTCTGAATTTTTGTGGGAATAGAAGGTCAAACAGAGGAGCATAAAGATTAAAGTGATTATGAATAGAGGAAAGGATTCATGGAGAATGGTGTCTAGAGATAAGGAGTTATGAAAAGCAAGTTTGAGTCATAGTGTGCATAAGTGGGTGTCCAGCCCAAGGACAAAGCCGGAACTGCCATTGAGCTGAGCTTCCTATTGGCATGTTTTCCACATTTTGAATGGTGGAAACATTCTTGAGTAGGTAGTCACAATTAACAGAGAATAAGTATTATTTACAAAAAGAATGAGCCCTGTAAAATAAGGTTTATTTTTCTCTACCAAGCTTATCAAGCATGTATGAAGCCATATAAATATGCCAGCTCTACTTCAAGGGCTATGTTACATTTTCTAAAGCTGAGAACTATGAGGATATTAATCAATTATAAATTAATTATTTATTTAACTAACTTTTCTAAGAACAGGCATATCAAGTTGGATAATTAAAATGACTTGAGTAATTAAATAGAAACAAATTGTTGCTACTAGAGGAGTCAGTTAAAATTTGGCTTATGCTAACTTTTCTTTCTTAAAAAATGAAGTGTAGTTTGTAGATTTCCAGACTAGACATGGCAACAACTAACTTCAGTGACATGAGCCATCCGCTTGCCATAATGGGTTTGTAAGTGGGCTGAACCAGCTTGGACTTAACCTTCTTTGATAGATGATATGCCCACAGTAACAGAAAGAAGGAAGTTAATCCTGGAAATTTCTAGGAGAAACTATTTGTATTCCAATTCTCTGGAGATACTTATAACACAGAAAAAACTTAAATTCCAGTTTTCTGAAAGGGTATTTGTTTCTGGAGGATGGGAGAGATGCTAAGGATAGTTAACACAAAAGAGTAGAAAAATAATTAGGTTGCAAACTTTTAAGTCTCAGTGGTTGTTAAGTACAGTTGCAAAAGGGTTAACTTGCCCAATGTCAGCCCCTTGGAGCATGGGCAAGTTCTGAGTTGTGGTCTGGAATGAGTTTTCATAAAAGAGTTGAGGGGCATGCCACAATCAGGCAAGACAGATTCTGCAAGAGTGGTTATTTAGAAGCAAATGCATTCCCATGTGGTCAATGTAACTGGCTAGTGACCCAGCTAAAACACAGTATTCTCATTTTAAAATGGGATTCCCAATTCTTTCTCATAGAATTTCTGGAGGTTTAAAGAAAACATTGTACAAAAAGTACCTAGTAGGGTCTGGAGAAATGGCCTAGTGGTTAAGGCGTTTGCATGTAAAGCCAAAGGACCCAGGTTCAATTCCCCAGGTCCAACGTAAGCCAGATGCACAAGGTGGGGCATGTGTATGGAGTCCGTTTGCAGTGGCTGGAGACCCTCGTGTGACCATTCCTCCCCTCCCCATCTCTCTCTCTCCCTCTCTCTCTCTCTGCCTCTTTCTTGCTCTGAAATAAATTAATAAAATATCTTTTTAAAAGTTTAAAAAAGTATCTAGTAATGTTTGGCATGGAACCACCCTACAACTACAATATCAAAACATGCTATTGTACAAATCATTCTTCTATGCTTAGCTTTATGCTACTGGTTTTATGTGGGATGGCTTATTTTATCTTGACAACAACTGCATCAAAGAAGATCCTTGAAGTAATCAAATCAAAATGGGAGTATATCTAAAAGCAATACCTTTCCATGGAGTGACAAAACACAAGACTTGTTTACTTGAAGCACAAGTTCCAGAGAAAAAAGGAGAAAGGAAATGAGGGAGAGACAGAGGATAAGAAAGGGAGAGAATAAAGGAGGGAGGAAGAAAAGGAGCGAGAGAGAGAGAGAGAGAGAGAAAGAGAGAGAGCGAGTGAGCAATGTGTAAGGCCTGAGCCTTAGAATAAGTCTGTTAGCATGGTGTTTAAAGAATTAAAAAAAAAAAACTTGTAGATTTGTCTGTTTGTGGATGGTATGTTAGGATTCTTCAAAAATACATATTTTAAAATTATCTTACTGAGTTAAACACACTTAGAGAAAACTACAGAAATTCTAAGCACAGAGTTTGATGGATGATCCCGAAGTGAACACACCCTTGAACTACCAGCCAGGTCAAGAAAGAGAACAGTACTATCTTCATAAACATTCACAGCTCATAGTTTTCACAGGCTTCATTTCTTATATGAATGTTTATTTTTCTAACACAAACATTTAAAGTTAAATGTGAACTATTAGAAGATTTTATGCATAAAGTGAGAAAAGAAAGTTTTTTCCTAAAATGATTTGGAGAAAACACCCATAAAATTTCATAAAAATGTAATATTAAAATCTGGATAATTGAAACCCAAAATAGAGATAATTTTATCCATCTGCTCAGACTATTAGCATTGCATATTAAGGTCCAAGAGGGCCTCCCATTTTTATAAAGGAGTATGTTTCTTAAAGCCTTCAGGAATATACAGCTTTTGGTTCTGTTCCAAGTACATTGTGTGCTTAGCAAGTATTTGTCAATAAAAGTAATGGTGATTATAATTTATCTTGATCCCTCTAAAGCAATAACTTGTGCAGGAAAAATAACTGTAGTTCTTTTAGCTCCTGGGTGGAGCTGCATGAGAGAATATTTTGTGGGTGTCAGTGATGGTGTGTTTTATATTTTACCAAAATGATTTTGTCCTTTACCTTCTTTACTCTTCTCAATGATCAAACACAGCTCTGAGGTTTGCAGACAGCAAACAAGGGAAAGAAAGTCAGAGGTAAAATGATGAAAAACAAATGAAAGACAACACAAAGACTGAGTTAAAGAAAGTTAGGAATGGTCTATATTTTCTTTTTCTTCAAGGAATCAACATTCCAACTCAGTATAGCAATTACTCATAACTATTGTTCGAATAGATTTCATTAGTTGCAACATTTATTGAACAGTCATTTGTGGACTGAAGAAAGTTCTCTAGGCTTCCCCAGTGGAGAGTGACTACTAACATGAAAATAAGTCATTTGCCAAAGCTGAGGGTATGTCTGTTTTACACACTATAATATCTTCAATGTATTCTCCAGATGGAACTTTAGAAGATAGGCTTGATATATGATATGGAAAATTGATGATTAATACTAAATGTGGTACATTTATGTCTGAGAAGGTTAAGGTTTTGTGCATGACCCAAGTGATCATCCCCATGATGCTTCAAATATATTAACTTCTATTAACCTTGCTTTTTACTTTATCAACAACAGTGGGGAGGAAAGAGGTATCTGTTTCATAATAATTTTGAGTCTTGTGGTTTGTTGTGCCTGCAGCAGTAGAAAGGAATAATTTTATCAGTTATCTGTGTAAACAGATATGGAATTTCTTAGAATCTTCCCAGTTGTCTACCTTAGCCAGTGGATTATAACTGGGAGCTTTGATTTAAAAAAAATATCACTATTTATTCTTTTACAGGAGAAAGAGAGAGAGAAAGAGAGAGAGAGAGAGAGAGAGAGAGAGAGAGAGAGAGAGAGGATATGAATGAGAATAGTCACACCAGAGCCTCCTAGCACTGCAAAATAACACCAGACACATGTGCCAGTTTGTGCATCTGGTTTCATATGTATGCCAGGGAATCAAATCTGGGCCATCAGGCTTTGCAAGCAAGCTGCTTTAACCACTGAGCAATATCTTGAGTCTTGATTTTGAATGAACTACTTAGTCAGCTATGAAAACTTGAATAATTATTGATATCATCTTTTATAATAATATAGGTCATTCAAGTAATTTCTGTGAGTCACATGCTACAAAGAAATCTCAGTTTTACATTAAAAAATCAAATGAAAACCAAATGTTGGTGAAGATGTGGAGAACTAGGAACCCTTGTTCACTGTTGGTGGGAATGTAAGATGGTACAACCACTATGGAAAGCAATATAGAAGCTCCTATAAAGGTTGACACACCCAGTTATTCCCCTACTGGGCATTTACCCTAAAAGCTACATACCTCAGTTCAGAGAGATTTGCTCAACCATGTTTGTAGCTGCTCAATTCATAATAGCTAAGAACTGGAATCAAACCAGGTGCCCATCATTGGACAAAGGGATAACCAAAGTATGGTATATCTGCATGGTGGAATTCTACTCAGCAGTAAGGAAAAATGACACAATGAAATTTGTAGAAAAATAGTTGAACTTGGAACAGATCATACTAAGTGAACTCACACAATCACAGAGAGACAATCGTCGCATGGTCTCACTTATCTGCAATTCCTAACCTGGATCAGCCTGAGATGCTGACATACCTAATAGGCATCTTGAGGATCAGAGAAAAAGGAGGGTTTGGCTGGAGGGGAGGGCACAAAACAGACCCAAATAGAAATGGTACCATAAAATCCTGTATCCTGGAAGACAGACTAAAAGGTTGAACCATCATCAGGTCCTTATAGGGAACACCTGAATCAAAGGGCCCTGGAGAGGGTAATATGAAGCCTAACCTTAATTTTCTCCTGTTTCTCTCTCTTTCTTTTTTATATTACCTATTTTTTTCTTCTTTCTTTACCCTTTGGTCGTGATTACCTACCCAAAGTTAATGGTAAGACCCTACTGCTGAAGACACCATATGCTGTTAGTATGGAACATGGAGGGACCTGGCTGGAATCTGGAAGAGCCAGAACCCAGACAGTTTGCTTGTCAAGTGCCAGAAGGTGCTTTATGATCTACTGGTGGACATGGCCAACATCTGTCTGAACAACTCTAGGTCTATGCTGCTCAGCAGCAAACAACTTGACATGATGCTCACCCAAGTGCAATAGTGGCACACAGCCATGGTAGGTAACGAACTGCTCTTGGATTGGCTAACAGATCTGCTCAATGGAAAGGAACCCATATCTGAAACTGAGAAAAAAAATCAGAATCATATCCAAATAATTAGTTTGCTCTCCAATATCAAGCTTCTACCAGTCTTGGGCTACAAGATGTCCTATACCTATCAAATTCTTTCTAACATTTAACTGGTGCTGACTTCACTCTGTGTTTGAGAATCTGCTTTACTTTTTCAGATGGACGTAGAACCTGAGGAGAGAATCAGCCCTTTGTACTTCACTGGAGCCCCAGATGAAACCATACAGCAATTGGGGAAATGAGCAAGAGTGCTTTCTTGGTGAACCTGATATCAGCACAAGGGTGAAGGAGATAGACACAGAGAACACTCAACTCCTACCAAATCAGAGATCCAAAGACACAGAGGCTCACAAGAGCCCATCACCGAAGTAGACCTAAAATGAACCCAACTTGGCTCAGGGAAATTCACAGAAGAGGGGGCAGGAAGGTTGTTAGAGTCACAAGTTGGGACATTACACACAGAGGCATTGCCTTTTCCCCATAACTGATGTTTACCTCCACAACGCACAACTTACAATTCCCATGGGGATAACCAGCACCTCCAATGGGGAGGGTCCCTTTGGAGGGGGGAGCAGAGGTGAGGGAAAGGATGGTACCAACATGTGCTGTTTACACACTACTATGTCCATAACTAATAAAAAAAGTCTGAGTTTTAGTTTTAGGTTGTTTACTGAATAGCTGTACTGGACCTTAAAGTGGGAATGAACATATGGAGGTCTTTATGATAGTTCTAAGAACTTCAGTTATTTCATCTGCACAATGGGATCTTTCATAATCAAGCTTAATAGAAGGTTATTATACAGATAAAATGAGATAAACTGTCACTGTAGCCAGTGCTCAAAAAAACAAAACAAAACAAAACAAAACAAAACTGAGGTGAAGTAAGTAGTTACTATTTTTCTTTCCAGGTCCATATGGTATGATCCTGAGAATGATGAAACGTCTAAGGCACCCAAAATTATATCCAGCAAGGAATTTCAGGTCCTTGACAAGTGGCACATGGTAGCTGAGCCCTTCATTGGCCATGAGTCCTATTTGTATATTTCAATGATGTTTATTGTAAATCTTGATGTCCCTTGGAAGTAGAGAAAAAAATCTGTTAGCCAGTCTGAAGAGGAAACTCATAGGACACAACTTGTCAAGGGAAGCTATGCACTTGCCACAGAGTTAGTGTTCTAGAGACCACCAAGGCTGGGACAAAGGATTATGACCTGAAAGGGAGGGTGAACAAAGAGAGAAGGCCAGTGTGCTTAAGAAACGTGAAGGGAGGAAGATTATCCCTCCCACCAAAATCTTCTCTCTTACAGTGTCTACATCTATGAACGTAAGTCTGCAGTGGCTGGAAATAGCCCATCCAGTTCACTCCTTAGTAACATCCTATATTCTTTAATCAATGTTTTCCCCAACCACAAACAGGACAGATAAAACTTTACTCATCTTAAATAAGAGGAAATTTAATCCAAGGAGGATTAAGTATGGAGATCTGATATTTAAATCCAAGACTCCTGACCTATAATTCCTTGGTTGTGCTTCCATACCATTCTGCCTGAGATGTTGAGTTGTGCCACATGCAGATGGTATCTTTCCTCCCCGTTTTAAATCTTTCTGAGCTTCATTTTCTTCATAAAATAGAACTGTCAATAATACCTTCATTGTGTAGACTATGTATGGAATGCTTCGTGCAGAAAGTGTCCAGTAGGTTTTTGTATGAAAGTTGTAATTCTCCTCCTGCGTGTTTGTCTGTGGGTGCACATGCATGCTAAATTCCTAGTATCAGTTTTTTTATTTTTTCCTCCAATGGAACCCCATATTTTTGAAATGCTTTGCATATTATACATATCAAATTTTGCGTATTTTCAATCTTTACCTTTTGTTATTATCAGAGTATCTCAAGACTAACAGTTGGGGCTTCTGATAGTAACTGTAGCAAAATTGGACTGCTTTAAATCCAATGAAAGTCAAAAAGTCTGATATTTAGAGATTCATTTCATCTAAGTGAAGATACTTCCTCAGGCCCTTTTAAGGTGTCTAAACATTTTGCTGAGCTTTGGCACTGTCTCTGTACATTCTGGACATAGTTGAGCTCTATATTTTCAATGAATGAGATATCCCTTGTTATTATTATCTCAGTAACTGATGTTTGTATGTGATCTAATTCAATTTTTGAGTGTTACAATTGTTTTCCATTACATCATAGTAAATTGGTGTGCTCTAGAAATAAACAAATAAATTCATTAAGAAGAAACAAAGATGAATTTTTATTATACTACAGGAGTTCTTGGTTAACAGGTATACTAGTCTTTCAGATACATTCTGATTTGTAATGAACGAATTGTGTAATTTATTCAGTTATTAAAGGTCATGTCCAATTATAATTTATATAGATTTTTATACTTTAGCCATATATATTTTAGAATAGCAAAGAGAAAAGTTTTCTTATCATGCAGAAAGTAGATCATTTATACCCAAATTTAACTGTTTACAGGGAAAACTATAAAGGATGTTGAGAAAGGCAGATTTATAAAACCTCATCACTTCTTTTGCCAAGACATAGTACCAAAGGGATTAAGACCCAAATCTTTCCAATAGCATTGGGTCAAGCTAAAATAATTTCATTGTGAGAACATTTTCCTTCTCTGGGTGCAGGCTGAGTGCATATTTTGTGCTCTTAGAGGCAACTTTCCAAAGCTGTGTGAAGAATGCTGCAATAAAATCCAGTAAGAAGTATGGCTCATGACTTGAATGATGTCAGTATTCTTTTAATCCTCCCAAACATGAAAACACTTTCTCCTGAGTAAGATTTCTTAACTCTATTTAGGGTGGGTTTGCAATTCCATTAGCAAAGTAGGAGTTAAAGGAAGATGTGACTTTCCATTGTCAATGCTTATGCTTATCATAAAGATAAAGAATATGCATTCTCCACATTTTATAAGTGTCTATTATTTTGTTTGACTTTTTTTATAGTTAACATAAGAAGATCTCTTGAGTTCTGTACTCTGCCTATCACTTGTCTTAATAACTTTCTTTCTTTTAGCCACTAGGCACAAACTAGAACATGAATCAGCACTACCAGAATGGAGCAGTTAAGACACAGGTTGCTGGACCCATTTGGAGGTCCCAATTCAGGATGTCTGGGATGGGTACAAGAGGGTTCCCAGATGATACTGGTACTAATAGCAGAAAGGTTATACTTGGATAACAACTGCTTTAGGTCGTGTTGCAAACTTCTTACTGTACAATTAAATTTGGTGAGAATGAAACATCGAGAGGCACATAAAGCCAAAATTCAATGAATTAGCCATTGCTTTGTTATTTCACTAGATTTATTCCAAGCCAATAGAACAGTATATGGGAAAGCACCCCCAGTTGATAAAATGGCCTGATGCTTGAAGCTGAAGACTGAAGAATCTCTACAGGTAACTGTGTGGTTTCTTAAGCTACATCACATTTGCCTGCAGAGATTTCCCAGTCTACCACTTTGAAATTACATTTATAATGAAAAAAAAAAAAAAACAGTTATCTTTATTCTACAGTGGACTTTCCAGTACTGTTAGATTTTTTTTAAATTTTTTAAAATTATTTATTTATTTGAGAACGAAAGACACAGAGAGAAAGACAGATAGAGGGAGAGAGAGAGAATGGACGTGCCAGGGCTTCCAGCCTCTGCAAACGAACTCCAGACGCGTGCGCCCCCTTGTGCATCTGGCTAATGTGGAACCTGGGGAACCGAGCCTTGAACCGGGGTCCTTAGGCTTCACAGGCAAGCACTTAACCGCTAAGCCATCTCTCCAGCCCAGATTTTAAAACTATAATTTATTTTGAAATTAGATGGAGAATAAGGGTTATAACTGGGATTCAAATGGAGGCATAAACGAGCATGTGTACTCTCATTCTGCCACACATCTCCATGGAGATCAAAACAAAGAAAAAGTAAACCACAACCAATCTCACAGTGCTTTATCTATAGTACAAGGCTATGTTAAGTCCATATCTTTGCATGTCAAGTATTTGTATTGTGGACATTTCTCTTGTTTTTTCCATGTTTTCCTTAATTTACAGTTGTATCTAAGTAATCACAAGTTTGAAGTAGAACAGGATGTGTCCATCTCACTTTGTTATCCTAGCTCTCTTCTATCTATTTTCCTAATACTCGGTACTAAGTTTTACTGAGACAATGCATAATGTACAATGCTTACTCAGAGTTAAATCTAATTTATTAATATTATAATATTACATCTATAAAATGTTCACTTTTGGTTTATTAGAACATCCATTTCCCCAGTGTTAACTATAAATTTATTTCATTATTTCATTAGAGCTGGGACTAGGTTTATATTTTGTTTCCTGTCCTATCTCAGCAGAAAGAATAGTTCCAGGCTTACATTAGGTATTCAATAAATATTTGCTGCTGAATGATCATTTGTTTACTGAACTTTTTGTGACTATTGACCAGTATAACATACCTTCTATATAATACACACATATATGGATATATATTATATAATGTAAATTATAGATATATATTATATTAATGTGGTAGTTTGAATGGATGGCCCCCAATATATTCAGGATTTTACTAACATTTTTAATTTAGAGCTATAGCCACCTGGTTGGAGGAGGTTCCCTGGGCCAATCTTAGAGTCCAGCCCTAAGGTGTGGTGGTAGATTTGGAATTCCAGTGTAAAGATATGCAGAGTGCTTGAGTTCTGCCTGGAGTTCCTGAAGTGTGCTTGCTTGCTTGTGGTGGCTTTGGGCTTCTCTCTGTCTGCTTGGACCTGTGAAAACAGGCCAGCTTCTTTTGTCATTATGGAACTTCCCTTGGAACTGTAAGTTTAAATAAATATCCCTTCCTCCATAAATGTGCTTGATATAGAAGTTCATCTCAGTGACCTGAGGCTGTCTGCTACAGTTAATATAATTACTACACATTACATTATATCATTATAATATAAAACATATATATAATATATAATCAAATTCCATTTATTGAAATCATAATGATCATATTTAATTTCTTTTAAAAATATTTGTATATATTTATTTGAAAGATAGAGAAAAGGGTAGATAGAGAAAGAAAACAAGTGGGCACAGCAGTGTCTCTAGCCATTGCAAATGAACTCCAGATGCATACACCACCATGTGCATCTGGATTATGTGGGTATTGGGGAGTTGAACCTGTGTCCTTAGGCTTCACAGTCAAGTGCCTTAACTGCTAAGCCATTTCTCTAGTCCCAATATTTAATTTCTAACACTATAAAATAAGAGAAAATTTAGATCTTTAAAATCAGTCTTTCTTAAAATTAAAAAAATATATATTTATTTACAAGCAGAGAGAGATAGAAGAGAGGCACACAGAGAGAATGGGCATGCCAGGGCTTCCAAGTTCTGAAAGGAGACTCTAGATGTATATACCACTTTGTGCGTCTATTTTTACATGTATACTGGGGAATCAAACTCCAGTCACTAGGCTTTGTAGGCAAGTGTGTTAACTGCTGAGCCATCTCTACAGCCCCAAATCATCATTCTAACAAAGAATATTCATGTAGTAAAGTATAATGAAAATTTTGTGGGATATTTCGTTAAATAGAAGGATTGATAAACTTTTAAAAGTCCAATGATGTTATATTGTGGTCTCTGGGCATATAGTTATATTTTATTAATATTTTAATTAATTTATTTATTTGAGAGAGATGGAGAGAGAGAGAATGGTGCTCCAGGGCCTTCAGCCCTGCAAACAAACTCCAGATGCATGTGCCACTTTGTGCATCTAGCTTATGTGGGTCCTGGGGAATCGAACCTAGAACCTAGTTCCTTTGGTTTTGCAGGCAAGTGCCTTAACCAGTAAGCAATCTCTGCAGCCTATCTATCTAGCTCTATATCTAAAATACAATTTTATATACATATATATGTATATATATAATGTATTTTAGTTTTTAATTTTATTTATTTATTTGAGAGAGAGAGAGAAAGGCAGAGAGGAGAGAGAAGGAGAGAAAGAATGGGCACACCAGGGCCTCCAGATAGTACAAACTTCAGATGAATGCACCCCCTTGAGCATCTGGCTTATTTGGGTCCTGGGGAATTGAACTGGGGTCCTCTGGCTTTGCAGGCAAGTGCCTTAATTGCTAAGCCATCTCTCCAGCCCATATGATTGTATTTTAGATGTGGTTTTTAGACCTAGGTTATTTCCAAATTTATGTAATAATGAATTACAAAATTAAATTTGCATTTCTATATCACAAGTTACCATATATGTATATATTATTTTATCCTTAAAACTCAAGGGGATTTAAAAAGTATCATTTCAATTGTATTCTGGCTTTTCTAAATAAACCATAAGTAAAAATTTAAGATTAAGTCTCTCACAAGTGTGCAGAGGATGTACCAGGTGGTCCTGATCTAATGTAAAAAGAGCTGAAACCATGTGTTGAAATCACTGTAGTTTGGAAATATAGAAAACATCTGGGATCAAACAAGACTGCATCCTTTTAGAAGAGAGACTCATATCCTTCTGGATTATGTGGAAAGAAGGGGCTTGCTTGCTGCACTCTCTGTGATTCTTCTGGGCTCCTCTAAACTGCAAAGACTGGGGCCAGGCCACTTCAGTTATAGGGAGACAAGGTTGTTTCTGCCACTGTTTTATCATAGCATGTTTTCTGTCTTCTATGTGTTCACAGGGCCTGGAGAGCCATATTATTTTTTGTGTTGAAGGAAAGTTGAATTTGAAATCATAATTGTCAGTTTCTGCTTATTGAGCTTTTGTTTGTTTGTTTGGATGGCACCGAACTTTAGGACAGCCTTATCATTTTAGTTGCTTCTATTCAATTTATCAGAGGAATTCTATAAGAATAATATAGGACACCTATTAGTCTAAGCACTTAGGCAAAGAAATACTGATTTATAAATGCAAATATATAATACATAAGTATGATCTTCTATTAACTTACTAGTACAGATACATTTACAAGATGTTTCTAGCAGAGATCAAAAGTCTGGAAAGGTCAAATGGTAAAAACACATTTTGAACAATCATGGTAAGATTTACCCAGTGATTCTAAAACCTGGCTGAAAATCAGAAATATATTGAATTTATAGTACAGAGTTACAAGCCCCAACTAAGATATCTTGAGCCTAAATTTCCAAGATGTAGATTTAAGAAATCTAGGAAAATTGTCTTTTAGATTAGTTTTGAAGTTCTCAGCAAAACTGAATGTAATGTTCAGAGGTCCAGAGAGTTACTATATACTTCCTCCCAACACATACACAACCTCCCTGACAAATGACAGCCTCCACTCCAGTGGTGCATTGGTTACCACTGGTGAGCCTCCCTAATGATTTCAATCCATAGTTTACATTAGGCATCATCTTTGGTGTTTTATTTAGGGTTTTAGACAAAGATATAGTAGGATATATCCAATATTATAGTATCATACAGAATAGATTCACTGCTTGAGAAATTCTCTTGTCTCTGCCTAATTCTTTTTTTTTTTAGAGCAAGAGAGTGACAGAGAGACACAGAGAGAAAGTGAGAAGAGAGAGAGAGAGAGACAACTGATGCTATAAGGCCTCAGCCACTGCATTCGAAGTCCAGACACTTGAACCACCCAGTAGGCACATGCAATCTTGAGCTTACCTCACATTTGTGCATCTGGCTTGCTCCTGACAACCACCAATTTTACCATTTCTGTAGTTTATCCTGTTCCCAAGTGTCGTATTGTTTGAACCATATGCTGGTATATAGCCTTTTCAGAGTGACTCCTTTCGCTTCATAATACATACTTTGTTTCTTTCTTGTCTTCTTATGAGTTGGTAACACATTTTTTTAATGATCAATAATATACCTTAGTCTAGATGTACCATAGTTTATTTTTCTACTAATCTACTGAAAGACATCTTGGTTGCTTTTCCAGTTTGGTCAATTATGGGTAAAGTTGGTAGGAACATCTGAGTTCAGGTTTTTGTGAGAACACATTTCCAATTTCCAAATATGAAGGGTTATATAGTAAGAATATATTTGGCTTTAAAAGACCCTGGTAAACACTTCTGAAGTGGGAGTACAATTTTGTTTTCCAGCCGTCAGTAAGTGAGTCATTCTGCTGTCCCAGTCCTTTCAACATACAGTGTTGTCTGTATTCTGGATTTTGCCCATTCTGTTAGGAGCATAACATCTTAATTTGCAAATCCTTGACAACATTTGATGCTGAATATATTTTTTATGTTTTCTTTGATAAAATTTTGATTCAGTTTTTTGTCCACAGTTTAATGAGATTTGTTTTAAGGAGTTATTTATATATTTGGAATAACAACAGCCCTTTATCAGATGTAGATGTGTCTTACAATTTTCTCCAAGTCTGCATGTTGTCTTCTCCATTTCTTGACATGCCTTTTTAAAAATTATATGTTTATGTATGTATGCATTTATTTGAGGGGGGAAGAGAGAAAGTGAGTATGGGCATGCCAGGGCCTCTGCCTGTGCCACTTTGTGTATCTAGCTTTACATGGGTACTGAGGAGTTAACTCCAGTTCCTAGGCTACGCAGGTAAGCAAGCACCTTAACCACTCAGAAATCTCTCCAGTCCATCATGATCTTGTGAAGAGTAGAATTTTTGAATTTTAACAAAGTCCAATGTATTATGTGATTCTTTCATGGTGTTTTGTTGTTAAATCTAATAAGATCTGCCAAATTAAAGGTCATCTATGCTTTCTCCTTTGTTACCTTCTAGGAGTTTTAAGGTTTACATTAATTATTTAGAACTATAAACCATTTTTAATTTATTTTTGTGACACTTCTAAGATTTGTGCCTGGACTCATGGATTTCTAGGTGGATGATCAAATTTTTCCAGTACCATTTCTTAAAAAGACAATCCTTGCCTCATTGTATATTGCTTTGCTGATTTGTCAAAGATGAGCTTGAAAGATGGTGGTTAAAGGCACTTGCTTGCAAAGACTGCCGACCTGGTTTTCATTACCTAGTCACCCACATAAAACTGAGTGGTGCTCATTTGCAGCAAGACACACACACACACACACACACACACTTTTTAAAAAATTTATGAGTTCACTATGTCTATACATAGCTTTTCTAATCTGTTTTATTGACTTGTCTATGCTTTTTACCAATACCACACTGCCTTGCTTAGGGTAGCTTTCTGAAGTTGAGTACTCTCAGTCAACTGATTTACTTCTTCAAGTTGTCTCCTTTTTAATGCCCTAGAATCAGTTTGTCAACTCTACAAAACTTATTTTGGGAGTTTTGACTGTGACGGCAATGAATCCATCAAACAAATAGGAATAACTGACATCTTGAAAATATTGAATCTCCTATTCATTCACATGCAACATTGCTCCTTTCATGTTTTTTTTGATACCTTTCATCAGAATTTTGTAGTTTATCCAAATAGTTCTTACGTATTTTGTTAAATTTATACCTAAGAATTTTATCTAGTATTCTTATATAAATAGTAATTTTTAATTTCATTCTACCATTCTCTGCTGGCATGTAGCAGAGTGATTAACTTTTGTAACTTTTGTTTATTTACCTTATATCCTGAAAATTTACTATATTTGCCCATTAATACCAGGGTTTTCTTTGACTCTTTCAGGTTATCTACTTAAATACATATATTATCTGCTAAGTAACTAGATTTATTTATTGATTCCAAAGCTGTATACCTTCTATTTCGTTTTTAAAATTGTTCTATTTGTAAAATCCTGAAAAGCCATGATTACCATGATCTTATGAACCATTTTAAGTCTCTCTTCCATTAAGTATGCTGTCAACTGTGGAGGTTTATAGATGTTTCTTATAGAGTTAAAAATATATACTCTCTAGTTTAGACAGTTTACATTTGAATGACTGTTGGACACTGTCAAATGTGCTTTTCTCTATCTACTGATATAATCATATGATTTTTTTCATTACTTTATTGATGTGATAGTTGACATTAGTAAGTTTTCAAATGTTAAACCTGGGCTTCTGGTCAAGATGGTGTGCCCCTAACCATGCCACAACTCTCAGGGAAGGAGAGGCAAGGTATTAAGGAGTCATTACGTCTTTTATGGAAGTGCATTCTCTAGATCGCCAGTGGGAGGGTGTGGAAGGGCAAAAAACAGATCTGGCTGATTCCCATGCTCTTGGGTAACCCACCAGTCCTGCACTCACTGTAGACAAGTGGACCCAGGCCAGTAGTTCCACCTGTGCCGCTAGGCACAGGCAATAGCCCCCATCCCCCTGCCTGCCCTGTCCACCTGTCCTCAGACCCTCTCCACTATGCCCTGCCCCCACGCAACTGCAGATTCACTCTGCTCCCCCTCTCCCCCCGCCCCCGTGACTTCGGACAATTTCTGCTCCACCTTCTCCCCTCCCCACATGACTTGGAGCCTCTCCACCCCCCCCCCTGCGATTTCAGACCCTCCCCACTCTGCCTCCCACCCACTCCCTTGTCACTTCAACCCTTTTCACTCCACTACACCCACCCACTTGGCTACAATCCCCCCCACTTCGGACCCCTGATCCAGCCCCCAGACTTTGGACCCTCTCCACTCAGCCTGGTCCCACCATCCCACAAAACTTCAGACTCACTCTGCCCTGCCACTGCACCCCTCCCCACCCCTGCAAAGCAGCACCTTTTCCCCTGCCCATCACCACAGCAGTCCCATTCTCTGTCCCCAAACTGTGATGGGCAGACCACAACACATAATGAATAACACAAAAAAATCAAATGCAATAAAATCCAATAAGATTGCTCAGTCCTACAATGGATGTCTGTAATCAGAATATAGAACAGGCATTAATATCAGAACCCCAAAATGGAGTTATGAGCAATGCAACCCTAACCAAGCTACTGGTAGAACTTGCAGAAAAGCAGCAAAGGACCGATAATCATGTGGATGCTGCCATCACTAGACTAGACCTAATAGATAAGAAAATGGAAGGGGGTCTAAATACAGTTAAAGGATATGAAGGAGAATGAAAAAAAAAAAGGACCAAAAAAAAAAAAAAAACACCAGGTGGCAATGCTAAATGAAGACCTAAAGAAATGTAAGGATGAATTCCAAGAATCAACAAGAAAATCAGAAAATGGTGTGAAAAGGAAACTTGACAGAGGGATGGAAACCATATATAGAAAAGTAGTGGAAAATGCAAACCTAATTGAAGAAGCTCAAAACTCTTTAGAAGCTCTCAAAAATAGAGTCAGCCATGTGGAGGATAAAGACTCAGATCTAGAAGACAAAACAGAAGAAACAGTTTGAGAGTTCAAAAGTGACAATAAGTTCAAAAATTTCTATTAACAGAACAGGAGGGAATTGTGGGATACCTTGAACATCCTAATATTCAGATCATGGGAATACCAAGAGGTGAATATATTCAGACCAAAGGCATGGAGAAGTTATTTAATGAAATAATTGAGGAAAACTTTCCCACTCTCTCAAAGGAAAGGTCCATCAAGATAAAAGAAGCTAACAGAACTCCAAACAGATTGGACCAAAGGGGAAACTCTCCAAGAAATCTTTTCATTAAGACTTTAAACACTGACATTAAAGAGAAAGTCATAAAAGCAGCTAGGGAAAACAGCATATTATATTTAAAGGTAACCCCATCAGAATTACTTCAGACTTCTCAATGGAAACCCTGAAAGGCAGAAGGGCCTGGAATGAAACACCGTGAAGTCTAAGAACCTATGGCTTCCAACACAAACTGCTCGACCCAGAAAAAATATCCCTCATAATAGATGATGAAAGAAAAACTTTCCATGACAAAACTCAACATATAGCTATATAAACACAAAACCAAACCTACAGAGAGTATTTCAGGAAATTCTCTACACAGAAGAATCAAATAATCAGCCTCAAGTGCCTACAAGAAGCAGATCACAATAACCAAACTCAGCAAAGGCACAAAAAAATTCAAAGTCAATGAAAACACCAAACCACATAAACCAACATAATATGGCAGGGATCAAATCAAACCACACAGTCATTACCCTAAATATCAATAGCTTTCATTCACCAATCAAGAGACACAAGCTAACAGATGGATTTGAACATAAGATACCACTATCTGTTGTCTTCAAGAAACCCACCTCACCACTAAAGACAGACACCTCCTCAGGGTGAAAGGGTTGAAAATGATAATCCAAGAAAATGGGAATAAGAAACAAGCAGATTTGGCCATACTAATATCAGATAAAATAGACTTCAAACCAAAAATAATAAAAAAAGACAAAGAAGGCCACTTCCTACTGATCAAGGGAAAAATCCATCAAGAGGATATTACGATCATCAATCTTTATGTACCAAATACGGGTGCACCACAATTCATAAAACAAAACCTACTTGACAGTAAAACAGAACTAACCACCAACATCATCACAATATACCAATATCAGCAATAGATAGATCATCCAAACAGAAACTCAACAGGGAAGTGAGAGCGCTCAACAAAACCATAGAAATAAATGGCTTAGCACTTAAGGCAATTGCCTAAAAGACCTCAAGGCTGGAGGCCCTAACCTGTCCATTCTCTCTCTCTCTCTCTAATAAAAAGAAAAAATAAAGAAATAAAAGAATAATGATTATTTTTAAATGTTCATAAAAAGGACCTCTGTTATTTATCTTAAAATAATATGGGTACTTACAATTAAGAATGCTTACTATTGGGCTAGAGAGATGGCTCAGTGAGTAAAAGTGTTTGTTTGAAAAGCCTGACTGCCTTGTTTGATTCTCCCAGTACCTGTGTATGCTGGTTTAAATGGATCTTCCCAGTAGATTCAGGAGTTTTCTTCAAGCTTGTAACTTGGTACGACTGTGAGTGGATCCTAGGGGTCAATCCTAAGGTGTGGGAGCAAATCTAGAATTCCAGACTAAAGATTTGAAGAGTGCTTGAGCTCTGCCTCTACTCCTGGAGGCTGCTTGCTTATGGTGTTAGTGGGGAAATGGGGCCAGCTTCTTCTGCCATTATGGAAATTCCCCTGGATCTGCAAGCTTCAAATAAATTCTCTTCCTCCCATAACTGTGTCTGGTCTGAAGGTTCATTCCAGCAACATGAAGCTGACTATGACACTGTGTAAAGCCAGAAGCACAAAGTGGTGCATGTGTCTGAAATTCAATTGCAGTGGCAGAAGGCCCCAGCATTCCCATTTTCTCTCTCCTTCTCCCTTTCTCTCTCAAACAAATATTTTTCAAAGAGCATTTACTGTTGTCCTGTGTTATAATATAATTATATATTATATAGTCTAATCATGATAATTTTTTTAAGTAGGCACTATTATTTTCCATCTCAGAGACATTAAAGTTAAGGTTTAGAGAGATTAAGTACATTTTCCAAAGTTTCAGAACTAGTGTGTTTGGGTCTAGAGGCTTTTAGTTCAAGTTTTTATTAGCATAAATTACTTATAGATAATAATGGGTTTCATGATGGTATTTTTATACATGGTCATATTCCTCTTTATGCTAGTAACATCTCTTGTGTGAATCTGTCCTTTCTGAAATTTTACTATGTTTGTTTTGAGTAGTGTTAGCATGGAATATTTTTTTTTTTGCCATACCTTCACTTTTTATCTATATGTTTCTAGATGTTTAAAGGATGTTTCTTATAGATTAAAATTGTCATTTTTATCTACTCTTACAATTTATACCATTTATTTAGTGTCTGTATATCATTGATGTTTAAAGTGATTATTATTATAGTTGTGTAGCTATCATATTTGTTTACCATTTGTTGTCCTAGCTCTTTACTGTTATTTTTGTTTTCTATACTTTTTTAATGTGTGTGTAGTATATGTGGTGTAATGTATTACATATGGTATGTGCACATGTATGTGTGCAGCAGTGTGCATGTGGAGGCGCGAGGAGAACCTTGGGTGCTCTTCCATCGCTATTCCTCATTAGCGTATTCCTTCTACCTGGAACTGCTGGTTTTCAGTCAGTTAGCCCTAGTGATTCTGGTCTCTGCTCCTTCTACCACCATGCTTCCCCACCAACTAAAGTTACCTACCTACATAGTCATGCCCAGATTATTTATTTTTTTAAATATTTTTCTACTTACTCTAGATTTACATTGTACATAGACACTTGCAACTAATACACATCTAATTTACATTGCTTCCTGGATAATGCATGCACTTTATGATAAAAATTCTTAATTACTCTATTATGTATCTTGCATAACTGCTTTATTTATTTAAAAATGTGTAAGCACATATTTGTATTTCTGTGATATATAAACACATAATTATATGTGTTGAATACATTATTACTAACACTTTGAACAGACATACATTAAGAATAAGAACATATTTTAGTTTATTTTATCATCACTTCCTTATTTTCTGATGCCCTTTTTTTTAAAGTGTAGACTTTAGTTTCTGATCTATATTATGTTCTTTCTTCTTGAAGACCTTCTTTTAACATTTTTTGAAGGCAGTTCTACTAGCAAACAAGTCTTTCAATATATGTTTGTCTGGGATAGTCTTCAGTTCTTTATTTTTGAAAGCTTAATTCCCTAAGATTCAGAATTCTATGTTGGTGTTTTTTTTTTTCCCTCTCTTAACAGTTTCTTTTATACCACTTGCTTCTTGCTTGGATGGTTTCAGAGAACAGTCAGGTGTCATTCTTTTGCTTTCAGGTAGGTAAGTTGAGTATGGGGGGCACTGTGACTTTTATATAGGTAAAGTGTGGGAGCCACTGTGACTTTTGTGTAGTTGAGGTGTGGGAGACACTGCGACTTTTATATAGGTGAGGTGTGGAAGGTACTGTGAGTTTTATAGAGGTGAGGTGTGGGGGGCACTGTGAGTTTTGTGTAGGTGAGGTGTGGGGGGCACTGTGAGTTTTGTGTAGGTGAGGTGTGTGGGCACTGTGAGTTTTGTGTAGGTGAGGTGTGGGGGCACTGTGAGTTTTATAGAGGTGAGGTGTGGGGGGCACTGTGAGTTTTGTGTAGGTGAGGTTTGGGGGGCACTGTGAGTTTTGTGTAGGTGAGGTGTGGGGGCACTGTGAGTTTTGTGTAGGTGAGGTGTGTGGGCACTGTGAGTTTTGTGTAGGTGAGGTGTGGGGGCACTGTGCGTTTTATAGAGGTGAGGTGTGGGAGGCACTGTGACTTTGTTATTATAATTACTCTTGAAAGTATTTTATCTATCTATTTATTTATTTGACAGAGAAAGAGGGAGTGAGAGAGAAAGAATGGGCACTCCAGGGCCTCCAGCCATTACACACGAACTCCAGACACGTATGCCCCCTTGTGCATCTGATTAACATGGGTCCTGGCGAATCGATCCTGGGTCCTTTGACTTTGCAGGCAAATGTCTTAACTGCTAAGCCATCCGTCCAGCCCGGCTTTGACTTTTGTATAGGTTAGTTGTGTGAGGTTTGTGTAGGTAAGGTGTAAGGGTACTGTGGCTTGGGTTTCTCTGGAGTTTTCAACTTCATACTTCCCCACAGTGATTCTTTAGCATATAGAATTTAAGCTTTTCAACCCAGCACTGATCCCCAGGAAGTTTCTTTTCCATGTTCTTTCTGTTCAGCTTTTCTCTAGTCCCCGTCCCACCCCCCGCCGAGGTAGGGTCTCACTCTAGCTCAGCCTGACTTGGAATTCAGTATGTAGTCTCAGGCTGGCCTTGAATTCATGGCGATCCTCCTACCTCTGTCTCCGGAGTGCTGGGATTAAAGGTGTGCACCACCATGCCCAGCTGTTTCTCTAGTTTGAGAATGTAACTTTATCCTAGCATCTAAGAAGACCTGTTGATAGTTCTGCTTTTTACTTGTTAAGAACAGATTGTTCATCTTGAATTTGAACTTTAGATGTCTCTGTTGTCTTTAGGACACATCTGGTGATTGGTTAGCTTTACTGATCATTGGTTTTTAAATTAGTATTTCAAAGAATATCTGTGAAGTTATAAATTTATGAAAAATAAAATTTTGAGAGTTGAGGAGATTGCTCTGCAGTTAAAGCTGCTTGTTTGTAAAGCCTGCTACCTGGTATTGATATCCCAGTATCCATGTAAGGCCAGATGCACAAAATGGTATGTATTCCTGGAGTTCTTTATAGCAGCAAGAGGCCCTGAGCCACCCACATTCATATGCGCGCTCTCTCTCTCCTTCCTAGGAATAAATAAAAATGTTTCTTAAAAATATAAATTTGATAAAAGTAGAATTGTTTTGATGTGTGTGTGTGTGTGTGTGTGTGTGTGTGTGTGTGTGTGTGTTGGTGAGGAAGGGACCTAGGGATTTGTTTCCTCAGCAATTCCCATAAGGCAGTCCCAACAACCTCATCTGTCAATCATTCTGGTTTCTGTAGCATGGGAATCGTCAATGGTTTGAACAGTTTTTCAGGGTGGTATTGACACTTGGCACCTAGAGTGTGGGGTTTGTGTATCTTAGTGGCCAATCAAGGAAATGAGTAACCACACCCAAGCCAGCAGGGACTCCAGATAAGTGACACTGGGTAGTATGATCATTCAATTGGAATCAAAGAAACCTGTTTGCTGTACAAAAAAGGCGGTTTGGCAACCTGTCTCCTTTAAATTTCTCTGTACAAGCAGGGAGCTATTTAGTTAACCTGGCCTAAGGGGCTGTTTTAAAAGTGGAGGATTGCCCTGGTGATGAACAAATAGGAGAAATAAACTTTCAGCGGGGCTGGGTTGTCTGCTCACTGTGATTTCCTGATGATCTATAACGATGGTTATTCACTAACAGCTGGTGCATGTCTCCCTTGGACAAAGCCACTGGGAAGAGCAAGCCTTCCGATTGGTGAACCAGAACCGTTTCCTTGGAAACTGCTAACTAGCACGTGCTTTATTGTTTCCAATGGCTTTTCCTGGGGTATTTGCAGGTGGTAGGAGATGCTTTCTTAAAGAGAGGTCATAACCTCATGAACTTTAAGATGTTGCAACAAATTTGGGAACAAAACATTTTATATTAAGTAAATCTTATTACATAGCGATTTGAAGACAGATGCAGCTTAGTGAGATTTCTGTTTTGCCATTATTTCCAGATGTTATCAATTTTAAACGCAGAGTTTCATTTTACCATTATGATCTATATAAAGGCAATATTAATCGATTATCTGCTGACAGTGTATTGTTTTGGCCTTCTCTGTGTCTACATTTGCCATGATATGTGATATAAACCATAAAATGTGAGTGTATTTTTGGTTGGCCTTTTTGAGGTTGTATATTCTCTTCATTAACCAATGTTTTTGTTTTTGCTGCTAGTTTTTTCTTATTTTGAATCTACCAGAAAATTTATAGTGTTGGTATGATGTATAAGACAAAATAAGTCTTGCTTGTTTGAGAATCTCCCACACTTATTTGATGTGTTTTGGGAAGGATTGATTAATTTTCAGATGGATAGCTCCATCTTCTGTTTGGTTTTCAGAATTTGCATCTCTTGAAGGAAGATGCAGTATATATCATAGAATTCTTCATTTCTGCTAGGGGCTGGATGTAGTCACTACTTGTAGAATAGCAAAATAATAACAATATATTTGGAAGAAAAAGATTAATTAGGATATGGACTGTGATAATTTGATTTAAAATAAAATAATCTGCCATGCCATAAATGGTGGAGGAAAAAGATGCAGATGTTACTGGTGCAGAGTGCCAAACCTAGGGCCTTGTGCTTGCTGGGAAGCGCTCTGCCAATGAGCTAAGTCCCTAACATTCTTTTAAGTTAATATTGAACTTCATCTGCAGACATCCTTCAAAAAATCTGCAGACTTGATCAATCACTTTTCTAAACTCGAATTGAAATACATGGAAGCTTTTTCAGATGAACGTTTGCCGTTTGGCTTGCGTGCCGTCCAAGTGACACTACAACTCCTATTCACTTGAGCGCGGTTTGTAAGAGCTTTGCTGATGAGTGCTCTTCATGGGTGTGCACGCATGTGCCCATTAATAATTTATATCAGTGGTATTCAAATGCCCTCTTTCAAGACCACCAAAGTTTTAAAGTCTTCAAAAATTTCTCCTTGAAATATCTTTTCTTTGCTTCCTTGGATATACTTCATACATATGGCATATCAGAATTTCTTCCTTTTTGAACTAAATAAGAGTCTATTCTATCTATATTCCATTCTAATATATACATATATATATATGTATGGATATATATGTATATATATATCCATACATCTATATAGTATTGTATTTCAAAATATAACCCTAACTTTTATTATATTAAGAGCAGTATATTTTGAAAATGGATACAAGATGTAACTTGAACTTACTGCTCTAGAACCTAATAAGACAGTAAAACTATTTATCATAATGAAGACATTTATTTGTAGAAACCTATGAAGTGAAAAATTTGACTCAGACTCACCTGTCTCATTTCCTTGAATGGCAGGATCAAGGGGATTACACAACTCTGATTATGTGTTAGGTGTATACTGTGCACACCTCTCCCTTCTGCATTTTTGGGACTTAAATCCTTTTGACAGAGAAACCACATTACTTCACACATTCTAGTCAGCACTGCATCAGTATATTCTTTATTTTATGGGGGAAAATGATATTTCTATACCAACGAATATTTTAGATAGCTGTGAAATGAATATCAGAAGCCCATCCATGATAAAAATTGGAGACTAATATATATTGGAAAATTAAAAATCAATTCCTTAAGTTCAAGAAGGAGAAACAATCAATTTGTGAAGTATTAGAAAAGTCTCCCATGGAATAAGGGCTTGTTGGAAACCACAGGCTATGGCATCCTCTGTTCAATCTCTCCATTCACCAGTGATCCACTCAGGGATCTGCAGCTAGCTGGTGACAGTGCTGGGTTTTCTGGATCTCCATGTTCATTTGCCTATGCCATGTTGTAAAGAATTTCAGGAGGTTTTCCTCCAGGGCTCATGGTTGTGACTCCATCAGTACAGGTTCTGTAATTTTTCTCTTTTCTCTAACCGGGTCCTCATTTTCCAGATTTGCATCCCAGTAACTATCTAACCACTAACTTCACTCTTTAACAGCTTTTGTGTGGTTCTGGTAATCAAATGTATGCTGTTGTGCATGCCAGACAAGGACTCTATCCCTGCCTCAGTCTCTTTGTAAAAACAAATTTGAGACAGAATCTCAGTAAGTTTTTCTGGTTGGTCTTCAACTTACTCTGTTGCTCAGGCCTGCCTTCCACTTGCAGCTTTCTGAGTAGCTCAGATTTCAGAACTATGCCACCAGGACAGCAACAATGGGTCCAGCTTGGTTTTTGCTTCTATAAAATAACAGTAATAATAATGTTTCTTTCAGAGACTGAAAACCTGTAAGTGACATGTTTGTCATGGTGCCTGAAACAGGTAAGCACTAACTAACATTGTTGTTTATTGTAATCTTCTACCTTTCTTCATATAGCATGCAGTATTCACATGCCAAATAATTAAAAGTGTTACACTCATTTCCATAGCAACATTATTCATAATAGTCCAAAGGATCCTAAATATACACTGACAGGTGAATAGATAAGCAAAATGATGCAATGCACATCAAATAGAAGCTTAGTTGAAAAAGGAAGAAAATCCTGATATACTATATATATGAAACTTAGACATCATCCTAAGTGAAATAAGCCAGTCATGAGCAAGACAAATACTGCATGATGCCACTTGTAGAAGGTACCTGAAGTAGCCTAACTCATAAATACAGAAAGTTGAATGTTGTTTTCCAGGTGTTGGAAGGCAAAGGGAATGGGAAGTAGTGTGATGACTAGAGACTTCACTTTGGCAAGATAAGAAGAATTCTTGATATTGGAAACATGACCAGGCAAATGCCCATTCTAAGTGAAGATGATAAATTCTATGTGAACTTCATTACAATTAATGACAATAAGTCAACTGAAGGTAATGTACATTATATTGGTAGCCCTGAATATTGTGACATCAGTACCAGAGCTTGGAGCCAGTGCTGTGGGTTAGAACCATAAAGGTTTTGGTGGGTGGCTAAGTACACGACTGTAATGCTTGAGCATCATATCTCTCCTCATATTCTCTTTGCTTTCTTCAGGATTGCTGACTTCCTCCTAGGGATGACATTATCATTTATGGACTTGCATAAAATTTCAGAAGCAAACTTTCCCCATAGTAACATAAAGAAAACCCTCAGAGACTCTTCAAAAATGCAAGTGGATGCAAAGCAAATTTGATCCAGCCAATTTACTATCAGTGAAACCTCCCTGGGGCTGGAGCTGGGGCTCAAGGTAGAAGTAGAAGAAGCTTAGCAACTGCCCTGCTGAACAAAGAAAGAACAGTGGCAGATGGATAAGGAGAGAGGTGAAAACTGCATTTGGTTTAGTACTTTTTTCCCACAAGTTTTTTTTTTTTTTAATCATCAGTATTGTCCACAGAGATGATTAAAAGCATTGTATATTACCAGGGCATATTCCAAGAACAAGAGAAGAGTTTATACTAAATTGGAATTTGATAATTTCTTATAAATACTCTGATATAAAAACTATACCACTTTACTTCAATTTAATAATTTCTCTTATTTTTTACACAATATTCAATGCCCTTGTATTTCAATACAATACCATTTCATTTACTGAATATTTACCATCTAGTGAAGACCCCTTGTGTTAGAGGAAACCATTGAGTTAGGGTTAAATGATTTTCATTTTTTTAAAGAATTATTATATCTACCATTCAGTTTTTTAAAGGACTTCTTAAAAAGGTAAATACTTCATAAATTTAAAAGGCTTTGTATTTGTGCTCAACGTAATTAAATATACTGAGAATTAAACATATAGCTTCCAAATAGCATTGTATTGTGATCACAGGATTTATTATATTAAATATTTGCATAGAAAATACTTCATCATATTGTAGGAAGAATGTAATTTTTTCAGACATTCTAGTAGGGAACAATCACTATCCTTGTGGATGCATCAGAATCAAGCACCCCAAACAAGGGTAATGTCAAATTTATCAAATGTAGCAACCTAAACGCTTATTAATGGGATAGAATATAATTTTATAGTGTAAGTTTTAAAATAATTATGGGCTTTCTTTTAAATGATATCAGCATAAAGTAAGCATTGCTATATAGTTATTAGGTTATTGAGTACAACCCCATCTCTAATTTCAGCATAAAGATCCTGAGCTTATGAAGCCACCAACAGGATTTTTAAACATCATCTCAGAAGGCCAATAACAATCTTGAAGTCACAAAATATACAAAGATTAGACTTACCAGGAAGTGTATTGTTCTATCAGTATATTGTTGTATTATGGAGCATATTCAATTTTCTGTCATTCAACATCAGGTGCCTTCTGTGAGTGTATGAAAGCTTTATATATATGTGACATAAAAGAAGCATGTGCATGTTAATATCAGGAGCCATGAAAGGTACAAAAAAAAAATAAAACAGGTTCTGACAAACACACTAAAACATCCCAATGTATTGCTTAAGTGAGACATTTATATTTTTATTCTCAACGTATCTAGTATAATAAGAATCCATCTCCCCAAAGATTCTTCTTGAAAATGTTTTACTCTTTTGAGATGTATTGTTAAGTTCATTTTAAAAGGGTCACATTTAGCTTTTTGCTAAATCGGAGCCTTTGGTGACTTTTCAGTCCTTTTCAAATCATAAAACCTTAGAAAGAAACTGAAGAGAGAAAGATCAGATCCTGGCCTACCTACCTCTTCCAGCCCTTGAGAATTCCTTTTCCAAGTACTTTCTTAAATAGAGTCTGCTTAGAAGTTACTAAATCAGCAGAAAGACTGACAATAATGGCACATGAAGTCTAACTTTTGTACAGGAAACAGACTGGCTGTCTATTCTTTGTTATTCACTTGATAGACAGAGCCATGTTGACAGCCCTAACCTTGGAAACCACCTGCCCTGCTGAGCTCAGCAGGAGTCAAATGCAGGGTACCATCTGTCAAAGCCTTATTTCCCCTTCCTGTCCACACCTTTACTAAAAGATGCTAACAAGAGCCCCAACAGAGTAGCTAACTCTAGCTAAGCTTGTGTGAACCATCACACTAAAGCTACACTGAAAAATTCAAAGTTTTAAAAGAATGTTTAATACTTCATGCCATGAAAAATATGTTATATGTACTGTGTAACAAATATCATAGCAGATAATTATTTAATGATCAATCACATTGTCAAGTAGACATTGTGAAGGATGTTTAAATCAATCTGTATTTACATAAACCTATATAGTTCACAATTTTCTGAATGCGGTATGTATAAATTTGCAGAAGCTTGAGAAAGTCATTACATGTTAACACTTGAAAGTACTTATGCAAAAAATTCTAAAAATATACATGTAAAAAGTGGTTTTGTTATTTGAAGTAATATTTACAATGGCAATACTAGCTAATCAGTTTCTACTGTTTTAAGATGGGAATTTGTACATCAGCTTTGTAAGACATTTCAGTTGCATATACTTTTGTGAGCATATGCACAAAGGCATTTGAAAGAAATCGGAGTAAATATTCGACATGAAGTTTTGTCTCTTTTGGGGGTTTTCCTCTCCTATTATTCCTGCTATGCAGAGGCTGGGCAGTGGGGGGGGGGGAGGCGGGGGAGGTGGGCTGCCTCACTCAGACTCAGGAAGCTTCCCTTGCTGGCAGCCAGGATTCCCGCTTAGTACGCACAACCGCTGTCAGCATGCTGATGCCTGAATTCCTTTTTCTTAGGGGCAGGATACAACTTTCACGACAATGAAGGGAAATTTTAAAGGCAAATACATTGAGAAGACAGGAAGCGTGAACTTAAGTGAATCTGGTGGTTATTTTGAGAGCAAACAAAAGCACAGGAGCACAGGTGGGGAGACTGGTCCAGATGGATCAGGGATGTGGAGAGGGCCAATAAATTCAGGTATCCCTTTGGGTTTGCCTAAGGAAGGCTGCTTGAAGTATCTACATAGTAGCCTTGATCTTCTACCATGGGCCTGTGTAGACTTTAATCCTCATTGTTAGCTGTTAGGACCACCTTAAAGTTAAGCAGATGTTAAGGGTCTCTCAGTCAATCTCTTCACTGTAGAGATAAAAAACTGAGAGCCAGGCAAGTGGTTTATACAAGCCCGGGTTTAAAAAATCCATTTTTTGATAAGATTCAAAAGTGTTTAATTCTATCCAAAAAATGTCATTCATGTGATTTAACTTAATAAAGTAATCCTAACAATGTACAATTCCACTAGAGGGAGAGTGTAGCTGAAAAGCGAGGAATGACACCAGCAGGTTCTGACCCTGTGTCTCCTGAGGCCAGGTATTGCCAGTGGAATTGTCACATCTTAAAGTGCGGCACATATTTCTGTGAATCTTCCCAATTGTGACACAGTAGTACTGCCTCACAGGTGTTTGAAGATGCCATATAACCCTGCCCTTCTGTAAGGCAGGGATCTTTGTCCTGTGGAAGTCTGGAAGAACTGCCACAATCAGACAGCTGTATCTTCACTCATCTTCACAAGAAAGTGTAACATTTCCTTCTGTGCCGCCTGTTCTCACAGTACAATCTCTTTTTTTTTTTTTTTGAACTTTTATATAGGAGCATATAGATGTGAAACCCAACATATGCGTGAATACACCTAAGAAACCAAACAGATAGATATTATTTCAGAAACTGACTGATGTGATTCTGGTTTTCTTATCTGTAAAATTGGGATAGTATAACCAACTTCAGAGGTTGTACTGTGCAATGCTGATACTGATGAAGGCTTGAGCCCAGAGGGGAGGCTTAGTAATTGTTCAGTTTGTTAATGTTCTCCATGGAGTTCAGAGGCAGCTTTAATGATGACTTATGGTTACTATGGTAAATCTCATAATTACTATATTTGTCTTCCTGTTCATAATGTTTATTTCCTTTCATGAAAATAATAAAGCCAATCTATTAAGTGCTGAAAGCAAACAATTGCCTTATTGCCTGTACTGTATTTATCTCGATATAGAAATGTATAAGTTTATATGCATTTTTACTTTTTTCCTATAAATATAACATTACATAGTTAGAATTATAATGTATTATGAGTTTATAGCCTGCACTTCCTCTTGACATTGCAGAATTTTTCATGTGACTTCCAAGTCTTGAAGATTAAAATTTTAACTGAATACTTCACAAGTTATTTACTGTCAAAGGAAAATTCTTTGACTTTACATACTGTGGAGAAGAACAGTCATTTGAAACTCAGGTGACATGGGTGGTCTAGTTTTATCTATTGACTATTTTTTAAAAAATTTTTTGATCATTTTTATTTATTTATTTGAGAGTGACACACAGAGGGAAAGAGGCAGATAAGAGAGAGAGAATGGGCGTGCCAGGGCTTCCAGCCACTGGAAATGAACTCCAGACGCGTGCACCCCCTTGTGCATCTGGCTAACGTGGGACCTGAGGAATTGAGCCTTGAACAGGGGTCCTTAGGCTTCACAGGCAAGCGCTTAACTGCTATGCCATCTGTCCAGCCCTATTGATTAATTTGTTTTAGTTGGAATACTGTGACAGGACTTGGAGGTATACTGGCATTAGGCCTTGTAGAGTTTATGCCTAGAGAGATGAAGGGCACATTTTCAGGAGGAAAGAGGGTGGGTAGGCTAAGAGTAGAGGAAAAGCAGTGGGGCTTACATGAAGTATACTCCATGAAAGATTAACCTAGCTTTTGATGGAAGAATCCAGGGGAGAATATAATGAATGCATTTTTATATTTTCTCTAGAAAGCTCTTTGGTATATTGCTACATACATTTACTTTAACTTAAATAATGTAAGAGACTCTGTCCTTGGAAGACATTAGAAGTTGAGGATGAATAAGCAGTTTCTGATGGAGGAAGGGCATGGCTTTCAATTGTTTTAATTTGTCTTCTCTAAGAAACAGGCAATGAGATTCTTTTATCTTAAATTAAAAGATTTTCTTGGTTATAAATTGTCAAAGCATTGTGTTATAGTTTACAGCTCAGCAAATAGAGTTTCATAGTGCAGAGAACTTTGGGAGGGGTTGCTAAGCCAGCAGATCTTTTGTGTTTAAAAGATAGCTTAGTAAAATATGCATTTTAAAATACTAAAAGATACTTTGCAATTAAAAGTAGTTGGTTTCTTTCACATGCACACTATTTCATCCTAATGGTATGAGAACAAAATGAAGTTACAGTTTCAGAATATGACTGTATGTCAAAACATAACCACTTAAACAAAACACAGATTCTGAATTTTCTGCATTAAGAGGTCTTCATAACAAAAAAAATTTCTTAGGGCTGGGCATGGTATGCACAGCACTTGGGAGGCAGAGGTAGGAGGATCACCATGAGTTTGAAGCCACCCTGAGACTCAATAGTGAATTCCAAGTCAGCCTGAGCTAGCGTGAGACCCTACTTCAAAAAACCAAAAAAGAAAGAAACTCATATTGTAGACTTACTGAAATTTTTACTTTTATAATAGATAATTGAGCTACTCACATTACTTGGGTCTTTTAAAGTTAAAACAGAAAAACAAAAATGTGAGTTTATTTGTTTCATTCAATAGAATTTAATTTACATTAGGAACTATATTCCTAGTAAGTGGTTTAAAGAATCAAAAGGTCTTTGAATCACTCCTCCTCTTTTTACTAAATGCTAGTTGTACTTTTAAGCTGATATTTATTAATTACTTTGGTCCACTTAATGTTCTGGGCATACTGTAAAATAGAATTCTCTTCTGTAGAAATTGTATTAGAAAACCATGAAAAAGGAGCTGGGAGTAGCTCAGTTGGTAAACTCCTTGACCACTTGTATGAGGCCTGGGATTTGAGCCCCAGTTCCACATGAACCAGGCATGGTTGTGTAAGCCTGTAATCCTAGCACTTGGGAGGTAGAGGAAAGAGGATCAAAAATTCAAGGACGGGCTGGAGAGATGGCTTAGCGGTTAAGCGCTTGCCTGTGAAGCCTAAGGACCCCGGTTCGAGGCTCGGTTCCCCAGGTCCCACATTAGCCAGATGCACAAGGGGGCGCACGCATCTGGAGTTCGTTTGCAGAGGCTGGAAGCCCTGGCGCTCCCACTCTCTCTCTCTCCCTCTGTCTTTCTCTCTATGTCTGTCGTTCTCAAATAAATAAAAAATGAACAAAAAAAAAGTTAAAAAAAAAATTCAAGGACATCCTAAGCTATATAACAAGTTTGAGGCCATACTGGGCTACATGAAACTCTGTCTCAAAAAATAAAACAAGAATATTATTGTAAAATGATGTCTTTAACAATAAAATCAGGTCACTTGGCTATCTGATGAATCTCTATGATTTTCTTTAGAGGTTTTTTTGTTTTTTTTTTTTTTTTGGTTTTTCGAGGTAGGGTCTCACTCTGGTCCAGGCTGACCTGGAATTAACTCTGTCATCTCAGGGTGGCCTTGAACTCATGGCAATCCTCCTACCTCTGCCTCCTGAGTGCTGGGATTAAAGGAGTGCGCCACCATGCCCGGCTTCTTTAGAGGTTTTTAATTGTGCTATATTTCTTTTTGGAATTGTAGTCTTTTAGTATAAATTATAAATATGTGATAACAGATGTAAATTGTTAACTAATGTGAGTATAAAAACTGTTTTCAAAAATGGAATGAGGGCTAGAGAGATGGATTAGTGGTTAAAGTGGTTGCCTGTGAAGCATAAGGACCCAGGTTCGATTCTCTAGGACTCACATACACCAGATGCACAAGGTGGCACATGCATCTGGAGTTTGCATTGGCTGGAGAGGCATGTTCTTTCTCTCTCTCAAATAAAAAAAATTAACAAATAAATAATAAAATATTTTTAAAAACAGTATGATTCATGATTAAGGAAATTTGACCTTCAAAATGGCCTATTTTAGCTGTTAGAAGATCTTGGATGAATCAGTGAAAAAATTACAATGAAAAATTTAGAAAAAGAAAGCCTGGTCATCAAAGCTCAAATGAAGCAGTTCAGAATAATTAGGGTCTGGAGAGGGCTCAGCAGTTAAAGAAACTTGCTTGCAAAGTCTGGTGGCCTGTGTTTGATTCCCTAGTACCCACATAAAGCCAGATGCACAAAGTAGCACATGCATATGGAGTTTGTTTTCAGTGATAGGAGGCTCTGGTGTACCCATACTGCCTCTCTCTTTCTCCCCCCTCCTTTGATTAGTATCAAAGTTATCTACTTAAAGGTGGTATATTTGGCACTAAATGAGGAAACTCTCCTAGCCTGAGTAGGTTGTTCAAGGCATTGTCAGAGAAGCAGAATTGCTGTTCTCATTAAGGGCACATAAATTACAAGTCTTTCAACCTTTCAAAGTCCCTCTTGCCTTTTTAAAGGTCAAAAGTGGAGTACTGAGCAAGGCGTGGTGGTGCACACTTTCAATCCCAGCACTTGGGAGGCAGAGGTATGAGTATTGCAGTGAGTTTGAGGTCACCCTGAGACTACATAGTGGTTTCCAGGTCAGCCTGAGCCAGAGTGAGACCCCATCTCCAAAAACAAACAAACAAAAAAAGTGGAGTACTGACTCCAGAGAGAGCCCTGCCACTTAAAGGAATGAACTAGGCTGTTGCACTATGAAGCATCTCATTCTAGTAACAAGCTGGAGGGCCAGAAATCATACTAAATGGAAACTCAGTTCTCTGGGAGACTGAAAGAAATGGAGTACCCCTGCACAAGGCATCCTGACAACCTTCAAATGAGCTTTTGAATTCTGCTATTTAAGAACTCAGGAGGGGGCTGGAGAGATGGCTTAGTGGTTAAGCGCTTGCCTGTGAAGCCTAAGGACCCCGGTTCGAGGCTCGGTTCCCCAGGTCCCACGTTAGCCAGATGCACAAGGAGGCGCACGCATCTGGAATTCATTTGCAGAGGCTGGAAGCCCTGGCGCGCCCATTCTCTCTCTCCCTCTATCTGTCTTTCTCTCTGTGTCTGTCGCTCTCAGATAAATAAATAAAAAATTAAAAAAAAAAAAAAGAACTCAGGAGGGCTGGAGAGATGGAGAGATGGCTTAGCGGTTAAGCGCTTGCCTGTGAAGCCCAAGGACCCCGGTTCGAGGCTCAGTTCCCCAGGTCCCACGTTAGCCAGATGCACAAGGGGGCGCACGCGTCTGGAGTTCGTTTGCAGAGGCTGGAAGCCCTGGTGCGCCCATTCTCTCTCCCTCTATCTGTCTTTCTCTCTGTGGCTGTTGCTATCAAATAAATAAATAAAAAATTTAAAAAAAAGAACTCAGGAAAAGATTAGATCATTTACTATAGAAAAATTAAAGATAAACCCTAATGTTATCAAACACCATTTTTAGGTAAAAGTAAAAAGTATGAAATTGCATGCCATAAACTTTTATTATTAACTTTTATTTTAATCTCAAAAACATACAATATTGATTTGTAAGAAAGCTTGAAACAGTCTATGAAAGAAAAATGCTGTTTTGTGGTATTTATTCAGCCTTCAGAATAGATTTCTTCCATACAGTATCCTTCCCGGCAATGTGTAAATTGTTTATTGGTATATGTTTTATGGGACTGAGCACTTTTGGAACATTTTTCATGCCTAAAGGAGCTAGTGGACATGTGGTATGATTAAGTTTATAGGTCAAGAGATAAATTTACATGGAGAGCCAAGTTTCCAGCTTTAAACAAATGACTTATCTGTAATTTGATACAAATAAAATGACTGATCTTTCAAATGTTTGTTGGGCTTCAAGTGTCTAGAACAATCAATATGTACATTATTGTTTATATTTTATGCTTCTGATCCCATTAACATATGCCTATGGAGTGCTGGGACACCATTACTTTCTGATACTTCTGAAGCTACTAGGTGACATTAATCAAGCAGGAAGGCAGCATGTATTGATTTGTGACAGTTTTTGCATTTCTTCAGCTCCATGTTTCTTAACCTGCTTATCTAATTTTGGTAAGCAAGGCTTTTATTGCTTCAAAGCCTCCTCAATTAAATAATAATGAACCAATTTGTTTAAAACCAATCTTTGACTTTAAGAGTCATTAATTTTTCCATTGTAAGTGTCAAGATGTGTGCTTAGACAAAGGAGATGAGAGAAGTTGGAGTGAAATGATTGCTGGGTGTGGGGATTGGGAGAATGACTCCCTCGGTCTCTATAGGTTTCCTAATGTTCCTGAACCTCTGGCTCCTCAATTATGATTGGGGTGAGATAGGCCAAATCACCAGATTGCATTGAACTCAGACACCCAATTGAATGTCAATAGGTAAATATGCGAAGAACAATTCAGCCCTATGACACATGTAAACTGAGCAGTGGAGAAAGTTTCTATTCTGCCCTTTTGGTAAGTAAATGAGTGAGCCCTTCCTACTTCTCTGGACTATATTGGACTTTTGGATGTGTGGGAAATAATGTTTGTGAAATGCATGCATGTGTGCAAACACACACACACACACTCACACACACCTGTTTATAGAGCCCTCTTTCTGGGCTTCTTTCTCACTGTTCCTTAGTACAAATGCCTTCTCCCTATCTTACCCAAAAGTGCTCAAAATGAACAGTACCTGCCTATTATTGGGAATGGAAAAGGAACTGAGTTATTTATTGAAGAGGTAGGAGCAGCTACCTACTTCTGTATTAACTAATTCTGACTTCCTAGTTTTTATTATTGGAGAGTTTACTCACTTAAAATTAACCATTCACAGTTCAATTAAAATATCATGAACCGATGAATTGGTATCTAAGTTCTCTTGTTACTGACACATTGCTGCGTTACCAAAGCTATAAGACATGTCATCCATTATTAACACTGATGACATTAAAAAAGATAAATTAGATATTTCATGCAGAAATTAGTTCTTATAAAGACTGCCTTCTGAAGTAGACAAGGTCTTAATTTTCTCTGAATTTAAGTCTACTTGTTTGAGTTTTTCCTTGCTTCATTTAGATTTTATTGATTGCTTAGTAAACATTAACTGCTGATAGAGGCTGCTTAATATAAGCAAATAATAGGTAATCAATGTGTAATGCAATTTAAGTGATAAAATACTTTTACCAGGACTATAAGGTCTACCATGAGGACTGGAAATGTGTTTGTGCAAAATATTGAACTCGACAATGATAATTTGTTGGGCCTTGAGAGGCCCAGGCGTGAGGCCTGGTGGAACTTCCTGAGCTAGCTAAAGTTTGGCGACCTGTCTCTGGCCAGCTGGGACTCAGCAGGGCACCTCATGGCCTCTGGCCTGCTACTCCCACATAGGAGTTGGAGTCCCGTGTGCACGCGCTTAGAACCAATCATCTCAAAAGTCATGGTATGCTATTGGCCCTTACTCCTCATCCCCTCCTGAGATCCCCCCCCCCTCGTTCTCTACTTCCCCAGCACTACCTGCCAGGGGAGCCTGACAATAATTAAACAACTATAGAAATGATCCCAGAAAGTATAGTCTTGACAATGATAATTAAGGAAGAAAACCTGACTCTTCAATATACAGAAGTCTAAATTTACTCTTAAAAACAATAGCAATAAATAGCAACCTATAAATCTAAGGTATATTTAGGATATGAGCATATACCTTTAAAAATAAATTAGTGCCCTTTGAAAACAAGAAGTAAAAAGTATAATTCAAATATTATTCAAACTTCAAACCCAGTAACTGATTTACAATAGGATGCAAATATTAATACCTTGACTTTTGCAAAAACTCCTTGTTATTTATTTCTTTAGCCTAAAATGGTCCTTTGTTTCAGAATAATTTTATACAGAATTATTTTTCTAATACTGTAAGTATGAATTGCCCAGTAATGGCTCCAGTATCAACTGCACTATAAGATGTGTTGGGGTATAATGACTTAGGCAAAATTTTAATACTTCAAAATGGACATGCCCCTATCCCAAAATCCCTTTGTGTGTTTTGTTACTGAACAAAATTGTATTCCTTTTATAAGTCTGGAATTGCAAATTATCAAGTGAATTATTTGACTATTTATCACTTTAGTTAAATTTTTGCCATCTTTGACCTTTCAAAATGTTTATGAAAAGGTGTTTGCTGTTAATTGCTTGGAGGAAGGAATTAAAAGCCTCTCATTTGGATTTTATGTTTATTAGAAGATGAGATTTTGTTGTGGTTACCTTTGCATTGTTGGGATAAAACATTTGACCAAAAGCAGCTGAGGAAAGGGTTTATTTTGGCTTATAGTCTTGAGGGGAAACTTCATGATAGCAGGGCAAAACATGGCACAAGCAGAGGCTGGACTCTACCTTTGCCCCAGCAGGAGGAAAATAGCAGCAAGACAGTGAGCTGAACTTTTCGTAAGGGGGAGGTGATTTTAACACCCCTAAGCATACCTCTAGTAATATTCCTCCTCCAGCAAGTTTCCAACTCCCAAATTGCTTCCACATGGAAACCAAGCACTCAAAACACATGAATTTATAGGGGACATCTGATTCAAACCTATAGATTTCCTTGCTAAATTGGAGCAAGACAGATTTTGATGGTTGTTTTTACTTTGATTTAGCCATATATCTTCAGAAGACTGCTATTTTGTATTTAGGAATCCTGTTAGTAGACAAGGAAAGGGAAGAAATGGTTTTACACATAAAGTATGTCATATTTATGTGGGTCTTAATCTGTTTTTTATCTCTAACTTAAATGTAAGGAAAGAGATATATAATAACAGGTTGGAAAGGATCTGAAAGTCACATGATCATATCAGCACCTTCAGGAAAAGCTCTTAATGCCTCACACTATGTGCATAAGAAAGCATGTATTTATCCATTTACCTACAAAATAATACTGTGAGGCATGGATTATTGTTATTTATTATTATTTATATATTTTTATTTATTTCTTATATTTATATATTATATATAATTATTATTATTTCCACTTTATAGTCGAAGAAATTAAATCACAAGGTACTGACGAAACTTGTATAGAGCTTGGTATAGTGTAAGAATGAATAAATGGTCTGGCCACAGTGGACAAAGGCTGTTCTTTAGACCCTTCCTCCTCATTGTATAGACTAGTACCCTATTTGATTTTCTTTGAGGCATTATTTTGTCCATTGAAACAATCCTGTTGTTTTTTTTTGCTCACTAAATTTGATTCTACCAAATCCATGACAGCAGTGACTCTTGTTTGTTGTTACTTTCACTCAGACCTAGGCTAACTATAATGGAGTGACTTCTGATAAAGTCTTCATGAATGACTGAGACAATGCAGCAGCAGGAACAAAGAACTGGAAGGGGCTTCTGGGCTGAGGGTTCAATCCTTAGTGAATCAATGTCTGGGAAGAATCATCCTAGCATGGAAGCCGGACTAATGAGAGTAGAAAGAAGGGAGTGAGAGTATTAAGAGCAAACTCAGTTCTCAAGAAAGCTGACAGCAAGGACAGTGGAGGGCTGAATACAGCATTCATGGTTTTCTGTTTTAATCACAAAAGTTAGTAGAAATCTTTCTTCCTTGCCACTTAATAATGCCCCTCACTGCTATTTAATGATTGTGAAGGCCCAGTTCTGGCTTATTTTCTATATTTTTGACCTGCTTAAAAGATAACATGATCATTTGACCACAGAATTATTGTCCATCTTTTCTTTTTTTTTTTTTTTTTTTTGAGGTAGGGTCTCACTGTATCTCAGGCTGACCTGGAATTCACTATGGAGTCTCAGGGTGGCCTCGAACTCATGATGATCCTCCTACCTCTGCCTCCCAAGTGCTGGGATTAAAGGCATGTGCCACCATGCCCAGCTTATTGTCCATCTTCATGCAGGGCATATTTCTGGTCAGTCACCAGTACCAGTAGGACCAGTACTGGGGAGGTTGACTGTTCCCGCATCTCTTTCTATGGAGTTAGAAAGTCTATAAAACACCAGCAGCTTGCCTTTGAATCACAGAAAGTATGCCATTCTTTCATTTTCCACAAACTTGTTGAAGTTGCTAGATACATTCCAATCATAATTTCTTTTCCTGGGCTTCCTATAGGAGAGAGACAGTAGAACAGAATAGTGAGGGCTCAGGAGATGGTTCGCTGGGTAAGAGCACTTGCTGCAAACCTGAGGGTCTGAGAGGGCTTGAGAACACCTAAGTTCCATTCAGTAGAGTCCACGCAAACAGCTGGATATGGCAGTTTATAACCCCATTCCAATGGATGCTGAGAGCAGAGAATTGTGGGGGCTTTGAAAAACTGCAGCTCTAATGCAGAAAGAGCATCTGTGTCTAAAGAAATAAGCAGATGAACAATTGAGGAACATTCTCCTCTGGCTTCCATGAGTCTTTCAAAGCATCTGCACATACATGTGCATATACCACCCATCCACCTACCCACACCCACACCTACCCACACCCACACCCACACACTGCATGCTGTACACTAAAAAAGAAAGGAGTAGAAAGTGTCAATTCAAGGGACTTCAAAACACTCTGCCTTGCATGGCTACCCTGAAATGTTTTTTTGCACAGCTCTGCTTCTCAATGTATATAGTAATTGCTCCCTGGTGTTCCTACAAACTTATTACCATCTATAGGGAGGTGATACCAGAAATTTCACAGATTAAAAACAAAAGCCCTTAAGGTTGGTTTTGATCAGCTCTCCCTCCAGTTTCTCTAATACTGATATTAAATTGCATTGAAAGGAGACATGGGTTTTCCTGGTTGCTGTTGTTGTTGTTGTGTGTGTGTAGAGGTATGTATGATATATGATGTGTATATGTTCATGTGTGAGTGTGGGCACACATGTGCCTTAGCACGGGTATGGAGGCCAGAGGCCAAGTGTTGGTCCTCACTTTCCACCTTTTTTTTAAAAAATTATTTATTTATTTATTTGAGAGTGACAGACACAGAGAGAAAGACAGATAGAGGGAGAGAGAGAGAATGGGCGCGCCAGGGCTTCCAGCCTCTGCAAACAAGCTCCAGACGCGTGCGCCCCCTCGTGCATCTGGCTAATGTGGGACCTGGGGAACCGAGCCTCGAACCGGGGTCCTTAGGCTTCACAGGCAAGTGCTTAACCGCTAAGCCATCTCTCCAGCCCACTTTCCACCTTTTTTGAGGCATGGCCACTCTTTGTTTTGCCAGTCTAGCTGGCCCATGAACTTCCTGCAATTCTCTTGTGTCTGGCTCCCTTCTTGCCCTAAGCATGGGGATGTCAAATGATAGCATCATAGCATCTGGCTCGTCCATTTGTTCTGGGGATCTAACTTCAGGTTCTCAAGCTTGTGTGGCAAGCACTTATCCATTGAACCATCTTTCTAGCCCTACTTTTTCGTTGAATGAAGATGTTCTTTATTTTGAAGTCAGAGACTATTACTATTTCAAGAAAGAAAATACTTCCCTTTCCCCAAATGTTGAAAAATAGGTTGCTTTTTCTGAGAATAAATTAAAAATAAAGTCTCTTTGGAATATTTTGTGTGTTCTTTCATTAGAACCGTAGAACAATTAATAATTTGAGTAGAAACAGTATTAAAAATCAGGCAAAATTATTCAGATCTAAGGTACACATTTTGTAGCATTCCACTATCTAGCTTCACGGTCCTTAGGTGTGACAGAAACTTGAGGACAGGCAAGTCTTCTTCATAAGGAGATTTCTCAGGCACTGCACATTGTTCATCTCTCCTAGTTCTGGACCACAACTTCAAGTGTCTGCCAGTTATTGTGATGGCTCAAACTACCCTTAAGTGCTTGTGCTGGGTCTGTAGGGTAGGCATTTCCCTTGATGACCTGGCTCAGGAGTCAAAAACACAAATGCCATGAAGAAACAATATTTGTATACTAACCTAAAACATTAGTTAAGACAAATAAGCAAGCAAATAAACAAGCTTGATTTTCTGCAGCATCATTATGCTCTACTAGAGATCATGTGGTACTTCCTCAGAATCCCCAGGGCACAAGGCCTATGATTCCTGTATACTGACAAGGTGCTCCTTTTCTTAGTCCAGTTCGGGACAGGGACAAGGAACTGCCCCTGTAGCAGGAAGTTATGCCTAATTGATGTCAGAAAGTGATTCTAGTGGAACTTTAACTTTGTCCCACTTCAAAGCAGAGACTTCTATGACTGTCCTCTCGATGAACATTGTGCCTCCTTCCCTCTCTCCTCTCTCTTTGTGGCTCCTTTGGGTTGGAACTATGTGTGATAATGTTTGTTCATTTTCCACTCTTTACCTGCCATCTTAACTGGCCACCGAACCCACAAATGGATCAAGAAATATGGCATTCAAAGTTAACAGGGTAATTTTCTTTGTATCCAGGACCTTAAACTACAGGGTTTTATGTAGAAAATCTTTTTAATTAATCAAAGATTTCCAGGTGTTCACAACATGTTTCTCTTTTCATTTTATTTCCTAAGAATGTTTTTAAATGCAGAGAGATTGTCAATTCACCCACTATTTTTCTCCTTTTCTTCCTGTGGTAGTTTTTACTTGGTTGGTTTGTAAGGATGCATCCTTGTCCAGCTGTTTGGTGTTCCCCTGTGGTTTTCAAGGCCTGACTTTGGCCAGATAAGGTCAGCAGCACATATTGGTTATGCACATCTGCTGTATTTCTTGATGGCAATCAAAGTATTCTTCCTTCTGGGATTAGTGGGAAGCTCCCAGAGAGGAACAATTATTGTGCTTAAAAAAATCTGTTGATCTGACACTATATAGTCCACCTGATATTTGGGGATCAGAGATACTTTTTTGAAACTAAGTGATCAATTACAGGATTTAAAATTAGAAGATAGCAGTGAGCTCATTTTTGAGCACTTGCTGACACTGCAACTAGAGTCACAGGATGCTGAAATCATTGCCACAAATGTCAGCAGTCATGAACATCCAGCATTGCTACTGACTTCATTGGTTGAACTGTAATTTTAATGATAATGGTTTAAGGCACAGCCCAGGTTATAAAAATGTCAGTGGAGCTGGCCAGGTGTGGTGGCACACTCCTTTAATCCCAACACTCAGGATACAGAGGTAGGAGGATCATGGTGAGTTCCAGGCCACCCTGAGAATACAAAATGAATTCCAGGTCAGCCTGGGCTAGAGTGAATCCCTACCTTGAAAACACAAACAAACACAAACAAGTCAGTGGACCTATCTTTTGTAATGGTGTGACTTTCCACTGTTCCCTTTGCTGTAAATGTGGGCCCATTCTGTGTCTCTCTCCCTCTGCTGATCCAAATGGAAACATGAGGAACAGATAACTCCATATGGCAGAATGAAGAGCACTGGGCTGCCCACTGAGAGGCTTCACCTATATCATGAGTTCACGTTGAAATTTCCAAAAGAAACAGGTTCATAAGAACATTCAGTACATTGTCACCCACATCCAGGAACTGAATACTTAATTAAAATGCTCAATGCAGTATATGACCTTTGCTTCTTTGTTTAAATATATTATTGATATAAAATATTTTTCCCACAATGACAAGACAATTAAATTTTTTTCTTACTCTCATTTGGGAATTAGAAAATCCACCTCTAAATCCAAGTCACAACCTTTTTCTGTCTCTGAAATATAAAAGCTATTGGTTATCTCAGTTATATTGTGAAAGATAAAATAATTTACAAAGTATCTAGGATAGTATATTGTACACAGCAAACTGTTAAATCATTCATCAAATTGGAAAATGTAATGATTAAGAAAGTGATCTAAATGCTCAGTTAGTCCTAGAGTGATGTAATTGATGTTTCCTAGGAAACGTTTTTTCTAGAAATACAATAAAAACGGGAAACAACCAGTCTGAATCATTTTTTTCTACCAATTAGAAAGCATGATGGCTTTAGTTGTTTGCTAGGTGAAAGTGCTGATGCAGGAAGCACTAATTGATTAGAATAATACATGGGCTGGGCTTAATGCTTTAGTTTAAATACTTGGGAAGTATACATTTTTTATGCAATTAAATGTGCTGAAAACATCTTTAGTGTCAAGTGTCGCTTGTTTTTCTTTTGTCATTTGCCTCCACTTGTATCTTGTGGGTAAATCATAGCAAGGGTTGTAACAGATTCAGGAAGTTTGTAGACAGGAATTAAGTGAACTATTTTTCTTGCTATTTTAATGTTTATGTCTCCTTTTAACATTAGAACAAATCAGAATTCTTCTTTCTATTTTGGTAGTATGTAGGCTGTGGTTTGGTCCCATTGTTGGGTAAGTTTGTTTCTGCCTGAGTGATGGATACTTTCATCATATGCCCAAGCTTCCTGGTGGACAGAGTGAAGAATTATGCCCTACTCCTGTTTCAGGACCAGGGAGGCAGGATAGAGATATCATCTCTCAAAATAGTAGGCTTCTTATTGTTACATACTCTCCTCTATCTTTGCATCTTTGCAACCAGCTGCATTGGGTGGAGCTGTTTAGATGTGGTTAGTAAACCTTTTTATCCTTTCCTAAGTTTGGCAGAGTTCAGACTTCAGGCCAGTTCATTTTTGATGTTCCCATTGCTGAAGGCTTTCTGATTACCAACGGATATGACACTGTGTGTATGTGAAGATGAGGGAGAAGGCAACTGTCATATGTATGCATAGGGCAGTGAGTGGCTGGAGCAAGTAATAACTAAGCTAAGGAACAAGGAAATAGTTATGATTGGAAAAAAGTTAATTCAAGGGCTGGGGATTGCTCAGTGGTTAAAGGTGCTTTCTTGCAAAGCCTGTCAGCTTGAGTTTGATACCCCAGTACCCCTGTAGAGCCAGAAGTACAAAGAGGCACATGCATCTGGAGTTCATCTGTAGTGGCAAGAGACCTTGGAATGCCATACTTTGTCCATCTCAAATGAATAAAAATGAAAAAGGAAAATAAGTTAAATTTGGAAGTGAGTTTTTCCTGCTTTCAGATCATTTTTCATGTGCATGAACAGAGTGGTTACTGCTCATTTGCTCAGGCAGGAGGGGAAAGCTGCCAAAGAAAGGGCTGAGCATTTAAAAAAAAAATTATCGTTCTTTATTTGAGAGAGAGAGAGAAATAGGTGAGGAGGGAGAGAGAAAGTGAGAGAGAATGGGCACGCCAGGGCCTCCAGCTGCTGCAATAAAAACTACAGATGCATGCATGCAAGGGTGCATCAGGCTTACATGGGTCCTGGGGAATGAAACCTGGGTCCTTTGGCTTTGTAGGCAAGTGCCTTAACCACTATGCCATTTCTCCAGCCCCCAAAAGGCTGAGCTTGAAAAGCACTTTCTTTCCTTTTGAGGCAAGTCCAATGTGAGAAAGTGAAAGCAAGGGCGAGCAAGAGAGAAAAAGAGAGAGGGAGAGGATTGGTGTGCCAGGGCCTCCAGCTACTGCGATCAAACTCTTGTGTGCCACCTTGTGAGCATATGCAACCTTTCATGCTTGCGTCACATTGTGTGCTTTACTTACATGGGATCTGGAGAGTCAAACATGTGACCTTAGGCTTTGCAGGCAAGTGTCTTAATTACTAAGCCATCTCTTCAGCCCTAAAAGTACTTTTAAAACTTCACTCCTGAATATACTGGCTTTTGGAAATTGTTGGTGCTGTTGAACAAGATAGTCTCAGAATCTGGAGAGAGAAGTGGAAATCAAGGAAAATGGTTCTGAATTCAGCAGTGCAACTGCACTATGACAACTATGATAAAAGGATGAGGAAGTTGTCAGAAACACAGCCACATGGGTGAACTGGAATCTGCTCACATCCAGAGTTGGGCAGGTCACCTCATAGCAGTTTATGCAATTCCCTTCATGTGGTAGTTTTAAATGTCCCCCGATAGATTTGAGAGTTTTACTAAAGCTTCTTTGATTTCCAGTTACCTGGCTGAAGGAGGTATCATTGTGGGTAGATCCTAGGTCTAGCCCTAAGGTGTGGGGGTGTGTTAGGTCAGGACAAAATGGAGTCACCAAAGACAGCAGGATGGCGACAGACACAAGGAAGTGGGTCATCCACATTCCACAAGAAACTGCCCCACCATTATTCTTTCCTTGACTAACAATGCCCAAGGTCTAGGTTTCCTGCCTCCTTATATCCCATCTGGTCACTTCTGGTCTCACACCCTATGGCTAATGTAAAAAACAAAGGAATTCCTTCCCTTCCTCACTTTCCCCCAACTAAGAGCTCTATATAGCTCACTATCTGTACTCTCCAAGTTGACTCTCTTCTTGAGAGTCAGTCCTGACAACTCGTATTTTTCCCAAATAAAAGCTCCCATCTTTGCCTTAGAGTAGTCTCCGTAGTCCTGGTCATTCCCAAACTTTACATCTGGTGCTTGTGACTTAGATAGGAAGGTTTCTTTTCCCATACCATCAAGCTGCCATTTGACCCTCTGAAGGCTTAGGACTGTCTCTGCCTCAGACCCGCTCTCACACCCACCATGATTTGGCCTCACAGTTCTTCCCTTCCTTGTCTCCTCCCTTCTCAGTAAGTGTCCCTATCATGTTGGCCTACTCTTGGGCTTCATCCTTCCTTGTGGAAGCTGTGCCAGCATGCCAGGCTACACCCCTCCGCCATTAGGCCCCAAACCCAGGTCTTGAGAAAGATGTACTCTTGACACCTCAGGTCTTGCTCTCTGGTCTACTGTACCCTATAGGGCTCCTTTTGGTTCGGTTACCATTTCAGGACACTCCCTCTCTCTCCCTCCTATCCCTACCCCTCCTGAGCTCTCATCTTCCACTGCCAGCTGATTTCATCTTCCACAGCCCGCTTGCTCATTGCCTACTAACAGGCTTAAAAGCCAAAAGTTGTGACCTATACAGTCTCTGCTCATGTGGAAGGTGCAGGCCCTGTTCACCCTAATAGGCCAGAAGTCATATTGGTGTTCTGTGTAAGACCAGCTTAAGCTCTGGTTTATTTTTATTTCACCCTTGTTTTGCTCTTTCCCTGTCTCCTTAAGGACTTAAAGCTTCTAGGACTCTTGGACAACATTTTATCTTTGTCTGCAACTCTGCCTGGCAACAATATAAGCTTGGAGATGGGTCCAAATGGCCTGAGAATGGTACTTTTGATTTCCAAATTCTCATTGATTTAAAAACAAATAAACAAACAAGCAAAAACTTCTGCCAATGTACAGGCAAATGGTCAGAAATACCCTGCTTTTTACTCTGCATGCACGACCTTCTGTCTGCTCTACCTGCTTTTCTCACCAGGTCCTTCCAGCCAAGGTCTCAGGAATGCACTCTCACTCAAGCCCTCCCCCATACTCATCCTTACTCTCTGCCTTTGACCCTGATGCCATAGAGGACCTGACCCCAACAGCTCCTCCATTTTTTCCAGCTCCCTCAGCCTCTCCTGACCCCCTTCCTGGTAACAGTGTTTGATTTTATTCTCTGTAGTTGTAACTAAAATAGAAATTTAAAATGGGAATGCATAACTTCTGAATAAATAAATGAATGAATATGTGAAGGGGAAATGGTTGTCTAGATTCTATATGAAAAGTGCACTTGAAATGAATGGGTGTGTGTGTGTGTGTGTGTGTGTGTGTGAATATGTATGTGGCTCACAGCCCTAAGGTTGCAGAATGATTTCTGTTCTGAGCAGTTCCATTTCATTGTGGGTATGTTTTCCACCAAGCCCACTGTACTAGATGGCATAGCCAATTTTTTTAAATATTTTTTAAAAATTTATTTATTTATTTATTTGAGAGTGACAGACACAGAGAGAAAGACAGATAGAGGGAGAGAGAGAGAATGGGCGTGCCAGGACTTCCAGCCTCTGCAAACGAACTCCAGACGCGTGCGCCCCCTTGTGCATCTGGGCATAGCCAATTTTTACTGTTGAGTGTCCCCCAGAGGGAACACTAAAAGTAATTAATATCATTAAAAAATGCAAGATTCTCCTACTATTAAAGAGTAGTAAAATGGCTGGAACAAAAAGCAGCCTTATAACCCCGAGGAAGTCTAAAACTCTCCCTGGAATTTAGGAAGAAAAAAAGAATGGCTCTTTCTTAGTTTCCTTGCCTTGCAGAGCCAGGAGTCTGCAAGCACAGGGAATCTCAGGATCCTGAAAGCAGCATGATGATGAATGAATTCCAAATCACTATTGGGATTTCTTATAAGAAATTTGTAACTGTTTTACATTTACTTTATTTTTCCATGCTTCTATGGAAGTACTAACAATCAATAGCCTCAAAATTTATGCTTAAAATACAATACTGATTTGTTAAAAAAAAAAAAAATTCTAAGATTTCTAATAATGTTCAAATCTGCTTTCATATTTTTTTAAAAAAATGTGTTTCAGAAAAGTTATAAGAAACAAAGTTCTAAAATCTATATGTTTATTCTGGGTAAATAGCATAAGTCAAATCTGATGTACTTTCTTTAAAGATGTTATTTCAAAAGGCCTTCTGGGCCTGGAGAATTAGCAGTTAAGGCATTTGCCTGTGAAGCCTAAGGAACCTGGTTCAATTCCCCAGGACCCACATAAGCCAGATATACAAGGGGGTGCATGTGTCTGGAGTTTGTTTGCAGTGACTGGAGGCCCTGGAACACCCATTCTCTCTTTTTCTCTGCTTCTTCCCCCACCTTTCAAATAACTCAACAAATATATAGATATATGTTAAAAAAGGCCTTCTGAAAAAAATGGTCATACTAAAAGTCTTATGGTAAGGACAATAAAAGTTTTTGTTGATAGTTATGTGAAGAACTAAGTAAAGAAAATAAACTGGAGAGAAAACTTTAAGTGAAAAAACTTATTACAGAATGGTTATATAGATTGTAAACTAGAAGTATGTAGATGAAGATATGAGTAAGCTTAAACAGAAGGTTAATGACAAAATACTTAATCAGATTACAGACTTTTTGAGATATAAAATGACTATTATCTCAAGGCTTACATCAGATTAACAAAGTATGGCCAGCAGCTGGCTGCTGTGGTATTCAGGTTGTAAACTTAACTTTAACTCATTGATGTTAATCTGGTCATAACAATGGTCATGAAACACTGAATTAGAGTACCCAACCAAGTTAACTAGGTTCCTCTATTTGTCAACTTATTAACTAAATCTTAATGTTAAAATTGACTCACTTATATTTAACTCTCCTAAGATTATTATATCTAAAACCCTGCCTCAAAAACAAAAATCTCACAGAGGAATTATTTACTCCCTCCCCCGTTTTATAAAGTAAACAGGCCACTTTTGAAACATTAAACAGTATTTATCTGTCACACACTTGAAAACTATTTACTTCATGGAGAACAGTAGAAGAAACTTTTAAACAAAGCTATGTTGTGATTTAAGATATAGCTCCTCAATTCCTCCAACAATCAGTCTTAATTCTTAGGATTTAACTTATGTCATTACTGAACAAATTTACTAAAGTTATGTACAAGGCGGTACATTTGTCTGGAGTTTGTTTACAGTGGCTAGAGGCCCTGGCATGCCCATTCTCTCAAAATTTTAGTGTTGGTAAAAGTTCAAATAGTTAAAGACTATGCCATAAAATTTTGTGTACATTCCACAGATTAAAAATACTTTTTTTTTTTTTTGGCTCAGCAGTTAAAGGTACTTATTTACAAAGCCAAATGCACACAGTGGAGCATACATTTGCAAATTGTTTGCAGTGATAAGTGCCTCTGGTATGCCCATTCCCTTTCTTTTCCATGAGCCTTGTCTCCTTTTTTTTTAAATTAGATCATGGCAGTTTAATCCAGTTCCTCTATTTGTATATGTTAAGTATAGCTAAATTAATTTTTCAAAACTGACTTATAGATAGGATAAACATCTTATTTAGCTTTTAAGAGTGATAAGTATTCTCAAAAATGTATGTTTATAAAGATATCCCAATTCTGATAAGCTTAAAAATTATAAAATTTTTCTAGTCTTCATATTTAAGACAAAAATGTTACTATATAATATAGGTTTCTTGTTTATTTTAAATTCTGTCAGCAGATCTTTTGTTTATAGTTTACTCTCTGTAGCCTCATGTGCCTTAAATATGTAAACTATACTTTTTGTTAATGTCAGACTTTTCCAAATATCAAAATATTGTAATTTGGTTTATACAAAGTCCTTGATGTTTTGCGATCAATAAGCATGCATCACCATGCCTGGCTAAAACTGTGCAATTTTAAGATGGTTCTTGCCGTGTTCATGCTGCTTTTGCTGGGTGATTATCACTGAGGTTATAACCAAAGTCTTATAAAAAGTGACTTATTGTGATTTTGTTCTTAGAAAAATTGAAACAGCTCCCCATGTCTTAGAAAAAAAATCCACTGTATACAAATAATGTTAATAAGTTAGTCTAAGCTTCATGTGACAGTCATAAATATTTCTTTAGTTAAGTCTTAAAATGGTTGAGTGGCAAAAGGTACTTATTTAAGAAATTGCTTTGTGTCTGTCATATTGTCTCTAATGCATGTTAAAATCAGGCTTTTTGAAAAAATAAAAACAAGACGTTCAGTCAAGACGGTGTCTGCCTAACTGCAGCACACCTCCCAGGGAAGGAAAGGCAAGACATTAAGGGTTCATTTGGTCTTCTAGGGGAAGAAGACTCTAGTAGACCTCCAGTGGGAGGGTGTCCAGGGGCACAAAAGGGAATTGGCTTATTACCATGCTCTTGGATAGCCCACTAGGCCCCCAATCCCCTCAAGTAGCTATCCTAGCCATAGTCAGCCACAGGTTCCTCCTGTATTAACTGCAGGCCAGGGGACCCAGGCCAGTATAGCTCCACCTATGCCATCACACACGGGTGATTGCCCCACTCCCTGTGCCCCTTGTGAAAGCCACTCCACTCTCCCCACCCCTTGCAACCACAGTCTGGCAGTCCCTAACCCCGCGATCCCTGTCCCACTCTCCCAGCCCCTCATGACCACAGTCTCACTCTCACCACTCCTTGCAACAGCTGTCCCACTCTTCCCACTCTGCATGACTGTGGTCCCTCTTCCAGCACCTCATAACCACAGTCCCACTCTTCCCAGCCCTCGTGACCATGGTCCTGCTCTCCCCGACCCCTGTGACTGCTGTCCCGCTCTCCCTGCCCCTCACAATTTCTGCATTGCTCCCCCAACCCTGTGTGACCACCATCCTATTTGCCACTGGCCCCCAACCCCTTGTGAGCCCAGGAAAGCAGGGTTAGCTCCACATGCACCTGCAGTCTCCGGAATGCCATCCCACTGACCACAGCTCCCCAGGCCCTTGTCCATTTTGGGCCACTTGACAACCCACTTCCCAAACCCGAATTCACAGAACAACAAGCCTCTACATCATGTCCTTGGGCCCCAATAAGAGCCGCATGGTCTCCTTCCCTCTGAGCAGGCAGGCCCAATTGCCACCAGAAAACTAGTGGAAGTAATCATAAAAGGGAATAACCACTAGACACACTTCATGGGTAGATTGTAGCTTCCTCCTAAATTAAATAAGACTCATACACTCTGAGGGGCAGACCACAGCACAAAAGGAATAACATGAAATATCAAATGCAAGTAAATCCAATTAGATCACCCAGTGCCACAATGGATGTCTCTAATCAAAACACAGAAGAGACATTAGCATCAGAACACCAAATGAAGTTATAAGCTATGCAACCCTGACCCAGAAAATAGCAGAACTTACAGAAAAGCAACAAAGGGCCAATAATCATGTAACTGATTTCCATGCTAGACTAGCCCTAATAGTTAAGAAACTGGAAGGGGTCCAAAGACAGTTAAAGAATATGAAGGAGAGCACAAAAAAAAGAGGACCTAAAAAACCTGCTGTCTAAGCTCAATGAAGATATAAAGAAATGCAAAGATGAATTCCAAGATGTATCAAGAAAATCAGAAAATTATGTGAAAGGGGAACCTGACAGAGGGATAGAAACTATACATAGAAAAATAGTAGAAAATGAAACCAAATTGAACAAGTCCAACACTCTACAGAAGCTCTCAAGAATAGAGTCAGCCATGTGGAAGATAGAAACTCAGATCTGGAAGACAAGACAAAAGAAACAGTTTGAGACTCTAAAAGTTTCAATAAGTTCAAGAACTTTTGTGAACAGGACATGAGGGAACTGTGGGATACTTTTAAATGTCCTAACATTCTGGTCATAGGAATACTAGAAGAGGAAGAAATTCGGACCAAAGGCACGGAGAACTTATTCAACAAAATTATCAAAGAAAACAACTCTCTCAAAAGAAAGGCCCACCAAGTTACAGGAAGCTAACAAAACTCCAAACAGGCTGGACCAAAGGAGAATCTCTCCAAGACATATTGTCATTAAGACTCTAAACATTGATACCAAACAGAAAATCCTTAAAGTAGCTAGGAAAAAATAGCAACATTACATTTAAAGGTAACCCCATAAGAATTACTTCAGACTTCTCAATGGAAACCCTGAAAGCCAGAGGGCCTGTAATGGAACACTGCAAAGTCTGAGAACCTATGGCTTCCAATCCAAAAACTCTACCTAGCAAAAGTGTCCCTCAGTAGATGGTGAAAGAAAAACTTTCCATGACAAAATTTAGTTTTACAAATATATGAACACAAATCCAAACCTACAGAGAGTACTTCAGGAAATTCCCCACACAGAAGAACCAAATAACCAACCTCAAGTACCTACAAGAAGCAGATCACAATAACCAAACTCAGAGAAGGCACAAAATGCTTCAAAGTCCAAGAAAATACCAAACCACATAAACCAACAAGATTTGGCAGGGATCGAATCAAGCCTCACAGTCATTACCCTAAATATCAATGGCCTTAATTCACCTATTAAAGAGACATAAGCTAATAGACTGGATCAGAAAATTAGACCCTCTCAATCTGTTGTCTTCAAGAAAACCACCTCACCACCAAAGACAGACACCTCCTGAGGGTAGAAGGGTGAAAAATGATACTCCAAGCAAATGGGAATAAGAAACAAGCAGGTATAGCTATACTGATATTTGGTGAAATAGACCACAAACCACAAGAAATCAAAAAAGACAATGAAGGTCCTTCCTACTTATAAAGGAAATGATCAATCAAGAGGATATCACAATCATAAATCTTTATGCACCAAACATAGGGGAACCACAATTCATTTAAAAAAAAGCCTACTTGACAATAAAACAGAAAAAACAAACCACAACACTCTCATAGATGGGAACTTCAATACTCCATTATCAGCAATAGATAGATCATCCAAACAGAAAATCAGCAGAGAAGTGAGAGAGTTGAACAAAACCATAGAACAATTAGACCTAATGGACATCTACAGAACATTCCACCCCAAATACACAGACTACATATTCTTCTCAGCACCCTATGGTACTGTCTCTAAAATAGACCATATATTGGATCACAAAGCCTGCCTCCATATATTTAGGAAGATTGACATAATTTCCTGCATGATATCAGATCTCAATGCTATATTGCTAGATATCAACAACAAAAGACCCACCAAGAATCCCATGGACTCCTGGAAACTGAATAGCACAGTTTTAAACAGTAAATGGGAAGTGAATGAAATAAAAATGAAATTGCAAAATTTCTAGAAATGAATGATGATGAGAACACATCATACCAAAAATTATGGGATAGTATGAAAGCAGTCCTCAGGGGAAAATTCATAGCACTAAATGTCTTCATATCAAAGACAGAGAGATCCTGAATCAATAAGATAACTATCCACTTAAAGGCACTGGAAAAGCAAGAAGAATCTAACCCAAAAAGCTCCAGATGGAAAGAAATAATTAAGGTCAGCACAGAAATTCATGAATTGGAAACTAAGAAAATTGATGAAAAAAAGAACTGGTTCTTTGAAAAAAATAAACAAGATTGGCAAACCCTTGGCCAATTTGATCAAGTGAAAAAAAGAGATACTTCAAATTAACAAAATTAGAAATGAAATAGGACAGATCACATCAAACATCAGTGAAATTGAGAGATTCATAAGGACTTATTTAAATAACCTCTACTCCACACAACTGGATAATATGGATGAAATAGATGACTTCCTGGACACATACCACCTACCAAAGCTAAACTCAGAGCAGATCAATCTCCTAACCAAACCTATCACATCTATCAAGATTGAAAAGGCAATAAAACCTCCAATCAAAAGAAGAATCCAAGACCAGATGATTTCTCAGCTGAATTCTATTAAACATTCGTGGAAGAACTCAAACCAATCTTTCTCAAAATGTGCCACACAATCAGAGAACAGGAAAAGCTCCCCAACTCCTTCTATGAAGCTAGTATTATCCTAACACAAAACCAGGCAGAGATGTCACAAGAAAAGAAAACAACAGGCCTATTTCCCTGATGAACTTAGATGCAAAGATCCTGAACAAAATCCTCACAAACAGAATCCAACAACACATCAAAAGCATCATCCACCTTGACCAAGTAGGCTTCATCCCAAGAATGCAGGGGCAGTTCAACATACAGAAATATTTCAATGTAGTACACTACATATCAAAACTTTAACAAACAACAACAACAACAAAAACACCACATGATCATTTTGATAGATGCAGAAAAGGCCTTTGACAAAGTACAACATCACTTCATGATCAAAACATTGGAGAGAATTAGCATGGCTGGTTCATATTTCAACCTAATAAAGGCTATATATAAAGCTCCTAAAGCACAAATAACATTCAATGGAGAAAGACTGAAGGAATTCCCATTGAGATCAGGAACAAGACAGGGGTGTCCACTTTCACCTCTGCTTTCAATATAGTACTGGAAGTCCTAGCTCAAGCACCTGACATTTGACAAAGGCCCTAACAATATAGGCTGGAAGAAATATACCATCTTCAACAAATTGTGCTGGACAAACTGGATAACCATATGCAGGAAATTGAAACTTCATCCACACATCTTGCCATGCACAACAATCAAGCCCAAATAGATCAAAGACCTCAATATAAGACCAGAAACTTGGCTACTACTGGAAGAAAATATAGGAGTAAGTTTCCATGATATAGGAATGGGAAAAGACTTCCTGAACAAAATCCCAGTAGCATAGGAACTTTAACAATCACTCAGCCAATGGGAGCACATAAAGCTGAAAAGTTTTTTCATAGAGAAACATACAATAAGAAAATCCAATAGATTAACCACAGTATGGGAGAAAATATTTTCTGACTATCCAACTGACAGAGGCCTTATTGCTAGACTCTACAAAGAACTCAAAAGACTAAACAATAAAAAGTTAAACAACCCACTCACGAAATGGAGCAAAGAACTGGACAGGCAGTTTTCAGAGGAAGAAATACAAATGGCAAACACACACTTAAGAAAATGTTCATCAGCCCTAATCATTCTAGACATGCAAATTAAAACAACTATGAGATTCCACGTTACCACAGTAAGGATAGCAAACAATAAAAAAATCAAATGAAAATAAATGTTGGTGAGGATGTGGAGAAATAGGAACCCTCATCCACTGTTGATGGGAATATAAGATGGTATAACCACTTTGGAAAGCAATATGGAGACTCCTATAAAAAGTTTACTATGGAGTTACCAAGAGACCCAGTTATTTCCTTATGGAGCATTTATCCTTAATGCCTCAGTTCAGAGAGATTTGCTCAACTATGTTCATAGCTACTCAATTCTTTTTATTTATTTATTTTTTTATTAATTTATTTGAGAGCAACAGACACAGAGAGAAAGACAGATAGAGGGAGAGAGAGAGAATGGGCACGCTAGGGCTTCCAGCCTCTGCAAACTAACTCCAGACGCGTGTGTCCCCTTGTGCATCTGTCTAACGTGGGACCTGGGGAACCGAGCCTCGAACTGGGGTCCTTAGGCTTCACAGGCAAGCGCTTAACCACTATGCCATCTCTCCAGCCCATAGCTACTTAATAGCTAAGAGCTGAAGTCAACCCAGATGTCCATCATTAGACAAATGGATAAACAAGATGTGGTATATCTACATGATGGAATTCTACACAACATTAAGGAAAAATGTCACAATGAAATTTGAAGAAAAATGGTTGAACCTGGAACAGATCATTCTCAGTGAACTCACCTAATCACAGAAAGATACTCACTCATAGTCTCACTCATCTACGGCTCCTAAACTCAATCTTCCCTAGATGCCAGCATACCTAACAAGCATCTCAAGAACTGGACAATGGGGTGGATGGGGAGGAGGGCAAGGATGGTAGTGGGGAACACAAAATATGACCCAAAAGACAATGATACCATAAAATTCTACATCCTAAAAGATAGACTAAATGGTTGAAACTTCACCAGGTCCTTAGAGGGGAACACCTGAATCACAAGTCCCTGGAGAAGGTATGATGAAGACTGACCTTAATATTCTCCTGTTTCTGTTTCTCCCTTCCCCTCTCTCTCTCTCTCTCTATCTCTTTTATATTACTTATCTTTTTATTCATTCTTTCCTTGGATGCTGACCTGTAACTCTTAGTACCAGCATTTGGCTGTCATTCACAATGAGCTCTTGATCAGAGAGACCTACAAGGTTTCCCAAAAGAAGACAGATTTCCGTCAGAGTACTTGATGACTCACCAAAAGTTAGTGGAAATATCCTACTGCTGAAGATACCATATGCTGTTGGTACAGAACATGGAGTGACATGGTTGGAAGCTGGAAGAGAGTCAGTCCCCAGAAAGTTAGCTCATCTAGTGCCAGAAGGTGCTACATGAGCAACTGAAGTAAAATGATCAACATCTGTCCAAGGAACTCGTGGTCTAAACTACTCAGCAGCAAACAACCTGATGTGATGCTCACACAAGTGCAATACTGGTGCACAGCCATGGTGGGAAACCAATTGCTCTTGATTTGGCTAAGTGATCTGCTCAGTGGAATGGATCCCAAAGCTGGAGCTGGGAATCAAGTCAGAACCATATCCAAAATGAGCCTGCTCTCCATTACCAAGCTCCCACCAATCGCAGGTTACAAGAGTGCCTACACCTATTAAATTCTCTCTAAAAAACAAAGGTTATCCCATTTTTCTGGAACTAACTTCACTCTCTGTTGGAGAATTTGCTTCTCTTTTTAAGATGGATACAGATTCTAAGGAGAAAACCACCCATCATACCTCAAAACAGCCCCAGCTGAAATGAAGAATGATTGGGGAAATGAGGGAAAATGAGTAAGATTGCTGCTTTCTTGGTTAATCTGGTACCAGCACAAGGGTGAAGGAGATAGACATAGAGAACACTCAATTCCTATCAAACCAGATATCCAGAGACACAAAGGCTCCCAAGATCTCATCACTGAAATAGACCTAAAATGAACCTAACATGGCTCAGGAAAAATTGCAGAAGAGGGGGCAGAAAGAATGTTAGAGCCACACGTTGGGTCATTATACACAGAGACATTGCCTCCTACCCATAACTGATGGCTAACCCCACAATGCATGACCCATATTCCCCAATGAGGAGGGTCCCTGCAGAGGGGATAGGACAGGGAGGAGGCTAAGGATGGTAACAACTTAACTGTATATACTGAATACAAAACTAATAAAAAAAATCAGGCTTTTAATTTATTTTATTATTTTTTTTTGTTTGTTTTTTGGGTTTTGGAGGTAGAGTCTCACTGTAGCTCAGACTGACCTGGAATTCTATGTAGTCTCAGGGTGGCCTCCAACTCATGGTGATCCTTATACCTCTGCCTCCTGAGTGCTGGGATTGTGTGTGCCACCATGCCAGGCTTAAAATCAGGCTTTTTAACCTGAATAATGACCAAGTTTTATCTTATTCTTGAGCAATATAGCCAGTCTCAGTCAATGTTTCACTTAATTAATTGTCTCATATCTCATAACATGTCTGATATCTTAATTTCATTACTTATAGAGACATTGATACTTAAAACTTTTTTCCTGCCCTAGAAAAACAATCTTAAATTGCTGTTCTGCTTCCAGTTTGGGGAGCAATTGGTAGTGACATTGGTATATAGACTAGCCAAAGTTGTTTTCAAACACAGATCCTAACTTTTTATACTGTCCTGCCTTTTTCCTGGCATACAATTTCTAGCTTACATCAATTGACTTAAATAAATCTGTTGATAAAATATTGTTTTCAGGGCCACTAAAGTGTTCTGCTTATACCTATAAGTGACAAATACTTAAAAGACAGGATGTGTATGCTTTCCCTGTCCCAGATATAGCTTACACTGTCACTTGACAACTAAACTTAAATATTAATCAGAATTTTTTAAACTGTTGTGTCATTCTCTAACCAGATCTCCTTTGCTAACCAGATACAATCTGCAAGCTTTTAATTAATTTGTTTTGTTCGTCAGATATGTACAGTCTCTCTGACTGATTATTGACCATATATAGAAGTCAAAATCAATTGGAAACACTGGAATTTAAAGGATAGCTAATATTTTGGTTCCTGCTCCTGGGTCAAAAGGCCACAGGAGATGACAGGACACTTGAACTTCTAGCATCTGGTAAGTTACCTGTCTTATTGATCAGAGAGGACGTGGAAACCCAGAAATGAGTTCCCAGTCAGTGTATCTGCAACAGGAGAGTCACATCATAGGAAAACCAGTCCTGCAAGCTTTCTAAAAGAAGAAGTGCCACTTGGTCAGTACAGCCTTGACATATCCTAGCAGATGACATTGCTAAGAGTCATAGAACTCCTCAAAGGTAAAGCCTCTCCTGCAGTACCATTATTGACCTCCAAAATATATAGTTAATTCTGACAACCTACATGGTCTTAATCACCCAGTAAGAAAAACACAAGTACAATATGAGCAATGATTCAAACTAATAAACTCCCCTGTCTGATGCTGAGTTACAACATTAGACTTTAACATTAAACTCAAGTCTTCTGCCTCTTCCTGTCCCTGATAAACTTCACCTACCCTGGCCCCAGCTCCTCCCCCTTGCCTTATCCAGAATCAGAGCTATTCCTTGCTACCCCCCTTCCTTAGCCCTTACCCTATCTCATCTGGGAATAAGTTTATTGCCACCCCCATAGGCACTCTCAAACTTAAAGTCTCTTATATTCCTACTCTTCCCCTGATCCCCAAATGTCCCTCTGCCTCCTCTTACCCCAAGGCCTCTATCTCTCACCTCTAAATGCTCATCCTCCCTTTACACCTGGTGTTTTGATGTCATAGCTGTTGACAAGAATAACAAGCTCCTTCATTCTCCCTTCTGTCTTCACATGTAGTGCATAGAGCCCATATCCCTCATGTTCTCTATAACAGGTGTCTGCCAGCAACTGCCCCAAAGGCAGCTCAATCTAGGGATGATATGAGAGAAGTCTCTGCTTCACTCAGGACCAAGTCATAACAGCATGCTACACTGGTGCTATTGATCTCACCACTCTGCGACCTCTAGCCACCATGAAACTGCTTCCTAATCACCTTCCCTGAAGAAAGACCCATCTACTTCATTATCCAGCCTCTCCCATAATAACTCATCACCCTTGTAGTCAACATAAAAAAAAAATTAACCTTTGTCTCTTATCATTAAAAAAGGCTGGAATATTAGGTCAGGACAAAATGGAGTCACCAAAGACAGTAGGAGGGCAACAGACACAAGGAAGTGGTTCACCCACATTCCTCAAGAAACTGCCCAGCCTTTATCCCTTCCTTGCCGAACAATACCACAGGTCTAGGTTTCCTGCCTCCTTATCTCCCACCTGGTCACTTCTGTGGCTAATGTAAATAAAAAAGGAGTTACTTGTTACTTCTTCCCCCCCCCTTTTTTTAACATTTCCCCAACTGAAGAGCCCTATATAGCTTACTCTCTAATCTCAAAGTTGACTGTTCGCTGCTCTTGAGTGTCAGTTCTGGCAGCGATTGTTTTTTTGCAAATAAAAGCTTCCATCTTTGCCTCAGAGTGGTCTCTGTGCTCCTGGTCACTCCCGAACCTTACAGGGGTGGATTTGGAATTCCAGTCTAAAGATATGCAAAGTGTCTTGGCTTTGCCTGGAGTTCCTGAAGCCTACTTGTTTGTACTGCTGTTGGTGGATTTTAATTTTCCTCCCTACTTGGTCCGGTGAAAGGGGACCAGCTTCTTTTGACATTATGGAACTTTCCCTCTATCTTCAATTTCCTTCCTCCATAAACTGTATCTGGTCTGGAGGTTTAGCCCAGCGATGTGAGGCTGTCTGTTAGACTTCAGCACCTTTCACATGAATCAAAATTAAATACTGCCCAGCATATTGACAGCAATTAAACCATGGGGCTTATTGTCTGAATCCCCAGCAACGTATGTGTGTTAAGCTACTTCTGCTCAGTTTTGTCACTATGCTGGGTTAGTACTAAGGCTTTTAGTATGATGATTTGAGAGATTTGCTCTAAAAGTCCATTCGTCAACTTCATAAATAGCAAAGTGGATATTTGAGTGCAGTTTGATGTGTTAAAATATAAAAAAGATAATGTAAAAAAAATAGATTCTGCATATGTCTATTTTTCATTAGCCTCCATCTTTAATACAGCTGTCATGAACGTTAGGACTTGGTAGTCTATATAACACTTCCTATCATTCTGGCTAAAAGCAAGAGAGACTAGACCCAAATGTTTAAAAGTGATGCCTTACTGGTTTGAGGTTCCTGATCACAACCAGGGCCTATAGGAAGCATGTGATTCAGGCATAGCAGTGAGATGCCGTGGTGTTAGAGTTACAGAGAAGAAGGAAGGGATTTAGTTGTGGTAGCCTTTTCTGAAAATAGAATGGTATACCTTTGAGAATCCTGTTGAGGCCATCGTGACTAGAAAATGAACTGACTCTGAGGGAGCCTCAAGGAGCCTTTGAGTAGTTTAGCCAGTGTCACCCATGTCTTGTTCCCACCATCCTCTGCTTTGGTCCCCCTTGTCAGGAGAAGCAGAATACAGGTTTCCACTGCCTTCTCTAGTCTTTGAATGTCTAGGCTGTTGGGCAGTTGAAACATTTCAGAAAGACCATGTTTTCCAGTTTGGAGACTCCCAACTCAGGAGTTAAAGGCACTTACTTGTAAAGCCTGCTGGCTTGGGTTCAATTCCTTAGTGCCCATGTAAAGCCACATATACAAAGTGGCTCATATGTCTTGAATTTGTTTGCAGTGGCAAGAGGGTCTGGTGCCCATGTACTTCATGCCTCCCTTCCTCTGTCTTATAAACAAAGTTCTTTTTAAAAAATAGCAGCAAGAGAAACAACAATGGACACTGGCTAAAAGTTCAGCTACTGAAAACAGATGATACTGGGTTCAGGGCTTGCTGTGCCACCTCCCAGTTTTATGACTTTGGTCTAGATACTGAATTTCTCTAACCTCAGTTTTCTCATTTGTAGAGCAGGGAAACATGACCACTTGCTTTTTCTTTCAAGATGCAATGAGTGGTCATTTCTGTGGGCGGTGTGGCATGAAGCTGGGAGCAGAAATGCCTGGAAACTGAGGCAGTTGTCAGTTCCCATTATATAGCAGTGAAAGTGAAGAGTTTCACCACTTTGCTTAGGTATGTGCTCACAATATTGAGCATTATCACAGGAATCTCAGGCCTTGTCACCTGGGGTTTTGGTCTTCCCTTTCTATAATTCTTGCAGTTACTAACAACATATAAGACATGAAGAATCCTCTTTCCACTTGTCTTTTCACCTATTTCTTCCACCTTCTCTTCCATTTGTAGGAAGGGTCTTAGTAGAAGGGCCTCGCTACTGGGCATCTGGCTTCAGCCCTCTTCATATCTAGGTCCCCACTACCTGGACTCTTCCTATTGAAACAATCAAAATTTGTGTTGCCTTTTATCTACACGGTGTAGGTTCTTGCTCTGCAGTTACTTTTCTTTGGCTAGTACTGTTAATAAATAACAAGGCTAATAAAAGTGATAAAAATCAGGTCATTTGATTTCAAATTCAGGTAGCCATCTGCATCATGGGCCACATTTCCTACATAGCAGCTGCCAGTTAGTAGCATAGTTATGGGCACCAGGCTTCACCTCACTTCCCACCATTCCTAATGCCTTATGTTTCTTGGCTGTCATGTTATTGCCACTTCTGTCTGAACCTATAATCTAACAAAAGGCAGTAATTGGTGAAGTGATTTAATGCATATATGACCTTCCTGTACATGGAGCATTAATGGACATGGACAGCCTTTTCAGCAGAACAAAGATATTGAACATTCAAAATGCTGTACAGTGGTACTGCATGCAGTTTAGACACAGGGAAATCACTATCTTTTCCTCGAGCAGGTTTGGGGCAATATAGCTCCCTGTATCTAACTTGCTTTTTCTGTTTAAAATGGCATAAAATTGAGTAGAGGTGAGGACAGGTACAAGGCTAGTGTTATAAAGTTTGCAATGAGCACTTGTTAGTCTCATTTAGTGATCCATTGGATTCAAGCAGAGAGCACGTGTTAAACACAGGAAAGATATCAGTAAGTACTAGGTTCTCTTGAATACATTGTCAAGGTGTCCTGTGAGGTAGGTATTGTTCCTGTTTAGTGAGGTAGTAGTGTTGCCATTTGCCTGAGTTTATTTTCTCTCCCACTGCTCTTTAGGACCTTGGGCAAGTAACTTAACTTTTCTAAATTTCACTCTTATCATATATTGAGATGGCTTATTGTGCATGAGATAATAGGGTATAGCAATTCCTGGACAGTATAAGCACTCAATCCACGTTGCAGATGTTCTTTAGAGTAGGATCCTGAACTCCTTTCAATTCAAATAGCTGACTAGTCTTCCTCCAGGCAGGACTGGGCTGGGAATGCTGTCCCATTCTCAGAACAGCTGTGGGAATTGCCTCACATGGCCTTGACCACTGTACTTTACTTGATCATGACCTCCTTGTTTAACCCAAGGTAATTTCTCCCTTGGATACCATTTTCCACAGTCATCTGTTCTATTTCCCTATAATGTTCAAATGATTTCACTGGACTTTTTTAATGCCTGTGAAAGATGTGGAACTGATAGTCCTCAGCCTGGCCCGCAGTTTTAATTAGAATGTGTGGACGCTGTTAATTAAACAAGGTGTTATTTTTAGATGTGTGTGTTCATTAGTCCTTTGGATCATTTCTTCCTTCATATTTTTAAAGAACTGTGGTAATATATGGCCTGGTGAGAAGCTGTTAACTCTTTATCTTCTGCTAGTGCAGCAGAATCACCCAAGGGTCTCTGCTGCCAGAGAGCCAGACAGAAGGCTGAATGGATGTGGCACTTACCCAGTGTGATGCCTTCTCTATGGGGCATGTCCTTTTACAAAGGCAGTGCTGCATGCTGCATAAGTTCCTTCCAAATTACTAGGAACTTTTGAGCTTACAACAGAACCCAGTCCTATGAGCTGCCAAACTATCCAAAATGCACAGAACTATGCTTCTGTCCAGAAATGAGGCACCCCAGTTGGCACCCTGCAAATTTCTCGCCTAGGCTGTCCCTAATGTATTGGAGAATAAATAAATTTGAATTTAAAACATAGTTTTAATAAAAACTGATATTAGGGATTGGAGAAATGGCTTAATGGTTAAGGCATTTGCCCCGTGAAACCTAAGGACCCAGGTTTGATTCCCCCGTACCCACATAAGGCAGATGCACAAGGTGTCACACATTTCTGGAGTTCATTTGCAGTGGCTAGAGGCCCTGGTATACCAATTCTCTCTCTCTACCTGCTTCTCTGTCTCTCAAATAAATCAGTAAAATATTTGAAAAAACTGAGGTAAGTTAGCGGTTAAGGCGCTTGCCTGCAAAGCCTAAGGATCCCTGTTTCACTCTCCAGATCCCACGTAAGGCAGATGCACAAGTGACACAAGCGCACACGGTGGCGCGCATGTCTGCAGTTTGATTGCACTGGCTGGAGGCCTGGCAGGCTAATTCTCTCTCTCTCCCTCTCCCTCTCACACTCTTGCATTAAACAAAAAAGGCTAGTCTGTTGGACTTGTCTCAAAAACAAAAGAGAAAAATTTAGGGACATGTTGTTGTGTTTTTCACATTGAGTAATAATGATCAATCAATTGCCTAAATCAAGCATAAAACTTCTTTACCTTTATATATTCAATATGTTGAAATTTAAAAGCCTTTGTTAGCAAATTTTAGTGTCCTTACTTGGCACTAAGTTCTCTGAGAGCAGGAACAGTTACCTTTCATAGCTTTGTATTTAAATACTAAATAGTATTTTGCATATTTATGTTTAATAAACTTAATGTTTTAAATAGTAGATATTTAATGAAGATTTGTATAATTAGAATATTTACATATTCAAATAGATGTACATATTGTTGTACTAACAACAGAACATACTAAAAACAATTGCTATATTCAATGCTCTTATTCTCAGATCTCTGATTCTCATTAGCTAATATTGCAGTCAGCAATAATATAGTGTCAATATTCCTTAAAGGAAATTTGTTATGTTAATGTTATATATATTACATACATGTTATGCATATAATGCAAAAATTCTACTACTGTTTATCAGTTTCAGAAATGTTCTTCCTTGTATAAGACAATGTCTGTGTTGTGCAGGAATATGATCTGTACTGTAATGGACTTGGACAGTGAATGCTCAAAGAAAAACGTTGATAATATATATATATATATATATATATATATATATATATATATATATATATATGATATCAACAGTTGGCTTTTCTTATTACTACCTTTGTAAGGAAATCAGCCACAGACAGGATAGGAAACAAATGGATAGGGCTGGGTTTAGCCCACAATTCTTCATTGCTTTCATCTAACCAGATGCCATTAGAGGAATGTTATATATATTTGCAAAATACTATATGCATATGTGCTTTTGTGGTGAATGCTATTGCCAAGGAGGAGACTCCCCTGGGAGCACTACAAAGGTCTTCACATATTGGTGACAACAAGGGGGAGATGAATAATAAACTCATGCAGTGACTGGAACATAGAGTTGGTACTATCTTCAAATGGAAAACCAAGTCCTCTAGTGTCCACATAAAAGGAAAATCATTTGTTCTTCTCTCTGTTCTACAGATATCAGTTGGTAACTGTCTATTGGCTCTCTTTCAAGGCAATGTGTGCCTAGCAGATGTATAATTATTTGCACAAGAACAAAGGCTGAGAAATTTATTGTTTATTTGTTACTCATTTCCATCTTTTTAGTACTAAAATGAAAGCATGGGAACTCAATTTCTACACAAAAGAAAAGAAAAAATAGCAATCTATTATTGTTCCATTTAATCCATGGTAAATTGATTGTCCTCTTCTTCACCGATCTGCCCCTCCTCTCCTGAGCCATATCTTCAAGAGTAAAAGTGTTTATGTATATTTGCTGAGTTCAAAGATTTAATGTACTGAGCAACATATCATTCAAGGAGCTGACCTGCAATTTTCTTACTGATAATGGAAACGTTAATGTATTGTTAGCTCTCTTATGCTTGGCCTAAAGCGAGCTTATAACTAGAATCACTGTGTTTGTGACTATAAAATGTCCAGACAAAAGAGAAGGTGTAGAAATTATAAACTATGTGTAGTTAATTATAATCTTAGAAGCATGTACTAGCTGGAAAGAATATGTATTTTTTACTCCTAGTGTTGGTGAAAGTGGCATGACTTTCTAATTGCAGAATTCTGGCAATGGCATTCTTTGGAAAAGTTTGTTGTAGACAGTTCTATTTGTTAATATGTGTCTTGTAATGATTATTGCTGTACTTACCACTGTGGAATCTGATATTTCACTAAGGAACCCTGTTTCTATGGAACTGTTACCATGCTCCCATGCCCTCATGTGCCATGGGCATCTAGCTCTGTGCCCTGCAAGCTACAGAAAAAAAAATTCTTCTTGGTTATTCCTACTTCTTCTGAGCCAACTAGTTGGATCTCTAACATACATCTTTAATAGAAGACCATCACCTTGGGAGGAGGAAGGGAATCAGTATTTGAAAGGCCAACAACAACAACAAAAACAAAACAACAGAAGATCTTGAAGCCCTTGGCCTTCCATAGGGTCACAGTATATTAGCAGACATGTCTTGTAAACTTTAAAAGTCAAGAAGGAGCATTTAGGGGAAATGTCTACAAACTCTTCTATGTGTCAGTGTATGAAAATATTTAAAAGGTCCGGAAACTTTGTTCTGTGATGGAGGGCCCTTTTCTTTTTGTAACACCTGATTTGATTCAAGTGAACTTTGGATCCTTTTGCTGATGGTCAGTTGGCCTGGGTGTGGGCAGCAAGGGCGGTTGGGTGTCTCAGGTGCCATTGCAGCAAAGCACTAGCCCAACAATAGTTCTCCCTGGTTCCTGTTCTCCAGATACATCTGCTGTTCCATCAAAAACGCACTGCCCAACACTAGTTACAATGCTTCGAGCTGCCTTATGGCATAGTGTATTCATAAGAAGAAATTCCAAAACACTGAAAATCCTAGAACAATTCCATATTTACCAGTTTTGCTCTCTTTAGAGGGAAAGACTTTTCTACCAGAATCATTTGAACATCGTCTCCTAATAAATGACAGAGTTCCAGATAACACTGTTTGTTCTCTAACTAAGTGAAAATGGTGATGGTGGGGTAGGGCAGAGATAGAACAAATCAGCTGCCTTACCTGAGTCCCATCCTTTTCCTTGGTAAAGATGACTAGTTTAAGTGACAACTAAGTGTCTTGTAGATCAAGGACATTTTTCTGGTGCTGGATGATCACCTCTGCCCAATAAACCCTCCAATCTAGGGTAAAACAGAAGCTGTGAAATGAGGACCTTGAGCAGCTCAGGTCCCAATTAACAGGGCCTCAGCCTACGTGTTTGAACTCTTTGTGGAGTGAACGTGGCAGTTACCTCAAGCATGTTCTCTCCTCTGGGTAAGCTCTTTCAGTAAGAGAAGCTGCCTCTACAATCAGTACAATCTGAGAAAGGTATTAGAGTCTAAGGATGTCTTTTCTTTGCCATATACTTTCATGCGCTAAATCTTTCTATTGAATGGAGAATAAATTAAAGTCAAGTAGATTATTATTGATGCCAAAAACTGCTGTAGGCTTTTCTAAGAGTCAAATGTAGTCCAAGTGTAATGAAGCTTATGGTACAAGGCAAACTGCAATGAAAAACAGAACTTGAGGTCTGGGAAAATGGCTGGGTGGTTAAAAGTGCTTGCTTTCAAAGCCTGCTGACCAGGGTTCAATTTCTCAGTCCCTATGTAAATCCAGATGCACAAAGTGGCATATGCCTGTGGAGTTCCACTGCAGTGGTAAGAGGCACTGGTACACCCATACTCACTTTCTCTCTCAAATAAAAAATAACATTTAAGCAAAGAAAAGTGGGACTTAAGTGCCTCACGAGGAAGGCTTGAGAAAATCCCTGTAAGTCACAGAAGAAAAGCAGATCGTGACTGATCAAAAGGAGCAGAAAGGGCTGGAGAAATGGCTTAGTGGTTAAGCGTGTGCCTGTGAAGCCTAGGGACCCCAGTTTGAGGCTTGATTCCCCAGGACCCACGTTAGCCAGATGCAAAAGGAGGTGCACGCGTCTGGAGTTCGTTTTCAGCAGCTGGAGGCCCTGGTGCGCCCATTCTCTCTCTATCTATCTGCATCTTTCTCTCTCTGTCTGTAACTCTCAAATAAATAAAATAAAATAAAATTCAAAAAAAAAAAAAAAGATAGGATCTTGCTATGTTATCCAAGCTGGTCCTGAACTTCTAAAAAAAAAAGGAGCCGGGAGGCCTCCTAGGGGAAGTGCCATGTGATGCAGAATAGTGAGAACACAAAGGATGGAAGGACGGATGCTGAGCTTGGAGCTGGGCAAACGTCAAGTATATTGAGGAAATAAGCAGCTGCTCCTAAGACAACAGCATTACAAGTGGCATTTGAGAAGGCAACTAATCCAAGGAGGGTGAGCAGCACTGTGTTAGGATGAAGGAAGGAGAGGGAGGAGCTCGCAGTGCGACAAGGTGAGACCACTCTTTAGATGGCCTAAAGCTGGGGCTTGAAAGCTATCACAGCTCATTCTGCAACAAGCCACAAACGCACACAGCTGCATTTGAAGGGTCAAGGAGCCAAGCCCAGAACTGCAGCAAGATATCTAATGTGTGATCCACCCTGGAGGGTTCAGGAGAAAAGTGTCATGGGGAAGGGCTCTGCTCTGTCCCTGCTGAATCAGTGGGGAAATCTCGAGGACCAGTGTGACTCAGGAGGGAGGGGTTGAGGAGATCAGCCTGCAGTCTCTGATCTTGCTGGAGAGCAAAACTTATCTTGGGTTTTATTGGGAGATTTCAGGGCCTGATGTCTCTGGGCTACATTTTCTGGTCTGGTAGATGTTGCTGCATTCCCTATATGCACAAGATGCACTCAGGATCTAATGCGGTTATACTTATTAAAGTACTTGAAAAGAAAATTTATTTAGTACAAGGTGTACTTTGATTCATGAATAAGGAATTCTTTTCCCAGTGTTCTACAATGTAGTGCTGGAGATATGATTCAGCTATTAAAGATGCTTGCTTGCAAAGCCTGAAGGCCTGAGTTTGCTTCCTCGGTAACCATGTATACTAGATGCAAAGTGGTGCATGTGTCTGGAGTTCAGTCGTGGTGGCAAGAGGCCCCGGTGTGCTCCCCTCTCTCTTTCTACCTTTCTTTTCTCCCTTTCTATTTTCATTCCTCCCTCTCTCATTCCCTCTTTGCTTGCAAATAAATATTTAAAAAATGTATAATCTAAGCCTATGCCAGCCGTTTTATACTCACAGACCCTTATAAAATGAACATTAAGGAGTCCACAGAACCACCTAAACTCTGCCTGAGAGATGGTGCAACTTAGTGGTAAGAGTGAGAAATAGATTGAGTAGATTCTAGTTTTATTTCTGCTGTTTGCTAGGTACACAACTTAGAACAAGATTATTTTGACTATTTTGCCTCAGACTTCTTACCTATAAAGTGAGGATAAAATATTACTTCACAGAGTTGTGACAATTGAGTGGATTAGTATGTTTATGGGCCTGAAAGGAGTGTCTACACACCAGCACACATGTGCCACAGGCAGCTCAGCTAACGTGATTCTCTTATGAAGACACTGAGGTTTGAAGGGGTGAGCTGACTTCGTTTTGGCATTATTTTCTTGGTGCAGGCCCAGGTGAGAGCTGAGAATGTCTCTGCTGGCCCTCTCTGCTCAATGTCTTCCCGTTTTTCCTCAGTACCCTCTTGTTAACTTAGTCAGCATGATTTGCTTTGCTGAACGTTTTTAAAATGAGGAAACGCATGCACATATCTTTTAGATAGCTTCAGGAGAGGAAAAGTTACATTTCTCCAGAAATGTAAAGAGCCTTTCACTAGGACCTGGGTAAAATATGTCTTTACATGTAGATTTCCAATGCAAAGATGTCCCTGGAGCCCTTCGCACTGAATTTGCTCCATTCTGCTTTTGATTTCCTGCCTGAGGTGCTCACAGCACACCTGCTAGTCGGGGTCACTGGCGTATTGTGTGAAAGTTACACAAGATTCTCCAGGGTGTCCAGGAAGGAAAAAAATGTAGCTAGTACTCACAATTGTATTCCAGGTACCTCGCACAACTTATAGGAATTGACATAGGAGAAAGAATATTGGGCTTATAACACTGAAAATGCTGTTCATGCCATCTCATTGCTGCCTAAGGGAGACATGTGTTATTGTCTCCAACTGTCCTGGGGCTCAAACATGAGGGGCTCATTTCTGAGTCCCTAGGTAATTCTTGACCTTTTAAGCCTCATTGTATCTATCCATTAAATGGGAGTTAAATGTACTCCATTGTGCAGATGGACAAGCATCTATCTGCCAAGTTTTTAGCCAGCAGCAGTAAGGGGTGCTAGAACAAGCACAATGGCAGTCTGGAGCTGGGAGCCTGAAAGAGACTGGAAAGACCATGTTAGCCAGGGTGTTAGAATGCTATATGCTGCATGCAGAAGAAACTCCATAGGAGGCCTTTACCCTCCAGCCAGCCGAAGCTGAAGGACAGCAGGTGGCAAGGAGATCCAAGACCTGAAAGAGGGCATGTCCCCATCCTTCTCACCTGGGCCAAAGCACAGAAGGAATTGTCTAGAGTGTAGAGACCCTAGGTGCAGAAGAACTCAAGGGGATGCTCACCCTCCCCCTTCATCATAAAATGAGATCCCAGTGTCTCTCTGTGTCTGTGCACTTATGTGCCTGTACATGCCTATGCACACAAATCCAAGACCTTCTCACATTTGCTTCAACTTCTTAATGGTAAAATGTTTTTCTTTAATAAATAAAATAACATGTTTATACATAATAGTTAAAAACACTAAATCCACAAAATCAAAATGCAAACCTCTTTACTGTGGAAAACAAGTGGCATTCTATTCTAAACCCAATGGGGGAAAAATACTGGTCTCTGAGAACCCTCTGTGGAAGGGGCTTGTCTGGGTTTCTCTGAGCAAAGAAATACTGCTGTGGTGTTACTTAGCTGCTCAAGCTGTAAGTAGTTCTTTAGGAACATTTTTGAATCGATAGTTGGAAGTCAAAGTAAGACTTTTATTCTGACTGGGGCAGAGGGGGGTAGATGGGGACGAAGCTTATCTTGGAGTATTGGTGTTACACAGTATTATACAGCAAGAGTCTGTCTTGAGCAGAGGTAGAATTGTATAAGCAGTAACAATGATAACAACAAACTGAAGTTTTCAAAGCATGCCTTCAATTACCTGATACCACACTCCCTTTAAGTACCACATAGCACACTCTGCTGGCTCAGAAAGTCTTCAATTTCTAATATAAACTTGAGGCAGTTTTTTGTTGCCATGTATAAATGTAGAATTCTATGAATGTCTCCTCCTCCCCAGACTGAGTCTACTTGTCCTTGACTGAGAAAAAGCCTTGATTAAGTTGTTTCATGCTCTATTTTGTAAGAAATCTCACTTTAGTGATTCATAACAATACCTCCATGGGATAAGTCACACGCAGAATTTATATGTATGCTCCTTTCCTCAGAGAAATTTCTAAGTCATGCATGTCTTCCTTTTATTTGCATATAGGCCACAGAGGAGGGAATGTGTGGTCTTTCTCTGACAATGTTTCTCAAGTGGCCTTTGTATAAGTCAAGCTTGGAATATAGAAGTTTCTAGAACATAGATAGAAGGTCTATACATTGGATGATAATACTATTTGTGGTAGTCATTGATGGAATATCTTCTGGAATAGTGTGAATAACTGTATGTCTTTATTTTAAGCATCATAATCATCCTGCATGTTGGGTAAATTTATTTAGAAAAGAAGAAATTGGAACTCAGAGATATTAGTTTTCCCACAATCACTTAGTAAGGAAACTGTAGAGCTATACTTTTAAAGCTTGTGTTACCGGTACAAATAATAGCTACCATTTATGCAGGTCATAGTGTGATGAACTCGTGTTATTCATTGTCTTACCCAAATCTCGTAATAACCATAAGAGCTATGTTATATACACACGATACATACGCGTTATTATTGTTTCATTGTCATAGTTAGTACTACTTCACAGAAAGGGACAGTGTAAGGAATCATAGAGGCTAAATCACTTGATAGAGCCACAGTTAATAAAACAGAGTTGGAACCTGAGTCTCATCTCACTGTCTGGACCTGTGGGCTCATGCACTTAACCATGTACAAAGGGCATTGCTTCCTAGTAGCACAGGCTTCCTGTGAAAGGAATTATGATATGTCTTGGTGATCTCCTAGGTTATTAGCACCAGGGAACAGACAGAGTCACCTGATGATTGACAGAGAGGTGAGGATTTGTACCTTGTGGACACAGCTCTGTGAATAGGGAGGATTGGTAAAGGGCAAGAAAAGCTTCTTAGTAGCATGATTTGCTTTGCTGAACGTTTTTAAAATGAGGAAACGCATGCACATATCTTTTAGATAGCTTCAGGAGAGGAAAAGTTACACAGCACACCTGCTAGTCGGGGTCACTGGCATATTGTGTGAAAATTACACAAGATTCTCTTTAGAGGTGAATAAAAACTCTAATGATTCTATTTCTAGGAAGTCACATGATTAATAAGATTAAAAGTCCTATGTCAACTTGAAGTGAAATGTGGGGAGACTGGAGAGGAAGAGAGAGGGAAAGGGAGGGGGAGGGAAGAGAGAGAGAGAGGAAGAGAGAGAGAAAGAGAGAGAGAGAGAAAGTTGGAGGAGGGAGAGATAGAGGGAAGAGAAAGGCACACTGATATCTAGAAGATATGACAAGAAAACTCTATAACAGGAAAGAAAACCTTAAGGTCATGAATGGAAAGTTTCTGGTCCATTTTAAAATCAAATCCAGAAAGGCTATTTATTAAGAGCTACTCTTTAGTGTGGTCTGTAGCGGAGACACATCAGCAACACTAGATAGTTTGTTAGAAACAGGTTTTGAGACCTACTGAATCAGTATCTCTGGGCTGGGGTTGGGAAATCCATGGTTAATATTTATGCTAAAATCTGAGCAGCTTGTGTGCTGCTCAAGACCCATTCAATTCAGCCCTGGAGGCATTCCACACATGAGGACATCTCCCGGCCCCGAGGAGCTAAGCACTGAACATTCGTCACTTATTGGGAACCACTCTCTCACTATTGAACAACTCGTCTGGAAGCTCTGCCTCAGGCTCTATAGGAAAGAGTCTTATATCACACATGTGTAGATGCCACTAAGAAGGGAGGGAAAGTCACAGCTGTGCTTGCCATGCTACTGATTATGAAAACATCTACTTTGAGACTTCTGGTAACAGTTTTTCTACAAAATTGAAAAGAAGAAGGTTTTCTATAGACACACAGTCAGTGACAGTGAAGTGCAAGGGAAACAGAAGCATTTTCAGAAGCTAGTAAGAAGCATCTTATCCAAGTGCTTGGATTTCTCCCCTAAGGAGGAAGAATACTTATATCTGCTTTGAATAAATGAAAGGTGAAATGTGTTGTTGTTGTGTGTGCAGAAGCTTTGGCCTGAAACATTCCACACACTTTGTTTTTAATTTCTTACTGGTTCAAAGAGTGATCTGGCAGACTGCAGGAAGGGCATGTGCCTATCTACCCGCCTCATCAAAATGCCTCAGTGCCAGTTTGAGGTGCACTACTTCTGGCTTAATATTTTATTCAGGCATCTTCCTTTTGACAGTCAAACCTCGATATGAGGTGGGACTCTGCTGAGCTGCTCACATGGGAATGATGGATTAGAGATTGGGAAGATGAGAAATTATGCAGAAAGGAGGGAAAAGGTAACTTTCTCCAACTTATCCTTTGATTTCATCACTCTCCTGACACCACTTGAAGCTTGGGAGGTACATCTGTTGGTTTCCTAGCAGGCTCCTCAATAAGTGATAGGGTGACTTCATATGAAGACTGTGACAATCTTGTAGAGAAAACTAGGTCATTCCTCACCAGGGAGACAGGGGTAGATGGAATTTGCATTTCTGGTTGCTCTCAGATCACATGAGGGGACCTGAGAAAATGGGCACAATGTCTCCTTCTCTCCCTAGGAGGGTAGCTGCTTTCACTTCCCAGCTTCTCCCCCCATCACTGAGGCAACTTCCTGGACACAGATAAGGACACTCAGAGGAATAGCTCTCCCTGGCCAAAGATCTGGGTCAAGTGGTCCTTTCTAGGTGGTCCTGGCTTCTTTTCCCAGAAGGGTATAGGCCCCTCTGTACACCTCTGGAGATGAGCTATCAGCACATCCATAATGTCCAGAAACCTGGGAGTATTTTTCTTGGAGGAAGAGAAATGACACACACACATTCCAGCTGATGGCTGTCTCCATTTTTGGAGCCCATATTTAGAATTTCAGATTAAGATATAGAACTGAATGACATCTGAAAGGAACTCTTCAATGAGTGAAACAAAGTATTTTAATATATGAGTTTCTGAGGACACCCCTCTCCTCTCCCAATTATTTTAAACTTTCAGAACAGAGAAATCTCATTTTTGTATATATGCATGAGTGGTATGTACATAATAAGTGTATATATGTTGATATGTATGTAGGATGCCAGAGGTCAAAATCAGGAGTCTTCCTCAATTGCTTTTCTACTTTTTTTGATACAAGGTCTCTCAGAACCCAGAGCTCACTGACTTGGCCAGGTTAGCTAGGTTTGAGCCCCAAGTATTCTGTCTCCATTTCACCTGTTCTGGGATTATAGTATGCTCTGTCATTCCCAATAGTAAGTGGGTACTGGAATCCGAACTTGGGTCCTCATGCTTGCACAAACTCTTTGTGTACTGAGCTACCTCCTCAGCCTGAAAAAACTCTTTATCCCTAGTCCATTTGGGGGGCAAGAATTATTATTTCAATGGGAAGAAAAAGAAACAGAGCTCCTGATGAAACCAGGAAAGCTTCCATTTGCTTCTCAGCCTTAACGAACAGACCCTCAGGAAAATGATTAAATCCTGGGAAATTATGAATATCAGACTAATTGAATAGAAAAAGGTAGTGCACAGTTATAATTTTGGGTCATGGATATTTCCCTACTTATTTCAGGGATAAGAAACCTTTTATGCACCAGGTTGTCCAAATTGATTTTTGAGGAATATTATGCTAATATCTATTAGCTTTAGAAAAGACACTGGACTTTCTACACTATATTTTAGGCCTAGGAGTTGCATCATGATTGCTATATCATACCTATTCATTCTGATGAAAGAAGATTGAACGTTAAAAGCTGAAGGTCATCTATACAGTTGTCCCAATAGCAATCTGTGTACCTTTAACCCTGAGGAGGAAAAGTAATTACCCTTTGACTTCTGGTGACCTCAACTAACCTTTATTGAAGGGCCAGAGAAAATAAAGGCTGACCATCAGCCTGCCCTGGCTGCCCTAGGCTTAACCTGCTGTGTGAATAAAGAACAACCCAACAATAAGATGAGAAGGTGTTGCCATGGAAATAGCCCTGGATAAAGAAGCAAAAATCAGAAATTTATCACAATCAGTTGTTTTATTAGGGCCTCACATCTTTTGGATTTTTCCCTGGCAGTGCAAAGGAAAGATGTGTTTTCATTTAGATCTTATGAGAGAAAAATTCTGCTTCAATAAATGATGCAGCCAATACAGTAAAACCATTTGAGGTTATGCTCAGAACTGGACAGCTTTGCAAGAAACTAAAGGATCTAATCACCCTATAATCTATAAAATGCAAATACAAACAGCCTTCCAAGAAACCTTATTCCACCAGGCAAACCAACTATGGTGTGGGTTTGAACATGCACCTTTTTAATACTGTCAGTCTATGCCTTTATGCCTTGGCAAGGCTTGTAAAGTACAAGTGATCATGTTTTAACAATATGTCAATGGACAGAAATGCAGCAACACTTCTTATGTTCCTAGTTTGCCTTTCTGCTAAACAGAGTCTAAGTTATATGCTGTTTTAGTGACTCAGTTTACATGAGAACATAGAAAGTCACCATCTACTTATGTTACTATTAAAGTAAACTAATTCAGGAATTCAGGATATGGTATCTGTTATAAAACTAGTTGGAGAAACAAATAAATGGAGAGAGCAAGACAATTCTTTTATGAGAAGCTTGCAAATTATCTCTTATGTCTGAGTAGTATACTTCTTATTCTGAACTAATAGTATTTTTATTAACATTCAAAGGTTTTCATTTTTATTCATATGAGACTGAAAGTACACTGAAAAACAAACATTTTAGGTAGCTAATTCATTTTTATTAGCCGTATTAATTAACTAATAAGGAAAATGAACTTGATGCCAACTTATCCTTTTTGCTAGTGGATACCAGAATAGCAAAAGGAAACTTTGTTCATTGTATTTTCTGAATAGTGAGTTATTTGTGTTAATCAGTTTTAAAACAATTTGATGGATTAAAACAAAGCAGGTGGTTAAGCTCAGATATTGATTTTCTCTGTAACAGATATTTCCTCACTGAAATTTTAACCACTGATAAAGGCAAATAAAGCATAGCAGGTGTTTACTGAAAACTTTTGCTTATCGTAGCATTTATTTTTATGTCACAGTGTTACACATGTGGCTAGTTTCATTTATGAGACCTAACTTGAGATTTTTATAGGAAATTAATCTCATATTGAGGCAAAGGCTTATTGGATTTCATTAGACTTCTGAAAGTGTTTATAATAAAAACAACATTTTAAGACAAAAGGATGTATGCCATAGACTCTGTTAAGCAATATTAAAATCAGTCCTCAGACTTCTTAGTTACCCATCTACTATCACTCACTTTTTGTGCTTCTGCTTGTGTCAAAGCCAAGGTTTTGTCTGCTAACACCCTAGTTCCTGTAATTGCAAGGCCCATCTCAATACACCAGAGCTGGCTGAACTCTAAACACTCCATGGCCTTTGACAGGCTTTCAGTCTTTCTCTGCTGTGGACAGCAGTTTTCTTAGGTGGCAGTCACATGTATCTAAGAGTAAATCTGTAGTAAGACCCTGCTTGTGATTACTTTACAGGTCAGCAGCACCTTGCTGGTGATCATGTTTTTCGATTCCCACAGCCTTTAGTTTTCTGATGTGCACATACCTGCTTGCAGGCTGCTAAGGATATTTCCCCTGGCTTCAAAAACTGTGTGTTGAGCTTCAGTATCTACTCCATTTGGACCACTCCTGGCTTCCTCTTGTTATTAACTGTCACTTAGACAGCTTGGCTGAAGCAGTGGAGCCACAATCAAGATGGTCACAAGGGCCATAGATTTACCTGGTAGGGGCAACAGAAGAGTGGGAGGGAAAATAATGATTCACTTCAGTTGTACAAGACAATGTTGATTCCAAAGAAACAGCAGATATTTACTTGCTCCTTTCCATTTCAAATGAGCATGCATAAGTTTTGCTGGATTGCCAACCAGATCTGTTTTGCAATTACTAAGAGATATTTCACTGTGTACACTTTATTGTGGATTGCATTTTTATTGTTCTTAATTTTATTGCGAGGAAAAAAATCAGATGTACTTATTCAACTTGCATAGAAATATTTCCAAAATAATTTTGTATATAACAGGGTAGATGATATCTCAATGACCTGATATTTAAATGAAGACATCAGATTACTGCTTTATAACTAATAAAGCTACAATTTAACTGCTCTTCAATAACATTTCTTACATGATATTAAAATATAAAGAGTCATTTCAAAGACTTACCTTACTACTGAAATAGTTGTTTATATTTCCCTAAGCACTACACTGTATTTCTAACCATACCAAATAAGTGCACAACTCTGTGGTGTAAAGGAAGCTAAATATGTAAAAACACAATGATTATTACATAGGATAAGTGAAAGAGAAAATAATAAATGTAAATGTGGGTACATAAATTTGTCAGTTAATATACTTTGAATATAATATTTAAAAACAACATGGATTTTTGTTAGAAGAGTTCAAGATAACTTGAATCAGGTAACTATACCTATTCTTAAATCATATGGCATCTTAGTAGAGAGTTTATGCTAATAGATACCTTCTATCTGAAGAGAGGTAGCATTTTACCATATATGAGTGTTAACAACACTGGCTTAAATTAAGCAAACATTAATGATACGATATTATTGTAACACATTTAATATCTGAAACATTTTTCTGTATATTAAATGTGGTGAATCACATCTAGAACACAGTATATTTTAGGGGACTAGTTAAGTGTAATATAGATGCTGTGCCTGAGTTAGTTAAAGGATGTAAAAACATTAAAATTATGTGGCATTAGTGTTCCTAAGAAAAAGACACATATTTTTAACAAATTGATAGAAATATAATGCTGCCAAGCTTCCTGTATTTTAGAAGGAGCAACCCATGAAAATACATTCAGATTTATTTAAGTGTATCTTTAAACAAAAAACAAAGCAATCCCAAAGAATTGGTTAAAATGCCTCTCACAAAGTCTTACATGATTCATTCTGAGTTTGAACCAGGGAGTAACAATTTATAAACAACCTTGTTACTTCAAAATATATTCTCAATATCATAAAGCAAATAATTAATCCAGTGTAAAATCATAACTATTAGCATTCAGTATACAATAAGATCATTCATCCAGCTGTGAAGTAGCTGGGCTTAGAGTGTTCTTTCCCATTACAAGCACAAATCTACAGTTCATAGGTAAAAGGAGAATCAACTACTCTAAAAGTTACCTTGAAGATTAAGTACCTTTAAATGCTGTAGCACTCTGAAGTTCCAGTAACCAAACTATATTTCCAGCAGAAACTCTTGAGGTACACAGTAGTTTTCATCTGTCAGTTCTTCCCGCTGGTCTTCTTAGGAATTGCTGCAGTGTGTGTGTGTGTGTGTGTGTGTGTGTGTGTGTGTGTGCATGTGTTTAAAATCTTGAAAATTTGACTCTGTCAACCAGTGCTTGTCAACCCATCCCTAGCCTCTTACGGGGAGGAGATGACTGGAAAACTGAAGGGCGCAGGCCATGTATCACTCTCCCCTTCTCAGTACACTTTGATATGAACATGGCATCAGGACTCTGAGGAATGGATGGGAAAGCAGAGCCATCACAGGTCCCACGCATTTCAGGCTTCTCTATGTATTGCAGATCCAGAGACGGGGATTGTTGTTGCAGAAGAAAAAAAAAAAAAAGAAGGAAAAAATTATGTTTACATTAAAAACAATAATCTGTGCAATTTATCTCTCCCTATTCTTTCTTTCTCTCTCTGTTTCTTCCCTGCTCTTTCTCTTGCTCTCTGTACGAGGCCCCAGCTGATTCAGGCTGCATCCATCCATACATAAATCATTCCCCTTATTCTATTGGTTACATGGTACATGGCAAGTATTGATTTTTTTCGTTGCCTCATTGCTGGAGAACACTTGGTTTTTGTGAGACAGAAAAAGAAAAAAACCAAACCAAACCAAACACAAAATCATCACCATAGTTTTGTCTACATGAGAAAACAAGCAGGCAGATTTGTGCCATAACTGTGCTCTAAAAAATGTGCTTGGGGAGGTCATTTACTTTCATCTGAATGTTTCCAATAGATCCGGTCTCAGTATTAAAAAATAAAAATCTTTGCAGTTGTGAAGGGCTCTGGACTCAGACAGTCAAAAATGCACAGAAAAAGAGAGATGTTTTCTAATTGCACATGCCCAGGTGGCTCTAATTGGTCACTAACTCCATGGAAAAAAAAAGAGAAAGTTTGGTTAAAACACCCCTTGCTCAATAAGCAGGAATAAAGAAACAAAAATATAGTCTCATGGGCTAAATAATATATACTAGACAAGAAAAAGTAGATATTTATTTTGTGTGGTAACAACATAGGCAATTTTGCCCTACTAATGCTAAGTATAATGTAGACCACTGTCAAAATACCTCATGATACTCAGAGTCAAGACACAGCAAAAATGTGGTGGTGTTTTAGTGCAGGCTTCTGATGTCTAAAGAACAGAAGCAGTGTCCTTGTTATAATATAAATTAAAACACATAGAAGTCTCAATATATTTTTTCAACAAACATTTTTTAAGTGCTAGTGGCTCTCTTAAGTGCCATCGAAAAGGGCTTTTTATTCCTAAAATATCAAAATGATGTTCTTCTCTTTTTAATGTTTATTATAATTATTAATATTAACAAGACACTTCACATGGATACATCATATGTTGCTACCGTCCTTTTCCTCATCCCTGCCCCCATTCCGTTGGGGATGCTTCTCAGTGGGTTTGCAGGTTCTCCCCATGGGATTGTATTTTTATGAGGTAATGCTATCAAAAGCGACATTGCCAAATACAAGGAAATTGTTATAAGATTATAATGAGAATCTCAGGTATGTGAAAAGGGTCTGTAAAAGCTCACTTTTAATTTTATGAGTTTATATTAAAATTTATTATTAATCCAACAAAGGTTGAAATTCAGGAACAAAGTCAATCAGCATGCTATGTAGTGACTCCGAATTTTCTTTGGGGTTCTATTTAGTGCTATCAACTAACCAGTTTACATCATATAAAATGAAAATAAGAAGTACAGTGTATACTTTAATCTGCTTTATGGGATTGAAATTCCTTTTCACTCCAAATACTACTCTGTATTTAAAGATAATTCACTAAATGAAACAGTCCCTAACCTCAGAATTCAGGCTAGGGGTCCTCTTCATTTTCCTCACAAAAACTGTGCTGAGGAATTCCTTTTGTCCTTTTGGTCTGTCATTTTACCCTGTAGTCCTTGGTCCTTAATCCTTGTCTATGCTGTCTACCAATAGAAGAGTCTGTGACAGTGAGCTGCAAGGGAGAATATAGCTGAATATGGCATTGTGGCCCAGCCATTTTTTATATTATGTCCTTCAATGCCTTTTTTTCCCCCTATTATTTATTCTTTTGTTGAAAGGCTCAGTAGTTGCTTATCTAAAGTGTTATTTCAAGGGAAGTTTTGTGAATTAAAAAGGTGTTAGGTCTGCATGGAATTTTGTTCAAATTAATGTTTTGTTATTTGTTCATTACAATTACAATATTGGGGTCTTGACTATTTTTCTCAGTGCTCTCATGTCCATGTGCTGAGGATGGTAAGATTACCTCCTGACCTACCTAGATGGTAAAAGAGTTCAAAAAGAATGTAGAGCATGTTAGTCTTAAAGAAGAAACAACAAAAACTACAGGAAATCCTTTGAACCTGGCCTCTTTTCTCTGCTTCATTTGCAAACCAAAATTTAACAACTTAATAAATGCTTCCCTACTCTACACTAGTGATTTGATTCACTGGGCTGAAGGCAGGGGACACAACCACAGTGAGCTCTTTGAGAAAATACAAGTTGGAGGAGCTACTGCATAGGCAGGAGCCTATGTTAGCTTGTTCAGTGGGTCCAGTTGGGTCATTCCTCAGACCTCTCTGTAGGCCATTTCTCCAGGGAAATCATGTAATTGCATTGAATATGACTATCACAACTATATTTTGGTTTGTTTTAATCTTTCCCCTTCATGACTTTAAGTGACTAGCAGAACCTTAGCCACCGTGTGCCACCAATAGACACTTGTTAAGTATAATACCATGAAGGCCCCAAAAGAAGAGGTACCTGTATCCAAAGCTAACAATTTTTATGCACAAAAGTGGCTACATGTGTTATTTCATGTAATACTCATAATTATTTTGTTAAAAAACTTTAATTTTATGTCCACTTTTAAGATGTGGAAATTAAGGCTAGGAGAGGTGAAGTCACATGCCAGAGGATGCTTAGCCAGTAGTGCAACTGCGTTTCAGATGTTTACTGTTCCTACCCATCCCCCAGTATGGCAGAGAAGTGGCAAGTCACAGTCTAGCTCTTTAATCCCAATGAGGGAACTACCAAGAAACAGCTCCTGGGCTCTCTGAGAAGCATTCTGTAATTTTTATACTCCATGAATGTTCTGTGGTTCACTATTCCAAAAATATACTTTTGTTTTTTAGAGACAGAGAGAGAGTTGGTACACCAGGGCCTTAACCATTGCAATTGAACTCCAGATACTTTTGCCACTAGTGGGCATGTATGACCTTGCACTTGCCTCACCTTTGTGCTTATGATTAAGGTGGGATCTGGAGAGCTGAACATGGGTCCTTAGGCTTCACAGGCAAGTGCCTTAACCACTAAACCATCTCTCCTACATATTTTACATTTTATAATGGAGATTTGCAATCAAAAATAATTTCTTGGCTGGGTGTGCCAGCACTCACTTTTAATCCCAGCACTTGGGAGACAGAGGTAGGAGGATCACAGTGAGTTCAAGGCTACACTGAAACTATATAGTGAATTCCAGGTCAACCTGGGATAGAGTGAGACTGTATCTCAAAAAAGCAAAATAATAATAATAATCATAACTTCTTTGAGAACCCCTTTGAGCATGAACATATTTGTGGGGAAAGACACTGCATGTTGCATGATCTATGGTTTGTATTACGTGAGGCTGACTTACAGCACAGAGCAGAGAAGCAGAACCCAGCACACAGGAATCCCAGCAAGAACCCAAACACTGCCTAGAACAGTGGCTTTTCTACTTCAACTAGTGAGAATGCTTTGTTAAACTGACAGGTTTTCAAGAAAACTGCAGCCCAACCCCATACCCTTTGGTATTTTTTTCTGTGTAAATACTGTAGTTAAAACAATAGAAATGATGACTGAGATTTACCTCAGAGAGCCATTGGCAATATCATTTCCTGACATGTTCAAAATATTTTGAAGTGGAAAGAAATATAGTTGTAAAGCTAGTTGATTCTCTGGTTTGTAGCCATTCCCCTTGTTTCAAGGTCACTGAAATGAGATGCTCCCATCCAAGCCTTTCTTCCCAACGCTCTACGTTTCTCTAACACAGAGTGATTTACTTAAAAAAAGAACAAAATATTTGACACTTGTCAAATATTGAAAGCAAGGAACAATAATAAAATAAGAAAAAGTAGGTAAAATATCACTGGGCACACACTTATCTCACTTTCTATCCACTCCCTGTTGCTGTTTTTGGTTTTCTTTGGGTTCTTCTGAGTAGCAGATAGTCAATCTACAAACCAAGATCCAGAAGGAACATGATGACAGTGGCCACCACAAGCACATCCCAGGAAGTGTCACTCCCCAGCCTGCATCAGCAATATGCTACGTCTCAACAAACAAGCCCATCCAAGAGGGGGTCAGCCCTCATTTTGTGTCCTGGTTAGAAAAATAATAAAAGGTGCAGGTAGTTGGTGCCAGAGGACATCCTTACTTACAACCCGTGTTCTTTTTTTTCCCCTTTTATTATTAGTTTTCTATTCAGCAAATACAGGAAGTTTGGTACCATTATTAGGCTCATCCATGACCTACCCCCTCCCCATTGGACCCTCCTTGTTGAGGAATATGGATCGTGCATTGTGGAGTTAGCCCACAGTTATTGGTACGATAAATGTTTCTGCATATCATGACCCAACATGTGGCTCTGACATTCTTTCTGCCCCTCTTCCACAAAATTTCCCTGAGCCATGTTGGGTTCATTTTTGGTCTGCTTCAGTGATGAGGCATTGGGGGCCTCTGGGGCTCTGGCTCTCAGATTTGGTAGGAATTGATTTTTCTCTGTGTTGGTCTCCTTCCCCCTTGTGCTAGTTTCCGGTTCATCAGGAAATCAGCACCCTTCCTTGTTTTGCTAATTTTCCTTAGTTTCAGCCGGGGCCCTTTTGAGGTATGATGGGGTGGCTCTCTCCTTAGAATCTGCATCTATCTGAAAAAGAGAAGCAGATTCTCCAATACAGAGTAAGTTAGTTCCAAGACAAATGAAATAACCCTTACTTTTTTTTTTTAATAGAGAGTTTAATAGGTGTAGGCCCTCTTGTAGCCCATGATTGATGGTAGCTTGATAGTGGAGGGTTTATGTTTGGGTATGATTCTGACTTGTTCACCAGCTCCAGCTATGGGTTTCGTACCACTGAGGGGATCAGTTAGCCAAATCAAGAGGAGCTGGTTCCCCACCACGGCTGTGTGCCACTATTGCACTTGTGTGGGCATCACAACCGGTTATTTGTTGCTAAGTAGGTTAGACCATGAGTTGCTTGGAGAGATATTGGTTATTTCCCCCAGTTGCCCATGTAGCACCTTCTGGCACTAGACACGCTGACTGTCTGGGGACTGACTCTCTCCTGGCTTTCAGCCATGCCGTTCCCATTTTTCATGTCAGCTGCATATGGAGTCTTCAGCAGTAGGGTCTTACCACTAACCTTTGGTGGGTCATCAAGTACTCTGACAGAAATCTGTCATTCTTTTAGGAAACCTTGTAGGTTTCTCTGATCAAAAGCTCATTGTGGATGATAGCGCCATGCTGGTACTGGGAGTCACAGGTCAGTGCCCACTAAGAAAATGAGGAAGAATATAACTAATATACAAGAGTTAGGAGGAGAGAGAGAGAGAGGGAGAAGGAGGGAGGGAAGATGTAGAAGGTTTAAGTTAGATTGATCCTACCCTCTCCCAGTGTCTTGTGGTTCAGGTGTTTCCTATATGGGCTTGGTGAGGGTTCAACCATTTGGTCTGCCTTTTAGGAAGTAGAATTTTGTCGTACCATTGCCATTTGGGTCTAAATTAGTGTTTCCCATCCCTTCTATGCCCTCTCCTCCCTCCCCATCCATCCTAGTGTCTAGTCCATGAGATGCTTGCTGGGAAGGTAAGGTATCTTGGGTAGATTCAGTTTAGGTGCTGTAGATGGGTGAGACTATGTGGTGATTTTTTTTTTTCTGTGATTGGGAAGTACACCGAGGATGATCTGTTCCAGGTTCACCCATTTTTCCTCAAATTTCTTTGTATCATTTTTTCTTACTGCTGTGTAGACTTCCATTGTGTAGATATACCACATCTTAGTTATCCATTTTTCTAGTGATGGGCATCTGGATTGATTCCAGCTCTTAGCTATTACGAATTGAGCTGCTACAAACATGGTTGAGCAAATCTCTCTGGCCTGTGGTTTGAAGGTTTTAGGGTAAATGCCCAGTAAGGGAATAACTGGGTCTGTTGATAACTCTATAGTCAGCTTTTTCAGGAGTCTCCATATTGCTTTCCAAAGTACAACCTGTGTTCTTTTTTTTTTTTTTTGGTTTTTCGAGGTAGGGTCCCACTCTGGTCCAGGCTGACCTGGAATTAACTCTGTCATCTCAGGGTGGCCTTGAACTCATGGCAATCCTCCTACCTCTGCCTCCTGAGTGCTGGGATTAAAGGAGTGCACCGCCACGCCCGGCTTAAACCTGTGTTCTTAAATAGGGCCTATAATAACCAAGGAAAGATTATTTCACCTGAATTTATTGATTAGCAACAAAGACCACCTCCTCAGAATGCTATTCTACTGGTTACTAAGTGTTGCAGTCAGGTTTGCATTGCTGGCAGAAATCACCCGACAAAGAGCAGCTTTTGGGAAAAAAAAAAGGTGGTTTTTCTTGGCTTACAGACTTGAGGAGAAGCTCCATGATGGCAGGGGAAAACAATGGCATGAGAAGATGGTGGACATCATCCCCTGTCCAACATAAGGTGGACAATAACAACAGAAGACTGTGCCAAACACTGGAAAGGGGACACTGGCTATAATACCTATAAACCTGCCTCCAACAATACACTGCCTCCAGGAGGCGTTAATTTCCGAATTGCCATCAGCTGGGGACCGAGCATTCAGAACACCTAAGTTTATGGGGGACACCTGAATCAAACCACCACACCAAGTTACCAGCTATGACAAGTGCCAAATAGCTGCCCTACTAATCTACATACACTTTAATCCTATCCAGCCAAGAGACTGGGACCAGCTCATGAACAACAGATGCACATCTAACATTTCATGTAAGAGATGTTAGTGGCCACAGCTGTATACATCCTGAAGCCATTTGGATTTCGCTGATGTCCTATCTGCCAGGCTGCTGCATCTAATTTATAGAAGGAAATTATTTGCAAAATGCATAAGATTCATGAAGCATTTACTATAAAAAAATATCTTATTAACCTAAACTTAGGAATGTTTGTGTGTTACCAAATCACTTTTCAGGAAGCATCCTAAAACTGTATGTTGAAATTTAAGATGTCCAGCATCTTTTGGACCATATAACACCTGTATACTGCAAGCTCTGTCTTGTGATATGAAGCCCACTTCACCTGATGTTAACAAGGTGTGTAGGTGTGTGGTGGTTCCCTGGTGGAGTGGTAACTGTTTAGGGGCAGAGAGCCTATCTTTGTCTTTGTAACCTCTGTACCACCCAATGTAAGGTACTCATTAAATACTTGCTTTAAAAGTGCAGGTATTTTGATTTTTAGTGAGAAGAGACAGAATAAGCAAATATTTCTCTCCAAGTACTTTAGCAAAGCATTTATTATATAATAAAACACTTAGTATTTGGCACATACCAAGCTGACCCCTGCCTCACTCAGATTCCCACCCACATGCACTCTCAGAAAGTAATGTCCTCTCAGAACTACACTTTGGGGTAGTGATTTGATTCATTTTTTTTTTTTATTCTGCATCTCATCCACATACCATATATCAGGCGAGGACATGAATTTCTGTCTTTACTTCCTATTAGAACATAACCTATGATAATACTAACTTCTTTGATGTTAGTCACAGACAAGGAAAAGGAAACAAATTTGGCCATACTTAGCAAAATCACATAGTTGGGCTGGAGAAATGGCTTGGTGGTTAAGGTGCTTCCTACAAGGTCTGATGACCTGGATTTAATTCCCCAGTACTCATGTAAAGCCAGATGCACAAAGGGATGCATCTGAAGTTCATTTTCAGTGGCTAGCGGTCCTGGTGTGCCCTCTCTCTCTTCTTTCTCTCCTTGCAAATAAAAACGAAGAGGAAAAAGGCATGCTGGCTCGCACCTTTACTCTCAGCACTTAGAAGGCTAATGTGGAACTCCGTGAATTCAACACCAGCCTGAGCTATACAGTGAGTTCCCAGTCAGCCTGGACTAAAGTAAGGCCCCACCCCCCAAAAAAATATTTAAAAAATCATATAGTTTGTTTCTAGGTAAATAAAATAATATACCTAAATGGATCAGTGGTCTGTCATCTAAAGAAAACAATCTGAAGTGATGTACTGATTGTGAAAATATGATCAGATATTCTCTGTAGATCATGCTGTTGCTATGTTTTCACATATTTCTTCCATCCCTGAGCATTACAGAGGCTTTACATTTTCCATATACTTACAAATACACTGAGTAGTTTGGTTGATTGAGGCACTATTAATCATCACTGAGAAATAATCCAAATATCACACATTTTCTATGGGTACATGGTTCTGGGTATTTCCTATCTCATCAAATAAGTAAATAGTTTCAATATAAATAATAGCTCCAATTTATTAAGCCCCAGTCACTTTTTACATTCAACCTGTAATTCACATGTAACTTATTTTTGTATATTTATGAGGACCTAATGGAAACATTTCTTAAATAAAATGACAATATCTTTCCCTTTATTCCTGAAATGTACTATGTCCTTGGTCATGATAAATCTTTAAACCTATGTAACTATATTTACCTATATTAACCACATGCTAAGTTACTGGGGTATCTATTTTGTTTACTCAGTTATTTTAAAAAGAAAACAGTTTTAAAAAGTATTTTTAGCCTAGGGAGAGTAGTGATCTGTAGACATTGAATGGCCTTAGGTAGAACACAACATAGGTTCCTTTTTTCTCTGTGACCTTTGGGTAACTCTAGTAATTTTGGTAATTTTTTTATTTAGTTATTTATTTGAGAGGGTGAGTATAAGTGTGGCAAGGCCTCCTGCCACTAAAAACGGACTCCAGTTACATGCAACACTTTGTACATCTGGCTTTACATGGGTACTAGAGAACTAAATCTGGGCTGTAAGGTTTGGTAAGGAAGTACGTTTAACTTCTCAGCCATCTCTCCTGCCTGAATTTTGGTAATTGTCTCCCTCGCTTCCTTCCTTTTTCCCTCCTTTCCTCCCTCTCTTTCTTTCCTTTTGTTTTTTCGAGGTAGGGTCTCACTCTAGTCCAGGCTGACCTGGAATTCACTATGTAGTCTCAGGGTAGCCTCGAAGTGATCCTCCTACCTCTGTCTCCAAAGTGCTGAGATTAAAGGCCTGCACCAACACAACTGGCTAATTTGGGTAATTTTATTTTTATTTATTTATTTTTTTGTTTTAGAGAGATAGAGAGAGAATTGGCACACCAGGGCCTCAGCAACTGCAATCAAATTCCAGATGCTTGCACCACCGAGCAGGCATGTGTGACCTTGTGCTTGCTTCCTTTGTGTGTCTGGCTTATGTGGAATCTGGAGAGTTTAACATGAGTCTTTAGGCTTTGTAGGCAAGTGCCTTAACTGCTAAGCCATCTCTCCAGCCCTAATTTTCATATTTTTTTCAGTCTCAGTATAGCCTTTATAAATTTCAACAGATGAATCTATACTTTATTTTAAAAATATAAAATTATACAGAATTTTAAAATATGCTCAATTTAAGCATAATATAGAGGAAATAAGCCCATACAGTCATTCTTTCTTCTGGTGTTCATAGTAAATGTTATTATTAATTATATAATGATAATTACATAATTATATAATTAATTAATAATTCTTTATCATTGGATTTGGCTACAATATTAGAATCCTGTTTAACACAATGCTCCAATAATTATTCTTATCAATTAGTATTGCTTGATAAAACTCTAACTAATCTGCAGATCAAATGTAGCAAAGAATATAAATTCCAAGGCAAAATGTAAGAGTAGGAATTACATTATGTCTATGTATAACATAGATTTGGGGCAGTGTTTTTAAACTTTTTGACTATAGTCCATAATAATTAATATGTTTTATTTTTCACATTTAACTATTTAAAGAAGACAATTGGGCAAAAGGTTGAAGCATTTTTGGACAAAAAGATACTTTATGCTAATTTGGCTACATTGCAATCAAAATGGTCTTAAAATAATTCTAAGTTTTCATAAATTAAAATAAAAACTTGGTTTAAATGTTCCAGTGATTTGTATAACCAAGATCTAATGAGTTTTGTCTCAACCTCTGATTTATATAAAGGGAAGAAAATCCACATTTTTATTTCCCTGAACTCAATATACCCCCTCAAGGCTTAGAATAAACCCCAGTGGGCATTTGCCAATACATAGGGAAAAGAAATTGTACCATCATCCATTTTCAGGCCAGGTAATATTCATTAACTTTGTAGTAGATTTATAGGCTTGAGAATTATAACCTTCCTTGTGTATAATCATTACTTCATTACAAAATTTAAAAAAAAAAACAGTTTTGGGCTGGACTCTAGTCTAGTATTTGCAAGCTGTGTGAGTCTACCAACTGCACAGCAGTTCTGTGGCTTCTAGATCTAAGCTCTTTCTTCCTTCCCCATTTCTTTCTCTCCATAAGCAAATATGAGTATCGTTTCCTTTAAGCAGTTTTGGATCACTTCAACTATAGCTTTTATTTATTCTTTTCCAAGTTTCATATGTTAAACCACGTGAAAAGCAGATCCTGGAACTGTGCTGGACATAAGACAAACAGAGCTAGAATTCATGGGAAGCAGGACAAAGCTGCAAAGTGGAGGGCAGGTGACTGCCCATCTCCTGAAGCTAGCATTATATTTTAGGACCTAGTTGTTAGGCATTTTAAGCAGAAAGAGAGACCATTTTTAAACATTGAGCAGCCTCCTTGTCCATCCTTGTCATTTCTTAGCTTGTGAAGCTCCTGGAGAGCAAGAGATATTCTCAGCTACAGCTGACAGGAAGAATCACATTCTGGATTTCATTCTGGCCATTAATCTTCTAGAAGTTCAAAAGAAAAGGACTTTGCAGCAGTTGTCTATATATGTTAGGTGTGAGAAGCAAAAAAAACACGTTTCCAAGACCACCATGCTGCTTCCTACCTCTCACTGAGGAAGCAGGGTGTGCCTGTGGAGGAGAGGCACTCCATGGCCGATTTGAAGTAGAATTTCAAATTCCAACTCAAGATTATTTTTCTTTGTGATTCCATAATTATTTTTAACCATCAAGCTTCATACATGTGTCCTAAACTTTTAGACTGTATTTGATTTTTTTCCTGAAATTTCTAGTTTCTTTTTCTCTTTCCCACTAACTCCAGAGACAGGAGACTGCATCACCTCAAAGCCACTGATTCTCTATGGAGTTGCATTAGTGTCTTCTCTCTTTTAGGTCCTCAATTCCTGGGTCTTCTTGAGGGACAGCTTCCATACTTTCGTTGTAGCTGTCCTGTGCCTTTTACTTATGTTTTGAGTAGTTATTTTTCTGCACCCTGTGAATATAGTCTTATATTCTATTCATCTTCAAGAGCATGCTCACAATCTTTGGCCTACTCAAGTCCAACTCATTTGTGTACTTTTATTGGCATTTGAATGGGGTTGAGAAAGAGAAGGAAGTAGAAACATTAGCTGTGTTCAATATATTGAATTGAATATGCTGGAAGACATTGATATGAAAAGAAACATACACATCTAATATTTGCAGACTAACTCTCCAGATCTTAAAGAGGAATCACTTACTTTATTTGCATGAAAATTCCATTTTGAATTTAGAGTGTTTTTTCTATGTATTTAACTTTATAGTGTACTTGAAATTCAGTTACTACCTGAAGTTAATGACACTATGAAAATCACGAATGTTACATGTGCCTCACACAGTTATCATTATTCTAGGTGATAAGAACAGGACCTTGCTTCATTATCAAAGAAGAGTCAATTCTATAGCCCATAGTTGTCTGGGTAGAGTTCAGTTCCTTACAGGAACTTCAATGCCCCATGTGAGGATATGGGCATTCAAGGATCCATCAGATGGAGCCAAGGAGTTTGATGTGTGTGTGTGTGTGTGTGTGTGTGTGTGTGTGTGTGGTGGTGGTGGTGGTTAGTCTTGTAAGCATTTCTTACAATTAGACATTAGAGAAAGAATTATTGATTAAAATTATAATGTGGAAGTAAAGTGTATGTGTGGCCACCAGCTGAGAAATGGGATAGATAGAAGACCCACTGGACAAGGAATATTCTTTCTGTGTTATTAAAATACCTTTTTTACTTGTCCATTCTGAAAATATTTTGTTTTCAAAAGATTGAAAGACATATCTATAAATCATAGGCAGTAATTATCCTAAATAGCAATTGTAACAGAGGCTAAAAGTTTGAAGTCAAGGCCACTAAATGTTGACATGTCTCCTTCTAATTTAAAACTCTTCTTTGGCTTGCTAGAACAGAGAGCTGGGAGACTATATCTGCAACAGAGATAATAATGTACATGACTCTAAAGAGCTTGTATTCTCAATATACTGACAAAATACTTACCCAATATTTAGTGAAGAGAACATAAAGTCAAAGGCATGGGGCCCATATCATGAAGAATGTTTGCAGGTGGGTGAGTGTGGGAACAAGATAGTTAAGTATGAAATCAAGAGACTCCCTGTAAGAGGGATTTAAAAAGGATGAATGTGAAATGTGAATTTATATTTTTATATGTTATTTATTTATTTGAGAGAGGGGTAGATAGAGAAAGAATGGGTAGGGTAGGGCCTCCAGCCACCGCAAATGATCTCCAGATGCATATGCCACCTTGTACATCTGGCTTATGTGGGTTCTGGGGACTAAAAACTGGATTCTTTGGCTTTGCAGACAAGTACCCCAACCTTTAAGCTATCTCTCTAGCCCTGACATGTGAATTTATAAAAGCCCCCAAATCAATGAAATGTTTCAAATGTATCTGACCAGGTATGAAACACTGCTATTAAAATCTCTCATATATGGAAAACAAATTGGACCTAGCACCCCCGTTATGAGTATGTCTGAACTTGTGTGCCGCTAATTAAATGGTACCCATCATTCTGTTTCTCAAGGTTCTTTTCTAAGATGCGGATCCTCTTTGAGAATTACATACATTGCACCTCTTCGATGATACTGTTTTAGGAAAAGTTGAGTCTATTTTATTCTAGGCTGCCTGTGCTTTAATAGGTAAGAGAGATGGAGGATCACTAATAACTAAGAACACATATGTCTGACAAGAGATTAAGAAGATAAATTCAGCATCCTAGCCTCCCCATGATGTTGGTAAAGTTGGGGCTTTCTTCAAATATTTTGTCTGATTTTGAAACTCTCCTTTGGAGGTTAATATGAGTTATGAAATAAATTATGTAAATGATAATTTGATGTATATAGTAATATATATTATATATTAAGTATACAATAATATTTATTTATTTTGAGACAGTGTCTCACTCTATTGCCTCAGCTGGCCTGTCTTTCTACTCTCTCCTTTCCTTTCTTCCTTGATTATGGATCAAGGACCCATGTTTTATTATGCACTATCTTTGACATTTCCCCAAATTCCCTTTTCCTCTTAACCTTTACATATTTTCTGGCTCCTGAGACCTTACTTTGAACAAAGAGTGACATTTATACTCCTCCAAGTGAGATTTATCAAATATTGCTTACAAGTTCTGTTTTGGGTTGGCTTTTTTTTTTTTTTTTTTTGGTCTGTAACAGTTGCTAAAGAATAAGGTTTGAAAGCTCTTTGAGGCAGGGAGTTAGATTTATACTTGCTTTTGTGTCTAAAAATGCTTCAAAAATATTATACTGGTCATCTTATATAATGCACATAGATCTAACCTTTTCCAGCCGGCCTTGTCCGCAGTGTCTTGTTAGAGTAAGTATTAAAATGTATTGCTTGGAGGGTAGCTGCTATAAAGTTTATGCATCCATTGCAGCCCACAGTTATGAATTTGTAAATTCTTGCCAGCTGTACTCATAGTTGTTAATGGAAGTGTATAAAAGGGTGTGGTCTATTCTGTTTTTGGATTAATATGAAGAATGGCTAAATTCCTAAACCTTCACAATACAGCAGCCATTGAGCTAAGTATGCTTGAGAGTTTTCTCATCTAATCATAGCAACTGCTATCTGAACAACACTAAATTCCTCAACTTTCTAAATTCTTAGCTCCATCATCTAAAATATTAGGTTAGTGATTCTGATAAATGAGGTAATGTTAAAAAGACACTTAGCACAGCATCTGTACTCAGGAAATGTGAGCCATTATTATAGTGATTCTGCTTAACAGTGCAATGGATTATATTAATGAAGGTGAATGAGGAAACCAGTCATTGGATCCATATTTAAAGGAGATACTTGGAAATACTGACAGATCTTCAGTCTACTCAAGACCTAATAAATAAGTACATCAGGATTTCCTACACATTATTGTTGTTTTTGAGATATGCAGGTAACAGCATGGTGCCTATCAGTTGGTTCTACAAAGCTGCAAGCAGATCCATAAAGGCACCTGTATGTATATGGACCTGGGAGGATTTGGGAATGAAGTTTTCATGAGCAAGTTTCTGGGATATCATACTGTCTCCACATGGACTAGTTTGCTTCATTTGTACAGGGCTCTAGCTGAGCCTTGGGTTCTGCCTGTGTAGAACACTGAGGCATTTGGATCAAGTGCTATCCATGGAGGAGAAGGTATGGACTAAATCAGGAGTTCAAGTTTTACTACCTTGTAAAGAACTAAAGAACTAGGAAATTTGAAAGATTTAAAAAAACACTTTTTACTCTGTGTGTGAAAGTTCTGCTGTTTTGTTTGTAAAGTGGATTCAGGGCTATGATGGTTCTCTTTTGAGAGAGTAGTATACCAGAAAGAGCATCATGTTCAGGTTGATGAAAATAACTAGGAATCCTTATTCTATCCTAGTGGCCTAGGGAAACTTCTGACTAGACTGAACCCTTTTAAAACAAGGACCAATAGATAACTTTTCTCCTTAAGACTCAGGGTTGTTATGAGGGTCAAGGTGACAGTGCAAAGTTCTGAGCCATTAGATGCTTTGTTGAGAGCACTGTCTGTCAAACAAATCTTTACCATCTCCAGATCTTATTTAAAAATTTTTTTTTTGAAATTTTCATTTATTTATTTGAAAGTGACAGAGAGAGAGAGAGAGAGAGAGAGAGAGAGAGAGAGAGAGAGAGAGAGAAAATGGGCGTACCAGGGACTCCAGCCACTGCAAACGAACTCCAGATGTGTGTGGCCCCTTATATGGTTCCTGGGGAATCAAGCCTTGAATCAGTGTCCTTAGGCTTCACAGGCAAGCATTTAACTGCTAAGCCATCTCTCCAGGCCCAGATCCTCTTTTGTTAAAAAAAAAATATTTATTTACTTGAGGGAGAGACAGCAAGAGAATGGGTGGGCCAGTACCTGTTGCTATAGCAAATGAATCCCAGATTATATGCCACTTTGTGCATCTGACTATATGTGAGTACTGAGGAATTGAGCCTTGGTCATTAGGCTTTGCTTGTATGCATCTTTAACTGCTGTGCCATCTCCCCAGCCTTCCAGATCCTCTGTCTATGTGCCCTAGTCAGATTTCTTATTTCTTGTTGCAGTAATTTTCTTGTATCTGGGACAAACACCCAACCAAAAGCAGCTTATGGGAGGAAAAGGTTTATTCCATGCTTATAGAATCCATGGGAAGCATCATCATGGTGGAAGAAGCTGGTTGACTTCCATCGGTCTATAGCAGACAGACACCACTAACTGCCAGCAAACATGAACTGTGAGAGCTTATACTGCTGTTTATACACCATAAGGCTGGACTGAAAGATCCATCATCCATCAGGACACCAGAGACAAGTGGGAAGCTTTCCTTAATAAAAATATCCCTGAGGCTATGGAGACATACATTAACATTCAAACCACCAAATTTAATGTACTATTTACTCTGTATTGCCCTATTGATAACTGTGATTAGTACAACAAATTTAAGGATGTTTCTAAGTTGTTATATTTGGACTTCTGGCCCTCCTCTGGAAGGCCACTGAGGTCCAGGCATGAGCTATCTCCCTTTCTCTGTTCATGATGTACAACTACTTCTTCTCCATGTCCCCACTCACAGCTCAGGGAGCTTCTCAAAATAATTGCTGAAGTGCTAATGCCAGGCTGGTGACAAAGTATTAGAGATGAGGCAGCAAGATATGCAAAAATAAGTAACTAATTGAAGGCTGCTCTGTGGTAGTATAGGAAGTAGACACACACCTTTCTATACTTCCTCCAATACACTGAGCAAAGGAGCCACTAGAGGGACTAAGGGATAGGAGTAGGAGATGTAGAAAAGGAGACACAAGATGAAATGGTGGCTATTTATTATTTCACTATCAATGAAAAATGGATACAAATATACTTAGGTGTTACAGGAATAATGTCATAGAATATAATTCTTCCAGTTGCTCAAGACAAAAGTGTTTAAGGAAGTACCTAGACTCAAGAAAGTTGAAGAAACAGTTCTTCTTGGATAACTTTGTTTGTAGCTCTAACTCTTAATGTATGTATTTTTAGAAATTTCAAAAATAAAGAAATAAGTAGTGTTGGAGAGATGGCTTAGTGGTTAAGCACTTGCCTGTAAAGCCTAAGGATCCTAGTTCAAGGCTTGATTCCCCAGGACCCATGTTAGCCAGATACACAAGGGGGCACACATATCTGGAGTTCATTTGCAGTGGCTGGAGGAACTGGCATGCCCATTCTCTCTCTCTCTCTGCCTCTTTCTCTGTCTGTCACTTTCAAATAAATAAATAAAAATAACAAAAAAAAGATAGAAATAAGTAAAGATGAAATTATCATAATCTTGCATATTTTCATGAACGAAGATGAGTCAATTTTGATATTCTGACAATTTGCTCCTAATTCTGTTAAAGTATTTTATTATTATGTTTCTGAAACTATTTTGGGAAGTTTAGGTGAATTAAATCATCAAGAGTAATCAGGCAAATCCACCCAAGAGAGAAGGAGAAAACTTTACTGAGGCCTTTTACACGTGTACCTCTGGTGGCTACTGCCAAAAAATCAGGGGCCCTGAACACTGATTGTGCTGAGGTTTTATATCATTACAAATCCTTTGTTTGAATTTTTCCTGTGTTACAGAGGGGAAAGATTTACTGTAAGGTTCAGGAGTGACCAAGACCACAGAGATCACTCTGAGGCAAAGATGCAAGCTTTTATTCAGGAAAAACATGACCTGCCACTACTGACTCTTAGGAACCAACTTTGAGATCACAGATAGTGGGCTATATAGAGCTCTTCATTTGGGGGAAGGTGAGGAAAGGAAAAGAACTCCTCTGTTCTTTACATTAGCCATTTCACATAGGTAGGATGTGAGACCAGAAGTGACCAGGTGGGAAATAAGGAGGCAAGAAACCTAGACCTAGGGCATTGTTAGGCAAGGAAGGAATGATAGTGGGGTAGTTCCTTGAGGAATATGGATGACCCACTTCTTTATGTCTCTGTAACCTTCCTGCTGTGACTACATTTTGTCCTGACCTAACATTCTAGCCTCTTGTTAGTGATAAGAAACTAAGGTTAATTTTTCATGCTGACCATAAGGGCCATGAGTTCTTATGGGAGAGGCTGGATAATGTAGTCTGTGGGTCTCCATTCAGGGAAGGTGAGGAGGACACAGTTTCATGGTGGCTAGAGGTCACGGAGTGGTGAGATCAATAGCACCAGTGTAGCATGCTGTTATGACTTGGTCCTGAGTGAAGCAGAGACTTCTCTCATACCATCCCTGTATTGAGCTGGCTTCAGGGCAGTTGTTGGCAGACACCTGTTATAGAGAAGGTGAGGGAGATGGGCTCTGCGTCCTATGAAAAGACAGAAGGGAGAATAAAGGAGCTTGTTAGTCTTGTCAATAGCTATGACATCAAAACACCAGTGTAAAGGGAGTATGAGCATTCAGAGGTGAGAGATAGAGGGCTTGGGGCAAGAGGAGGCAGAGGGGCATTTGGGAGCAGGAACCAAAATAGTAGTTATCCTTCTAACTTCAATGTTTCCAATTGATTTTGGTTACTACATATGACTATTAATCACTCAGAGAGACTGTGCATATCTGATTAGCAAAACAGATTATCAAAAGGGGTGCAGAGCTTATCTGGTTAGCAAAGCAAATCTGGTCAGAGAATGACAATAGCTTAAAATCTTTCTGATTAAAATTTAAGTTAAGTTGTCAGGTGGCAGAGTAAGCTATATCTGAGACACAGAAAGCATACACATTCTATCTTTTAAGTATCTGTCAGGTATAAGTATAGGCAGGACATTTTCATAGCCCTGAAAACAATATTTTATCAATTACTTTAAGCCAATTGATTTAATCTAGAAATCGTATGCCAGGAAAAAGGCAAGACAGTATAAAAACTTAGCATCTGTGTTTGAAAACAACTTTGGCTAGTCTGTATACCAATGTAAGTACCAATTACCCCCCAAACTGGAAGCAGAAACACAATTTAAGATTATTGTTCTAGGACAGGAAAAAAGTTTTAAGTATCAATATCTCTATAAGCAATGAACTTAAGATATCAGAAATGAGACAATTAATTAAGTAAAACCTTGACTGAGACTGATTATACATAGCTCAAGAATAAGATAAAACTTGGTCATTGTTAAGCAAGCCTGGTTTTATCATACATTAGAGACAATATGACTGACACAAAGCAATTTCTTAAATAAGTACCTTTTACCACTGAACAATTTTAAGGCTTAACTAAAGAAATATGTATGACTTTTACATGAAGCTGAGACAAACTTTATTAACATTGTTTGTATACAGTGGATTTTTCTAAAACATAGGGACCTTTTTCAGTTTTTATCTGATAACAAAATCACAATAAGTCACTTTTTATAAGAGTTAGATTATTACCTCAATGATAATCACCCAGCAAAACCAGCATGAACAAGACAAGAACCATCTTAAAATTACACCGTTTTTGCCAGGCATGGTGATGCATGCTTATTGATAGCTAAACATCATGGACTTTGTATAAACCAGATTACAATATTCTCACATTCTGATATCTGGAAAAGACCGATGTTAACAAAAATAGAGTTTACATATTTAAGACACATATGGCTACAAATAATAAACTATGAACAAAAGATCTACTGACGGAGCCAGGCGTGGTGGTGCATGCCTTTAATCCCAGCACTCGGGAGGCAGAGGTAGGTGGATTGCCATGAGTTCGAGGCCACCCTGAGATTATATAGTGAGCTCCAGGTCAGCCTGGACTAGAGTGAGACCCTACCACGAAAAAACAAAACAAAAAGAAAAAAAAAAAGATCTACTGATGGAATTTAATATGAACAAAATATCTATATTATGTAGTAAAATTTTTGGCTTAAATATGAAGACATGAAAATTTTTATAATTTTTTAAGCTTATCAGAATTGGGATACCTTTATATACATACATTTTTGAGACTATTTAGCACTCTTTAAAGGTAAATAAGATGTTCATCCTATCTATAAGTAAGTTTCTGAAATTAATTTAGTTATATTTAACATACCCAAAGAGTAGAGGAACTGGATTAAAGTGATATGGTCTAATGACAAAAGAGACAAATCTCATGGGAAAGAGAGGGAGTGAGCACACAAGGGCCACTTGCCACTGCAAACAATTTCCAAATGTGTGTTCCACTATGCACATCTGGCTTTGCAAATAAGCACCTTTAACTGATGAGCCAAAAATAAATATTTTTAATCTCTTTCAAATCAATTTTATTGAACTATATTGAATTTCAAACATGCACAAAATTTTATAACACAATCTATAACTATTCAAACCTTAACCAACTTTATAATTCTGCCTGTGATAATTTGGTAAACGTGTTCAGTAATGACATAATCTAAAACTAAAGTAGTAAGACTGATTGTTGGAGGAATTGAGGAATTACATCCTAAATCACAACATAACTGTTTAGAATTTTTTTTTTTTTTTACTGTTCACCATGAAGTTAATAGTTTTTAAGTGTGTGATAGATAAATATTGTTTAATGTTTCCCAATGTGGTCTATTTACCTTATAAAATAGGGGGGGGGGGAAGAGTAAAAAATTTCTCTGTGGGATATCATTTGATATAATAACCTTAGAGAAAATTAAATATTAAATAAATTTTAACCTTAAGATTTAGTTAAAAGGTTGACAAATAGAGGAACCTAGTTAACATGTTTGGTACTCTAAATTCAGTCTTCTTGACCATTATTATGACCAGATTAATATCAATGAGTTAAAAGTAAGTTTACAACCTGAATACCATAGCAACCTTCTACCAGCCAGGGCCATACTTAGTTAGTCTAATGTAAGTGTTAGGCTAATAGTCATTTTATATCTCAAGAAGTTTTAAATCTGATTAAGTACTTTGTCTTTAACCTTCAGTTTAAGCTTACTCATACCTTCATCCACATACTTAACTCAAACCTTCATCTACATACTTTTACTTTACAATATATGTAACTACTCTTGTAACAATCTTTTTCATCAAACATTTAATACCCAACATATAAAGTTTCCTTTCCAGTCAGTTCATTACATAACTACCAACAAAAACTTTTATTGTCCTTACCATAACATTTTTAATATGACCATTTTTTTCCCCTCAAAAGCCCTCTTGAAATAACTTTTTTAAGAAAGAGTAGATCAAAGCTGGGCATGGTGGTGCATGCCTTTAATCCCAGCACTCAGGAGGCAGATATAGGAGGATCGCCATGAGTTCGAGGCCACCCTGAGACTACACAGTGAATTCCAGGTCAGCCTGAGCTAGAGTGAGACCCTACCTGAGAGAAAAAAAGAAAGAGTAGATCAGATTTGAATTATGCTATTTACCCAGAATAAACATATTGATTTTGGAACTTTGTTTTTTATAACTCTTCTGAAACACATATTTTAAAAAATGTGAAAGCAGATTTGAACATTATTTGAAATTTTAGAAATTTTTTTTACAAACTAAGTTTTTGGTACTTCTAAATTTAAGCATAAATTTCAAGGTTGTTGTCTCTTAGTAGTTTCACAGAAGCATGGAAAGATAGAGTAAATGTAAAACAGTTACAAATTTCTTATTAGAAGTCCCCATCTGTTTATAGTGACTTGGAATTTACCCATCATCATGCTGAGATCAGGACCTTGAGATTCCCTGTACCTGCAGCCTCCCCTGACTCTGCAAGTTAAGGAAGCTAAGAATCTTTCTTCCTAAATTCTAGGGACAGTTTTGGACTTCCCTCATGGCTACATGGCTGCTTTTTAATCCTGCCATTTTATAACTCTTTAAGAGTAGGAGAATCTTGCTTTTTTTTTTTTTAACCTATGATCTTAATTACTTTTAGTGTTCCTTCTGGGGGACACTCAACAGTAAAAATTGGCTGTGCTGTCTCATACAGTGGGCTTGGTGGAGAACACCCCCACTATGAAATGGCACTGCTCAGAACAGAAATCATTCTTTAGTCGTAGGGCTGTGGGACCCATACATACTCATACACACACATTCATTTTAAGTTCACTTTTCATATAGACTCTAGACAGTAATTTTCCCTTCATTCATTCATTTAGAAGTTATGCAGTACCATTTTAAATTTCTATTTTATTTACAATTCTGGAGACTAAAATCAAACCTTGTTACCAGGCAGGGTGTCAGGAGAGGCTGAGGGAGCTGAAGGAGCCAGAGGAGCTACTGGGGTGAGGTGGCTAGAAGGACCTGGTGAGAAAAGCAGGTAGAACAGAGAGAAGGCCATGCATGCAGAATGAAAAATAGGGTATTTCAGACAATTTGCCTGTACGTTGGCAGGTGTTTTTTTTTTTTTTTAAATTAGAATTTAGAAACCAAAAGTACCATTCTCAGGCCATTTAGACCCATTGTTCAGCTTATATTGTGACCAGGCAAGTTGTAGAGAAACATAAGATGTCATCCAAGAGTCTTGGAGTTCTTAAGGACACAGGGAAAGAGCAAAGCAAGTGTGAGAGAAAAATAAGCCAGAGCTCAAGCTGGTTTTACACAGAACATCAATATGATCCCCTGGCCTGTCAGGGTGAATGGGGCCTGCCCCTCCCATGTGGGCAGAGGCTGTACAGGTCACAACTGTCTGATTTTTAGCCTGTTGGTGGGCAAGGAGGGTTTCTGTACTCCTGATGTTCACCATAGCAGTGAAAGATGAGAACTTAGGAGGGAGAGGGATAGGAGGGAGGGAAAAGGAGTGTCCCAAAATGGTAACTGAGCCAAAAGGTGCTCCTTTGGTATGGTAGACCAGACAGCGAGAGCCAAGGTATTGAGAGTGTGTCTTTCTCAACACCTGGGGTTGGGGCCCAAAAAGCAGTAGAGAGGCGTAGCCTGTCATGCTGGCATGGCTTCCACAAGGAGGCATGAAACCCGAGAGCAGGCCAACCAGAGAGGGACACTTACCCAGAAGGAGGGAGGAGACAGAGAAGGGAAGAATAGTGAGGCTGCATTGTTGTGGATATGAGAGCCTAGGCAGAGATGGTCCAAAGCCTTCAGAAGATAAAATGGCAGCTCAGTGGTCTGGTCAGTGAAAGGAGGTCTGGCTGCCCAAGAGGGCAACCAGAAGCCTTCCTAACTGACTCACGAGCACCAGATGTAAGGTTCAGGAGTGACCAAGACCACAGAGACCACTCTGAGGCAAAGATGAAAGCTGTTGTTCAGGAGAAACACAAGCTGCCAGGACTGACTCTCAAGATTGGAGTACAGTGAATTTTGAGGTTACAGATAATGGGCTATATAGAGCTCTCTAGTTGGGGGAAAGTGAAGAAGGGAAAAGAACTTCTTTATTCTTTACATTAGCCATTTCACATAGGTAGAGTGTGAAACCAGAAATGTCCAGGTGGGAGATATGGAGGCAGGAAACCTGGAAATAGGCACTATTAGGCAAGGAAGGGATGATGGCTGGGTGGTTCCTTGAGGAATGTGGATGACCCACTTCCTTATGTCTCTGTTGCCATCCTGCTGTGACTCCATTTTTGTCCTGACCTAACATTTACAATCTGTGATTATAGAATTAAGATATTCCTTTCTGTCAAAATAGACTGATTGTAGGCTGCTGTTTTCCAAAGATAAGGTAGTGATAGATTGTAGTTTGGGATAAAGGAGGGGGGGTGTCAGGTCTTTGAGTCAGTTCCTGTAGGTTTAACTTCAGCTGCATTGTCACAGAGTTTTTGTTATCTGTTAGCATTTTGACTTTATAATAAATTGTCTGAAGGAAAGTTTCCAACTATAATTTCAGAAGAGGGAAGTACAAGATTCAGACTGTTTCACTGAAGGTCTTAGACATATCCATATATTTCTTACAGATACATTGACTACACTCCATTCAGACTACTATAGGCTAGGAATACTAATAATATGTTTTCTTAATACTCCCCCTTTGAAATCTGTTTAATTTATATAAGACTGCAACCTTTACAAATCTTGTTCCACTGGATGAAAACAAACCCTCAAGGCTGAGAGTATTTATAATGTGACTGCTTCCAATTTAGTAGTGACAAACTTAATTAGGATGTTTAGGATGCAAGGCTCAAACGATAATCCCAAGAGGATGATTATCAGTGGTCTAACCAGAGGCATGAACCATTTAGCCCATTACCAATGGCTGCCTCATGACATCTAGGTGTTTGTCAATTCTTCTCTCCTTCTAGTCATACTTTCTTTTAATTTCCAAACTCTATCCATAACAACTCTGGATTTATTTGTATAAAATCAGTATTTTTTTTTTTTTAATCTAAGAATAGGCATAGTCCTTCTTTATCAGCCATAAGCAGATTTAGGCTTCTCCAGTTTTCTATAGCCACACCAGCCAGGGAATTTAGCTGATTTTTTGCATTTTCCAATCACTTGGTTATTTGGTTTATGGCATCCATAATTTTAGCAGAGTGTTTTAAAAGTGTGTAGAAGCTCCAGTTTTTCCAACTCTAGTTCTTATTCTTGTGATACCCATGCCAACCAGTAAGGGAATACATTGTACCAGTCTTTTTGTTTTGTCCTGTGCTTCTACTGGTATTGATGGTGGCTGGTTTTCAGGCACAGTATCTGCCTGAGGGTGATGTATGCCAGAGTGCAGATTCCAGCATTTGACCAGGAAGCAGGAGTAAGCATGCTCCACATACAAAGTATAAACTTACCTCATACTGTATTGGTTTACCAAGGTTTGGTTTAGTATTCTTCCTTTAGGTCTACTCTTTTCAAAAGAATTTACCTTTTTACTAGCTTGAGCCTTTAAGGGATTAGCTTTCACCCTCAGGAAATCTTTCCCATTGTTCCAATGCAGCACAGTTAGCTCATCCACAATGGTGGTAATCTCTTTAACAATTACATTTTAAGAGGCCCCAAATCAGTCTGTGTCTAAAATTTCAAACTTGCTTACATGTCTTTCTGTGCCCAAATTTATATTTCCTATCTTTTTGCTCTTTCTTCCACCAAACCCATCAGTCCATTACTTGTAAATTCAACTCTGTCAAATTCTCAGGACATAGGCAGAATGCAGCCATGCTCTCCACCAATAGCCTAGTTTTATAAAGTCATTTGTTTCTCCTCTAAAACTTCACAAGCCAACCTTCACATCCCACACTTGTCTCTGCATTTAGGTCTATCACTCTCACCACAATGGCTCATTAACCTCGGCTTACAGTGCTACTAGGTATTTCTAGCCCAAAGTTCTAAATTCTTCCACATTCCTCCAGCAAACCAATTCCAAAAGACCAAACACCACACAGTTAGGTTCATTGCAGTAATGATTCCACTTCTCAGCACTAGTTTTATATAGCAGTTACCTTGTTATTCTTGGAACAAAATACCTGGTCTTACCATAGGAAAGGTTATTTCAGGCTTACAGTTTTGAGGAGAAGTTTCATCATGATGGTGGTGGGGAAAGCATATCAATCAGAGGACCAGCTCACATCTTCACACCATAGCAGCAGGAAGAGATAGTAGTAAGAGCAGAGCCAGCTCTGAACACCCTGTGGGCTAGACAATTAAATCCTCAAGGCCTGACATCAGTGACACACTTCCTCCAGAAAGGTGTCACCTCTTAAAGGCTGCTCTACCTGGAGACAAAATAGGAAGGTAATCACAAACACATGAAGCTATGGGGGTATTTGTATTCAAACCACCACAATGGTGTCTTTTGGTCCTCTTAATGTTTTTTGAGGTTCCAGATAATGGGCTATATAGAGGGAAAGGATTGGCATGGCACAAACTGCAAACACATGCACCACTTTGTGCATCTGGCTTTTAATGAGTACTGGAGGATTAATGAGCCCAGATCACCAGGCTTTGCAAGCAAGTGTCTTTAACTGATGAGCCATCTCCTTCAGCCCCCAACTTTTTTTTTTTAATTTTTTATTTATTTATTTGAGAGCGACAGACACAGAAAGACAGATAGAGGGAGAGAGAGAGAATGGGCGCGCCAGGGCTTCCAGCCTCTGCAAACGAACTCCAGACACGTGCGCCCCCTTGTGCATCTGGCTAACGTGGGACCTAGGGAACCGAGCCTTGAACCGGGGTCCTTAGGCTTCACAGGCAAGCGTTTAACCGCTAAGCCATCTCTCCAGCCCCCAACTTTTTTTAATGTAGGAAAACTTAAATAAAAACAAAGACACCCTGGGTTCAACAGCCCCAGCAGGTTAAGTAAGCTTGGCTACGTGTTTAGTATGACAATGAGAAAGACAGAGAGAGTAGATATAGTAAATATGATCACATTGGGGGAGCAAATAGAGTGTTCTGATGATCCCAGGCCTGTCTTTGGGGTGTAACCTGAGCCTCAAATTTAAAAATAAAATTAAACCAGGACAAGAATTGGACACTTCTGGTCAGGATGCTATCTCCTGACCATTCTCTCAAACTAAATAACTCTCTCATCTGAGTTTTTACTGGTAGAGCTTCTGGGTGCGACAGTGAATTGGAAGTCACCTCCATGTGACCTAGAGAAAAGTTTGTATAAGAAAGAATCAGTTCTATTTCAAACAGAGAAAATGGAGCACATTCAGAAACTCAATAATGTTGTGAACAGCTGAAAAATGCTGAGAGGAAGTCAGACAATATACTATAAAGAAGTAAACCAAAGCAAGGCCACCCCAGCCATGGGGCTGCCCAGGGGCAGGACAGGAGAAAGCTTCATCCCAAGAGGAAGCAGACAGCCCTGGTGAAAAGAGATAGCAGTTCTGTCCTCAAGAAAAACTCACAACTCTTAGAAGTTTCAAATCCAGTGTAGGTTTTTTTTGTTAAATTTTATTAGCATTTTCCATGATTATAAAAAAATATCCCAAGGTAATTCCCTTCCTTGCCCCACACTTTCCACTTTGAAATTCCATTCTCCATCATATTACCTCCCCATCACAATCATTGTACTTACATATATACAATATCAATCTATTAAGTACCCTCCTCCCTTCCTTTCTCTTCCCTTTATGTCTCCTTTTTAACTTACTGGCCTCTGCTACTAAGTATTTTCATTCTCACGCAGAAGTCCAATAATCTGTAGCTAGGATCCACATATGAGAGAGAACATGTGGTGCTTGGCTTTCTGGGCCTGGGTTACCTCACTTAATATAATCCTTTCCAGGTATGTCCATTTTTCTGCAAATTTCATAACTTCATTTTTCTTTACCGCTGAGTAGAACTCCATTGTATAAATGTGCCACATCTTCATTATCCACTCATCAGTTGAGGGACGTCTATGCTGGTTCCATTTCCCAACTATTATAAATTGAGCAGCAATAGACATGGTTGAGCACATACTTCTAAGGAAATGAGATGATTCCTTTGGCTATATGCCTAGGAGTGCTATAGCTGGGTCATATGGTAGATCAATCTTTAGTTATTTTAGGAACCTCCACACTGATTTCCACAATGGTTGGACCAGATTGCATTCCCACCAGCAGTGTAGAAGGGTTCCTCTTTTTCCACATCCCTGCCAACATTTATGATCATTTGTTTTCATAATGGTGGCCAATCTGACAGGACTGAGATGGAATCTCAATGTAGTTTTAATCTGCATTAACCTTATGGCTAGTGATGTAGAACATTGTTTTAGATGCTTATATGCCATTCGTATTTCTTCCTTTGAGAATGCTCTATTTAGCTCCATAGCCCATTTTTTGATTGGCTTGTTTGATTCCTTATTATTTAACTTTATGAGTTCTTCATCTATTTGAATGGATAGCTTTGCAGGATAAAGTAACCTTGGTTGACAGTTGTTATCTTTCAGAACTTGGAATATATCACTCCAAGCCTTTCTGGCTTTAAAAGTTTGTGTTGAATAATCTGCTGTAATCCTGATGGGCTTGTTTTTGTAGGTAACTTGATTTTTCTCTCTAACTGCTTTCAATATTTTTTCTTTGGTGTGTGTGTTTGGAAGTTTGATTATAATATGGTGAGGAGAGGTTCTTTTTAGGTTTTGTCTGGCTGGGCTTCTAAAGGCTTCCTGTATGTGCATTGACACCTCTTTCCCAATTTGGGGGAAATTTTCTTCTATGATTTTGTTGAAGATGCCTACTATGCCTCTGGAGTGGAGTTCTTCTCCTTCTACTATGCCCTGAATTCTTATATTGGATCTTTTCATAGTGTCCCGAATATCTTGAAATTCCCTCTCATACATTTTTATAAGTTTGTCTTTCTCTTTGTTGGACTGTATCAGATCTGCCACCTGGTCTTCTAGCTTAGATATCCTGTCCTCTCCTTCATCCATTGTACTGGTGAGATTTTCTACAGAGTTTTTTATTTCATTAACTGTGTTCTTCATTGCTAGTAATTCTGACTGGTTTTTCTTTTTTATTTCTATTCCTTACTTATGTCTTGTATTGCCTTCTTTATTTCATGAAATTGGTGTCCTGCCTCTTCTTTGATTCCTTTGATTTCCTCTTTAAGTTCCTCTTTGACTCCTTTGATTTGTTCTCTGACTTCTTTGAACATATTTACAATCATTCTTTTGAAATCTTTCTCAGGCATTTCCTCTATCTCTTTCTCACTGGAGGTCATTTCTGATGCATTAATACTTTTAGGTGGATTTATATCGTCTGCTTTTTAGTGTTTCTTGTGTTATAATGCATATATTTTTGCATCTTGGATTAAATAAATGCTTGGATTTTCTAGCTAGCTGGGTATTCTTAGCTGTATCAATTGATTTGATGTTATATATTTTCAGGGTAGAAGCTTAAGGTGTTAAGGTGTGGCTCTTAAGACTCTCAGAGTATCTACAAAGATGCTCCTAGGGGTTGAGTTTCCCTGCTATGGGAGTATTCAAGTAGGCTGAGTGGAATAAAATACAGGTAGATTCTAAAAGTTAACTAAACACTGTACCCATTCAATCAAAAGCAGCCCCAAGTATGTGTGCCAGAGTAGTTATTATAATTACCAGATCCTCTATCAACACAGAGGTTAAGATTTCTGTTCTGTTGAGGGATCCAAGTCAGCTTGTGACCAAGTGAGACCCTTCCCAGTTACCTTGGATGATTTTGTTCTCAGTCAAGTTGCTGCCTGTGCCATTGGGTTGCTGTTCTTATTTCTGGAGCTAGGCACTTGCTTTTCCTGCAGGGCAAACCAAGCCTGGCAACTGTGGCCCTGCAGATCAGCACCCCTGCTGCTGGAACTGCTGCTGCTAAAGCAGCCTCTGCTGGGTCTGTCAGCAGCTGAAGCTGCTCCTGCTGGGCCCACTGCTGCTGCTGCCTCTGCTGCTGCTGTAGCTGCCACTTCTGGAGCTACCGCTGCTGCTGAAGCTGCTGCTGCAGGGTCTCCTGCATCTGCCGCTACTGGGTCTGATGCTGCTGGGTCTGCCGCGACTGCCGCTGCTGGGGCTGCCGCTGCTGGGGCTGCTGTTACTGGTGCCGGAGGCACTGATGTTGCTGCTGGACTCTGCTCCTGCTTGGTTCCCGCTGTTGGCCCAAGTTGGCGTGGCCGGGTCCCAGGACCACTGCTCTGTTCGCTGGAGCTGGGTTCAGACTGTGGGGGAGGGGAGGGAGCTGCAGCTTCTCTGGATCTCTCGCTGTTCCATGTGTTCTTCTATCTCATGGTCTGCTCCTCTGTTGCTCACTGCCGCTCTCCCTTCACGTTTCCTGAGTTGCAGAGAGCACTGGTGTGAGTGGAAGCTCCTCTCACCTGGCTTTTCCTGTGGCTAGAGCTGAGCCTGGTGGCTTTCTGGTGCGCTGCTGCAGCCATGGTTGCCGGAGCTGCCAGGGCTGCTTTTGCCAGTTTGTGTGGGCTCTGGATGCTCTGGATCTCTTCTACTTCTCCACTGCTGCTTCAATTTCCTATACAGTTCACTTTTTAGTAAAAGTGTGTATTTTGTTGAGTTTTTGGTATTTTTTCTCCCAGCCTGCTTTGGCGTGGTACCTACGCCTCCATCTTAACCGGAAGTCCAGTGTAGGTTTTAGGGAGCTGTTGCCACTGGTGGATGGGTCAGTAGTGCAAAGGAATACCATCTAGTCTCTGAGAAGGAAGGAGGTTAGAGGGTAGCTCAACTTCTGGGCCCACCTATTTACAGCTCACTGTAGTAGAGCCCAAGAATTCTGATGCTCCAGTGGATCAGTCATGGAGAGGAAGCCCATCAGACACTTTCAGTGACATTCCACTAGCACACTTAGGGAAAGTAGGAAGATAAAGCCTCTTCCTGTATAGTTGTCATCGCTATCATTGTTTTGCACACTCCAAAAGCAGGAAGAACATTAGCTATGTCAAGAGGTGCAATCTGCAAAGTATTGGGAAGGAGATAGAACTCTCAAATTCAGGTAGATGAGGTAGCTTTTGCATGCCCCAGAGATCTTCCTGTCTGCACTTCTTCAGCTGTGGGATTATAGGTGCATGCCACCATGCCTAAATTGAACATGGGTGCTGATAAAAAAAACTCAAGTCCTTCTGCTTGTGTGTCAAGCATTTTATTGACTGAGTCATCTCTCTGAGCTCCTCCACTATACTTTTAGTAGTATTTTGACTTTATCTTATTGGTTTTCATTTTATTATTTTTTTAAAGCTCTCAGGTTTTTATTGCCCTTCTTATGTTTACTTTTGATTTTTGAGTTTCTCACTGTTGGGAATAATTTCTTCACTTTTATCAACATATTCCAGTAACACATAATAATAGGTTATTATGACATTATCATACATGTATACTATATACTTTTATCATTTTCATTGCCCATTATCTTTGTTTATCCAACACCCACTCCTGTTATTTCCCCTTCACTTCCCAACTAATCCCCTTTCTACTTTCATCTCTGGTGAGTGTGAGTGTGTGTGTGAGAGAGAGAGGAAGAGAGAGAGAGAGAAGTTGGGATTGTTACAGAATCCTGAAAATTATAGGAATATTGCCTACTTACAAGTGGGTGCATCACTGAAGAAAATGTCTCCTCTTCCTTGGCAAGCATTAACTGCCTAGAGATAATCAGAGAGTGCTGTGATCCAGTGAGCCCTCCCCACAGCTTCCATGACATTCTATACAATCTATATTCTGGTCCCTGAACCTTGGAGGAAATTATATAAATGTTCTATTTATGGCTCAGCATTTAGTAGTCTCCTACTCCATACTTTGACCAGTTATGAGTCTCTGCAGTTATGTTGCCCACTACCAAGAGGAGCATTTTTGACCGAAGCTGATGGCACACTAATATATGGGTATAAAAACAATTATTTAGAAGGTAATTTGACAGGAACACTTTGTTCATCTAGCAAAATAACAGTAGTCTCTTCTTTACTAGGGCCTATGTCCTCCACAGTCATGAGATTTTGACCAGGTTTCTAGTGACATGCATTAATTCCTCCTTTGAAGCAGGTCTCAACTCCACTCAGACAGCAGTTTTTGGTTACCCCTGTTACTGACTTGCCACTATTGCATTAGAGAGCACTTCTTGCCTGGCTGGTCAATAGTACACCACATAGATAGCAGAGCTGAGTAAGTTTTGTTTTTTTTTAAAATTTTAATTTATTTACTTATTACAGACAGAAAGAGAGTAACCTCCTGGATGGCTAATGAAGTTGAATAGTTTTCATAATATTGGAAATTTGCATTTCTTCCATTGAGAACTATCTGTTTAACTCATTATGTCATTCATTGATTGAATGGTGGGTTTTGGTGGTTAATTTTTCCATAGATATTAATTTGTCGGAAGTACAGTTGGTAAAGAATTTATCCATTCTGTAGGCCATCTCTGCACTCTTCTGCCTGTTAATGCTTGGATTTTCTAGCTAGCTGGTTATTCTTAGCTGTATCAATTGATCTGATGTTATATATCTTCAGGGTAGGAGCTTGGTGTTAGGTGCGGCTCTTAAGACTCTCAGAATATCTACAAAGGTGTTCCGAGGGGTTGGGTTTCCTTGCTATGGGAGTATTCTAGTAGGCTGAGTGGAACAAAATACAGGTAGATTCTAAAATTTAACTAAACACTGAACACATTCAATCAAAAACAGCACTGAGTATTTATGCAAGAGTAGTTATTATAAAAACCAGATCCTCTATCACCAAAGAGGTTACGATTTCTGTTCTGTTGAGGGATCCAAGTCAGCTTGTGACCAAGTGAGACCCTTCCCTGGTGCAATCCCAGTTACCTTGGATGATTTTGGTCTCGGTCAAGTTGCTGGCTGGGTCGTTTGGCTGCTGTTCTTATTTCTGGAGCTGGGCACTTGCTTTTCCTGCAGGGCAAACCAAGCCTGGCAACTGTGGCCCTGCAGATCAACACCCCTGTTGCTGGAACCGCTACTGCTGCTGCTGAAGCTGCCACTGCTGGATCTGTTGCCGCTGCTGCTAAAGCTGCCACTGATGGGTCTGTCGCTGCTGCTGCTGGATCCACCGCCACTGCTGCTGGATCCACCACCACTGCTGCTGCTGCTGCTGTAGTTGCCACTGCTAGATCCACCACTGCTGCTGCTGAAGCTGCCACTACTGGATCTGCAGTTGCTGGGGCCACTGTTGCCAGTGCAGGAGCAGCTAATATTGATGCTGGACTCTGCTCCTGCTTGGGTCCCGCTGTCACGTCAAATTGGCGTGGCCGGGTCTCAGGACCACTGCTCTGTTCGCTGGAGCTGGGCACAAGTGGTGGGGGAGGGGAGGGAGCTGCAGCTGTTCTAGTTCTCTCACTGTTCCACGTGTTCTTCTACCTTGTGATCTGCTCCTCCGTTGTTGACTGCTGCTCTTCCTTCACATTTCTTGAGTTGCAGAGAGCTCCAGTGTGAGTGGAAGCTCCCCTCACCTGGCTTTTCCTGCAGCTCGAGCTGAGCCTAGTGGCTTTCTTGTGTGCTGCCACCACTACCTCATTTTATTTTTGGATCAATAATGAATGCATTTTCCTTTCTTTTTTTAAAAACAAAATTTGAGACAGGATCTCACTAGGTAGCCCTTATAGGCCCTGTAGGCCTTGAACTTGGGATTCTTCTGCCTCAGCCTTTTGAATACTGGGCTTACAGGCATGTGGCACTATGTCCTCCTCTTGAATTCATATTTTTATTAATATGTTCTCATTGCTTCTTCAAGTATTTCCATAACAGGATGTGTACCTTTTCTATTCCTTTTCCATTTTAACTCCTGAGCCTTTTGGTGATTTTGTGTGACTTTCATGGAGTCAGACAATACTCTTCATTTTTACGTGTAAGCTTCTCATAAACATGTATTCCGTTTTCCGGTTAAGATGGCGGCGTAGGTACCACGCCAAAGCAGCTTAGGGGGGAAAAAGACCAAAAAAACTCAGCAAAATACACACTTTTACTAAAAAGTGAGGTGTATAGGAAATTGAGGCGGCAGCGGAGAAGTAGAAGAGTTATAGAGCATCCAGAGCCCGCACAGGCGGGAACAGCGGCTCCGGGGCAGCTCGGCCAACCGCCGCAGCTGCGGCGCGGCAGAAAGCCGCCGGACTCTCGGCTCGAGCCGCAGGACAAGCCAGGTGCGGGATTTTCCCCTCACACCGCGCTCTCCGCAACTCGGGAAACGTGAGGGGAGAGCAGCAGCGAGCAACGGAGGGAGGAGCAGACCGCGAGGTAGAAGTACACGTGGAACAGCGATACAACCAGAGCAGCCACGGCTCCCTCCCCTCCCCCACCGCCTGAACCCAGCTCCAGCGAACACAGCAGCGGCCCGGGACCGGCCACGCCAACTTGGGCTGACAGCAGGACCCAAGCAGGAGCAGAGTTCGGCAGCAACTTCAGCGGCTCCAGCACCGGTACCAGTGGCCCCAGCAGCAGCGGACCCAGGAGCGGCAGCGGCGGCAGATCCCACAGCAGCGGCTTCGGGGTGAGCAGCGGCGGTGGACACGGCAGCGGCAGCTTCAGCAGCGGTGGTGGCTCCGGTGGTGGCAGCTACAACAGCAGCAGAGGCAGCAGCAGCGGCTCAGTTTGCCCCGTAGGAAAAGCAAGTGCCCAGCTCCAGAAATAAGAACAGCAGCCCGACGACCCAGGCAGCAACTTGACTGAGACCACAATCACCCAAGGTAACTGGGATTGCACCAGGGAAGGGACTCACTTGGTCACAAGCTGACTTGGATACCTCAACAGACCAGAAATCTAAACCTCTTTGTTGATAGAGGATCTGGTCATTATAATAACTACTCTTGCATACATACTCGGGGCTGTTTTTGATTGAATGTGTACAGTGTTTAGTTAAACTTTAGAATCTACCAGTATTTTATTCAACTCAGCCTGCTTGAATACTCCTATAGCAGGGAAACTCAACCCCTAAGAACATCTTTGTAGATACTCTGAGAGTCTTAAGAGCCACACCTAATACCTTAAGGTCCTACCCTGAAAATATATTACATCAAACCAATTGATACAGCTAAGAATACACAGCTATCTAGAAAATCCAAGCATTAACTTAATCCAAGATGCAAAAATATATACATTATAACACAAGAAACACTAAAAAGCAAGACGATATAAATCCACCTAAAAGTATTAATGCATCAGAAATGTCCTCCAGTGAGAAACAGTTAGAGGAAATGCCTGAGAAAGAGTTCAAAAGAATAATTATAAATATGTTCAACGAGGTCAAAGAACACATGAAAACAATCAAAGAAGAAATCAAAGAGGAAATCAAAGAGGAAATCAAAGGAATCAAAGAAGAGGCAGGACACCAATTTCATGAAATAAAGAAGGCAATACAAGACATAAATAGGGAAATAGAAATAATAAAGAAAAACCAGTCAGAATTACTAGCAATGAAGAACACAGTTAATGAAATAAAAAACTCTGTAGAAAATCTCACCAGTAGGATGGATGAGGGAGAGGACAGAATATCTAAGCTAGAAGATCAGGTGGCAGACCTAATGCAGTCCAACAAAGAGAAAGACAAACTTATAAAAATGTATGAGTGGGAATTTCAAGATATTCGGGACACTCTGAAAAGATCCAATATAAGAATTCAGGGCATAGTAGAAGGAGAAGAACTCCACTCCAGAGGCATAGTAGGCATCTTCAACAAAATCATAGAGGAAAATTTCCCCCAAATTGGGAAAGAGGTGCCAATACAGATATAGGAAGCCTTTAGAACCCCAGCCAGACAAAACCCAGAAAGAACCTCTCCTCGCCACATTATACTCAAACTTCCAAACACACAAACCAAAGAAAAAATATTGAAAGCAGTTAGAGAGAAAAATCAAGTTACCTACAAAAGCAAGCCCATCAGGATTACAGCAGATTATTCAACACAAACTTTTAAAGCCAGAAAGGCTTGGAGTGATATATTCCAAGTTCTGAAAGATAACAACTGTCAACCAAGGTTACTTTATCCTGCAAAGTTATCCATTCAAATAGATGGAGAAATAAAGACATTCCATGACAAAAGCAGGTTAAAGGAGTATTTGAAGACAAAACCAGCTCTACAGAAAATACTTGATAGAATCCTCCATGCTGAACAAAAGGAAAAGCACACATATAAGGAACCTAGAAAAAACCAGCTATACTCAAATACCAGTTAACAGAAGAGAGCACAGGTAGAACAAGTAACACACACACACACACACAAATGGCAAACATAAATACACACCTTTCAATAATATCTCTTAGTATCAACGGTCTCAATGCCCCAACGAAAAGACATAGATTTGCAGACTGGGTTAAAAAGCAGGATCCTACAATTTGTTGTCTCCAAGAAACTCACCTTTCTACAAAGGATAGACATTATCTTAGGGTGAAAGGTTGGAAGACGGTGTTTCAAGGAAATGGGCCTAGAAAACAAGCTGGGGTTGCTATCCTAATATCAGACAGGGTAGACTTTAGTCCGACATTAGTCAAGAAAGATAAGGAAGGTCACTTTATATTGATTAAGGGCACACTCCAACAGGAGGACATTACAATCCTAAACATATATGCACCTAACATGGGGGCTCCCAAATTCGTCAAACAAACACTATTAGAACTAAGGTCACAGATAACACCAAACACAGTGGTGGTGGGTGACTTTAACACCCCACTCTCATCAATTGACAGGTCATCCAGGGAAAGAATAAACAGAGAGGCATCTGGACTAAATGAGGTCATAGAAGGAATGGACCTAACAGATATATACAGGACATTTCATCCAAAGGCTGCAGAATATACATTCTTTTCAGCAGCACATGGAACATTCTCTAAAATAGACCATATATTAGGACACAAAGCAAATCTTAACAAATTCAAGAAAATTGAAATAATTCCTTGCATTCTATCTGACCACAATGGAATTAAACTACAAATCAGTAGCAAGAAAGGCTATAGAGCATACACAAAATCATGGAAACTAAACAATACACTACTAAATGATGAATGCGTCAATGAAGAAATCTGGAAAGAAATAAAAAAATTTATAGAGTCAAATGATAATGAGAACACAACATACCAAAATCTCTGGGACACAATGAAGGCAGTTCTAAGAGGTAAATTTATAGCCTTAAGTGCCTATATTAAGAAATTAGAAAGGTCGCAAGTAAACGACCTAATGCTTCACCTTAAAGCCTTGGAAAAAGAAGAACAAGGCAAACCAAATAGTAGTAGACGGGAAGAAATAATAAAGATTAGGGCAGAAATTAATGAAATAGAAACAAAAAGAACAATCCAAAGAATTAATGAAACAAAGAGTTGGTTCTTTGAAAGGATAAACAAGATTGATAAACCCTTAGCAAATCTGACCAAAAGAAAGAGAGAAGAGACACAAATTAATAAAATCAGAGATGAACAAGGTAACATCACAACAGATTCCAGAGAAATTCAAAAAATTATAGGGACATACTATAAAAGCATATACTCCACAAAGTATGAAAATCTGAAAGAAATGGATGATTTCCTTGATCTATATGACCTACCTAAATTAAATCAAAATGAGATTAATCACTTAAATAGACCTATAACAAACATGGAGATCCGAGCAGTTATCAATAATCTCCCAACTAAAAAAAGCCCAGGCCCGGATGGATTCACTGCTGAATTTTACCAGACTTTTAAGGAAGAGCTAACACCATTGCTTCTCAAGCTTTTCCAGGAAATAGAAAAAGAAGGAATTCTACCAAACTCCTTCTATGAGGCCAGCATCACCCTGATACCAAAACCGGGCAAATATAGAACAAAAAAAGAAAATTACAGACCAATCTCCCTCATGTACATAGATGCAAAAATTCTCAACAAAATATTGGCAAACAGAATACAAGAGTATATCAAAAAGATCATTCACCCGGACCAAGTAGGCTTTATCCCAGAGATGCAGGGATGGTTCAACATACGCAAATCTATAAATGTAATACATTACATAAATGGGTTGAAGGACAAAAATCACATGATCATCTCATTAGATGCAGAGAAAGCATTTGACAAAATCCAACATCCCTTCATGATAAAAGTCCTACAGAGACTGGGAATAGAAGGAACATATCTCAATATAATAAAGGCTATTTATGACAAGCCTACAGCCAACATATTACTAAATGGGGAAAAACTGGAAGCTTTTCCACTAAAATCAGGAACAAGACAAGGGTGTCCACTGTCTCCACTTCTATTTAATATAGTTTTGGAAGTCTTAGCCATAGCAATAAGGCAAGAGACACACATAAAAGGGATACAAATTGGAAAGGAAGAAATCAAGTTATCATTATTTGCAGATGACATGATTCTATACATAAAGGACCCTAAAGACTCTACTAGCAAGCTGTTAGAGCTGATCAAAACCTACAGCAATGTAGCAGGATACAAAATAAATACACAGAAATCAGTAGCCTTCGTATATGCTAACCACAAACACACAGAGGATGAAATCAGAGAATCACTCCCATTCACAATTGCATCAAAAAAAATAAAATACCTTGGAATAAACCTAACCAAGGAAGTAAAGAATCTATACAATGAGAACTTTAAAACACTCATGAGAGAAATTGCAGAAGACACTAGAAAGTGGAGAAACATCCCTTGTTCCTGGCTTGGAAGAATCAATATCGTGAAAATGGCAATCTTACCAAAAGCAATCTACACATTTAATGCAATCCCTATCAAAATTCCAAAGGCTTTCTTCATGGAAATAGAAAAAACAATCCAAAAATTCATTTGGAATCACAAAAAACCTCGAATATCTAAAATAATACTGAGCAACAAAAAAGAGGCTGGTGGTATCACCATACCTGATTTTAACCTATACTACAGAGCCATAGTAACAAAAACAGCATGGTACTGGCACAAAAACAGACATGTAGATCAGTGGAACAGAATAGAGGACCCAGATGTAAGCCCAAGTAGCTATAGCCACCTGATATTCGATAAAAATGCCAAAAATACTCATTGGAGAAGAGACAGCCTCTTCAGCAAATGGTGTTTTGAAAACTGGATAAATATCTGCGGAAGGATGAAAATAGATTCTTCTCTCTCCATGCACAAGAATTAAGTCCAAATGGATTAAATACCTTAACATCAGACCAGAAACTTTGAAACTGCTAGAGGAAAAAGTAGGGGAAACCCTTCAACATATTGGTCTTGGCAAAGACTTTCTGAATACAACCCCAATTGCTCAGGCAATAAAACCACAGATTAACCACTGGGACCTAATGAAATTACAAAGATTTTGCACCGCAAAGGACACAGTGAAAAAAGCAAAGAGGCAACCTACAGAATGGGAAAAAATCTTCGCCAGCTATATATCTGATAGAGGATTAATATCTAGGATATACAAAGAACTCAAAAAGTTAACTAATAAGGAATCAAACAAGCCAATCAAAAAATGGGCTATGGAGCTAAATAGAGCATTCTCAAAGGAAGAAATACGAATGGCATATAAGCACCTAAAAAAATGTTCTACGTCACTAGTCATCAGGGAAATGCAGATTAAAACTACATTGAGATTCCATCTCACTCCTGTCAGATTGGCCACCATCATGAAAACAAATGATCATAAATGTTGGCGGGGATGTGGAAAAAAAGGAACCCTTCTGCACTGCTGGTGGGAATGCAATCTGGTCCAGCCATTGTGGAAAACAGTGTGGAGGTTCCTAAAGCAGCTAGAGATTGATCTACCATATGACCCAGCTATAGCACTCCTAGGCATATATCCAAAGGACTCATCTCATTTCCTTAGAAGTACATGCTCAACCATGTTTATTGCTGCTCAATTTATAATAGCTGGGAAATGGAACCAGCCTAGATGTCCCTCAACAGATGAGTGGATAATGAAGATGTGGTACATTTATACAATGGAGTTCTACTCAGCGGTAAAGAAAAATGAAGTTATGAAATTTGCAGAAAAATGGATGGACCTGGAAAGTATTATACTAAGTCAGGTAACCCAGGCCCAGAAAGCCAAGCGCCACATATTCTCTCTCATATGGGGATCCTAGCTACAGATGACTGGGCTTCTGCGTGAGAATGAAAATACTTAGTAGCAGAGGCCAGTAAGTTGAAAAGGAGACATAAAGGGTGGAGAAAGGAAGGGAGGAGGATACTTAATAGGTTGATATTGTATATATGTAATTACAATGTTTGTAATGGGGAGGTAATATGATTGAGAATGGAATTTCAAACGGGAAAGTGTGGGGGTGGGGAGGGAGGGAATTACCATGGGATATATTTTATAATCATGGAAAATGTTAATAAAAATTAAAAAAAAAACATGTATTCCATAAGGGAAGATTAAAATGTTTTTTAGCTCACACTTTCCTTAAATGTTAAGTACAAAATGAATACATCAGAAATTGTTAAATTGTCACATTCTAGGAAACTTTGCCATAAAGGAAGTAACTTATCACATCCAACAAAGCTACTTTTGGGGGCTGGAGAGATGGTGAACAGAGCTCTTGCCACATAATAGTGAGTGCCTGAATTCAGAGTACCATAACCCACATAAAATCCAGACACTGTGTGTGGGCATCAGTGATCCCAGTGCACTTATGGCAAGAAGGGAGATAAAGACAAAAGGATTGACTAGAAGCTTGTGGCCCAGCTAGCCATGCATAGCCCTTCCTTCTCATTCCTAAGACAAAAATTCCTGGCAAGAAACATCTTATGGGATGAAAGTGTTTATTTCAGGTTTACCATTTTGAGGGAAAATTTCATGGTGGTCGAGAAAGCATAGCAACTAGCTCACATCTTCATAATAAGCCACAGAGGAGAGCAGCAAGAGCAAGATTGCTAGTTCAACATATAGTGGGCTGGACTAACTTCAAGACCCATCCCAGGGACATGCCCCCTCCAGCAAGGCTCCACCTCCCAAAGGCACCATTATTTGGGAAAAAAGGAGGTTAAATCACAAACAGTGAAGCAATGGGGGACAGTTTACAATGAAACCACTATGCCTAGTAAACAGCAATGAATGAGGCTCTACCTCAAACAAGGTAAAAGATCAACAATGCCCAATGTTTTCCTGTGGCCTTCATGTGTGCTTTTTGGCATTTGCTCATCTATACTCAAACACTTGAACACCCATGTGAACACATACATACCAGAAGAATCTGGTTTGGGCTTCAGATGCTATAAAAGGAAAACAATCTGGCATTGAAGATTAGTTACCTACAAATAAATGCAGAGACAAATCTTTCCAAGGGCAACCAACACATTTATGGCTAGGATGCAAAGATTTAAAACTTAAATGGTGTTTGAACTGTATTCAAGAAATAGCCAGATGATTAGTAAGAGAATTAAGCAACTTCACTTATGAGAACTCAACTTATCACCAAGTCCAATGTTTTCAGTTTCTCTTCAGGGCTTTGGAGTTAGAAGAAGGCAATCCATTTTGATTACATGTGCTGAGTTTTGTAGTCGTTTGATTACATGTGTTGAGTTTTGTAGACGTCTTAAGTGATGTTCAGTAATGGGCTGTGTAAACAAAGATAATATAATTATTTTATTTACTTTACTATGCAAATCCAAGCTCCCTGTGCAGTTTAAAAAAGAAAAAAGAATGCTGGAATGGCATATATTGATGTCTTGCTTGATTCTTCTTGTTTTGATGACAGGTAAGCCATTATTAGTCTTTAACTTTATGAAAACATTATAGCACATGCACAGTGATTATTAGTATAGAGATTTTTGTTCATACATGTATTCATTATAACCCTCTTATAAATTTCTACCTGTGCAAATACTTGTATGTATAAAAATCTAAATTTTGTTAAGCTATGCTTATCAGTTAATTCTACAGATGAGAATGCCAAACTCCCAGTCATCCTTCAGTTGCTAAAATGGGAGAGGTGTAAAAGCTTGAAAAAACTAGAGTGAGTCACATTTTAGAGAGCTCTCAATCACAAGAGCCAGTATATATATGCATTTAGGTTTACCCTCTAGGCAAAAGATGTCCAAGTCTCTTTGCTCACCCTTTCATATGTTTATCAATGATTCTTTTTGGCATCATAGTCATGAACATATGTGATCCCTAAAACGTGTTTGTATCAAAAAACCAGGAAGGGTGGAAAATAAGTTCATTGACCCAAAAGACACAGGAATGGTTCTTTATTCAACAGCTGTTGGCTGAGTATACTCCCTAAGATGGGCATTTGGGCAGGAAGCAAATACAATGCTTGCAATGAGCCTTGAGACCAAGCAGCTCTTCCCAGAACAGTGTTGGGCAAGGAACGGTACTTACAGAGGGTACAGTTCCATGGGACAATGTTACAAATGATGATATCAGAAAAGGCCATCAGGCAGACACTGGGTGAAGGGAAGTAGAGGTGAAGATGAGGAATGTCCATTTTCCATTTCCTTCCCCCCTTAGTCTCTGCATGTAATTCCTAATGAACATGCCACATCTTTATTTATTTTTTTTCTTAGCTAAGAGCTGCTACTAAGTACTTTCTCATCACTGTAACAAAATCCCTTACCAAAATCAACAGAAAAAGGATTTATTTGTAGGAAAAAAAAAATTTCCAGAGGCTGCAGGTCATGTTCAGAAAACCCATAGCTGTGTTCTGACCTACCCTAAATTGCATTTAGTCTTTACTTCTACCTTTACCTAGGCCACATAATAAATTCCTAGAACTTCCCTTTAAAAGCTGAGGGCTGGAGAAAAGGCTTAGGAGTTAAGGTGCCTTTCAAGCCTAAGGATTCAGGTTCAATTTACCAGAACCCACATAAGCCAGATATACAAGGTGGAGTATGCATCTGGAGTTCATTTGCAGTGGCTGGAAGCCCTGGCATGACCATTCTCTCTCCCTCTCTCTCTTTCTTTCTGTCTCTCAAATAAAGAAAGAAAGAAAGAATTAACACTGATAAGTCATCAACCTTAGTATGAATAGGATAAATGATCCTGCAAGGAACTCCTGACCTCTGTGAGGTAAAATATTTTGTCCAAAGGCCTTCCCCTTCCCCTCCCCCTCTAGTCCTAGACAACTCCTCCTGGATCCATGCTGGCTAATGAGCATGTGTGGGCACAGAGCTCAATACAATTGATTGATGCATTGATCTATGAAAGCAAAGCTGAACCTAATCTCCCCATGCAGCTGCGCCTTTCCTTACACATCTCTGGAGGCATGGTCCAACATCCCGACATGTCAGCCTCCCCAGTGGAAGTTCGGTTTGGAGTTAACAAGAGATAGAGAAACATCTTGAGATCCTAAGAGGAGGGGCAAATTCATGTTTGGAAAATTAGGGATTTCCATGGCACACAGAGAGAAAGCTGACCGGGTTTCCCACTGCCAGACATGCACAGGGAGAGTGACTCCTAGAGAAAGGACAGTGAAGGCAGCTTCAGGCTGTGTGCCCGTGGGAGCTATGGAGAAGCCATGAGGGTGTGTGGGAGGAGAGGCATTGCAGGCCCTCTTGCCCTCCGTGCATGTTAGGCTGGGAGGGGAGAGCAGCTGACCTCAGAGTGACTGCCCAGCAAACGAAAGGAAGAAGCCTGACACCTGCATGGGATCAGAGCCCTGGGCTGGCTTCCCTAGCAGGTCAAAACATATGGGCTTCCTCTGGCTACCAAAAGCTGAGGGTGTGGTATGGCTGAGAAGGTAGGTGACAGTGATGGCATGGTCCCCTCACCAGGACTGGTTGTCTTTAAAGCCCACATTGCAAACCCTGTGTTTAGTTTGGGGGATAGCAATTTGCAAAGAATACATAGTAATGATTCACTGACTGACATGAACACAGGGCTTTGCACTGGCCTTTGAGGAACCATGGAGATAACCAGGCTGTTTACCCTACTACGAAGACTTTCACACCACACTTCAGAGCCAACTGCCATTACTGTCAGGACTGTCAAATAAAAGTGGCTTTGAGTTGGCTATGTCATTTCAGAGGCTGGCTTTAGGATCAATGAGTAGAAAGTGGAGAGAGAAGTTGAATTTCATGGAAAGGATGTGTTTGTTAAGACCATGGTCATCTCAAATGAGGTGGCTGGACCTAGACAGGTGGGCTGCTTGTTGCTAGGAGATTTCCAAAAGAGGCTGAAGGCTTTAAACAGGTATTATATTGGGTATACATCAGGCTAGGACACCTCTGCAACTCAGGGTGGTGGCAACATCTGCCTGTTTGACTCAGAACAGGATTGTGGAACATCTTGAAGATTGCCTGTGAAAGGGCAGCGGGACACCAAACTGCTGGCTATTATCCTGCAGAAAAAGACCATCATAGACACTCTCACAAGCAGCTCTTTAGCACCTGGGCCTCAATGTGATTTCAGAGTTTCATTTCTGAATATTTCTACCATGGTTAATGTTCCTTGTCAAGTGGGAATTAGAATCACAAGGGACACATACCTTTGGGCATATCTGAAAGGACATTTTTAGAGAGCTTTAACTGAGGAGGGCAGGCTCATTCTTAATGTGGATGACACCACCCAATGGACTGGGGTCTCTGAGTATGAAGAGCAAAAGGAAGACCCTAGCTGAACAATAATATTCATGTCTCTGCTTCCTGACAATGGACAGTGCAAACAGCTTGCTCTGGTCCCTGTTTCCAAGTCTCAAATAGTGTGCCAAAACATACCCTTCCTCCCTTAAGTTAATTCTTGTCAAATAAATTTCACCTGTTTTCATTATTTTAAATGTAGCTGCTAAAGAATTTCACATCACAAATGTGGCTCATTGGACTGTGCTTCCCCACAACCAGGATAACAGCCAAACTGTCTTATTGAATCCTCATAGTTACATTACATAGGTTCTGTTATTGGTGTTATTTTATTCATTAAGACTCTATAACTTAGGGAGGTTATACAGTTTCCAAGGCCATACAGCTAGTAAATTGCTGGCATAGAATTTGAACCCAGGCCCCAATGACTTTCACCACATTCTTCCTGACATTATGCTACCCTATTGACAACTTCTTCAAGGAACTGCTACTTTGGAAAAACAGCTGAAGAAATGAGCATGAGAAACGGTTGTGGAAGTGCTGACAGCCTGTTCAGTGCCATGATTAAAAATGCAGAAGGCTGTGGAAAGTGTGTGCTATGTGCAAGGACTGGACTGTACCCTCAGTTAAAGAAATGTGCAATCCAACAGGAATTTTTAATTTCCTTATATTTTATTTGTTTCTTTACTCCAGAAAAGAGAGAGGTGGAGAGGGAGAGGGAGAGAGAATGGGCACACCAGGGACTCTAGCCACTGCAAATGAACTTCAGATGCATGTGCTACCTTGTGCATTTGGCTTGTAGGTACTGTGGAATTGAACCTGGATCTTTAGGTTTTGAAGGCAAGCACTTTCATAGCTTAGCCATTTATTCAGCCCTCCAAAAGATCTAGAGCTAGGACTTCAGGATGGACAGGGTAAAATGCCTTAGTTGTGGACACTCACTGCTAGGCTGTCAAGTGGTGCCACTGAGGCAAAGAGGAGAGTAGGAAGAGTCCAGGGTGTACTGGAGAAATGCTTGGTTGTGCGTCAACAAAACTTTCTTGCATCAATAACCATCCTGTATGTAAAGTGTTTGACCTGAACAGGAAGATATTTGTAATTTTTTCTTTTTCTACTCAGGGTCATGAAGAAAGTTTGGACTTGTTTGAAAAGGGTTCTTCACAAACATGTAAGTCACTCTCTCTCCTGGTCCTTCTCCCAGTGCCTCCCTACAAAAGAGAACTGATTCCTCTTGGCTTGCTGGACCATGGGCTTCTCCAAGCTAGGCTCAGATGACTGACTGCTACATGTTGTGCACTTCTGGGTTTGTGCCTTCTGCAAGCTTCTCCCACAGGATCATGGGGCCCTACCCTTACACTTAAGGAAACAGAAGGCAGTGTCAGATGTGGAAGGTGGGGAAATCAATGACCAGCCTTCTGCAGTTTAAAGCTAAACATGTAAAGCCCCTTCCCCCCAACAATATTTAGTGAGGAAGATTCATGAGAGGTGAGGAAAATGGCCTGTACAAAGGTCCTGCTGAGGAGAGAAAGAAGCCATGGTAATGACTGTAGCAGCCCAAAGGGAAGGAGTCAGGAGCTGATGGACTTAGAATTACACTGTCTAGGTTCCCTGGGGCTTGTCACTGCAGAAACGTACTAGAAACTTTCACAACCCTCAAGCACCAACCCCCCTCCCACCCACAGCACCCAACCCACCAACCAATTATGGCTTGGGGCTCCAAAGCAAGTTGGCTGCAGTGACTTCCGGGTAACTCAGAAGGAGGAAGGGCTTGTGGAAGGTGAGGGAATGCTTGTTGGTTTAGGTGGTTCTCCTTGAAGCTGCAGATAGAGTACTTTCAGAGAACCCCCTATGCTGAGGACCTACAAGAGAATATGGGAAGGTGGATAAATTTGAGAGGACATTGTCATGCACAGTGATAAAGAAAATGTGAGGGGCTCATCCTGCCAGATTTTGAGGAGTGCAGAATGTTGTGGCCAGTGGGTTGGACAAAAGAATAACCCTCTGCTTAAATCTACAGAACCTTCTGTTGGCCCAGGGGAATACAGCTGCTCTCCTGGATGACCCTGGAGAGCTGGTGCTGCACCTGCCTCAGTTCCTGCCAGAATTAGCTGCTGGGAATATCTTTGGAATCCACTGTAATTTCCACTTAGTTTCTACTGGTCACATAGTTAATGGGTGCTGAACGATCAGAGCAAAGTGGAGGAGATTCAGAGACCTCTATGGCCAATGGTAACTGTGGAACACTTCAGTGTCTGCTATTATCTGTGACTATTTCACAGAACAAGGACAGCAAGGCTGGCGTGCCTTTGGAAGTAACCCCTAATGCCCATTAGCCCTTGCAACACTATTACGTTTTTTAAAAAAAAATTTTGTTCATTATTTATTTCTTTATTTGAGAGCGACAGACTGAGTGAGAAAGGCAGATAGAGAGACAGAGAGAAGGGGCGCGCCAGGGCCTCCAGCCACTGCAAACGAACTCCAGATGCATGTGCCCCCTTGCCATCACATTTCTTAAAACAGCTGTTTAACTAGGAGACAAATGAATACATTTGAGACTGTTCATTTACTTTCCAAGCCCCAGTATGTATTCAGTGTCAGTGAAATAAATGTCTGGAAGCTAGGAAGTGAGGCTTTGCACTCATACTTTTTCGAGCTCAACACCTGCTCAGTTCGGACTCTTTCCTCAGCATCACCATCATGCCAGTTATTTTTCTCATTGATGTGAAAAAATTCCTGACAAAAGAAACTTAAGGAAGGAAGGATTTCTTCTGGACCACAGTTTAAGGTAACAGTCCATCTTGGTGAGGAAAACATGGAGGCAGGAACATGAGACAGCTGGTCACATTGTGTCCTCAGATGAGGATGATGCATGCTGGTACTTTAATTAGTTTAATTAAATAATTTAGTTTAATTTCTTTGTTCTCCTTTTTATTTAGTCCAGGACCTCAGCCATGGAATGATGCTGCCCACATTAATGGTGGCTTTTCTCCCCTCACTCTATAGATGCCTTCACAGACATACCCAGAGATGTGTCCTTGGTGATTCTACATCCAATCAAGCTGACAACTAAGATTAACTAACCATCACAGCCATTGAGTTATGTCAATTTGTGTCCCCTTGCTGTGGCTTGAATTAGCATCTCCTGAAGGCTTCTGTGTTAAAGGCTTTATTCCCAGGGCACCACTGTTGGGAGGTAGTAGATTATTTAAGAGGTGGAACCTAGTGAGGGATCCTTAAGTATTTGTGGGTATGTTCTTGAAGTAAGACCCTGGCTTCTTCCTTTCTCCTTTGCTTCCTGGGCACAAGATGAACAGTTTGCTCCACTATGAATTCCCACCATACAATCTTGTCATTGAAATCCATATGCCTGCCAGAGGCTAAACGCAATGGGTTTGGCCAATTTGGATTGAAACTTCCAAAACTGAGTCAGAAATAAACTTTGCTGTTTTTAAGTTAGTTGCCTCATATTTTGCTTTATTGATGGTAGCTAAAGGAGCACATTATTTCAGGCTATACAGGTGAGCCTTTTGGAGTTCTGAAGAAAAGCTAAACAAGCTTATTATTTGTCAACAGCTTCAGTAAAGAAATTGAAATAGTGCCAGTCATTTCAAAGCCCAATGGCAACTGGGATCAAACAGGATTTAAAAATGCATCTAGCTCAGCATCTCCCATATGCCACCTCTTTCTCTGACCAGTATGGAAAACAAACCCCCCACAGATGCAGCTCTGCCACACAGCATGAGCAGCGGAAGTGCGGAGCAGGTCACAGTATTTCTAATTCAGATTAATGACTCCATTCAGCCCTGTCTTCTAACCAGGAAATTAGAAAGTGTAGGAGTGAGCAAAGAGTGATTCATAATGTGTGACTCAGGGTATTGGCAACTGTGTTCGTTAAAAGGTAAGACATTGTTTTGATATTAAATAATTGAGTCTGGCGTATTTATGGGACAAAGGGTTCTTCACAATCAGAGTTTGTTTAATAAAGCCAGCTGATTGCATGTCAACTTGCTTGAAGGACAGGAAAGCTGACCTTTTTGTCAATTTCATGTTTGTCTCAGCTCTGTCATGAGTATTAGTCTGGGGCAATAGGCTGGTGGGATGTGGTACATTTCTGGAACTTTGCTATTGATTCTATACCTCTAGACCCCACCTCGTCTCTTCCTGTTAGGGTTAATTCTGGTTTTCTACTCTTTTCCCACAACCTTTCATTTTCAGGGAACTTACTTGATCTAGGACCTGTGTTTGCCACCTGTTTGCCTCTAGCTGTGCGTTCTCTCTCATCTTGTCATCACCCCCTTCCTCCCCAACACACACACACACACACACACACACACACACACACACACACACACACATGCTTCCTATAGAATTTGTTTAACACTGACTCATTGTTCATGATGTAAACTTCAGGCTATCTTTAAATCTCCTTTAATGGCAATGCATCTCCAACCATTTTTTTTTATTTTCCCACTAGGACCCTACCCTTTTGGAGTTGGCCTTTTCATACAATCCACACATGATGTAAGCAAAACAGTTTCTCTGAATAACAACAACACAAAGTTGAGTCTCTGGGCATGCTCATCAGACCTCATCTTACAAGGATGCATTCTTTGTTACATGCTCTGAAACTGTGTCTGCACACATCCAAAGAGTGGTAAGGATTGAGAGGAGTTAATGAGCTTTAGGAATGTGTGTATCTAAGAGATCATTTTCATACCTAGATGTATATCGGACTCCCCTGGGGTCTTTCTAGAACCAAAGATTTTTCTTAATCCAAATCTTATCTCCAAGCACTCTACTTCTTACACCTTCTCCTGTAACCAGTCTTTCTATTCTTCAAATATGATGGACATTTTTATTTTATTTTATTGTTTTGCCCCAGGGACTCTGGCTTGCTTATTCCTCTTTGTAACCCTTCTCAATCTACTAGCCTCATTGGTTTACACCACTACCCTTTCTCAGGTTTCTGTTCTGGTGAATATTATGTCCTCAGAGGAGCAAACACATTATCTAAAATACCATCATTCATCTTGCCCACTTTAATTCTGGTGTCTTTCTTTTGATCACTAGCCACATTATGTATGTATGATTTTCTGCCTGCTGACTCCTAGAGAGTAAGATCTATGGGTATACGTGAGGTTTACTTCTTTATCTCATCCTCAGTGATAGTAGGGTGCCGTATACATAACAGATATTCAAGCAATGTTGAATCAGTGCATAAAAGATGGATCAGAAAGGCTGAATTGAACAGGAAAAGAGTCACAGTCAAACAATAGTTCTTGGGTTGGGGAGGCAGCTAAGTGGGGTAAGTGCTTGCCTCACAACTATGAGGATCTGAGTTTGAACCCCAGTGCCCATGTAAAATGCTGAGCATGGTTGAACATGTCTGTAATCCCAGAGTTAAGGAGGCAGGGACAGGATAATCCCTGGAGGTCTATGGCTAGCTAGACTGGTATGATCAGTGAGCTCCAGGCCAATGAGTGCCCTTATCTCAAAATGAGTGAATAGTGTACCTGAACATCATGCATCTGCATGTAGATTGTTGCAGTCAGGTCCGCATTGCTGGTATAAATCACCCAACCAAGAGCAGCTTGTGGGAAAAATGAGGTTTATTTTAGTTTACAGGCTCGAGGGGGAACCTTCATAAAGACAGGGAAAAATGATGACATGAGCAGAGGGTGGACATCATCCCTGGCTAAAATAAGGTAGACAATAGAAATAGGAGAATGTGCCAAACACTGGAAAGGGGAACTGGCTATAACACCCATAAAGCCACTCCCCACAATACACTGCCTCCTGGAGGTGTTAATTCCCAAATATCCATCAGCTGGGAACCTAGCATTCATAAAACCTAAGTTTATGGGGGGCAACTGAATCAAACCACCACAATCTGCCCTTGGCCCCATAAACTGATATCCATACATGATGTAAAATACAATGCATTCAGTCCAACTTTAAAAGTCCCCCATGGTTTTTATCAATTCCAATGATATTCATACATCCCCATTGTTGCAGTCAGGTTCACATTGGTAGTAGAAATCACCCAACCAAGAACAGCTTGTGGGAAAAAAGTTTATTTTGGCTTACAGGCTCAAGGGGGAAGCTCCATGATGGCAGAAAATGATGACATGAGCAGAGGGTGGACCTTACCCTTAGCCAACATAAGGTGGACCATAGCAACAGAAGAGAGTGCCAAACACTGGAAAGGGGAACTGGCTATCACACCCATAAGCCTGCCCCCAACAATACACTACCCCCAGGAGGCATTCATTTCCAAATCTCTATCCACTGGGAACCTAGCATTTAGAACACCTAAGTTTATGGGGGACACTTAAATCAAACCACCACAGCAATAGTCCAAGATCTTTTAACTGAGCCTTAATACAAAAAAAAAAAAAAAAAAATCCCCCAAAACACATAATGGCATAGAATAAGCATTCACAATGCAAAAGATGTCATTGGGCATAGCAAAGAAACATTTAGCCAATACAAGATTTAAAACAACCAGGGAAAACATCAAACTCTATAGCTTCAAGTCCAACACCTCTAGTCAATGACAAGTCTCCAAGTCTGATAACTCTAACAAGCAACAAGTCTCTGGAGTTTCAATTCTGCCCCTCCAGCTGGGCTACTCACAGTCCTGGAAAACTTCATCAGTGCTGGCAGCTCCTCTTGGAAGTCATCTCATGGTCCTGGCATCTCCACTGGGTCTCCACTGCAACCCACGGTTCATCTTCATGCCCCCATGGGGTCTCCATGCAGGCATCCAGTAAACCTGCTTCACACTGCCCATGGCCATTTCCAAAACACAAGACTGTGTTGCAAACTCAATGAACCTTTCTTTCCTGCATTTCTTATGCTCCACAATACCTGGTAGGGAGCCAATTTGTTAATTCAGGGGGGAATAAAACAGACTTTGAAGAATAGGACAGTCCTTGAGCACTCAGGCTCCTTCTAAAGAGTCTACATTCTTCCAGTTGTCACATTGCAGGTCAACTGGCCCAATCTCAAAAGTTGTAATCTCTCAATTGCAGCTGAGTGGGAAGTAGTTCACCCAAAGATTTTTCTTTCTGTGCCATATACCTCTGCTCACACCAGTTCCTTGCTATGCAAAGCAATGCACAACTTCTCAGGACATGGACATAACAGCAAGCTTCTCAAACAAACTGCTTCTAGACCAGTTCAAGCCAAGCTCTTTCTCACCCTCATAAGTCAAACCTCACAGTCCACAGTTCTTACTGTATTCAGGTCTTTCAACTCTGACCAGAATAGTCCATCAAGCTGTACTCACAGCACTTCAAGGCATCTCTTAGGCCAAGGTTTCAAATCCTTCCCCATCTCTCTTGAAAATCAGCTCCCAAAGGCCAAAACCATACAGTCAGGTGTCTAGCAGCAATCCCACTCCTTGGTACCACTTTACTGTTGTAGTCAGGTTCACATTGCTGGTAGAAATCACCCAACCAAGAGAAGCTTAAGGGAAAAAAGAGGTTTATTTTGGCTTATAGACCCAAGGGGGAAGCTCCGTGATGGCAGGGAAAAACGACACCATGAGCATAGGGTGGACATCAAACCAGGCCAACATAAGGTGGACTGTAGCAACAGAAGAGTGTGCCAAACACTGGCAAGGGGAAGCTGGCTATAACATCCATAATCCCACCCCTCAAAATACACTGCTTCCTGGAGGTATTAATTCCAAATCTCCATCATCTGGGAACCTAGCATTCAGAACACCTAAGTTTATGAGTGACACCTGAATCAAATCATCACATAGGTGCACACATATGCACACACACACACACACACACACACACACACTCACTCATGAATAAAAATAGCATAAAATGGTTTGGAGATGTGGCTTAGCAGTTAAAGGCATTTGCCTGTGAAGTCTAAGGACCCAGGTTCAATTCCCCAGTACACATGTAAGCTAGATACACAAGGTGGCACATGTGTCTGGAGTTCATTTGTAGTGGCTAGAGGCCCTGGTGCACCCATTATCTCTCTCTTTCTTTATTTCTCAAATGACTGAATAAATAAATAATACTAAAATATTTAAAATAGAATAAAAAAATAAAATAGAATTATTATTAAAGTGTGGTTCGTGGGCTAGCCTCTACGAAACCTGTAGTGGTTAGAATGAAAATTGTCTGCCATAGTGTTTGTGATTAAACCTCATACTCAATCACCATCATTGCTGGAGATGTGTCATTGGGGGAGGTTCTTGAGGTTTCTTATTCTAGCCCCACTGAGTACTCATAGCTAGCTTCACTTTGACTAGTTCCTCCCAGCTGATGTGACAAGGTGTGATACCTCAGTAACTATTCTTGCTGTGCTTTCTCTGCCATGATGAAACTTCCTCTTGAAAATATAAGCTGAAATAAATCCTTTCCTTCTGTAAACTGCTTTTGGTTGGGAGTCTTGTCCCAGCAGTGAGACGGTAATTGCTACAATATCACTTGAAAAATTGTTAGGAATGTGAAATCTTGGTCTTTCCATGAGACCTCCTGAGTGAGAAGCTTGACAGCAATGTGTGTTTTTGATATTCTACCCCCTACCAGACAATTCTGATCTTGCTAAGGATCCAGAACCACTTCTCTAAGTTGTGGTCTTATATATGCCATCTTTTGTACTTAATCCCACTGGTTAAGAGAAAACTGAAAAAAAAAAAATAAGGGCTGGAAGGACTGCTTAATGGTTAAAGATACTTTCTTGCTAAGCCTGATGGCCTGGGTTCAGTTTCCCAGTATCCATGTAAAGCCAGATTCACAAAGTGGTACGTGGAGTTCATATGCAGTGGCAGGAGACCCTGGTGCACATAATGCAACTACACTTAATTTCTCTCTCTCTCTCAAATAAATTATAGATATATAATCCCAACCCACAACTCTTGCCAATATATAAACAAAAAGATTCCATAAATTGGGCATGGTGGCACACACCTTTAATCCCAGCTTGTGGGAGGCAGCGGTAGGAGGCCTTAAGTTTGAGGCCACCCTGAGACTACATAGTGAGTTCCAGGTCATTCTGGGCCAGAGTTAGACTCTACCTCGAAATACCAAAAAACAAACAAACAAACAACAACAACAACAAAAACCCCATAGCATGTGGCACTCATATTTGTCACTCACATGAACCATAGGCTGTTTCCTGATTGCTCCAGGTTCAGTAGGTCAGGGAGTAGAACTATCCTGTGGTCCTCAGGTGCCCAGGAAGAACTCAGAAAACTATTGTTAGCTAATTAATTTTTAACAACAGGAGGCCTTCCTCAGTAGGGTTATTGGTATTCACTGTGGGGTCATGAAAGTATCAATCACTCTCTGTGGAGGGGGGGTGGTGCTGAAATGCTTGTCCAATGCAAAGAACTGAATCAAACCAATTCAGCAAAGCTACTTCAGGTTTATTGACACAGCTCTTGGACGAGGCTCACCGGTCTCAAGACACAAGGACAGAGAAGTTGTGTCTGGGTCCTTTCAAAGGGTGTAGGCAGGGGAAGATGATGCGTTAGCTGGGAGCCAGTCTGTTTCCCTGTGTGGCCATAACTTGTGCATGGGAGCAGGCTGAGGATTGCAACTCTTTTAAGGAAGGGAAGGAGCAAATCAGGGGAATCTTGAGACTATTGGCCCAGATTTCTGAGCATGCAGAAATGTGGGGGAAGAGGCTGTCAGAGGGCATGGCTGCCATGTTGGAACTTTGTTCTGAGCAAGGTCCCACCTAACATACACAGGTCCTAACATATACAGGTCCCTGCCTTTTTGTGTATATGGGCTCCAACTCAAGTCCTGGCTACTTCAAGCTGGTTGAGGATGATGTAGGGGAAGGAGAGTCGGAAGTTAACGGTCCTGTTCAAGGGAACATATGAGTGTAGGAGCATTTGATTGACGACCACTGTGGAAACTTATTAGAAGCAGTCCTGGAGGAAGTGGAGGAGGCAAAGGGCCATCAGAATAAAAGACAAATCATTATTATTGGGCTCATAAGTGGGGCAAACCAGGGTAAAGGCATGGATTGCCACCAGCTTGGGGAGGATGCCTGGCTGGTGAAGAGGCGCTTGAGGTCTTAACCCAGCAGCTGGAGTGTTTTCACTAGGGTCTCCACCAGGCTCAATTCATTTATATAGTAGCAGCATTCTTCCCTGAGGAAAGCACACTTTCCCCCTTTTTCTGCAGTTAGTAGGTCTAGAGCCCTTCTCTATTGCATGGTTGCTTGGGCCAGTGATGACAGCTGGAGCTGTAGGGATTATATGGCCATCACGGTGGTCTCCACTGCATTGGTGAGCCTTTCAGTTAGGTCAGTTAACTCTTGGGATAACTGTTGGATTGTCACCAGGCCGTGGCACAGGCCCCCTGTGTCCAGGCCCGATGCTGTGAGTGATGTGAGTAAGCTTACCACAAACTGTACTCCCAGTGTTGCTCCTTGTCTTCATCTTTGCAGCAACCCCAGGGAAACTGATATGACTCTAATCCCTTAGTGTATACAGTTAGGTCAGGGTGACTGGGGTGCATGGCACTTTTCAGTGAGGGTAAGTACAGTGGTAGAGTGATGAGTTGCAGAGGAACAATGCCCACAGAGGCAGGGACAAGTCTGAGACAAGTTCATGGATTTGTGTGGCAGGGAGCATTGTATTCTTGCTGGAGCCCAGAATTCAGATATTGAGGTATGGGGGTATGAACAGTGAGGAAGGAAGGAGATGTCTTGTGCAACTATTTATAGGGGTGACATTGGACATTACCAGAAGAGGAGCAAAGGCAGGCTCTTGGAGTGCATAGCAAAGAAAGCATGTCATGGAGTTAAGAGATGCATAGTTTTGTAAGAGTCTCAGGGACATGGACAGGAATGTTTCCCAAGAGTAGTGGAGGGAAGAGCAAAGGTGCTGTAAGGACAGAGAAGAGTCATGGCCGGTCCGATTGAGGACTGCTGAAGCGTTTTGATTATTTTGATCTTACCCTCCCCATCTGACCCAGAAGTATAGTGGAATCTGACTTCTGCTAGCAGCTCTGCCAGGCACTGGGGTTTCATATGATAAAGGTGACAATTTTCTACTGATCTTGCCTCTGAGACCTGGTCAGGCCTTCCGGATGTTTTGATGCTGGCATAGTGTATGTGATGTTACCTCAGAATAATGACACCAGCATGATAGGTTTCCAATTATCCTCAAACACCAGCCTCATATTCTCCATAACAGTGTGGTATTTGAATGGCTATGAAGGGCAGCCTTTCTATCCCCTGGGATCTCAACAATTTGAGGAGACTTCATCTTGTTGAAAGCATAAGTATATGCTTCACCAGAACATTGGTGGCGGCATGTAGAAATGGCATCAAAAGTTAAGTAGACTTCACTACAGGAACTGAAAGGGCATGAAGTGGAAATGTGTAGGGCAGTCTGTCGTCCCTTGCCATCTAAGGACCAGACCTGAAATTGAAACTCACAGGGAGGTAAAGTATAGTCAGTAGCCCAGAGGACAGGGTCCAGGTTAGGTAAGAGCAACATGGCTAGAGAATCTAAGGGAGGTAGGACCTGTTTGTTGTACAGACCAGTCATTTTGACCTGGATCTCATTTGAGCCTGGAGATATGGTACAAACAGGAGTGTCCCAGAAGCTTAGCTGCTGGGCGGGGGGGGGGTGGGGTGGAGGTGAGGATCACAGTGCAGGGTCTGTCCCACCTGGGTTCAAGTGATCTGGAGCTGAGCTGCTTGAGAAAGACTTGATCTCCAGGTGAGACAGGAGCTGATGTAGTAGGGGTTGTTCTTGTTGTATTGATGGTTACTGGAGCAGGCAAGGTCCATCTGCACTTCAGTGGAGGAGGGAGCACAGAACAGAGAGGTAATTAACCAGTGGGGGAGTTTGGGAAGGAAGGTGATTAGAGAGTAGAAGATTCTCCTATACAGTAACTTGAAAGGGCTAAACCCTGTGGGAAAGTTAGGGGCAGCTCATAAGCAGGTTAGAGCAACAGAGAAGGTAGGGTCAGGACAGCTTAAGCTCAATAGAGTTTAGTGAGCTGCTGTTTAATAAAGCCACTGGTCCATTCTACTTTACCCAATGACTAATGGTGGTAGGGGATGTGTAGTTTCCAGGATATGTTAAGAGCCTCTGATACCTGTGAGACAATCTTAGAAGTAAAGGCTGGGTCATTGCTTGGATCGTCAACGGAACCCCAAATCTTGGTATGATGTGTTCTAGAAGTATCCAGGCCATGACATCAGCAGTCTCCTTGGATGTTGGGAAAGCCTCTATCCAGCCAGTAAAAGTATCAACTAGAGTAAAGAGATAACAGTTTTTGTGGGGTGGCATGTGGGTAAAGTCTACCTGCCAATCTTCGCCTGGTTGAGGTCCCTGTAATTGGTGCAGGGGCTGACAGAGGTGCAGGCTCCCTTGTGGATTGGCTTGAGCACATATCCGGTAGATGGACTAGAACTGGGAAATGTGTGCTTGAAGGCCATTGGTGTCCAGCAGGGGTCCCAGGAACCTGTAAAGGATTTGGTTCCAATTTGTAAAGTTTGGTGAATGTCAGAGATAACTGTATTGGCCTGTTTTGGAGGAAGAATTAGCTGATTGCTTTTAAAAATCCATCCATTCCCATCTCATGTGGCCCCCTTTTTGAAGAGTTCATTTTCCTCTTCTGGCAAATAATCAGGTTGGTATGTCAGGGACAAAAACAGATTCGTCCTGTGTTGGAGGCAGGTCACAGGGTTAGTTTTTGTGCTACAGAGTCAGCCCTGGCATTGTCTTGGGCCACTGGATCTCGAGAGGTCTAGTGTCCTCTGCAGTGAATAATGGCCACCTCTGCTGGGAGCTGGAGAGCCTCCAGAAGCTTGGCTATGAGGGGCCCATTAATGATTGGAGTACCTTTAGGTAGTGAGGAGAGAGTTAGTCCTCTCCTTCCAGAGGACTGAATGAGTGTGAGCTATAGAGCAAGCATATTTAGAATCTGTATATATATTAGCTCTTAAGCCTTTTGAGATATGTAGGGCCCTAGTTAGTGTGATTAGCTCAGCCTTTTGGGAGGTGGTGCCCATTGGTAGGTGAGCAGCTTCTAGGACAACAGTAAGTGTGACCATAGCATAGGGTGCTTGTTGGTTCCCTGAACTGTCAACAGAGGAACCCCCATCTACAAAGAGGACTAGTTGAGGTGATGTGAGGGGTGTGTTGTGGAGACAGGCCAAGGGGAATGGAGGGCTTCTGCTACTTCAGGGTATAAATGAGAGGGGGACCCTGGGGAGATCTGCACCCATGAGGGCCCAAGCATGGAAAGAGAGGGATGGCTTAAGAGATCTAGCAGGCAATGAGAAGAGAAGACAGTGACAGTTGCAAGCAATGTGATCTTGAGGGCCTCTAGGGTCAGCTCTGCTGCAGCCACCTGGGCTCATAGGCTAGGCTGCCATCTACATGCTGAGGAATTTAATTATTTATACAAGAAAGCCACCACCTGATGTGTGGTTCCAATAGTCTGGACAAGGACACCTGTTGCTATTCCCGATCTTTGATCTGTAAAGAGGTGGTACTGTTGGGAGGCGTTTGGGAGAGCCAGAGTTGGGGCTGCCAAGAGAACATTGTATAGCCATGAGAAATGGTGACAGACTACAGTAGGGTGGGAAAGGTGCCTTTAGGGGTTTACTTTTCTGCTCAATATAGTAGTTTAGCTGTGACAGTGAAGTTAGGAATACAATGGTGAAAAAAATCACATGAGACCCAGGAAAGCGAGGATTTGATCTGTGTTTTCTGGAGGCTAGAGGTCTCGGAGGGCTTGGATTCTATCAACTGTTAAGGCTTTTGAGCCAGGACTGAGCTGGACTTCCAGGTAGGTTATAGTAGGAGAACAAAATTGAGCTTTGGAGGGAGACACCCTATGGTCCTTAGAAGCAAGAAATTTTAAGAAGGGAGGCCAAGGATTTTGGGGACAGAGTGAGGGATAGGTTTCTAGAAGGTCATCTACATACTGCAGGACAGTGCTAGGATTAAGTCTGCAAGTGGAGAGATCTCTGGCCAAAGCTTGGCCAAAAATATGGGGACTGTCTCAGAAGCCTTGAGGGAGGACCATCCAGGTAAGCTGTCTGGAGGAGCAGGTGTTAGGATCTTCCCAAGTGACAGTGCAAAAGAAGTATGGTATGAGTCAGGGTGGAGGGGGACTGTAAAGAATGTAACTTTGAGGTCTAAGACTGTAAAGTGGATGGTGTTGGGTGGGATATGCGGCAGGAGGGTATAAGGGTTAGTTACTGCCAGGTGAATGGGGACAACTGCCTCATTGATTAATCAGAGGTCTTGTAGCAGGTGCTAAGTACCAGAGGGTTTTCATACAGGGAGGATGGGAGTGTTACAGGGTGAGTAAGTAGGTATAAGGAGGCCTTGTGACATTAGATGGGTGATGATAGGTGATAGTCCTTGGTAGTATGCTTCAGAAATGGCAAACTGAGGTTGCAAAGGGAGGAAGGAAGGGTCCTTGAGGCCGATAAGGACAGGTTGATGATGTGTGGCAATTATGGGAGTGGAGATGTCCCATGCTCAGGGATCAACTGGGTCTGGGAGGAAAGGAACAGGACAATTGGGAGTGGAGATTTGAGAAGCTAGTAAAGGAAGAAGATGTGTAGAGGGGGCTAGTGAGAGTGTGGCCCTGAAGCAGCTGAGGAGGTATTGTCCTAATAGGGGTACTGGGCAGTCAGGCATGCCTAAAAATGAATGTGAAAAAAAGCATCCAGCCAATGAGCAGGGTAGAGGTAGGGTTTTTGGTGTGAAGAAGGGAATCCCATTAACTCCTATAACAGAGATGAATGAAGGGATGTTTGGGCCCAAGTTGGCATGCAAAACAGAAAAGGTATCCCTCGTGTCCCCCCAGAAGGTGATGGATTTATCCACTACCTGGAGCTTTATCCTGGGCTTGGCAAGGGTAATGGGAGTCTCTAAATCCGGGCATTGTCAGTCCTCTTTCAGCCCAAGAAGCTCTAGTTCCAGGAGAGTTTGGAGAGCCTTGCTTTATGAGGCTGGACCTCCATGGCCCAGTGTGGAGGACGAGTCCACACATGGGCAGTCTGACTTCCAGTGACCTGCTTGTCAACATATGGACATGGATTGGTGGGCAGTGGTGTATTAGGGTACCTATGGGCCCCGTGGCCTTCCTGGCCACATTTGAAGCAGGACCCTGGTGGATGACTGTGCCCTGGCACAATGGGGCTTAGGAGAACTCCCTTGTCCCTTGTTGGCAGGAAGACTGACGGCTTCAGGGCAGCTGTCAAGGCTTGGGCTTGTAGGGCTTCCTTCTGTTGCATGTGAGCCTGTTGGGAGGACTCAACTGCTTGCTCTTGGGCATTAAAGCCCTTAAAAGCCATCCTCATCATATCCTGAATAGGAGTCTGAGGCCCCTCTCCTGCCCTCTTTTGTTTCTTTCTAATGTTGGGAGAGGACTGGGAAATAAAATGGGTAGCCAGTACTGTGGCCCCTGCCTCTGAATCCAGATCTAAGTGGGTATATTGGATCATAGCCTCTTGTAACCTGTTTAGAAAAGTAGCTGGGGGACGACGAGATGGCTTAGTGGTTAAGTGCTTGCCTGTGAAGCCTAAGGACCCCAGTTCAAGGCTCAATTCCCCAGGACCCACGTTAGCCAGATGCACAAGGGGGCGCTCACATCTGGAATTTGTTTGCAATGGCTGGAGGCCCTGGCATGTCCATTCTCTCTCTCTCTCTGCCTTTTTCTCTCTCTATCACACTCAAATAAATAAAAATTTAAAAAAATTTTTAAAAATACCTGGGATTCATCTGAACCCTGAGTGATCTAAGTTTATCAAAATTAACTACCTTGTTAGATACTGTTTCCCTACCTCTAATAAGACAAGTAACTATTATGTCTCTTTGTTCTTCACCTTCTCATCCCTCCTGATAATTCCATCCCAGGTCTGTGTATGGAACCACCTGTGCGCCAGAAGGAAAAATTTGGTCAGTTAAGTGAGTCTAGTCAGCATATTGTTTAGCTACAATCTGTATTTGTTCATGTTTTTCTGGGGTGAAGGTAGAAACAAGAATAACATGTAAGTCATTGGTAGGCTATCAGCCTGGGTGAGGTATCAGAATTCTTTAATATAGGAAGTAGGGTTGGCTGAGAAAGAGGCAAGACATTTTTCATTTTGTGATGGGGCTTGGAGAGAAAACAAAATGCGTACCTGGGTAATACCTTCAGCCCAGCCACTTCCCAGAGGGGGAAGATACAAGCAGCAAGGGACTGTTGGGACCAGGTAGGAAAGGTAATTGGAGAGGGGTCAGGTAGGTTAAGAGTCTTAGGAGCTGACGAAATGAGTGGGTGGGGGTCAGGGAGCGTGGGGTGGAGAACTGGATGAGTTGGAGGGGGGTGTGCAAAGAAAGATGTGGCTGGGGAAAAGGGTGTTGATGACGCAGGGGAGGAGTCCTAGTGAGTCAGCTGCAGCTTTGGGGGAAAGCCTTGAGCCAGAAGAGCAGAGGGAGGAGGAGAGAGAGTCATGGGTTGGGGTGAGGGAATGGAGGAGAAGGCAGATCATGGTGGATAGGGCAGAGGAGGCCCTGAGAGCTATAGAAGAGCATGAAGGGAAAGGGAAAAGGACAGGGGAAAGGGGAAGGGGGCTGGGTAAAGGCCTTGAGGGTTTTGAAGGGAGGCTGTGATTGAGGGAGATATAGGAGATAGGGAAGGAAGAATCAGAGCAGAAGGAGGGGAAGAAGGAGTGGAGAGAGAAGGAGGGGTGGTGGTGGTGGTAGGAGAAGGAGAACAAGGAGGAGGCTGGGGATTGCTGGGAGGGCCATGTGGTGGGGGTACAAAGTGTTCTGGGTGTTCAGTTCCTGCTGAAGACTTGGGTTCAGGATTTGAGTCTTGTGGTTTTGATTGGTCTATTGGCTTGTCTATTCTGGTAGGAGAACCTGAGCTGTGGAACATTGGCTACAGAGAGAAAGATGAGAATGTAGTTCCTAAAGAGCCTTAAACATAAGGGAACTCAGACCATTTGCCATTGCGGTGACAGAAATTTTCTACATCATGGAGAACATTGAAATTTAGAGTGCCCTCTGAAGGCTAGCATGACTGGTTGTCCAGCTTATAAAAGGCCAACTTTTGTGAGAGTAAAAAATCAGGTGTTTAGGCTTAATGGTTTGAGTGAGAGCTCCAATTTGGGTAAGTTTTGTAACCAACAGCCCAGAGGTGACTGAGGGTCTAGTTTTGATTCAGAGTTTCCCATTTTAAAGCCAAGGCCAGAGGCTCTGATCCAGGGCCCAGGACCAAATGTCCTGGGCCCAAAACAGTGAGAGAGTGTGGGTAAGCATAAGGGGGAACATCTCCCAATGCCCTAGGGTATCTGGTTTCCTGGCAGTGGAGAAAAATGGAAGGGCTTGTCCTGGTGCAGCCACGACTTTGGATAGGGCCCCCAGGAGGCAGAGGCTAAAAAGCAGGCAACTTACCCTGAATCAGAATGTGATTAATTGCATCAGGTCCACAACTGGGAAAGGAGAGGCTCCCTGTCAACTGAGGGCCAGGCCCCTTGGGACCCGGGTCTTGGTTTCAGCACCACTGACATGAATAACTGAATCAGACCAGATCTACAAAGCTAGTTCAGGTTTATTGGCACAGCTCTCAGGCAAGGTTCACTGGTCTCAAGAAGCAAGGCCAGAGAAGTCACATCTTGGACCTAAGATGGAAGCCTTATGAAGGGCCCAGGTGGGGGATATCATGTTAGCACAGAGCGGGTCTGTTTCTCTATAGGGCCATAACTAGCACATGAAAGCACGGTGAGAGATGCAACTGTTTTAAGGAAGGGAGGGAGCAGAAGCATGGGAGTCTTGAGACTGCTGGTCACTATCATGCTCGGGAATGTGGGGCATGAGGCTGTCAGAGGACATGGCCGTCATTGTTGGGTCTTTGTTCTGATCACAGACCTGCCTAACAGTGGGACATTGCCTTGTAATACTCTTTCCCAATGTGTGGCTCTTACAATCTTTCCACTCTGTCTTCTAGAACATTACCATCCTTAGAGGGTGAGTTGATAATTTTCTTTTAGTGTTGAATATTATGGTTTTTTGCTTTGATGAGTTTTGTGTCACCTCAGTGCCTACTGCATGTCCTGGAGGAGGCTGTCAGGCTAGCAGTGAGAGTGGAACTTATGATGATCAATCAGCCCCTTCCTCTTTGAATGGCTTCTGGGACCTGCCAGATGTGATAGAGATTATTTGTCTCCTGCTAGTAACTTGGCTTTCTTTTCCTGTTATACTAATGAATCTTAGATCTCCCCAGTATTTTCTGTCATCAATAAAAAGCAGATTCTCCACCTAAGAGTGAGAGCAGTATGGATGAAAGAATGGTGATTTAAAACACCTTTAGACTGGCTTACCCTTTCATGTTAGTCAAAGAGCAGTAGGAGCTTCCCTGGAAAGTTTATGGCATTCCTATACATAGGCTTCTGACTTGGTTCTCAGTACCAGGTATGGATTCACTCCCACTGAGTGGGCCTCCTAGTCAATTAAAGAGAGTAGTTGATTACCCCATAGCCAGCATACCACTATTGCATAGGTATTTACATCTGGCCTGGCTGGTTGATTTTGTAGTTTTCACAATCCCCTGCTTGTTCATGCTGTTGGTGACCACTATCCACCAGCATCTGCTATAGCATTTTGTAGCACTATGAGGACTCTCCAACAGGTAGCTGGCTTACTTCTCAGTCCCAGCACGATTTCTCAATGTCTGTAACCACATTATGTGGTGTCTTCAGCAATAGGATTTTACCATTTAGATATGGTGAATAACCAAGTGCTGTGGCAATGCTCTGCATTGTTTTAGGGATTCAGGTACCTCCCTAACCAACTGCTCACTATGGCTATAACCCAATTCTGGCCCTGGTATTTTCTAGCAAGAACCTTTGGCTTTAGGTTTAAGCTTTCTCCACCCACTACAGGGCACTTCTGCCTGCACTAATACTGCCACCCCCCCCACCACTCTTATTGAGTTATATCATTTAATTAGCTAACCAGAAGGAAGTTTTCATAGTACTGATTCATGCCATCACTAGTTTTGTGTTTTCCCCCTTTTATCCCCATTCCACCTCTGTATTCTTTCCCTCCACTTGCATGCTAAGAATTCCTTCCTCTCATATTAAGTATTCCATCCTCTCAGGGTAGCTTGCCTGCTTTTCCTCTCATAGCCTCATTCTAGTTCCTTGCCAATGATGCTTACTACAACTAAAAAGAAATTAAGCTATTGCATGTTAGGAACCATATATGAGAGAGAACATATGGCATTTGTCTTTCTGAGCATGTGTAGCCTTGCTTAGTATGATTTTTTTTCCAACTCTACCAATTTTCACGCAAATTTTACTTTCTCTTACTACTGGGTAAAATTCCATTGTGTATATATACCACATCTTCATTATCCATCCATTAGCTGATGGGCATCTGCCCTGATTCCAATTCCTAGCTATTGTGAATACAGCATAAACAAATATGGCTAAGCAAATATCTCTGCAGTAAGGATTAGTGTCTTTAGGAAATATGTCTAGGAATGGTATATCTGGATAAAATGGTAGGCCTATTTTCAGATTTTTGAAGAGCCTCTATCCTGGTTACCATAGTGGCTGGGAAAGTCGGCACTCCCACCAGCAGTAGATGAGGCTCCTCTTTCCCCATACTCCTGCCAGCATTAATGTCATTTGATTTTTTTTGATGATAGCCATTCTGACTGAAGTGAGATGGAATCTCAAAGTTGTTTTAATTTGCATTTCCCTGATAGTTAAAAATGTTGAAAATCTTTTTAGAAGTTTATTGGTCATTTGTATTTCTTCCTTTGAGAACTCTCTGTTAAGTTCTCTGCCCCATCTTTTGAGTGAGTTGCTTGATTGCTTTTATTACTTAGCTTTTAAAGTTCTTTGTGTATTCTAGATATTAATTAATCTTTTGTTAGATGTATAGCTGGGAAGGAATGTTTCTTTTTTTGGCTCTAAGTGGCATATGAGAAAGAAACGTTTTGAAACTCTTTCACTTAGTAATGCTAAGTACAAGGGAAGGACCCAGAAACTGAATGATGCCATGACAGGCTTCAGTAGAGTGCTGGTTAGGCCTAAATTACAAGTTTCAGCTTAAACAACAGAACAAAGGGGCAGCTGCCCTGCTCCTGCCCAGGACACCTGAGACTTACCAAAGACTTGTCCCTCCTACCTCCCTGTCTTAGCCAATTGAAATACATACAAATTTTATTGCTGTTTGTTGCTTAGTTACCTAGCTCCTGCCCGCCAATGTCCTAAGAAATCAACCAATCATGTACCCATTCCCTACTTCTTTGTTCAAATCCCTATAAAAAACCTTGCCCCCTGCTGCTCGGGGTTCCCACTGCGTTGGTGAAGTCCAGAAACTGAGCTTAAGCCCGAAGTAACGCTCCTTGCCCTTTTATGTGTTTGGTTCTCCTTGGTGGTCACTGGGGGTGCTGAGAACTGGGCATAACACAAGCATGTATTTAAGCATAATAGTAAAAGAAGAGATGGGGCTGGAGAGATGGCTCAGTGGTTAAGGTGCTTACCTGCAAAGCCTAAGGACCCAAGTTTGAGCCCACAGTACTCACACTAAGCCAGGTACACATAGCGGCACATGTGTCTAGAGTTTGTTTCCGTTAGCTAGAGGTTCTGACATGCCCATTCTCTTTCTCTTTCTCTCTATCTGCCTCTTTCACTCTCTCTGAAATAAATAAATAAATTTAATAAAAAAGAAAAGATGTTGAGAAGTGATACTTGCAGGTTAGATAATTTTTATTGACTCAAACCAATAGTAAAGGACCTAATAGCATGAGTTTAGGAGTTAGACTTGGGCTGGACCAGTCTAATTGGAGCAGATGCCTGCCTTGAAGGATTAATAGTGCAGGTGCACTATTCAAAGTGTTTGTTAGTAATTGGTGTTGTTACAACATTTATTGTGTGTGTGTGTGTGTGTGTGTGCATGAGTGTAATTGTTAAGGCAGAAGGAAGATGGGGTAATTTAAAGACCAGGGCAATAGGTTCCACAAACTGGTCATCAGATCAGCAGCTTCAGCAGCGCCTGGAAATGGTCATAATGCAATTTCCTGTCCCCATACAGATCATACAGCAGGACTTGATGGGGCTAGCAATCTGTTTTTAACAAGCTTTCCAGTTGATTCAGATGCATGCTCAAGCTAGGAAGCCCTGGATCCACATTAAACAAAACACTTCACATTCAACCCCCATCTTGGATAGGATGTGCTTATTTTGGGGAACAGTCTATTAATAGAGGAGAAGAAAATGGTAACCAGAAAATAGAGAATTTCTACCAAGGGACAAGTCAATAGGGTTCTAATCTCTTGAGTTTGGGAAATAATCCCGACTCCTGATTTACATATAAACCCATTCAGTAGAAGAGCTTTCTAACAGGTCATTGACAAATGAGGACTCTGGTAGCAGTCCTTTCTCCCTAAACTGTTTCTCTGGCCTTTAGCAATTAACTAGCTAAACAGGAAACTGAATCTGAAGCCCTGTTAACCCTTTGCCAGCTGTAGCACAGGAGCAATTTGTCTTGCTGATGACAATTTACTTTCTCTTTCCCTCCTACATCCCACAAAGGAAACTGCCTACTCAAACATTGTCCTGTCTGCTCCTGTGTCTGTGTGATTAAAGCAGCCAGGTCAGAGATCAACAGAGGTGAAAGGTCACTACAAACTAAATGTAGCTGCTGAATCTCAGGTGCCTGCCCTTGGTGTCACAAATACAAATAGCATTAAAAACTTGTTCAGTGTAGCAGATCATTTTCCCCTTCAAACATTTCTTAATGAGCTGAAGCTCTGTCTTCTGTGAGCCCTGTGATTTAAAAGCTAAGCATCTCCTTGCTGGAGAGCATGAGAACTGAATAGATGAAGCTAGGTTTTGACCTTGTGTTCCTATATTTGATGGGTTTTTCTATAGTCCAAGTTTTCATTTTTACTATTCATGAAAATACAAAACAACCTCATGGTAATGTCAAATCAGCCCTAAATGTCCAGTGACAAACATAATGGTCACTGGACATTTAGTGTTTGTTAATAATTGTGCTTGGTGTTGTTTCCTCAGTAATTCACATTCATTCAGTTATTACACATATGCGTTTTGTCAATTTTCTGTATAAATTTTGAATTCTAGGCCAACATCTCCCACTACTCAGGAGTTTCTCAGTGAGCCCAAATTTATTTGATGTCTTTAAGGAAAAACAGAATAACAGAATAACAGAATAAATTTATTTAGCCATATCTGTTAGAACCCAGTTATGTGTATGTGTGTGTGTGTGTGTGTGTGTGAGAGAGAGAGAGAGAGAGAGAGAGAGAGAGAGAGAGAGAGAGAAGAAGAGAGAAGAGAAGAGAAGAGAAGAGAAGAGAAGAGAAGAGAAGAGAAGAGAAGAGAAAAGACGGAGGGAGAGATCAACTATTGTGTGTAACAGTATATACCTTTAATGGGCTTGACTTGTGGCTGAGCATATGAAATGGTGAATCTTACATACTCATTATTAGCACCCTTCATGTAGATGAGATCATTGTATGGAGTATACCTCTGCACATATTTCCTACATAAGCACCCTGTGACTGGAATAAAGAACTGTGTTTGGTTTGGCTCAGTTTAGCACAGCTCAGCCCTGCTCAGTCTTGCATTGCAAGACTGGTGTCTATGAACATCTGCTGTGCATTCCTTCATGCAGCTGGACTCACGCCCTCTACCAAACTCCCTGGAGCTGCTTGCTCTCAGGCAAGGCGTCTTATTCGTTGCCGCTGTGTGAACCAGCTAGCTGACCCATGCACTTTGTTGGATTCTCCTGTATCTGCTTCCCATGTAGGGGATCCAGCAGCAGGATGGCTGAGGTTATAGCCTCATGCTCATGCTGCCTTGTCCAGCTTCTACAGGGACTCTGGGATCTGAACTCAGGTTGCTTGGAAAGTGTTTTCCACTGAGATATCTTTGCTACCCCTTATTTTTCTTATTTTTATTTGTTTATTTTGTTATTTTTTTTTGAGATAGGGTCTTGCTATGTAGTCCTGGCTGGCCTAATACTTGCTATACTGGCCTTAAAATCCTGGAAATCCTTCTGCCTCAGTCTCCCAAATGCTGGGATTACAGGTGTGTGCCACCATGCCTGATTAAACCCAGTAACTTTTTATTAAAGAAAGGAAATTCTGAACTGGGTATGATCACACATGCTTAGAATTCTAGTTATAGCTACTCTGGAGGGTAAGGCAGGAAGATCGAGGGTTCTAGGCTAACATGGACAAAATAATAAGATCCTGACTCAAGAAAAAAATGTGTCAAGGACAAACCAGCTCTTTTGTAGTTTTAAATGCTGACATGCTTTGAATTTAGAAAATAGAAAAGGCCTGAGCAAATAGTGTCCCAGTCACATCTCTAAGGCCTCATTTATTTATTTATTTTTAGTTTTTCGAGGTAAGGTTTCATTCTAGTCCAGGCTGACCTGGAATTCACTATGTAGTCTCAAGGTGGCCTTGAACTCATGGCAATCCTCTTACCTCTGCCTCCCAAGTGCTGGGATTAAAGGCGTGTGCCACCATGCCCAGCTCCAAGGCCTCTATAATTATAAGAATGCCTGTATTAATACCAGCTAACTTTTATGAAGTCATCCATTCACTTATCATAATGCTTTGCTTATAGAAAATGATTAACATCTTTGTTCACTATTATTTACAAATGTGAGTTTCAGCCACATAAAGCATAAAATCCAGAATGGAGATATAAATCACCTTGTTACATTACTCATCTCATCAATCACGACTCAGTAAAATGATAAATCAAATTTGAGCTCACCTTCTATTTGTGCAGATGAGAGAGAGGGAGAAGGGGGAGGGGAGAGGAGGGGAGGGGGAGGGGGAGGGGGAGGGGGAGAGGGAGAGGGACTTTTCCTTTCGAGCAACCTGGAAACATTCTGACCATCCCACGTGGGGAAACCGTGTGCTAAGCCCAAGTGACCTAGGACTAGATCACACTTTACAGATCGCGCTGCCCCATCTCAGTCCTTGCTGCGGGTCCCTTTGAGGCATCCCACAGCGGCCAAGCAGCCTGAGCGCCGTGGCTGGTTTCCAGGCTGAAAAGGAGACATGGTCCTTGCCTGCTCACACTCCCGCGTAGCCTCAAGTATCCGTCCTACACATGGAGCTTAGCAGACGTCGCGTGTGTGAATGGCCTGTGACTGCCTTGCTCTTTGCACATTTGCTAGTGAAACACACTGGGCAGACAGGAACCTACGCAGTATTTAACTCTCACCAGGCTGCTTTGGAACGTCGTTAGACCCGGGCACGAGTAAGTACAGCAGAGCGGGCCCAGCTTCCCCTAAGCCCTGCCGGCCCCACCCTGACAGAGTGCCGACAGGCCTGGCCTTCTGTGCAGCTTGTGCTTGGAAATAACGGCGGCCGTGAGTCCGTGAGTGCACAACCACATCATAACCGGACAAAGCAGCCTGGTCTTGGGTTTCCATTCTTCACCCAGTAGCTTTGCAGTTGCTTCAGAGACCAATCAGAGTATAGACCTTGGCTGGAAGAAAATACATGTCCTGCCAAGCATGGTTCTACATGCTCGTGGTCCTAGCTATTGTGAAGGCTGAGACCAGGGGACCATTTGAATTTGGGAATCTGGGACTAGACTAGACAGTATAGTGAGACCCCCACCACCACATCTCAAGAAAGAGACTCCCAGAATGGATCAGTCACCTCACAGTGAGAACTCTGTTGTGTTCTCTTCCCTGCTGTCCACGGCTGGAGCTGTGTCCCAGACTCTGATCTTCTTCTTCCCCTGGCATGTCACTGGCCCTCAAGGTGGAGAACTTGGGCCTTTAGGGATAAACCCATCTGCCAAATCCAGCAGTTCTCATCGTTCCAGCTCGAGTGCCATGTTGAGATGCTTTGCTATGACACATGTGAAAGAACCTCACAGCCTTTTCAAGAATTATTTTTCATACCTGCATCTGCCTGTGTTCCCTGGGCATTTCAGTCCTCTGCCTGAGATTGGAGTTTTGCTGATTGAGACAATCTGAATAGCCCTCTGATTTTAACTACACTAGTTGAATGCACTTGATACCTCTGTGGCCTTGCTTCTGTCAAGAGCACACTAGATGGAACCAAGCACTGTCTGGACATTACGTGTTAACACAGATGTATGCAACTCCTAACAGAACTGTAACGTACCACTGTGTAATATTTCTATTAACTATATTTTGTTTCTGTAAAAAAAGCAGATTCCCTAGTCTGTGCCTGAAAGATTCTAATCCAGGCAGAAAGTCACAAGGTTTTAATATAACTCCATGGAAGCCCTACTTTTTATTTATTTATTGCTGTAGTTTGGAACTTGAAGGTTCCCAAAGGTCCATGTGTTTATAGTTTCCTCCTTAGTTTTACACATTATTGGAAAGTGATGGAGTTTTTAGAAGGGATGGTATAGTGGAAGGAAATGAAGCTTTTGGGCATATGCCCATGAAGAGAATACCGGGGCTCAGTCCTCCTCTCTGTTTGTTTCCTGACCAAGGTGAGATAAAAGATGAAAAGGCCTGCTCTCCCACATGCACCTACTATGATATATTGTCCTACATCAGGCCCAAATCAACATGAGTAGGATTAGGGAAAACTGAAACCACTGTTACTATGAGCTAAAATAATCTTTTGTGCTTCTACAAAAGGAAATAAAAAAGAAGAAGAAACTTCTCTGTTCTCACTTTGTGGACCTAAATAAAGCAAATCAGAGACATTATTTAAAGAATAATAATATTTACTTGTGTACAGCAGAACACAACATTAGGAATTTGCATGCTATTATAAACTATGCACATATTCAATGAGGGATGTTTTAAAGACAAAAATGAAGAGTATAATTTTCAAATAATAATCCTTAGCCATTATTATTAATAATAATTGGTTTTAGGGCTGGGTAGATGGCTCTATGCATAAAGCACTTCGTATATGTGGTGATTTGAGTGTTCAATGTTCCCCATAGCCTCATGTGTTGCTTATTAAGGCTCATACTTAATCCATAGCTAGTGGAAGAAGGAGCTGAAAGAATGTAAGAGCAGAAGATGGGGAGGAATGCTTTGGAACACTGTCTTACAGACATGATTAGAGACAATTTTAAGAAGTGCAATCCTGGGCTGGAGAGATGGCTTAGCGGTTAAGCACTTGCCTGTGAAGCCTAAGGACTCCGGTTTGAGGCTCGGTTCCCCAAGTCCCACGTTAGCCAGATGCACAAGGGGGTGCACGCGTCTGGAGTTCATTTGCAGAGGCTGGAAGCCCTGGCGCGCCCATTCTCTCTCTCTCTCCTTCTATCTGTCTTTCTCTCTGTGTCTGTCTCTCTCAAATAAATAAATAAATAATTAAAAAAAAAGAAGTGCAATCCTCCTGAAATGCTAAAACCCCAGACAAGGGGCTTTGGATTGCCTACAGATTTGTCTCAGTCACCACGTTGCTGGCTTTCACTTGTGATCATTGAGAGTCTCTGAGAGTTCAGGGACAATAGATGGGAGCTGTACCAAAGATCTGAAATTGTTAGCAACTCCTGGGAACATCCAACTGATTTGTGTGTATTTAGCTTAATCTATGATGAAATTAGGAGAGCTTCACCACCATCTGTGTTGCTATGGCAAAATGCAGGGGCAGCAGATATTGGTTCCATACTTTGACCTTAGCGTCAATGGCAACTAGACATTTCTAATCAATTCCAGTGATCCTTCTCTTAATTGATAGTAATTATGCCCCAGAAGCCTATGCTCTAGGGAGCTGCTTCCTAATGAGATGACTGGAAGATGAGATCTATGTTCTAGAACTGGGAGAGTGAAGAGGCTGAGTTTTGCTGTCACATGGCTTAGAGGGTTCAAATCCCAGTTTTGTCACTTGATAGTTGTAGGACACAAAGCAAGGCATTTAAGATGTTTAGGAACACTTGTAAGAACATTCTTCTCATCTACAAAAATGACATACAAGTCTGGTCATAAAGGATTGTTGTAAGCATAATAGAAATAATGCTTGTAAGTTTGTTAATACTCCTAGCATATACAGAATGCAAAAACATTCTGGTTGTTACTTTTTAAAATTAATTTATTTTTGTTTGTTTTTCAAGGTAGGGTCTTACTCTAGCCCAGGGTGTCCTGGAACTCTCTCTATAGTCCCAGGTTGCCTTGAACTCACAATGATCCTCCTACCTCTGCCTCTTAAGTACTGGGATTAAAGGCATGCACTACCATGCCTGGTCTGGTTGTTGTTTTTAATTCATTGTAGCAGCATGTGCTGGTGAGCACAGGACCAGTTTTGTGATGAGGAGAAAGAACTGGTGTTGAGGAATAATATGAACTACATAAGGCCATCATGGAGTATCTCATAGCAGAATTCATCCTTTTGCATACCCTGCTCTGGGATTATAGCATTTATAGCCCATACTCAACAAAAGGGCTTAATACATGTCAGAACTGTTCACTCTTATCCTCAAATATGCAAGGCTTCCAAGGCAAGGATACAGTTACAATGGTGCTGGTTAAAATCATGCTCCATCCAAGTAGCAGTAGCATCTTTGAGAATTTTATTAAATTTAAGTTTAATTTAATAAAATTCTCAAAGATTATCCAGATATGTCCTGCCATCCTTTTCCAGGGCAAGAAGCATTATGGATAAAGCTCAGAAATCTGTGGTTTGATCTTCCAATCATTCTTTAAGTTTTCAGCACCAGAAGTCAGAAGGTAAGGTAGATTGGCAGGACAGGATGTTTAATGCTGTGACAAACAGAGATGGACTTCGAGGTACAAACTGTGTTTGCTAGCCTCATGTTGGGCTGGCCTCTGCTCAGTCCACAATTTACCCTCATGTTTATTGCAGGATAGAGAAATGACAAGGTTTTAGAACTGTTTGCTTACTAGATTACATCTGATTCCCTTTTAGCTTTCAAAAAGTCAGAACAGCTCTATTTCTTTTAAGATACTAAGCAGTTTCAAGTGATGTGAGAGGAGACTTTTAAATATTTTATGAGGGGGTCGCAGAGATTGTGAGAATGGGTTCACCAGAGCCTGTAGCCACCGCAAACAAACTCCAGATGCATGCATCACCTACTGCATCTGGCTTAACTTGGGTACTGGGGAATGAAACTTGGGTCAGTAGATTTTGTAGGAAAGTACCTTAACTGCTGGACCATCTCTCCAGCCCAAGAGGAGATTTTTGATGGTGAATATCAGTGTTTGTGAGTTGGTCTTGAGGCTGTCCACCTCTGTCATATAGGTTGAGGATGAGGAAGGACTATCCCTAAAAGCTGTTTGTATTTTCTCAGTGAACAAGACAGAACCTTGTATTTTGTTTATTTATTTATTTGAGAAAGAGAGAGAGAGAGAGACGGGAGAGGGAGAGAGAATGGGCATGCCAGGACCTCCAATAACTGCAAATGAACTCCAGATGCATGTACTCCTTGTCTATCTGGCTTACATTGGTACTGGGGAATTGAACCTGGGTCCTTAGGCCTCACAGGCAGTGCCTTAACCACTAAGAAATCTCTCCAGACCTTGACCTTATATTTTGGAGGAATAAAAGAGGAAAACATTTTGGCAACTTAGTGAAATAACTTTATCTGTCATCTTCTTTCCATGTCCTTAATAGGTTTGTTCTCCTCCTAAAAACAAAATAGAAATACATCAAGTTGCAAAAAGACAAGACAAATTCCAGCCAAGCATTGACCTGTGTCTTAGAATTCAGACATACTTTCCTTCTTTGGTCATTTGAACCTTCCATAGCTTTTTACTTCTTCAGCCTCACCTTCTTCACTTTAGCACCATTAAAGGATCTCTTGTTTCATCATTTTATTGTGTCCCAAACAACTGCTTTTATTTCAGACTTACTTTGTCTATTAATTATGAGCCTTTTTTTCAGACCTCATTCTTGGTACTCTCTGGATGTACTTGAGTGATTTTCCATGAGCCTCTTGTACCGTTTACATGGTAGGGGATATATCTGTCTTATACCACTAAAGCAGAGAAATAACCTGTTGTAGTCAGCTTCACATTGCTGGAATGAACATCCAAACCAGACACAGTTTAAGGGAGAAAGGGATTTATTTCAAGCTTACGGATCCAGGGGAAGTTCCATTACTGGTGGAAGACACTGATTTTCACTCATCAATCCAAGCAGAGAGAAAAACCATCAACAGCCAGCAAACACCAAAAAGCAGCAAACAGGAACCCACTAGAGCTCACATTGCTCTCCACACCTTTGGGCTGGAGTCAGATGTCCCCAAATATACCTTAGGGCTAGACTCCAGGATCCATTCCCCAGTGACACCTCAACCTGCCAGGTGGCTGAAGATCAAGTTATGTTTAATTTTAACATCTCAGCCAGTGGGGGACATGCATTCATTCTGCCACATAACCTTTGCCACAGTGGGGGTGAGAGGGAGTCAGGTAGCTTTGTTAGGCAGTTAGGGTGACTGGGACCCTGGAAGTAAGAACCAGAAATATTTTTGGGCCTGTATTTGCAGTCTCTATATGTCTAGAGATCAAAGGATGATCTGACTCCTTATCTCTTGCCTAAAGGAAATCTGTTTTCCACAAACAACCTTGGCCCCTCCTCAGAGGGAGGTCTTTCCTAGGATTTAAATCTAATCCTAACATTCTGGTTGGTCAAGTTTAGCCTCTAGAACTTGGCATCATGACGAGCCTCTTTCTGAGACATCCCCTAGCCCAGACCAATCAGCTGTCTCTCTGTCTCACCTGAGCTGGAAGGTAGGGCCTATCATTATAAGGTTATAAATACATTTGTTGGGGGAGAGAAAGCTCTCTGGATGGCCTGACCACTGGTGAACCTCTGGTTTGTGGTTTCTGCCCCGCTGTGCTGTGGCTAAGGGAGAACTCCCTAACCTCTACGTCTCACAAGGGGTCTTTATCCCCTCTTGTCCTCCACATGGCAGGAGCTCCTTGTACTTTCTTTTCTGTCCTCTTTGTGGTTTTTCTAAGCCCACAATGTGGGCTGTCAGGCCACTTGAGTGTATTAGCTTTCCTTCCCTTGGTTCTGTACTTTCCATAGTAAACATAATAATTTATTAATTATCCCTTTCAGTCTTATTTTATTCAATTCTTTGGTTAAAAGTAGATGTGAACCTAGGGTTCAGGTTCAAGGAATTTCCTAAAGTCCTAACACCCTGTTTCAGGAGGGAGGTCAAATACTACATGTGGCAGAAATTTTGAGATTTTGATGTCCAGGTGGTATACCTCAATCTTCTGGAAACCTAATAATCAATTAAAGACTTTGTAACAGCGCATATTCTCAGGCCCCAATCACCTCCAAGTCTGAATTTGTTGATCTGAGGTCAAGTATAGGGAAGGATTTGTGTTTTAAAAAGCACCCAGGTAGTGCATATGTCTCCCTTTGTGAAATACTGGTGGGGAGGTGATACCTGGATGTGTGACACTGTCCTATTGGCAGAGAAGGAGGCAGGGATGGCAAGTACACATGCTTGGTCTCAGAATTGGCTAGCTTGAAGGGTGTTCTTGTGAATGGCAGAGAGGCACCACAGGTTCTGTTGCTGTGGTCAAGACAAAACTGGAACAGGGGTTCACTAGGAAACAACTGGTAATGGGGCAAAGCATGCCCAGGAAAATTTACAGAGCCAAAAGTTTGTGCCTGACAAGAGGTTATGTCCAGGTGCAATCCTGAGTTCAGAAGCTAGCTAGTCTGTCACATGAAATTGAGGCTGGAAACCTTCTTGTTTTGTGTTCTGCACACCTTTTAATAGATGGTTGTGGTTGATGGGCCTTGGTATCTCAGCCTTAGAAGCCCCTTAAAGGTGACCATTGTAGATTCTCCCTGCTTGCCTCCACAGGCAGATGGAGGCAAGGTCAACAAGAAATTAGACTCTAAGGAAAAGGAAGGACAGGTCTATAGTAGTGGCTATTAATAAGACCACCCCATGCCAGCATGGTGCTCAGGAAGGCATGAGCTGAAGCGAGTGTAAGAAGCATGCCTCTGCTGACTGGAAAAGGTGACTGCAGGGTGAGGTGCGTGTTCACAGGCACAGGTCATGGATTAGAATGAAAAACCTCATAGTCCATATTAATCAGTTTTTGTAGACAATGGACAGAGCCCAAGAGGCTCCTCTATGTCCAGCTGAATAACCACATACTGAGGAAAATTTGGTTCTGGGTCTGATTTCATTTAATATTTATTTCTTTAATGTTATTAAAATATGAGTACATATTCACTCATTTATGAAAAGTACTAGAAATGAATAATTATGAGCAAAGTCCTTGAATGCTAAGGTTAAATTTGAGCCCAGAACTCACAAATTGAATTACTTTGTGAAAGTCACTCATCATTTCTTCTTCCCTGAAATGCAGGAAAACCTCTGTATTTATCCCAGCTGACCACTCATGTCATATCCTTAGCAAAGTGCTGGACATATAGTAAATAGATTTCACAAATCTATGTATCTACACACACACACACACACACACACACATACACACACACGTTTGTATAGGCATAAAGGTATAGAATGAGAGAGAACACGCTATTCATTACAGAAGAAGGGCCAGAAAGAACAGTAAGAGCTGGAGGATGGAGATGAGGACTATGGGAGGCTGTTGCCTGGATGCATTGCCACTGCACTCATGAGCTCACAATAGCTGTAGTTTCCTGCATAAGATTGAACTAATCAACATTTAATCATGGATGGGGAGAGTGGCTGATGAGATTCCACTCCTCCCAGAGTAACTATGTTGCATGGAAAGGGGAAGTATGGTCTTCAGTGGACTAGCCACTGGTAAGGTGCTTATTTTCCAGTAAATAACTCCTACCCATGCTCATGAAAGTAAGACTAGTTTAACTTAGTGGGTCACACAAAAATGCAGGCAAGAAGAAAGGGGGATTAGTTGGGAAGGAGAAGGGATTCAGTACAAGTGGGAAGGATAAAAGAGGCTAATGGGGAGGAGATAAATACATTATAGTACATGCATGAAGATATTAAAAAATAAAGAATTTTTTTTAAATTAAAAATGAAGAAAAAATACATAGCAATTGCAATGAAAAGTTTAAATATACAATTGTAATTACTATTCTAAATGATAAAATTGACTATTCAAATAGACAATGGCTATACATGGTAAATGTAGACAAATCAAAATTCTGATTCTACTTCAAATGTGATGTGGCATTGCTGATAGAAAACACTTGACCAAGGGCATCTTGTGGGGAAAAAGGGTTTATTTTTGGCTTACAGACCAAAGGGGAAGCTCCATGATGGCAAGGGAAAATGATGGCATGGGCAGAGGGTAGAAATCACCTTCTGGCCACAATCAGATGGACAATATTAACAGGAGAGTGTGCCAAATGCTAGCAAGAGGAAGCTGGCTATAATACCCATAACCCCCCCCCCCCCAAATACACGGCCTGTAGGAGGCTTTAATTACCAAATTTCCTGCCATCATCAAAGGACCTAGCATTCATAACCACCACATTCTAACCTGGATCCCATAAGCTGAAACATCCATGATGTAAAATTCAATGCATTCAGCCCAACTTTAAATGTCCCCATAGTTTTTAATCAATACCAATGATGTCCAAACAGCCCCCATAGTCCAGGGTATTTTAACTAAGCCATAATACAAACAAACAAACAAACAAACAAACAAACACAACTACAGTGGCACAGAATAAACATTCACACTGAAAATGATGGCATTGGCATAGCAAAGATCTATTCAATCAATACAAGATTTAAACAGGGAAAACATCAAACTCTGTAGCTCCAAGTTCAGCAACTCTAACCAGTGATGAATCTATGGAGTTCCAATTCTGCCCCTCAAGCTAGGCTACTCACAGTCCAAGAAAACTTCATCTGGTTCTGGCAGCTCTCCTTGGCGGCCATTCCATAGCCCTGGTATCTCCATTGGGTCTGAAACTGCAAGCCACAGTTCCTCAGGGCTCCAGAGGGTCTCTATGTAAGAGATCCAACAAGCCTGCTTCACATTGCCCATGGCCATTTCCAAAATATTAAACCATGTTGCAAATTTCATGACCCAATCTTTCCTACATTTGTTATAATCCATAATACCAGGTGGGCTGCCAATTTGTTAATCCTGGGGATGGAGGATAAAGCATACTCTTAAGAACAGGACACTCCTTCAGCATTTAAGCCCATCAAATGAGTCTGCATTCTTCTTGTTGTCCCAATGCAGGCCATCTGGCTCAATTTCAATGGTTGTAATCTCTCAAACAATTGCGGCTGAATGGGCAGACGTTTTGGCCCAAAGATTTCATTTTTTTCTGTGCCATATCCCTCTGCTCACACCTGTCAATTTATACACAATGCAACCGTGGACAAATTCTCAAGTCAGGAGTATAACATCAAGTTTCTCATACAAGCTGCTTCTATCCCAGTCTAGGCAAAGTTCTTTCTCACTCTCATAAGCCAAACCTCACAGTCAGTCCATAGTTCTAACTGCATTTAGGTCTTTCAACTCTGACCAGAATATCCATCAAGCAGTTCTTATAACACTGCAAGGTGTCTCTTAGGCCATGATTTCAAATTTGTTCACATCCTCCTGCAAATCCATTCTAAAAGGCCAAAGCCACAGAGCCAGGTGTCTAGCAGAAATAACCCCACTTCTGATTCCAATTTTACTGTTGCAGTCAGGTTGAAATTGCTGGCAGAAAACACTTGACCAAGAGCAGCCTTGTGGGGAAAAAGGGTTTGTTTTGGCTTAGAGATTCAAAGGGAAGCTCCATGATGGTATTAGCAGAATTTGGATATCACCTCCTGGCCAACATCCAATGGGCAAAAGCAACAGGAGAATGTGCCAAACACTGGCAAGAGGAAGCTGGTTATAACACCCACAAGTGCCTCCAAACAATACACTGCTTCCTGAATGCTTTAATTACCAAATTTCTTGCCATCCAACAAGGATTTAGCATTCAGAACACCTAAGTTTATGGGGGACACCTGAATCAAACCACCACACTGTTATTTCTTAATGTCTTAATACAGTCATTATTATTTTTAATGAGCTCATTCGTATTTGTTTGTTGGATAAAAGTGAACTTGATATGTCAAGTTTACATCTGTAGTCAAAAGCCTGGTGCTATGAACATTTATATCTACTGATTTCAAAACTGTTCTCCCAGGAGTCCCAGTGGTACCAAAGATGTACTTCCGTGGACCCCAAGTGTGAAGGGGCTGAGTCCATGGATCTGTATTTGCCCCTATGCTCTCTATCAACCTTCCATTCTAGCAGTTGATTGAACATATTTACATATTGGAATTCCATACAAAAATTTGTTTGAAGAAAAGTCCTGGTACTTAATAAAAAATTTGAATACTATTGCTTTTGAGAATGATACCTGTTTAGGGACCATTCCAGTGCAGACACTCCACACTGCAGTTACTTTTGAGAAAGTGAAATATGGTTGAAATAAATGGCTATAAGCATCACATATGATTAGAATGGGTTCTGAAAGGCCCTTATTTCTATCACCATGTTGCTAGTGTTAGAGGAAATTTCTCCATTATAAACCTTAATGTTTAGGCTGAGCATTTAGGCATGGATATTTATCATACCATAGTTCTACTTGCTCAGAGTGCTTCTTTACCTACCTGCTTCTGCTAATAGAGCCCCTGTTTCCAGTCTGTAATTTCCATTTTCTTATGGCCATTTTGTAGTTCAACTGAAAGCAATGGCAGTCAGGTTATGAGTTGCAGTAGGTTTCCTCCATGGACAACCAGAAGGTCATCTGAATGGTGAGCTAAAGCTGGCAGCTTGTTCTGTAAGGACACTATAGGTGTATTTTCATGCTTCCCAGGGGCAGTGTCAATATACACAGAGGGAAGGATAACTGGGAGTGGACTGGGTGTTGCCACTGAAATCCATGTTAGTGAAGGTCTGCAGAGCCACCTGTCCAGGGGTGGTGGGTGAACACGAAGATAGAACTCAGCTAACAGACTGGCTAGGAAGCAGAGGGTAATTCCACTGTAAGAAACCACATAGTGTCACAATGCTAATACAGAAATAACTTCTTGTATTCCTTCTGAAGCTGGGGGTGTCAGAGCCCAAAAATATCCCTAGTATATATGTCACGCCTCTTACAGCATTTGACAACCACTGTTCCAAAGTCAATTAGCCTTCAGATACAAGTAAAGCTGACATCATCACCGATTCACACATGTTTAATGAATAAAGCATAATAGTGATTTCCTCAGTCTAATCTCTAGTTTAATATTTATTAGTATATCATGTGACTATTAAAATAAATAGGGCAGTGGAAGTTTCTTTTGAGCAGGGTTAGGCAAATGTGCTCTCTTTTAAAAAAGATTGAATCAATTCTATCCCAGAGGCATATAAATAAAATTGAAGAAGCAGAAGCAATAAAAGAGGAACCAGAGGATATAAATATTTTTTAATAAGAAAGCTTTCATTTCTTGGACAAGGACACTTCCTATTTCAGAACCTCAAAATCTCAGTATAGAACCAAATCCAACCTCCAGGAACCCGAAGTGCTGACTCAGGTGCTTCTGGGGAAATGCTGAGCAAGAGAAAGATTTCACTGATACTAGAAAACTGGAATTCTGAGATCACTTACATTAGTCTGGCTTATCATTTTCTACAGAGTGACATCTCTACTGGGTCTTCTGCTAGAGATTAACTTTGATCATTATTTTATTATTTCAAAGGGGATTTATTGTGGTTTCCCGATGCTATAGCACTGGAGTCCTGAATCCAACTCTCATCAGTCATCAGTGAAGTTTAAATAGTGCCATAAAAAACAAAACACACACAAAAAAAATGAGACTTGCCACGCTGTATATTTTGCTAAGAGAACAACTGTTTTCTTAAAATAGTTCAATGCATTTCCCTAATTCTGTTACATCATTAGTATTACATGATTCAGGGCTTTGACTCCTTCACATTAATTCAGTTTGGAACCCCTCAGAAGGATGTAGACCCTCATAAGTGTGCCTCACCCATTTCAGTTTGGTGAGTGGAGTTCAACACCATTGAGGTGAAATTAAGAGACTTCTGGAGCCTCCAGTGGTTCAGAGAAAAACCTTGGTAAGCCAGAATGATTAGCTCATCCCAGTTTCCCATTCTTCCCTGGTCTGTCTGCTTGGAAGATTAATTTCCTGGCAGACTGGTATAGGTGGTGTGATAGTTTAAATCGGTAGGACTTAGAATCCCCTGAAAGGAATTATCTTGATCATGTTAATGGAGTTGGGAAGACTTACTTTAACTGTGAGAAGCACCATTCCATGGACAGGGACCTGGATTGTCATGAGCGAGCTGACTGAGCAGCAGCACACATCTCTCTGCTCTATTTCCTCACTGGGGACTGAACATCACCAGCTCCTGCCACCATGTCTACCCAACGAGGATGGACTATAGCCTTATATAACCGTAAGAGGAAATTAACACTTCTTTCCCTCAACTAATATTTGTCAGCTATTTGTTTCAGAAGTGAGAAGTTAATGAACACAGGAGGTCATTCTTTTCAAAGACCACAATGTTGGTTCATCAACAAACAGAGATGTTACACATTCCTAGATTTTCTTTCTTCTGTGGTCTTTTTTCCTTTTGGTGGGATACAGTGTCACACAATTAAGACCACTGACTTACAGACTGCTGGGTAAGAGCCAATGCATCAGGGCTACACCCTAGAGGTCGGGATCTCTGAGTGCAGCCTTGAACTATCGAGTGTGGATAAAACCACAAGATATTCATTGCAAAAACAGGATAGCAGTTAAACTACAATATTACACACAATTAATGTTAAACAAGGGGGGTTATTACAATAATGTCACAATGTATTCATTACATAGGTTATGTAGGCAGAACAGGCAAGAAACATTCTATGCTATGTAATCACAAAGGTATTTAGAAACAGAGTGGTACAGGAAGGTCATGTTACATTGCACAGAGGGGTCATCCCATTCCTTACATAACAGTAAACACCTACATTATGCAGAAAAGCTTGTGGTAATGATTCCTGAAACTTTTCCTTTATCTGTCAGGAAGATAAATAAACTTAGGTAGTGACTTCCATTATGTCTGCTTAAAGGCAAGGGCTGCACAGGAGAATGTTTAACCAGGTCTATTGTGTCCCTTTAAATTCTATTTTCCAATTTGTAATCTGACACTTATGATATTTACTGCTAAGCTTCCAGAAAGTCAGGTTTGAAAATGCTGAGTGAAGCTTGGTGACAATGTGCCAGAGAGGCTAGGGTGCCAAAGGACCTTTCTTGGCTGCTACAGTGAACTTGGGGTCTGTCTAAGTACCTAGTAGACTAATTAGACTTACAAATTAGTGTGGATGAATTTGAGAGCTGAGCACTTTTTTTTTTTGTCTCTTTCCAGTTTATAGCACATAAGGTAAGACAATCTTCAGAGTAATGGGAGTATAATCATTCCAACCTTGTAGGGTTGCTTTACATAGTAAATAACAAAAAGGTGCTTCAAGCAGGGACATAACAAAGTCAATACTCAACAAATATTAGGAAAATAAGAAATTCAAATGGTACCATAGGAATATGAACAGTTCACTGTGTTGTCATCACCTCAGTTAATTTCTTGTGACAAGATTTTTCAGACTACAGAGAAAACATATTTGAATTTAAAAATGAAACTTACTGGGGCTGGAGAGATGGTTTAGCGGTTAAGCACTTGCCTGTGAAGCCTAAGGACCCCGGTTCGAGGCTCGATTCCCCAGGACCCATGTTAGCCAGATGCACAAGGGGGCGGACGTGTCTGGAGTTCGTTTGTAGTGGCTGGAGGCCCTGGTGCGCCCATTCTCTCCCTCTCTCTCTCTCTCTCTCTCTCTCTCTCTCTCTCTCTCTCTCTCTCTGCCTTTCTCTCTCTGTCACTCTCAAATGAATAAATAAAAATGAACACATTTTTTAAAAAAATGAAACTTATTCAGAGTCAGTGAAGATTTACTCAAGGAAACCTAACCTGAGAGTCAGATGGAGTAGTCCTCATCCACTTCAACCACTTAACTAAGACATACACCTTCATATCCTTAGAAACTCACAAAGCTTCTGTTTCAGCTTTGTGTGGTAGCCTGTGGGCAAGTTCCACAGCCAGAGGGAGCTGAAGAGGAAGGTCCCTGGACACCAACATCAAACTGGCTCCTGCAACTGGAAACTTAATTGCTTGTGTCAACTTGTGATCTTCAGGATTCACTGAGTCCTGGTTTTAGAATATCATTCTCCAAGTCACTTGTGTTTCTCACCTCTCCATGTTGTAGCTTAGAGGAATGAAATGTTTGATTCATTCCCTGGCAGACAGCAGGAACGTATTAAGGGTAAGTTTAGGAAAACTGTGGGTCCATGTTTTAGCCAATAAATTCATGGTAAGAATTTTAGAGATTCTATCAACAGTGGAGAAGAGAATTCAGGGCTTACGGTAGATTTTAGGAACTTGAGTAAACTTGAGTACCCCAGCATGGGTACAGAGAGAGAGAAAGAGAGAAGAGGAGGAGGAAGAAGAGGAAGAGGAAGAGGAAAACTGGGAGGAGGAGTGGGAGGAAGGAAGGGAGAAGGCTAGGACAAATTTGTGAGCTCTGCAGTTGAGGCTGTTGCTTGACGGGTCATCATGTGCTGTGCCTTCTCCCTCAGTGTGTAGAAGATGTGAGCTGGCAATATTGAGACAACCAGGGGTAGATTCCCTAGAGAACCAGTTAAGGGTAGCTTCCTTTCTAGTAAGACAGTAAGAATGCATTCAGGTAAGGATTTGGGGTAGTTAGTTCTTCCTCCACTGGTATCATTTAGCTTGATTTGTCCCAGGAGTTCTACATCTGGGCTAAAAGCAGCAGGCTAATCCTGGACCCTACAGCTATAGAATTTTCTACTAGATTTAAGATGGCATTGACATCCAATTCATGGCCAGAGACACTTGAGCTAATTGCTCACTTTCTCAGATTTTTGAAGATAAATTCAAAGTTTTTAGTCCCATTCGTCTTCTCCCCCTCTCATTCAATTACTGGCTTCTTTGGTTGTTAATATATGAGTAAATTTTTTTTTAAAAAATATAGGCAATGTTTCATCCACTATGCTAAAAGTAGTTAGCAGAGAGGCAACCTGGAGTAAAATGTGGTACAAAGTCACTGACTTATTTTCTTCCACAATAGTTAATGGTATTTGCCAGTTTGTCAAGTGTGGAATATGTGGAAATAGCCTTTTCAAGGGGGTAGGGAACTCCATTGAATGTAATGATTTCCCAAGAAGATGATACTACTAGAGGAAAATTGTCAAGAATAAGACACTGAGACTGTTTTTCTCATGCAGGCCATTCCCTGATACTGGGGGTGTTTTTGTGGAAAATGTTTTTCTAGATGTGTATTGAATAGCATTGTGGCAGTATCATTTGTATCACCTGTAATCACAAAGATTTGTCACTTGGAGCAGCAGCATTCAGTTCTAATACAACTGTGCAACATGGCTGTATTAAGTCATATTAGTTACTTTATAGTACCTTCTAGGCTAAACCTAATTAATTTTTAGAAAAAAATAATATTTTAGACAGATACTTAATATACAATTTTTATTTATTTGCTTTTGATAAATTCTGTTATGATTTCTAAACTCTGCATATATTTTCTGTGTAATTATTCTCTAAGATTGTCTGAAATGAATTTACAAGGAGGTTGCAATTGAAAGTTGAAAGTTGCATTTTGAGGTTACAGGGTGCCATCTACTGGGGAAATAGAGCAATAGGCTAGGAAAACAAGGGTCTCTCACTGCAAAACAGTGAAAGCATATTAAATGGGAACTTGACTAATGTAAAGAAAACATGGAAGAGATGTAAAGTTTATCTTTTTCTTAATACTGGAGAGGTTTTATTTGAACTCTAATGTATTTCCCTGGTATATTTTATTTTAATGTGACATCACACAATAGATATTAGGAGACATCTTTAGTTCTTTATCTGAATGCTTTAACTTTATCACTTTGTTCAAAATGTGGGTGAGGAGAAAAACACCACTTACTGGGTCTCATGTTGGGATGCGACAATTATAATTATGTACTTCCGATTTCTACTTTTCCCCCATGAAGCCCTTTTTTTTTTTTTCTATAGCTATTAACTGGCAGTTTTGGTTAAGACCATACCTAAGCCCCTGAGAGCTGAGAACTCCTCTCTACCATTTCAACACTTCCAGAGACTTGTAGGTGGCTCTTCTGCTTTTGCTCATCCATCTTATGCTCTCTGGGACTCAGTCCTCTCAGAGGTTCTTCATCAACATCCTGGAACTTTTGTTGGCATGTTTCCTGTGATGAGTCCCCCATTTAAGATTCCTTGACTTCCATTGTCTTGGTCTATGCTGTACTCTGACATGTGATTAATGATTTGATAAGTATAGAATTCCATGTTAGATAGAATTTCCCTTAAGCCATTTAAGGACTGTCTTCCAGAATTGTACATAGTGTTGAGAAATTTCACAACGATGAGCATTTCATGAGATATTCAGAAAATGCTTCCTACTTACAAGTATATTCCTTAAAATACCAGAAAATTTCTGGTATTATGTATTTATAAAATAGTCCCCTCTGCCATCTTGTTTTCTGCTGCCTTCTTCCCTGAGACTTTTTATTGTCCTTATGCTTAGCTGTAGAATAGTTAATTTTAGACATGCTCTGGATTTGATAATCCATCTGGATAGTCCTTTTTTAAAAAATTTTTATTTATTTATTTGAGAGCGACAGACACAGAGAGAAAGACAGATAGAGGGAGAGAGAGAGAATGGGCGCTCCAGGGCTTCCAGCCTCTGCAAACGAACTCCAGACGCGTGTGCCCCCTTGTGCATCTGGCTAATGTGGGTCCTGGGGAATCGAGCATCGAACCGGGGTCCTTAGGCTTCACAGGCAAGCGCTTAACCGCTAAACCATCTCTCCAGCCCTGGATAGTCCTTTTTTTTTTTTTTTTTCCCTTTCTCTCTTATTTCCCATCCCTTTGCCATAATGTTTTACTATCAGATTCTGAATGTATTATTCTTCAGTATATAAGAACTTGATGCCATCCCCCCTATGCTTTTTTTTTTCCAGCTTCATCCCCCGCTCATTTGTATCTTGGGTCCCTGAGTCCAGTGTCCAAGTCCCAAGTGTAGAGTCAGAATCACTGCTTCTAGGTGAAGGGAACCACCATCCCTAGAGGAAGTGGGCTTCCCAGCCTAATTGTGGATTTAGGAAAAATATTTAACTGCTCTTTATGTAAAATTTTAGCCAACACTTCCATTATGTCTCTTCCTATATTTTAGAAGTAACTGGTACCTCCAATTTATGTGCCTTTGGGGTGCAAATAGGCATTTTCTTATTTTACCTCTTCAACTGGGCTGGTATTCATTTTTCCTGGGGTCGTTAGGTCCCTGCATTGCTCATACATCTGCTCTCTAGCTTACAAAGTTGTTTGGCCATATCCCTTTTCCTATAGCCTTGCCTTCATATTATGTTTATATACCTTTCATATCTTTTTTTTTTTTTTGTAGTAACCTTCACATTTTAATGACAAAACACCTGACCAAAAAGTAGTTGATGGGAGGAAAGGGCTTACTTTAGCTTGAAGTCTTGAGTGGAAGTTTCAGCATGGCAGGATGGCACAGCAGAGGGTAGGTATCACGTTTTGTTTTTTTTTTTTTTTTGCTATAGCAGTTGGCAGAAGCATGAAGAGAATTAGCTGGGCTCTGGTAAGGGGGAAACTATGCTACAAAACCCCAAAGCCCATCCCCACCAACACAGTTCTGCCAGTAAGGCTCCACCTCCTAAAATGCTGCTAGCGGGGGACCAAGTAAGTATTCAAAACACATTATTCTATGGGGGTATCTGATTCAAATCACCATACTTTTATCAAGACTGTTTTTGGGAGTTCAGGGTAATAAATGAATGTTTAAGTTCTATAGTTAAAGAAAACAATTCCTTTCTCTGTTCCTCCTTCTCTCCTCATCTTAGCAAGAAATTTATTCAAGTTCATGAATAATGATGAGGAAACTCAATTTCCCTGATTTGGTCAGTGTATATTGTAAGTATTATAAGTGTACTGAAATACCACATGTACTAACTAAACATGTACAGCTATCATATGTTAATAGAAAATTAAAATTATGTTTAAGAATAGAAATATCAACTATACTGATTTAATGATTATAAAATATATATTTGTACTCTCTCCTAGATCCCCATAAATTTGTGCAATTAAAATAATATTTTAAAAATATTAAAATATTTAAAAATAAAATATTTAAATATTTAAAAATAAAATAAAAATTCACATATTATGTAACACATTGATTTATGTTTTACAACTAAGTTGTTGTAGTATATTCAGAGTTATGTAACTACAATCAATTTTAGAACATTTTAAAAGAAATTAATTTGTTTATTTTAGAGAGAGAGAGAGAAAGAGAAATAGACACACAGAGAGAATGGGCATGCAGGAGCCTCCAGTCACTGCAAATCAACTCCAGAAATATGCACCATCTTGTGCATCTGGCTTATGTGGGTACTGTAGAATCAAACCTGGGTCCTTAGGTTTTGCAGCCAAGTGTCTTCACCACTAAGCAATCTCTCCAGCCAAATCACCAAATGAATTTATACCCATTGGTAATTGGTCTACCCCAATTCCTCTAGTCCTGGAAAATACTAGAATGCTTTTTATCTCTATAGATTTGCTTAATCTAGGTATTTCATATAAATGGAATCATACCATATAGGAATTTTATAACTGGCTTCTTTTATTTACCACAAGGTTATTTATTTATTTATTTCAAGGTAGAGTCTCCCTGTAGCCCAGACTGACCTATGTAGCCTCAGCCTGGCCTCGAGCTCACAGTGATCCTCCTACCTCTGCCTCCAGAGTGCTGCTGGGATTAAAGATGTGTGCCACCACATCTGGCTTTTTAAACATTTATTTATGAGGGAAAGGGAGAGAGAGAGAGAGAGAAAGAAAATAATATGGGTGTGTCAGGGCCTCTAGCTAGTGCAAACAAACTCCTAACATGTGCCATCATGTATATCTGGCTTACATATATGCTGGAATCAAACATGGGTCCTTAGGCTCCATAGGCAAGGCCATCATCACAGACATGTCCAAAGGTTTGTCTCCCAGGAGATTTAAAGTTCAGTAATGTTGACAATCAAGATTAACCATCATACTTTAACTCCTCCAGTTTCAGCAAGAATGAACTGTATTGGTTGACAGTAAACACAGCATATATGACCAAGTTTAAAAAAATAAGGGTAAGAGGACATAAACAGTGGAATCTGCTCTCAAATACAGTCAAATACACTTGGAGCAAACTCGGTGTTCCTGTACAGAAAAGCGCTTGACTTTGTTTAATGTGGATCACTTCAGAAAGCTTTCTGGTGACAGTATTTCAGCTCACTATATCCTGAGACTTGAAATAAAATAAATTTTTACATTACATTTAATTGCAAACAATTTTAACTATATGCAAAGATTTACAGTCTTTCAATTGGCAAGACATTAAATAATAAGAGTAGCCACTTAGCACTGTGTTCTTTCTCATGTACAATTCAGTGTGTAAAATGGAGAGCTCTCTTGTAATATCATTGCCTGTGAATTCAGAGATGCATCATCATCTATAATCTGATTGTGAATAGAGAGAAAATGAAGAAAAATGGATTTTTAAAAATGAGATAAAAAGGATAAATATTTCATGATCTTAATCACCTTGTCCAATCACATATTTTAATGTTTTTTGGTATGTAGATTGTGATCATTGCCTTCAATGCAAATTGAGTAATCTGGTCATAACCTGACCCTCAAAGGTAATATGAACACCTTGTTTGGCTTGACAAGTCATTACATTCCCTAGTTAGCTCTATGTTTTTTCTAGGGAGATTGCACTACACAATTATAGGATTTTAGAGCAAAACCCCATTATCATGGAGGTTATACTGGAGTGTCGTGGTGAGAACTCCGCACTCCCACAAGTTCATTAAGTCTGAATTCTTTCTTTATTAAAGTTCTATTCTTCTTACACAACTCATTAAGGTGGGTATTGCCTAAGAAATGCCCATCTAAGGGTGACAATCAGCAAGTCCATCATTTAATTCAAGTTTGGCTTCCCAGGTGAATTTGGAAGATTGTATCTTTTGTTGGGAATATACTAACATTCAGGATGAGAATATATAAAGTCAGAATGGAAAGGCTGGTTATGAGAAACAGTCACAGAAAGGATGACAGCATGTGCCCAGCTGACAGCTCAAGGGTTTGGAAAGGGTGCTCTTCTCCATCTGCTTTCTCGGCCAGGGCAGTCAGGTCAGAATAAAGTGCACACCCCTTTCATAATATGCAACTTTTCTTTCTCAATAGAAAAATGTATAGATCACAACAGTGGAGCTTAATCTGAGGAAACAGAGGTATAATTGAACCCTGGAGAATTTCCTTGATCTATTGAATTTCTTTTAGCTTTAAGGAAAGTCTTCCCTTCCTTCTTCCAAGCAGGTTATGCTTCTTCTGTCAAACCATTTGCTTAGGTACCAGAGGGATGTCTTAGCAGTTAAGGCACTTGCCTACAAAGCCTAAGGATTCAGGTTCAATTCTTCAGTACTCACATATCAGATATACAAGGTGCTGCATGTACCTAGAGTTCATTTGCAGTGGCTGGAGGCCTTGGCATGCTCATTCTCTCACTCTATCTGCCTCTCTCTTTCAAATGAATAAAACATTTTAAAAAATCATTTGCTTGGTGGTGGCCCTTCACATACTCTGTCTGCTTGCACCATGACAGCTAATGTTGCAACTAGATATTTGAAGTGAGGTCCTGGGCATCCTGCTGCTTGTGTCTTTGTGTCTCCTGGCTTTGAACTTGATAGACAATATACCATTCATTGATATGGATTATTATGTTTATGAATTACTAATTTAATCATTATTTTTACTTATAGTTAATGCTTGATGAAAACACAGTCAAAGTTAAGTGTGAAAAACACTTTCTATGTATTTATATACAGTCAAGTTTGTATTGATTTATGGCTATTATTTACAGAAAGTTTATGCTCAGTATGAAGTTTCTTTAATTCCTTAAGTTTTTTTTTTTTTTTTTTGAGGCAAGCCCAACAGATTGACCTTTTTTATGAGAGAGAAAGAGAGAGAGAATTGGCACATCAGGGTCTCCAGCCACTGCAATCGAACTCTAAATGTGTACACCACCTTGTGCACATGTGCAACATTGTGTATGCATCACCTTGTGCATCTGGCTAGTGTGGTATATGAGGAGTTGAACATGGGTCCTTAGGCTTTGCAGGCAAGCACCTTAACTGCTAAGCCATCTCTCCAGCTTAATCCCATAAGAATTTACTGAGTTTCTATCATGTGAAGGTATAGATCATAAAAAATCATGGTGGACTGGAGAGATTTCTCAGTGGTTAAAGATGCTTGCTTGTAAAGCCTAATGGTCCAAATTCAATTTTCCCAGTACTCATGATAATTTGGATGAAAAGTGGCATTTGTTTCTATGATCTCACTGTGCTATGACAATGGGAGTTGTAGCCAAGAGAACCTCAAGATCCAGGATCAGAGTACAAGATCCTGTCTCACAGAAAGTGAAGCCCAGTCGCTTCAAGGTTTTCCTCTGGCTTACACACACACACTTGGTACACATATGCCCAAGCACTCACATGCATGCACACACATGTGCACCCACACACATAAAGAAAAATTAACTAGTAAATTAAGAAGATGGCATTCAATCACTCAATAATCTTTTTGTTTAACATGAGAATGATGAATAGATTTAAACTTAAATATCATATTCCAACAATTGCTACTGGCTGCTGAAGTCTGAGGATTGTGAGATCTGCCATAGATTTTGTGGTGAGCCCTGTGGTCAATTAGTAATGTCTACCATTTGCTTAGGAATGGAGAATGGCAGTGTCACACATTTCCAATCCCCAATGTGATGAATGCATTCCCACTGTAGGTAGTAAAAGAAGATTTTTTTAAATCCAACTAATCAGGACATTATCAGAGTTGTTTGGTACAAAATAATTGCTAAAAAATAAATTACATAGATATATAGATATATATTATAACATATGTTTAATATATGTGTTATACAGTGTATGTTTGTAACATAACAAAATGAAGAATGTCATAGTCTGTATGGCTAAAGCAACTGAAATAATTTTTTTAAATACTTTTAGAGGCTAAATATTCAAAATAAAGATTTTGGCCAATTAAGTTTCTAGTGAGAATTTTATTCCTTCTTACTTGGCTAGAGCTACAGTCTTAAGAAGAATGGGCTAGTGAGTTCTTTCATGATTTAATACAACACACAGTATCTGGCTAGAGCCTCAACCTGATAACCGTGTTTAACATTAATTCCTTAAAAGCCAAATCTAGTTTTAAGTATAGCCACATCAGAGATTAGGATTTAGCATCTGAGTTTTGGGGTCACACACGGGTATATATTTCATAATAGCATGTGATAGAAAGAATAGGCATGTTTTGTATCATAGAAAGGGATATCCCACAACTTATTGACCTAGACAGGGCTGCAATAGTTTTTAGTTTTATTTTATTTATGAGAGAGAGATTGAGAGAGAGAGAGAGAGAGAAAGAGGGAGAACCAGGGCCTTCAGCTGCTGCAAACTATCTCCAGATGCATGCAGCACTTTGTGCATCTGGTTTACATGAGTCTGGGGAATTGAACTTGGGTCCTTTGGCTTTTCAGACAAATGCCTTAATCACTAAGCTATCCCTCCAGCCCAGTACTGCAACTGTTTAAACAATGAAACTACAGACTTGATTCCTAAATTAATTTTTTTCATCATGATTACACTGATGAGTTTTAAAAATGTTTGCTTTTACAGGTTGTTCATTGTAACTCAAGTAATCTATATAATCTGAATTTTAATAGGACATCAAAGTAGCCAATAATTCAAAGTAATGGGTGGTGTTGCAATCAGCTTCACATTGCTGTCAGAAAACACTCGAACAAGAGCAGCTTGTGGAAGGAAAGGATTTATTTTGGCTTACAGACTTGAATGGAAACTCCATGATGGCAGGGGGCAATGATGGCATGAGCAGAAGGTAGATATCACCTCCCAGACAACATCTGGTGGACAAAAGTAGCAGGAGAGTGTGCCAAACACTGGTCAGGGGAAGGTGGCTGAAAGAGACATAAGCCCACCCCAAATAGTAGCTACACTGCCTCCAGGAAGATCCAATTTCCAAATTGCCACCAGCTGGGGACCTAGTATTCAGGACACATTAGTTTATGATGGACACCTGAATCAAACCACCACAGGTGACGTGTGGGTTTCAAATGCATATTTACCAAGAAATAATGTATTTGTCTAAATTATAGCAATACTTTATAATTAACCATTTTAAAATACAGTTTTATACATACTAATTGAATCTTTTTGGCTTGGAACTTTTATTCTAGAAAAACTATGAAAGGGGCTGGGGAAATGGCTCAAAAGGTATGAGCATTTGCCATGCAAACATGAGGGCATGAGAGGACTGGAGACCATCTGAACTTGATTCTCCAGGACCCACATAAACAGCCAGATGTAGCCATACATGACTGTGACTCCAGTCTTCAGGTAGGAGACACTGGAGAATCAGAGCTTACTGGTTAGGCAGTCTGACTGGAAAACATGGTTAGTTGCTTCAGTGAGAGACTGTCTCAAGAAAACATGTGGAAGAAGCATGATAGGGGACACACAACACTCTCTTCTGGTTTCTTCATGCATGTACACAGGTGCATGCACTGGCAAACACACAGGAATACACTTCACACATACTATGCACATACACACACACATATATGTATATATATACTATATAATACACACATGCAATACTTTATAAATATTATGTATACATGTGCACAGGTTATACACATGCTGTGCACACACATGCACACACACCATGTATATACTACACACATGTACACACTAAACACAGTCTACACATGTGCATACATTGTGCACATGCTATGCACACACATGCATATACACTAAATGTTACAAACATGTGATATTATACATATACTATGTACACATGTGTATAAGCTATACACATGCTATGCACACACATGTGTAAACACTGTATGCATACTTGTTTTGGCAAAAAACCCTCCTGATGCACTTTGAAAGGATATTCTGTCCTAATAACTAAGAAGCCTCATTTTTTTTATTGATATGTGCTTAATAAATTGAAAATATCATTTATTTTATGATTATATTATTGTAGTAGAATATGAGATGATTTCTAAAGGTCACATTTCCTCTAATTGAAATGCAAATATGGATCCAAATGAGCATTTGTTTTTCGTGTTTTTTTTTTAATTTAATTTATTAGTTTTCTTTTCAGTAAATACAGGCAGTTTGGTACCATTATTTAGGCTCATCTATGATCTACCCCCTCCCATTAGACCCTCCTTGTTATTGAAAATGGGTCGTGCATTGTGGAGTTAGCCCCCAGTTATTAGTATGATAAATGTCTCTGAAAGTCATGACCCAACATGTAACTCTGACATTCTTTCCACCCCCTCTTCCGCAAGATTTCCCTGAGCCATGTTGGGTTCATTTTTGGTCTGCTTCAGTGCTGAGGTGTTGGGGGCCTCTGAGGCTCTGGCTCTCTGATTTGGTAGGAGTTGATTTTTCTCTGCATTGATCTCCTTCCCCTTTGTGCTGGTATCCAGTTCACAGGAAAACATCACCCTTGCTTATTTCGCCAGTTGTCCTTAGTTTCAGTTGGGCCCCTTCTGAGGTATGTTGGGGCAGCTCTCTTCTTAGGATCTGCATCTATCTGGAAAAGAGAAGCAGATTCTCCAACGGAGAGTAAGTTAGCACCCAGAAAATTGAGATAACACTTACTTTTTTGACAGACAGTTTGATAGGTGTAGGCCCTCTTATACCCCGTGATTGATGGTAGCTTGATATTGTAGAGTGGGCTTGTGTTTGGGTATGGTTCTGACTTGTTTCCCAGCTCCAGCTAAGGGTCTAGTACCACTGAGTGGATCAGTTAGCCAAATCAAGAGCAATTGATTCCTCAACATGGCTGTGTACCACTATTGCACTTGTGTGGGTATCACATCCGGTTAATTGTTGCTACTTAGGTTAAACAATGTGTTGCTTGGACAGATCTTGGTCACTTCCCCCAGTCGCCTATGTAGCGCCTTCTGGCACTAGACACGCTGACTGTCTGGGGACTGACTCTCTCCTGGCTTCCAGCCATGTCATTCCATTTTACGTGTCAGCTGCGTATGGAGTCTTCAGCAATAGGGTCTTACCACTGGCCTTTGGTGGGTCATCAATTACTCTGACATAAGTCTGTCACTGTTTTGGGAAACCTTGTAGGTTTCTCTGATCAAAAGCTCATTGTTGATTGTAGGCCCAAGCTGGAAGTGGGGGTTACAGGTCAGTGTCCACTATGAAATTGAGGAAAAAGATAACTAATATACCAGAGTTAGAGAGGAGAGAGATAGAGGGGAGAGGGGGAGAGGGAGGGAAGGAAGATGTAGGAGATTTAGGTCAGTCTTGATCCTACCCTCTCCAGTGTCTTGTGGTTCAGGTGTTTCCTGTAAGGGACTAGTGAAGGTTCAGTCATTTGGTCTGTCTTTTAGGAAGTAGAATTTTATGGTACCATTGCCGTTTGGGTCCGGATTACTGTTTTCCACCCTTTGATTCCCTCCCCGCCCTCCCATCCATCTTATTGTCTAGTCCATGAGGTACTTGCTGGGTATGTAAGGCATCTTGGGCAAATTCAGGTTAGGTGTTGCAGATGAGTGAGACTATGTGTCAATTTTTTTTCTGTGGTTGGGTAAGTTCACTGAGAATGATCTGTTCCAGGTTCAACCATTTTTCCTCAAATTTCTTTATGTCATTTTTTCTTACTGCTGTATAGAATTCCATTGTGTAGATATACCACATCTTTGTTATCCATTCTTCTAATGATGGACATTTGGGTTGATTCCAGCTTTTAGCTATTACAAATTGAGCTGCTACAAACATGGTTGAGCAAATCTCTCTGGCTTTTGGTTTGAAGGTTTTAGGGTACATGCCCAGTAATGGTATAACTGGGTCTGTTGGTATTTCTATAGTCAGCTTTTTCAGGAGTCTCCATATTGCTTTCCAAAGTGGTTGTACCATCCTGGATTCTCACCAACAGTGAATGAGTGTCCCTGCTTCTCCACCTCCTCGCCAGCATTTATTTTCATTTGACCTTTTGATGTTGGCTATCCTTATTGGGGTAAGGTGGAATCTCATAGTTGTTTTAATTTGCATTTCTCTGATTATTAGGGATGATGAACATTTTCTTAGGTGTGTGTTTGCCATTTGTATCTCTTCCTCTGTGAATTGCCTGTTTAACTCTGTGCCCCATTTTGTGAATGGGGTATTTGTCTTCTTATTGTTTAGACTTTTGAGTTCTTTGTAAATTCTAGAGATAAGACCTCTATCAGTTGGATAACCTGCAAATATTTTCTCCCACTCTGTGGGTATTCTATTGGCTTTGTTTATTATATGCTTATCTGTAAAGAAACTCTTCAGCTTCATATGATCCCAATGGTTGAGTGACTGTTTAAGAACTTGAGCCACTGGGGTTTTATTCAGGAAGTCTTTTTCCATTCCTATATCATGGAAAGTACTTCCTAAATTTTCTTCCAGTAGTTTTCGAGTTTCTGGTCTTATGTTGAGGTCTTTGATCCATTTGGATTTGAGTGTTGTGCATGGTGAAATGTGTGGATCAAGTTTTAGTTACCTGCATGTGGTTATCCAGTTGGTCCAGCACCATTTGTTGAAGATGCTATCTTTTTTCCAGTGTATATTGTTTGGGCCTTTGTCGAATATCAAGTAGCTATAGTTGCTTGCCCCAAAATCCGGGTCCTCAAGTCTATTCCATTGGTCTATACTCCTGTTTTTATGCCAGTACCATGCTGTTTTTATTACTATGGCTTTGTAGTATAACTTTATATCGGGTATGGTGATGCCACCAGAGGTATTTCTTTTGCTGAGGATATGTTTGGATATGCGAGGCCTTCTGCCTTTCCATATGAAATTTGAGATCATTTTTTCTATGTCTGTGAAGAACATTGTAGGGATTTTAATTGGAATTGCGTTAAATCTATATATTGCCTTTGGTAGGATTGTCATCTTCACAGTGTTAATTCTGCCTATCCAGGAGCATGGGAGGTCTTTCCATCGTTTCAAGTCCTCCTCAATTTCTTTTTTGAGAGTTTTTATATTTTCGTTGTATAGATCTTTTACTTCCTTGGTTAACGTTATTCCAAGGTATTTTATTTTATTTTTTGCTATTGAAATTGGGACTATGTCCTTTATTTCTTTTTCTGTGTCTTTGTCATTTGCATACAGAAATGCTACTGATTTTTGTGCATTGATTTTGTATCCTGCTACTTTGCTATAGGAGTTAATCACCTTCAGGAGTTTTGGGATGGAGTCTCTCGGGTCTCTTACATATACAATCATGTCATCAGCGAATAGAGCTAACTTAACTTCTTCCTTTCCAAATTGTATCCTTTTTATTTCCTTCTCCTGCCGTATTGCTTGGGCTAGGACTTCCAGAACTATATTAAAAAGCAGAGGTGAGAGAGGACATCCCTGTCTTGTTCCTGATCTCAATGGGAATTCCTCCAGTCTCTCTCCATTAAGAATTATTTGGGCCTTTGAGCTTTGTATATTGTCTTTATTATATTAAGATGTGAACCGGCCATGCCGATTCTCTCCAATGTTTTGAACATGAAGTGATGTTGTATCTTGTCAAAGGCATTTTCTGCATCTATCGAAATGATCATGTGATTTTTATGTTTAAGCTTGTTTATGTGGTGTATTACATTGACAGATTTTCGTATGTTGAACCACCCTTGTGTTCCTGGGATAAATCCCACTTGGTCAAGGTGGATAATGCTTTTGATGTGTTGTTGGATTCGGTTTGCGAGAATTTTGTTGAGGATCTTTGCATCTATGTTCATTAGGGAAATAGGCCGATAGTTTTCTTTTCTTGTGGCGTCTCTGCCTGGTTTTGGGATTAGGGTGATACTAGCTTCATAGAAGGAGTTGGGTAGCTTTCCCTGTTCTTCAATTGTGTGGCACAGTTTTAGGAAGATTGGTTTGAGTTCTTCCATGAAGGTTTGATAAAATTCGGCTGGGAATCCATCTGGTCCTGGACTCTTCTTTTTTGGGAGGTTTTTTATTACTTTTTCAAGCTCCATGAGCGTGATGGGTTCATTGAGGTGGTTGATCTGCTCTGAGTTTAGCTTTGGTAGATGATATGCATCCAGGAATTTATCCATCTCCTCCACCTTTTCCAGTTTTGTGGAGTAGAGGTTTTTGAAATAAGTCCTTATGATTCTGCCGATTTCACTGATGTCTGTTGTAATCTCTCCTTTTTCATTTTGAATTTTGTTAATTTGGAGTCTCTCCTTTTTTTGCTTGATCAAATTGGCCAGAGGTTTGTCAATCTTGTTTATTTTTTCAAAGAACCAGCTCTTTGTTTTGTCAATTGCCTTAATTGTTTCCTTGGTTTCCAATTCATTAATTTCTGCTCTGATTTTAATTATTTCCTTCCTTCTGGAGCTCTTTGGGTTGGATTTTTCTTGTTTTTCCAATGCCTTTAGGTGGATGGTTAAGCTATTGATTTGGGATTTTTCTGTCTTTTTTATGAAGGCATTGAGTGCTATGAATTTTCCCCTGAGGACTGCCTTCATTGTGTCCCACAAGTTTTGGTATGATGTGTTCTCATTGTCATTCAATTCCAGGAATTTTGCAATTTCATTTTTTATTTCATCCACTATCCATTTATTGTTTAAGAGTGTGCTATTCAGTTTCCAGTTGCCGTTGGGGCTCTTGTTGGTTTTTTTGTTGTTGATTTCTAGGAATATAGCATTATGATCTGATATCATGCAGGGAATTATGTCGATTTTCCTAAATATGTGGAGGCTATCTTTGTGACCCTGTATATGGTCTATTTTCGAGTATGTTCCATGGGCTGCTGAGAAGAATGTGTAGTCTGTGGATTTGGGGTGGAAAGTTCTGTAGATGTCTGTTAGGTCTAAGTGCTCTATGGTTTTGTTGAGCTCTCTTACTTCCCTGTTGAGCTTCTGTTTGGATGATCTGTCTATTACTGATAATGGTGTGTTAAAGTCCCCAGCTATTATGGTGTTGGTGGTTATTTCTGTTTTATTGTCAAGTAGGTTTTGTTTTATGAACTGCGATGCCCCTGTGTTTGGTGCATACAGATTTATGATTGTAATATCCTCTTGATGGATTGTTCCCTTTACAAGTACGAAGTAGCCTTCTTTGTCTTTTTTGATTGTTTTTGGTTTGAAGTCAACTTTATCTGATATTAATATAGCTACACCTGCTTGTTTCTTATTCCCATTTGCTTGGAATATTGTTTTCCACCCTTTAACACTGAGGAGGTTTCTGTCTTTAGTGGTAAGGTGGGTTTCTTGAAGGCAGCAGATTGAGGGGTCTAATTTTTTGATCCACCCTGTTAGCCTGTGTCTCTTGATGGGTGAATTAAGGCCATTAATGATTAGGGTGATGACTGTGAGATTTGATTTGATCCCTGTCATTTTGTGGTGGTAGAGGTGTGTTGGCATTTCCATGGAATTTTTTTTTTTTTTTGTATCTACTCTGGGTTTGATTGCTGTGATCGTCTTCTTGTAGGCATTTGTGTTTGGTTATTTGTTTCTTCTCTGTGGAGAATTTCCTGGAGTACTTTCTGTAGGTTTTGTTTTGTGTTCATATAATTGTAAAGCTGAGTTTTATCATGGAAAGTTTTCCTTTCACCATCTATTATAAGGGAGACTTTTGCTGGGTAGAGTAGTTTGGGTTGAAAGCTATAGTTTCTTAGAGTTTGGGAAGTATCATTCCAGGCCCTTCTAGCTTTCAGGGTTTCCATTGAGAAGTCTGAAGTAATTCTGATGGGGTTTCCTTTGAAAGTGGTGTGCTGTTTTTCCCTAGCTGCTTTTAGGATTTTTTCGTTGGTGTCAATGTTTAGAGTCTTAATGATAATATGCCTTGGGGAGTTTCTCCTTTGGTCTAGTCGGTTAGGAGTTCTGTTTGCTTCTTGAATCTTGATGGGCCTTTCTTTTAAGAGATGGGGGAAGTTTTCTTCAATTATTGTGTTAAATAAGTTCTCCATGCCTTTGGTCTGAAATTCTTCTCCTTCTGGTATTCCAATGATTCTGATATTAGGACGTTTAAGTGTATCCCACAATTCTCTCATGTTCTGTTCACAGGAACTTTTGAACTTACTGAAATTTTTGGACTCTCGAACTGTTTCTTCCATCCTGTCTTCCAGATCAGAATTTCTATCTTCCACTTCGCTGACTCTATTCTTGAGAGCCTCTATTGAGTTTTGGACTTGTTCAATTAAGTTTGCATTTTCTACTACTTTCCTATGTACCACTTCCATCGCTTTGTGCAGCTCCCTTTTTGTCTCATTTTCTGATTTTCTTGCTGATTCTTGGAAATCAACCTTGCATTTCTTTATGTTTTCATTTAGTGTGGCCAGCTGATTTTTAAGGTCCTCTTTTTTTTCATTCTCCCTCATCTCTCTTAGCTCTCTTTGAATTCCTTCCAGTGTCTTATCATATTGCTCTAGCTTAGTGATGGTAGCATCCATACGATTATCTATCCTTTGTAGCTTTCCTGTCAGATCTAACAGTAGTTTGGTCAGGGTTGCATTGTTCATTGCTTCCACTTGATGTTCTGATCCTAAACACTCTTCTATGTTTTGGTTTGTTGTGATCCTTGTTGGACTGGGTGATCTGTCTGGATTTTCTTCCATTTTATTTTTTGTGTTATTTCTTTTGCGCTGTGGTCTACCCATGTCAGTGTATGGGCAGGTACGTGGGTGGAGCAGCCTGGGATCTAGGTTAATGCAAATCCAAGGCAGCCTGGGGCAGTTTTAAGCAGCCTGGGTTTTTGCTCACTCTTGCCAAAGCCGCCTACCTATAGCCTGACAGGGGCACCAAAGTTGCCTGAATTCTCACCCAGTAATGCACCTAAGCTGCCTGCCTTTGAGCTTGATAAGGGACTGAGGTAGCAAGCCTTGAAGGTGCCTAGATTCTGGCTGGGTACACTGGGGTCTGTAAACAGTCTGTGCTCTTCCGCCTCAGGGGAGTGGGGGATGGGTGGCGATGTACAGGTAGGGGATGGCACCTGTGCTGGCACTAGTGACTCAGTGTGGACTTATGTGGCTCTTGCTGTGGGGTGGGCCCGCTGCACGTGCAATTGTAGTGCAGAGGCAGATGATGTGGGTACGGAATCAGGACACAGCAGAAACTGACTGGCGGCGAGTGATGTGAGAACAGCAGGGCGTGAGGGGAGGGGGGGCAGCTAGGAGCGTGGGGCGCTGTGGGATACCGTGGGGTGCTCTGGACTCGCAGGGGGGGAGGGGGCGGATCGCGTGGGGGGGGTGAGGGGGTCCAGGGGTTCGCGGGTTGCGCAGGGGGCATGGAGCATGCTGAGGTAAGATGGAGTGCTGGATGCTGCAGGACGCTGCGGGGCAGTCTGGACGAGCGGCGGGGGTGGGGTGCATGGGGGGGCTTGAGGAGCGCGGGGATGGGGCGCGGGGAGTCTCGGGGCACGCGGGGGGGCGCGGGGCACACCTGGGCGCCCTGGGCGCTGGACGCTGCGGGGCGCTTTGAGCGCCCCTGTCGCGTGTGGGTAGGGAGCGTTGGGCGCGCTGGGAGGGGAGGCGGGGGCCGGGTGCGTGGGGGGGGTGCTCGAGGCGCGTGGGGGTGGGGCGTGGGGGTCTCAGGGCGCGCGGGGGGCACGGGGGTGTGGGGCACGCCTGGGCGCCCGGGGCGCGGGGTGCTTGGGGTGTGCCTGCTGTGTGTGGATAGAGAGCACGGAACGTGCGGGGGGTGGGGCGCGTGGGAGGGTGGGGCGGGCGTGGGGTGGTCTCGAGGCACGCAGGGGTGGGGCGCAGGGGTCTCGGGCGCGCGGGCGCGTGGGCCAGGCCTGGGCGCCCGGGGCGTGGGAAGCCTTGGTTCCCTCGGGCCGCGTCTGCCGTGTGTGGATAGGGAGCGTGGGGCGCGCTGGGGGGGAGGGGCGCGCTGGGGGGGTGCGGGGGGTGCGGCGGGCATGGGGCACGGGGGTTGTGGGGTGCGCTGGGCCGCCTGGGTGCGTGGGGCTTGGTGTGCAGTTATTCGCGGCGGGCAGGGTGGCAGGGCGTGGGTCGCGGGGGTGTGTGCTTCCCTCTTTTATCCTAATCTGTGCCCTCCCTCTTCAAAAAGTTCCTAATTTCCCTTGAATACTTGCCTTTTTTCCCCTCGTTGTTTGTAGTGCAGCTAGGCGGTCGCCATCTTGACTGGAAGCCTTTCGTGTTGTTTTTATTTTCCCTTGACAAAACTCATCTGTTAAAGTGACAAGGTTATAGAACTGGCTGTTACTCAGAAAAACAGAAATTGTATCAGTGCTTGGGTCTTGGTCCCATCCTGTTCTTCCTACTCTGTCCATCCCTCCAGGATTTTATACTCTATGGTAGGCATTGTAAATAAACAGGCTAACCAAATTTACTCTTTATTGTTCAAGTAAAACACAACCTGAGTTTTAATATAATTATTTAAAAATCTTTTAGCTGGACATGGTGGCACACACCTTTAATACGAGCAGTCGGAGGCAGAGGTAGGAGGATTGCCTTGAGTTCAAGGCCACCCTGAGACTACATAGTGAATTCCAGGTCAACCTGGGGTAGAGTGACTCTGCCTCAAAAAATATTTTATTTGGGGGTTGGAGAGATGGCTTAGTGGTTAAGGCACAAGGCTATGAAGCCTAAGAATTCATGTTCAAATCTCCAGGTCCAGACACGGTGACAGGTGCACAATGTTGCACATGTGCTACAAGGCAGAGCATGTATCTTGAGTTCATTCACAGTGGCTGAAGGCTTTGGCATGCCCATTCTCTCTCTCTCAAAATAAAAATAATAAAAACTTTAAAAATATATTTTATTTGTCCTGCAGAGATTGCTGAGTGGTTAAGGCACTTGCCTCCCAAGCCACAGGATCCTGTTTGAATACCCAAGACCCACATAAGCCAGATTCACAAGGTGGCACACACATGTGGAGTTTGTTTGCAGCAGCTGGAGGCCCTGCCATGTCCATTCTCTTTCTATCTGCCTTTTTTCTCTCTCAAATAAATGAATAAATAAAAATGTTTAAAATATTTTATTTAACTATTTATTTATTTATTTAAGAGAGAGAGAGGGAAAGAGGCAGATAGAGAGTGATAGAAAATTAGCATGCTGGGGCCTCTAGCCACTGCAAACAAACTCCAGGCACATGTGCCACCTTGTGCATCTGGTCATGTGGGTACTGGGGAATCAAACCTGGGTCACTAGGCTTCCCAGACAAGCACCTTAACCACTAAGTCATGTCCCCAGCCCAAACATAATTGTTGACATTAAATGGGATATAGTGTCTTGTCATTTTTCTTTTATGCTAACATGACAGAACTGTAGAACACCCAAACCAGTGACAAAATAGATCCCTTTGACTTTATTAACAAACAGAATCTTCATAAGATATTTAACGAATCCTTGGCTAAGTTTGAGAAAATTATAGGGACTATTTGTTTATCCATGTATATATACATGTATATATATACATATATATATATACACACATATATATACATATATACACATATATACATATATACATATATATATACATATATATACATATATATATATAAATATACATATATACATATATATAAATATACATATATACATATATATATATATATATATATATATATATTTTTTTTTTTTTTTTGCTTTTCGAGGTAGGGTCTCACTCTAGCCCAGGCTGACCTGGAATTCACTATGTGGCCTCAGGCTGGCCTCGAACTCTCAGTGATCCACCTACCTCTGCCTCCCAAGTGCTGGGATTAAAGGTGTGTGCCACCATGCCCAGCTTGTTTATCCATAGTCTTATCTCAAAATTACACAGATGATTGAATGTACAATTTTAAAAGACCTGCAAGTTCTGTAAAGAGGGAATCATACCATTTTAATGAGCCAGCAGGGAAATAATCCTCTCATGCATCTGAGATGTAATAGATATAATAAGAGTATGGAATGTCACTCACGTTTTAATATAATATTAAACTAAATATCAGTTGTACACTAGAATATTCTTAAGTATTAACTGAATTAATATACATTTTTAGAGAGTATCCTTCCTGTTTTCAAAACTGAGAATATATGGCATGTTTTAGAATGATATATTTGCATAACAATGTATCAGAACATTTCATTTTACCAGTATACATGAATTAAATATCATATGTCAACATTTATTTAATAAATTCCCTAGTATTGAATATTTGTTATTCACGATATTCTATCACAGGTAATATTTCCTTAAGCACTATTTGATATAAATGATTATATATATATATATATATGTATATATATATGTATATATATGTATATATATGTGTGTATACACACATACACACACATATATATACATACATACATATATATATAGTTTTATTACAAATTCTTAAAGGTGCAAGTTTTGGGTTAACAGTTATATTTCTGTAACTTCCAATAAATTTTGCTTTAGAGAAAGTTATACAATTTTACATGAATAATCTGAAAGTGCCCCTTTCTACATATCTGTGATTGCACAGTTACAATTTTTCTGCTTATCAAGTGGACAGACAAAAATTGTGAAGAAAGAACTCAAAGACTTGCTTTAAGCCTCCATGAGCTAATAACTCTCTACACATGTAGGCTCTGCACCTGTGGCTTCAGTCAATAGCAGGTCAAAGAAAAGTTGGAAAAAACTGCTTGTGTCCTGAACACATAGATGTTTATCTTGTCATCAGTCCCTAAACAATACAATGCAACTTGTGTAATATTTACACTATATTGCACTGGGCGTGGTGGTGCCCGTCTTTAACCCCAGCACTCTGGAGGCAGATGTAGGAGGTGCTCCATGAGTTAGTTTGAGGTCACCCTGAGACTACATAGTGAATACCAGGTCAGCATGGGCTGCAGCAAGACCCTACCACAAAAAAATCCAAATATATATAAATCATATAAATTTATATATATGTAAATACATATAATATATAAATACATAAATATATACATATATGTGGGGTACACATATATGTACTAGATTGAGTATTACTACAGCATAAATTCTACAGTAAGATATACGTAGAGTAACAGCAAACACTACTCCATTTTTATTTAGGAAAGTAAAACATGCATGGACTTTGGTATCATGGGGTTGGGAGTTGTTGTAGGATAAATCCTCCCAAATATTCAATGCTTTGTATAGAATTACAGCAGGAAGCCTTGCCAGGCTATAACAATGCTAATTTTAGATGAGCTCCTTTTCCTTGATCAATTTAACAAATGGTTTTTGAGCACCTGATTTTAGAATGAAAAGAATTATATTTGGCAAGTTTATAATATTATTTAGTTGTTCTATGCAAGGACGCTGATTAACTTGTTTTGTTTTTCAGTATGATGCTTCTTAATTCTTTCTTTTCCCTAAGCAGTTAGTCTGTGTTCAGCTTACATTTGGGTATGCATCCTATATAATGTTATCTGTTTTTTAGCATAAGCATCTCTATTTATTATCTTATATATTATGTTCATAGATCATATTTTAGCTTACATTTTCTGCAACTAACTGTACATTAAAAAAGTAAAGTCTATTCATCTTAAGCCGGGCATGGTGGTGCACGCCTTTAATCCCAGCACTCGGGAGGCAGAGGTAGAAGGATCACTGTGAGTTCGAGGCCACCCTGAGACTCCATAGTGAATTCCAGGTCAGCCTGGGCTAGAGTGAGACCCTACCTCGAAAAACCAAAAAAAAAAAAAAAAAAAAAAAAAACCAAAAAAAAACAACAACAAACTTATTCATCTTATGAGCACACTTAGATTTTTGCTTCTTTGCCACAAATACTTACATGGTCTACTCTTTAGGTCCAAAGAAGAAAGGAAATATCTGTACTTAATTCATCATTGTAGGATGGTCAAGCAGATGCTTATATGTTGCTATTTTTTGAATAAAGAATATTAGGAAATTATATTTACGCCTACAGTGCATAGATAATATTGCGAAGCAGGAGCTTTTAGGGACGCTGCAATATGCAACATTCCCTTGGGACAGCCTCCAGCCTCAGCTCACCGAATGCTTAGTGGGTTATTCTTGTTATTTACACCATTCTTTGCCTTGTGGATTCCTGTCTTCTTGCTTCATTCTTCATGTTTTTCTCTTTTCCAGTACTCTTCTTCCTTGCTGAGTGTGAATTGTATGTTTTGCAATAACCTTCCATCAGTTCATCCATCCATCCATCCATCTATCTAACTGTATCTGTATCCCATTCATCTGCCCTTTTGGTTTTGTTTCTCAGGAGAACCCAGGTTAACACATTACCTGAAACACTACCCTACCTAAGAAAGTGCAACTTTTGCTAACTCATGCAAAGGCTCCCATGGAAAAATCAAGGCTCCAGCATTGACTGAGGAGGTGGCTGTGGAGGGAGCAGTGAGCACATATTGAAAAGTTATGTCTCCTTTCACTTCCCTATAGCTTAGGGATTGGCTGTGAGTAGAAACTCATGGCTTCCGTATGAGTCCACAACAGTAGAACTTGTGCAGATGCAGAGGGCTAGAAGCAGCACAAGGTTTTCATTCCTCTATTGGATCAGTACTGAATCCTTAGAATTGTTTGCTGGCTGGAGAAAGAAGTAGCAACATAGGGATGAGTGACCGCCATAAAAAAATACTCAAACCATATTTTTTTATTATTATTTATTTATATTTTTATTTTTTTCATATTTTCAGAAACATGTTCCTTTTATTATTTTGGTCTCAAAATATCACATATTTATTGTTATTCGTATTGTGAAGGTATAGAATCAGAGCTGTGGAGTAGATGTCATGGCCTGATGGTGATTAGAGGTCACACTTTTTCCTAGTTGAGCTTTGTTCTAGTTTCCTAGCAGCATTCTGATCTTATCTCTAGGTCCATCTAAATTTTTGTTATGATTAAAGTCTTTTTTTTCTGTACATCTCAGATATTGGAAAAATGGGAAGATATTTTTAAGAGCATAGATTTCTCAAAGAACAAACACTTGAATTCTAACTTGTATAGATGATGATGATGATGACTACCATTGTTAGTCTAAGAAAATAGGCACATAATTATGTATTATAATCTAGTTTTTCTCTCTCATTTCTGAGGCATTTTATTATTTCTGTACAGATTCTATGCAGAATCTATACAACTATAGAAGCACACACACACAGTACATATGCACATTGAATTAGTTACTTGTCTATTGCTGGGACAAAAATATATGACCAGAAGGAACTCAAGAAAGAAAACAATTTATTTTGTTCTATAGTTTTAGGAGGTAGAGTTCATTGTCAAAGGAAAGGAATAGCAGGGCCCGAGAAGCTAGAGTAGAGCAGGTTACATCTCACCAGACTCAGAAAGCAGCGAGTGAAGAGCGAGCAGGGTTGTGTGAACAAAACTTACAGTCAATTCCTAGTGACCCACTTTCTCCAGTAAGGCTCCACCTCCCAAGGATTCCACAACCACCCCAAGCAGCACCATTAGCTGGGGACCAAGTGTTCAAATACATGAGCCTATGGGGAGTATTTTATATTTCAACCACAAGACATATAACTATGGATTACAAACACATATACATAATATGTATCACTTTTTAAAGACATTTTCTAAAAACAGTACTCAAACTGTATTTAGGCAGCATGCTATTACAATATCTGTGAGTCAGAGGACAAATAAGTTGTGTTTGCTACCTAACATATGGCTTGAAAAGAATTACTATTGGTATTTATCTATAGCAGGTGGCCAAAGAGTAGTAGGGAATTCTTTGTGTCCTAAGGAGAACAAGTCAATGAACCAGAGAATTGATATTTTGCTTTTTTTTTTTTTTTCAACTACCCAAATTGGCTCTCTGATTTCTTGCACTTTTGCATAACCTTCCCTCTGGGGCATTTAATGCAAATTAAAGCAACACAGTCAGCCACACTTCCAACTGGTACTAGCCACTCAGAGGAACAGCATATTTATGTATGTGAACATTAATAACAGACTCTTAAACTGTTTTCTGATCTTTGTATTTACACTTTACCCCAGGAGGTTTGGAAAAAAGTTTTAGGCAATGAATGTTTACAAGAAAATGCTAAAAACAGATCTCAGTTAACTCTTTATTTGACCTGTACCAAAAAGAAAAAAGGAAAAAAAAAAAAAGAGTTCCAATTCTATGTTACAGGGCATAGTCTGAGAAGAACAGGAGTAAGTTAAATGAGCATTCTTTGGCTGCAATTATTGTCTATTCTCTCTGTGGAGAGAAGATACGCAAGTATGAAAGCAAGGTTAAGTCTGGCTTCTTCATTCATGTACTCTTTGATGAATGATGAAAGCTTGATTAGTGACTCCATATGGGTGAAGAAAGGAGGAATTCTTTAAATTATAGAAATCTGTAATTCACAATTTGCTTATATTTGACTTCAGTTCATTACCAGTGCTCCCCAAACTTTGATGTATATATGCTGTAGTTACTGTCCTGTTGCTGTGATAAAGTCTCTGACCAGAAGCAGCTGATTGGAGGAAAGGATTTATTTTGCTTATATTTGAGAGGAGAAGCTACATGATGGTGGGAGAAAGCATGGCATAAGCAGAAGCTAGACATCACTTCTGCCATATCAGGTGGAAAATAGTACTAGTAGAGTAAAATGAACTCTGGCAGCAAAGGGAAGCTGGCTATCACACCCATAAGCCCACTCCCAATTATGCAACTTCTCCAGCAAGGCTCTACCTCCTAAATGGCCACTAGCTTGGGACCAAGCATTCAAAACACATGAATTTATGGGGGAAACCTAATTCAAACCACCACATTCTTACCTTGGGCCCCATAAACTGATAACCTTCTATGATATAAAATGCAATGTATTCAATCCAACATTAAAAGTCTCCATAGTTTTATTAATCCCAACACTGTTCAATATATAATATCACATAGTCTAAAGTCTCCTAAGCGTTATCCTGTAAAACGAAAAACACATAATGGCCAGAGTAAATATTCACACTATAAAATATGGCACAGGGTATAGGAAGAAAAGATTGAACCAATGCAATATCTAAGATGGATAAATCATCAAATCCTATAGTTCCATGTCCAGCTAAGACCACAATGAAATCTCTGGGATTCCATTTCCACCACTTCAGCTGGGCTACTCACAGCTGGGGGAATGGTCCATCCTGAGCTGGCAGCTCTCGTTGGCAGATGACCCATAGTCTTGGTATCCCAATAATCCTGCTGTCTCTACTGCAACCCATGCCTCTATCAGGTCTTCATTCAGGGACTCCAACAACCCTGAATTACATTGCCCAGTGGCCATTTACAGAATAATATACTGTATTACAAATCCAATGACCTCTTTCCTAGATTTATTATACTTCTGTAGTGCAAGGCAGGTTTCCAAATTTGTTAATTTTGGGGCAAATAAGGCCAATTTGAAAAGCTGGAAAACACCTTCAGCATAATTCCTACTGTCTTGATGCAAAAATATATGGTCCATTCTCAATGGTGGTTAACTCTCAAACAACTGAAGATGAACAATGCTTAGCCTCTTTCTGACTTTCATTCCATATCCATCTGCTCATATCAGTCTATTTCTTCTAAGCTCTACCCTGCTAAAATTTTCAGAACACATTAAGCTTCTCATTTCACACTTTTTCTAGTCCAGTCTGGACAAAAGCTCTTTCTTTCCCCTCATCATCCAAACCTTCACAGCCCATAATTCTTTTTGCATTTAGGACTTTCAACTCTGACCAGAATGGTCCATAAAGCTCTGATTACAGTAATGCAAGGTGTCTCTTAGGCCAAGATTTACAATCTTTCCACATTTACTCCTTGAATTAATGCAAAACAGCCAATAGCCACACTGTCAGATTTTAGCATCAAGAAGGCCACTCCATTGGTACTAATTTTCTGCTGTAGTTACCTTTTCATTCCAAGAATAAAGCATCTGACCAAAAGCAGCTAAGGAAAGTTTTCATTTTGGCTTACAGTGTCAAGCGGAAGCTTCATGATGATAGGAGAAAGCACTGGCATAAGCAGAGACTGGATATCACTTCTGTCACAGCAGGTGGGAAACAGCACCAACAGAGAATGCTGAACTCTGGCAAGGGGAAGGTGTACAGAACACCCCTAAGACCACCCCTAAAACACTTCTTCAGCAAGGCTTTATCTTTCAAATTACCACCAGCTGGGGACCAAGCATTCAGAGCACATGAGTTTATGGGGAACACCTGATTCAAACCACCACAGCTTACTATTCACTTGGCAATACTGTCAAAACAGTGTCCAAATACACTACTGTCAAAGTACAATACTGTCAGAAACAGATTCTCATTTAGTAATTATGAAGTACAAATGGAGAGTTTTAATTTCTATGACATTTTTGGTGAAGCTGATGGTGCTGGCTCATGGAACACAGAATGACTGGTAAAGATGCAGAATGAAGTCCATCTCTCTGGTTCTCTAGTCCTTTTCTGCTCTTCCTTTGGATGCCATCTCTGTGTCTGGGAGCTCTACTGCCTTTTACTGTCACTTCCAACCTCATTCATCATCTATTTCTAAAAGAGTGCTACAGTGCTTAACTCTAGACACTTAAGTCTGTTTAGAGTCAGGCACAGGGGTAGTAGCAGTTACCTTCTCTTACTGGGACGAAACACCTGACCAGAAAATTTTTTTTAAAAAAAAAACCTGACCAGTAGTAGCTTGTGGAAAGAAACAGACACATTCAAGGTTGTTTGGTCATAGACTGGTTTAGAGTTTCAAGGGAAAGTTTCTTCTTAGTGGAAAATCATGTCAGGGACAGTAAGCTGGCTTACACCATCACATATCAGAAAGGAGGAAGTAGAAACAGGGAACTCACTGTGAATACCCAGTGAGAATAGAATAATAAAACTCCAAGTCTGCACCTAGTAACATACCACCTTAAGCAAGTCTCCACCAGCCAGAAATTAAGTATGAGGCTTAAACACAAACACTTGAGGCTATGGGGAACATTTTGCATTCAAACCACCACAGTGGACCTGCACAGTTCAACTGCCTAATGCATCAGAAGCAGACTTTCATTCTCCACACCTGAGTTCCTTGAGTGAATCTGTACTGCTTTGAATCATAGAAAGGTCAGGAGCTCTTTGTCCTAAAGAGTTGTTACCCTTACTTAAAGTAAAAATAAATAAGTAAAGAGAACAGATACATTTGTTATATATAATAAAAGTTAAATTCAGATGTTGCATGTTATATAGGAAATAAAGTGATGCATTCATGATGGAGTTAGTCTTTAGAGGCATTTCAGAGGTTCAGTGATGGTGTCTAGGGCAGAACTACAAACTTGGGGCTTCAAGGTAAAGGAAATATCTAGCATCCCAGTAGTGATGAGGCAGGGAAACACCCCAAGTAGTAAAGCAAGTGTTTTAAAGATGTATGAAGACACTATCTGAGGAAAAAAAAAGAAGAAAGGTTGTGACGCCATGGCAAATTATTCTGCGATTGGGTCTTCTTTCTCAGGTGGCAACAACATAAAGGCTTCCTTTCTGTCACCTTCAGAGCTGTTTCTTATTTTCCATTTGGTCATCTGCTAATGCTAAAAATCTGGACTGAAGACTCTAGGCTGTCACTTTGAGAATGATGTGAGATGTTTTTAAGCTACCCTTTCACCTTCTGGTGAATGTGGTCATTAGGAGCCATTCCCTGTAACCAATTGCAGCAGTCTGGTTGGAGTCTCCAGTTCCTTCTCTGTAAAATGGAATAATAGCTTCTGTCCCATAGATGATTCACTAAGATTGTGTGCTTCATGTCAGTGTTCTTGTCTAGAAACAGTGTAACTAAGATGCTTTGAAAGTACCTACTCTGAAAGTCACTGAGTGAACCTCCTTTTCTGGTCTGCTATGTATAACATTTGATTATCTTAGCACACTTAGAACAAACATCTTGTGTGACACCAGTGCTGTGAAGGCCTGGTCTGTTTGAGAAATAATCAAGATCATATTTCCTAATTTGCTTGATCAAATCTGTACACTTCTGAGCTGATTCCTATGTAAGGAGAAAAACAGCCTTATTGCAAATGTGTGAGATGTTTTCTGTTAGGGCTCTTCACCATGTCTATTTCAAGCATCTTAATGGAGGGAGTGGGTAGGGTTGCTTGAGGACAGGTCAGAGTCATGGGAGTTTGTCTTGCAAGTCAGTCCTGTCAGAAAAATCCTGCTTTTAGCACTTTTCCCACTCTCTTTCCCAGATTTTGGCTTCATAAAAACATTCCAAGTAATCAGACAGGCAAGTGTAGCATGGCTGTGTGGGGCATTTATAATCTGTGGCTTTCTCATATAGAGATCTCTTCAGGAGACTACCTTCCTTTTGTATTTTTTCCTGTGTGCACATCAGAACATAGGCACCTCAGGGACTGAGCTTCAGATACATTGAACAGTCCTTATTGTGTCTACAATAAACACTACTTTCTAGTTGTAGTAGACAATTCATTGATGAATAAGATCTCTCCCCTCAAAATAGTTTAAAAAACAAAAACAACCTCAAAAAAAGAAAAAAAAAAAACCAACCAAAAAGTCAAAAGAATAGCCAGCTTATCCACTGGATATAAAATCAGACAGATGGTGGTAAGTACAATACAATCATATTTTGTTATTCATGGTGCTTTATTGGTTTCCTGTTGAGACCACAAACCTAGTGGCTTAAAACAATAGACATTCTTTCACAGGAGGTCCAAAGTACGCAGTGAGGCTTGCAGGTTGAAAAGCAAGGTGTGAGAGGGATGTGGCTCTTCAGAACATCTGTTTCTTCCCTTTTCCAGCATCCACTGCCTACTTCGGGGATTGATAGAGATTACAGGATTTGGTCTCTGCCTTTGTGGTATGACTCCTTTCTATGTAAAATGAGTGTCTGACTCCTTTTTACAAAGACCCATGCAGCTAACTTTCCGGTCAGCCCTGGAGAATGTGAGCCTATTTCACTCCTTTAAATTTATCATATCTTCAGAACCCCCTTTCTTTGAATTTAAAGCAACCTTCATAGGTTCCATGAATTAGGTGATAGTATTAAGCCCACTGCAAGTGTTACTCTCACTTTGCCACCCCTCAGAACAAATGATCTTCAGCTGTGATAGCCAGTATCCACCAATTTCAGGCAGCTGTTGAATGCCTGAAGCATGGAATTTCTGAACTGAGATGTACTAAAAGTATAAAATCCACAATAGACTTTGAAGATTTACTAGAAGCTAAATAAATTGTCCCCAAAATATCTTTGTTATTTCCATGTTGACATAATAACATTTTGGATATATTCATAAAATGTCATTCCTCTTAAAAAGTTTTTAAATGAAATTACCTGAAAATTTTAAAATATATACATTGCTTATATTACATTTCTATTGGTCAGTGGTCTAGACCATATACACATCTCACATTGTTGCTCATGGGAGTCATGTGGGGTGATGGCAAGACTGTATCCTGGTGACAGTGAACTGAAATATTTAGGAAGGGTAAAGGCATCTCTCTGTTTTAAACTTCTAGGTAATATGAAGCCAAGGCTGGGGATCCATAGGACAGAGACTTAGAGGATTTTTTCATCACTGTGGCCAAATACCTGGCAGATTAAGAGGGGTAAGTTTATCTTTCATTATAACTCAAGAGGATATAGTTTTCAAGGTAGGGAAGGCATGGCAGTAGAAGTGATTTGCAGCTATAGCAGTAAGAAGATGAGGTTACTTGCTGATATCTCCTTGGTGCATGAAGTAGAGAGGTTGGGGGAAAGTGGAGCTGGGTTATAAACAGTAAGTTCCCAATCTTCAGCTACCTACTTCCCCAGGTAGGCTCCATGTTCTAATGGTCTCATAGCCTCCCAAAAGAGTGTCACAATCTTGGGAACAAGTTTTAACCATAGGAACCTGTGGGCACAGTCAAACCTTAACAGGAGGATAGATCATCCATTCCTAGGAGCCAAACACCTAGATCTCAGCACTGAGGTCAGGCTGCCTGGATGGCTCCTTCCTGGAGTGCTGCTGGTAGTTAAATCAGATCAACCTTGCTTGGAAATTTTCACCATAGGCCTGTGGTAGAACAAAGTGAGATGAAAGGTAGCAAGGTTCTAAGTGTTCAGCATGGGAGATCATGACTAGGACACCTCTCAGAGGCTCATAGAAGTGTTGGTACCATCCATCAATTCAATGTTTCACTTCTAGAGGTTTCTGCTGGGACTGGGTTCATAATTACTTATCAGCTCTCTACAATGTTTGCATTCTCTGGCTCTGGACTGAAAATTAGGAAGTAAAGATAAACTCTAATGCATTTCTGTTGAGCTTCAAGGATTGCCTTGGAAATTGATTCTTCCCACATGGAACATGATAGAATGTTCTGGTGACTGTCTGTGTTACTAGACACAATACAGAAAATGAGGCCTAGCTTGGCCATAACCATTCAGTTTACATTTGTCTAGCATCATCAGCAAATAAACCTTTTTCCTGTGTATATTTTGCAGAAATTCATTAAAGCACCATATTATCCTAATTGAGAAAAAATGACATTTTGGAAAAGTTTTCTAAATTGCATTCCTTTGACTTCTGAAAATATCACACACTAAACAGTAATTAACATTTTCAAGGAGGACAGGCCCTGTGTATGTGTTGTGGGTGGTAAGACATCCAAACAAAGAAGGTTACAAATCTGAGCAAAGGCCCCTGGCAAGCTTGCTCCCTCCCTTCCTTTTCGCCTTCTCCCTTTTCTTTATTTAGCACCAACTTTGTGTTAGGAAGTGAGCCAAACCTTCAAAGAGTTTAGGAGTTAAATGAGGGAAAAGACACTTTCTTAGTCTATTTATGCTGTTATAACAAAATACCCTTGAGTAGGTATGGTAGTTTGAATGCAAAGTGACCCTACACCCCATAACCTCATGCATGTGTGATTAAGCCACCTGGTAGATCCTTTGGAAGGTAGAGTCTTGCTGGAGGAAGTGTGCAAATGAGGGCAGACCTTGAGTTTTACTAACCCAGCTATAAACCTAGTCCTTAACCTATTTCCATCCAGATGTGTGACAAGATGTGAACCAGTTTCTTGCTGGAACTATCCTTTTCCTGCCATGATGAAACTTCCCCTCGAGACCGGAAACTGAATTAAACCCCTTCCTCCCATCAGCTGCTTTTGATTGGCTGTTTTATCCCAGCAACAAGTAACTGCTATACCATGTAATTCACAGATATTAGAAGTCTGATCCTCATGATTCTAGATGTAGGAAGTCCAAGATTTGGGTGTTAGCAGATTTGGTATCTGGCGAAGGATCACTCTGTGTCATAGACGGCACCTCTTGTTCTGTGCTCATGTGACAGGAGAGCAAAGTCGGCTAAAAGGGATGAACATATTGCAGAAGAGACGAAAGTGTCAAAGAACTGACCTTGCTCCCTTAACTTCAATAAAAGTACTAACACCATCAATGAGGGTAGACCCATAGCCTAGTCACTTTCCCAAGGCACCATCTTTTTTTTTTTTTTTTTTGTTTTTCAAGGTAGGATCTCACTCTAGCTCAGGCTGTCCTGGAACTCATGTAGTCGCAGGGTGACCTCGAACTCGTGGAGATCCTCCTATCTCTGCCTCCTGAGTGCTGAGATTTAAGGCGTGGGCCACCACATCTGGCTTCCATCATTTTTTTTTCAAATCTTCTTCCACTTTTTTTATTAAGCTGAAACTTTGTATAGATGCATCATATATTGGCACTATTATTTCTCTCTTCCCTGTCCCACTCTACTGAAGGGCTTCCTTAGGGGGATTGCTGGCATGCACAGTGTAGTTTTAGGTGAATTGTGAGAGCAGCAAACTGAAGACATTGCACTCAGGTGGCAGCAGGCCTCTTCGGGCCCTCATTCTTGTGTGGGAAGTGCTCTAACCCACATGAACCAACTCTCCAACACCCCGCTTTTTATTTTATGTAAAAATGAGCCTATATTTTATATACAAATTAGATTATAACCCATTGGAAGTTGAGAATATCTTTAAGTTAAAATGTCCTTCATAACCCTGACCTACTGAATGAATTTCAGAGCACACTACAGACTGTCAGTTTATTGCTGTGTGTAACGAGAATATATGAATTTCAGACTATTGTGCTACAGATTGCTAGCTCAGACAAAGATAAAAATCCAAAAGCCAAAGTTTTACAGCTACTAAATTCGTTTGGCTTTTTCATTGTTGGGTACTTGAAAAAATTGTGAGTTGAGCACTTGTTAAGCTGAGGCTTGTCTTTGATTTAATTCTGTTTGAAGTGCTTGGCTAAGAGATGTGCCATGAAGAGTGAGTGGAGAGGGTGTTGCCTCTGTCTCTAGGAAGGAAGGATGGGAAGATGTTTGCCATGGGCACTACCCATGGTAAGATCTTATGGGATGCACTCATGTGAAAAGGCAGGGATGGTATTCCATGCATGAGATAGTAGCATCCACATGGCTCAGAGATACAGAGGGTGCTGAATAGCCATTGTGGGGAGGGCTATGTTTCTGGTTATTCTTTCCAACCCTGTGGCTCTTATATTCTTTCTGCCCCCTCTTCTGAAAACTTCCCTGAGCCTTGGAGGGTGTGCTTTAATTCTAGTTCACTGTTGAGTTCTCAGCAGCTTCAGGATTTCTGCTTTGGTGCATTTTAAGTCTTCTCAGGGCATCACCCTGGCCCAGGTTACCAGGCTTGCTGTGGAAGCAGCACACTTGCTCATCTTGCCAGTTCCTCTGTGGTTTCACCTGGGCCTTGGCTGCTGAATGAGAGGTGGTTCATCTCCTGTTTTGGAGTAAGCTATCTATTATTGTGTTTTGATAGATTATGGTTGTCCTAGGTTCTGGCTGATCCCTGACAAACAAAAGCAGATTCTCCAATGGAGAATGAGATCATGATAGGTTAAAGGGGATAAGCATTGTTAATTTAGAGATATTTTGATGAGTGGTAGCTGCACTTTTAGATGAAAGCTAGTGGTCTACTGTATCCATCTTTTAATATTGTTGCATTGTAATTTAAATTCCAGCTGGGATTTAAGTGATAAAGAGATATGGGCTCTATGCATATAAGACTCTTCTTTCTTTTCCTTGTTTCTCCTTTTTCTGTCTTTGTTTTAATACATATATTTTTTAAGTATTTTATTTATTTATTTATTTGTGTGTGTGGGGGGGGGAGAGAGAGAGAGAGGGAGTTTCACACTGTAAGTATATAAAGATGAAGCAATATGGAAGGTGGAGAGTGGAGTTGGAAGTGTAGGCCAGAGCCAGCCTGTGCCCATCTTATGTGCTCTGCTAAGAAATGTGACTTCATTTTGAGTACAGGTACTGAAAAGCCACTAAAGGGGCTGAGGCAGGGGAGTTTTATTTTCTAACTTCTGAACCAGTATTGCCACTCAAGAACCTCCCCAGCTACTGATGAACAGCAACTGTGTATTGGCACATGCTGATGCCCATGTGTTTACATACCTCTGCTTTAGGTTTCAGGTCTTCAGGCTGACCAGCATGGGTAAGCACTGGGACCCAGACTGAAGGAATAGCAGGTACCCATTGGTTATCATCATGGTGAAGTGTGGAAGTACAGGAGTATGAGTAGATAGATGACCCTAGAAACCTCGTCAGAGAAGTTGTCTCCTCCACATTCCAGTGGAAAAGAAAGTCATGTGGACAAGCATAATCCCATGGGGAGGAGAGACCAGCTCTCCTTCTGTGGAACACGCCAGGGCAGCAGGGAGGATGGGAGGTATCATGAGCAATAATTCTATCTACCTTAGGAAGAAGCTAGACCTAAGTTTTTCAGATCACTGGGTTGTCATGGACAGCAGATTTGAAACAGAGATTCTGGACTCTGCAATAATAGTGAGGAGGGTCATGAGATCCCATGAGAGCTTGGGCTGAGTATCAGTGAATTGGACTAAAATTAAGTAGAACTTCGCATGTAATAAAGTCACCAGGACTTCATGATGTATGTTCATTTCTTGTTGGTTCAGATACTTCCATTTCACTCAAAAAGTTCAGGTTTGAACTACTCAATGTTCATTTTCTTCTTTCTTATTTAAACAACTCTGATTCATTGTGATAATAATAGGTCCAGTTTAAAAGATATGTCCTAGAACTCTGTCAAGCTCTAGTTCTTAGGATATGAATGAGATTTATTGGGCTAGATTTCCAAGGAATTCTTTCCAAGGCACACATGCACTTTTGTCATTTGTAAACAGGTGTTTGGAGATCCAGCAGCCATCTTGGGAACATGAGGCCATCATACCAAGACAGCTGATCAGAGAGGATCCAAATCTCTCATGACCTTCATGATGTCCTTCTATTGTGTATGTGCATGTGGGTGTGCATGGATGGGTGGTGCACATGCATGTGTGTGTGTGCATGTGTGTATGGAGTCCGTAAGACAACCTTGAGTACCATCTGCAGGTGCTATCTTCCTTTTTTGAGATAGTGGCTTAAATTTGCCTGAAATTTACCAAGTAGGTTAAAATGGCTAGCCAGCACGCTCCAGGGATACACTTGTCTTCACAGCCTCCCAGTGCTGTGAAGACAAGTGCATATCACCACATCTATTTTTAAGTGATCTCTGGAGATTTAACTCAGGTTCTTATGCTTGCATGGCAAGAACTTCATCAAC